>NC_090192.1:14416536-15051536 GCF_024679245.1 Pseudorasbora parva
CATGTCCTGAAGATACTCAAAAAGTTTCGGGGTAGCGCCACCTTGTGGTCAAAAGTTGTAATAAAATGTACAGAAATGCGAATAACTTTTGATTAAATTAACCCATTGTAATGAAACTGGTCATAATACAGTCAATGGCTCATGCCGAGAACATGGATACCAATTGTGCCATATTTTGCAAACCTATCTGTCCTCCGTCTTGTTATTTGTTAAAAACCTACTTTTTCAAACTCATCCTAGACCGTTTGTCCGATTTTCACCAAAATTGATCCGTATCGTCTTCAGACCATGCTGACAAATACTTATGGATTTCGGATTGATAGACAAAACAGTTTTCATATACCACTGCAACAGAGTTGAGCCATGATGCAAAAATTACTCTTGAGGCTGTATCTCTGCAATGCTTTGACATATTGACACCAAACTTTGCATGTGTCATTGTCATCTCAATCTGACTAAACCACATCAGTTTCGTAACAGTGACACCTATTGGTCGAAAGTGATAAACCATTAAACCATTATTATTGACTGTATTTAAAATTTGACTGCTATTTTGCCTAAAATCAACTTAATAGGTCCTTAATGGCTCATTGTTGCAGTTGGCTTGAGACTTCCAGCCATGCTGGCATGTCTTGTCTTCTTCTTTGCGCTTGGCCCCGATAATGGCTGCTTGCAGCTATATTTATTATTCTGCTTCTTCTTCTTCTTCTTCCGCCATAGGAGTCTCTGGCAGCCCATAGAACCGTATGGTAAAAAGTTGTGAAATTTGGCACACTCATAGAGGCCAGTCTGAGCTGTCACTATAGCAAATTTGGTGCCTCTAACTCAATCCCTCTAGCGCCACCACCTGTCCAAAGTTTCACTCATATTTATGCTTATAACTTTTGACCCCTAAGGGCTAGAAACAAAATTCTTTTTTCATCGGATTCCTTGGCTCAAGCCGATTCGATTTCACCCTATGATGTCATTTTCCGGTATGCAAATTTTCCCGCCATTTTGAATTTTCTGAAAAACCTACTTTTTCGAACTCCTCCTAGGCCGTTGCTCCGATTTTCACGAAAATTGAAACAGATCATCTTCAGAGCATGTTGACAAAAAGTTATGGAATTCAAGTTGATTCGTCCAATCGTTTTCAATAAACGCACAAACAAATTTTACGTGGAGGTTGCAAAAACACACTAAAGGCTATATCTCCGCAACGCTTTATCGTATTCAAACCAACCTTGGTACATGTCATCACAAGCATGACTTGAAGCAACATGCAGCGTTTCGGCGCAGCGCCACCTACCTGTCCGGAGATACGAAAAATACCTATTTTGGCTTATAACTTCTGAACCGTTTATCCAAAAATCATAAAATTGGTCTCATTAGATTCAGGGCGTCATGCCGAGTCGACTGATATCCAATTTTACCATGTCGGCCATTTTGGATGTCGGCCATTTTGAATTATGTGCAAAAATGCTGTATTTTATGAACGCATGAACAGATTGTTATGAAACTTGGTATGGGTCATCACCACGATGCCCTGAAGTAGCCTGAGAAGTTTCGAAACAGCGCCACCTAGTGGAGAATTGTTTTTTTCAAACGCTTATAACTTTGGGTGTGGTTGACATATTTTGATGGGAGTGTGTTTTTTGGTCTCCTGAATCCTTGCCGACTCCAACGATACCAGACTTGCCAGGTTTCGGCATATGGTTTGCGCAGAGTTGTAATTTAGTGCTTAAAAAACATTTGCTGATATCTTCGAAACCGCTAGTCCGATCGAGACGAAACCAGCCTCAGAAGTTCGGAAACATAGGTCGATAGCTATACGCTAATGCCCAAATCTCAAAATATTGATAGTAAGGGGTAGTAAAATCCAATCAAAGTCAGGTGTCAGTCATTTTTTACGTGTTTTTTCATATAAATGTCTATAACTCCAAAACAAAATGAAATATTTTCACCAAACTTGACACACATATGTATGGGCTCACTACGAGGACACATAAAAAAATTGGTGGGATTGTGCCTCTTGGTGGCGCTATAATAAAACAAAACATGAAATTCCCATTGACTTCAATGCAGTATTACGGTTTAAAATGCTAATGCTATAATTTAAGAATGCACTAGTGTATCGTTACAAAACTCGGTATGTGTCTTCCGCTCTATGTCCCGAAGATATTCAAAAAGTTTCGGGGCAGCGCCACCTTGTGGTCAAAAGTTGTAATAAAATGTACAAAAATGCTAATAACTTTTGATTAAATTAGCCTATTGTAATGAGACTGGTCATAATACATTCATTGGCTCATGCCGAGAAGATAGATACCAATTTTGCCATATTTTGCAAACATATCTGTGCTCCATCTTGTTATTTGTTAAAAATCTACTTTTTCAAACTCATCCTAGACCGTTTGTCCGATTTTCACCAAAATTGATCCGTATCGTCTTCAGACCATGCTGACAAATACTTATGGATTTCGGATTGATAGACAAAACAGTTTTCATATACCACTGCAACAGAGTTGAGCCATGATGCAAAAATTACTCTTGAGGCTGTATCTCTGCAATGCTTTGACATATTGACACCAAACTTTGCATGTGTCATTGTCATCTCAATCTGACTAAACCACATCAGTTTCGTAACAGTGACACCTATTGGTCGAAAGTGATAAACCATTAAACCATTATTATTGACTGTATTTAAAATTTGACTGCTATTTTGCCTAAAATCAACTTAATAGGTCCTTAATGGCTCATTGTTGCAGTTGGCTTGAGACTTCCAGCCATGCTGGCATGTCTTGTCTTCTTCTTTGCGCTTGGCCCCGATAATGGCTGCTTGCAGCTATATTTAGGGGCCAAGCACCGAAGGTGCGGAGGCACCTATTGAAATTGTTAGTGTTCCTATTATTATTCTGCTTCTTCTTCTTTTTCCGCCATAGGAGTCTCTGGCAGCCCATAGAACCGTATGGTAAAAAGTTGTGAAATTTGGCACACTCATAGAGGCCAGTCTGAGCTGTCACTATAGCAAATTTGGTGCCTCTAACTCAATCCCTCTAGCGCCACCACCTGTCCAAAGTTTCACTCATATTTATGCTTATAACTTTTGACCCCTAAGGGCTAGAAACAAAATTCTTTTTTCATCGGATTCCTTGGCTCAAGCCGATTCGATTTCACCCTATGATGTCATTTTCCGGTATGCAAATTTTCCCGCCATTTTGAATTTTCTGAAAAACCTACTTTTTCGAACTCCTCCTAGGCCGTTGCTCCGATTTTCACGAAAATTGAAACAGATCATCTTCAGAGCATGTTGACAAAAAGTTATGGAATTCAAGTTGATTCGTCCAATCGTTTTCAATAAACGCACAAACAAATTTTACGTGGAGGTTGCAAAAACACACTAAAGGCTATATCTCCGCAACGCTTTATCGTATTCAAACCAACCTTGGTACATGTCATCACAAGCATGACTTGAAGCAACATGCAGCGTTTCGGCGCAGCGCCACCTACCTGTCCGGAGATATGAAAAATGCCTATTTTGGCTTATAACTTCTGAACCGTTTATCCAAAAATCATAAAATTGGTCTCATTAGATTCAGGGCGTCATGCCGAGTCGACTGATATCCAATTTTACCATGTCGGCCATTTTGGATGTCGGCCATTTTGAATTATGTGCAAAAATGCTGTATTTTATGAACGCATGAACAGATTGTTATGAAACTTGGTATGGGTCATCACCACGATGCCCTGAAGTAGCCTGAGAAGTTTCGAAACAGCGCCACCTAGTGGAGAATTTTTTTTTTCAAACGCTTATAACTTTGGGTGTGGTTGACATATTTTGATGGGAGTGTGTTTTTTGGTCTCCTGAATCCTTGCCGACTCCAACGATACCAGACTTGCCAGGTTTCGGCATATGGTTTGCGCAGAGTTGTAATTTAGTGCTTAAAAAACATTTGCTGATATCTTCGAAACCGCTAGTCCGATCGAGACGAAACCAGCCTCAGAAGTTCGGAAACATAGGTCGATAGCTATACGCTAATGCCAAAATCTCAAAATATTGATAGTAAGGGGTAGTAAAATCCAATCAAAGTCAGGTGTCAGTCCTTTTTTACGTGTTTTTTCATATAAATGTCTATAACTCCAAAACAAAATGAGATATTTTCACCAAACTTGACACACATATGTATGGGCTCACTATGAGGACACATAAAAAAATTGGTGGGATTGTGCCTCTTGGTGGCGCTATAATAAAACAAAACATGAAATTCCCATTGACTTCAATGCAGTATTACGGTTTAAAATGCTAATGCTATAATTTAAGAATGCATTAGCGTATCGTTACAAAACTCGGTATGTGTCTTCCGCTCCATGTCCCGAAGATACTCAAAAAGTTTCGGGGCAGCGCCACCTTGTGGTCAAAAGTTGTAATAAAATGTACAGAAATGCGAATAACTTTTGATTAAATTAACCCATTGTAATGAAACTGGTCATAATACAGTCAATGGCTCATGCCGAGAACATGGATACCAATTGTGCCATATTTTGCAAACCTATCTGTCCTCCGTCTTGTTATTTGTTAAAAACCTACTTTTTCAAACTCATCCTAGACCGTTTGTCCGATTTTCACCAAAATTGATCCGTATCGTCTTCAGACCATGCTGACAAATAGTTATGGATTTCGGATTGATAGACAAAACAGTTTTCATATACCACTGCAACAGAGTTGAGCCATGATGCAAAAATGACTCTTGAGGCTGTATCTCTGCAATGCTTTGACATATTGACACCAAACTTTGCATGTGTCATTGTCATCTCAATCTGACTAAACCACATCAGTTTCGTAACAGTGACACCTATTGGTCGAAAGTGATAAACCATTAAACCATTATTATTGACTGTATTTAAAATTTGACTGCTATTTTGCCTAAAATCAACTTAATAGGTCCTTAATGGCTCATTGTTGCAGTTGGCTTGAGACTTCCAGCCATGCTGGCATGTCTTGTCTTCTTCTTTGCGCTTGGCCCCGATAATGGCTGCTTGCAGCTATATTTATTATTCTGCTTCTTCTTCTTCTTCTTCTTCCGCCATAGGAGTCTCTGGCAGCCCATAGAACCGTATGGTAAAAAGTTGTGAAATTTGGCACACTCATAGAGGCCAGTCTGAGCTGTCACTATAGCAAATTTGGTGCCTCTAACTCAATCCCTCTAGCGCCACCACCTGTCCAAAGTTTCACTCATATTTATGCTTATAACTTTTGACCCCTAAGGGCTAGAAACAAAATTCTTTTTTCATCGGATTCCTTGGCTCAAGCCGATTCGATTTCACCCTATGATGTCATTTTCCGGTATGCAAATTTTCCCGCCATTTTGAATTTTCTGAAAAACCTACTTTTTCGAACTCCTCCTAGGCCGTTGCTCCGATTTTCACGAAAATTGAAACAGATCATCTTCAGAGCATGTTGACAAAAAGTTATGGAATTCAAGTTGATTCGTCCAATCGTTTTCAATAAACGCACAAACAAATTTTACGTGGAGGTTGCAAAAACACACTAAAGGCTATATCTCCGCAACGCTTTATCGTATTCAAACCAACCTTGGTACATGTCATCACAAGCATGACTTGAAGCAACATGCAGCGTTTCGGCGCAGCGCCACCTACCTGTCCGGAGATACGAAAAATGCCTATTTTGGCTTATAACTTCTGAACCGTTTATCCAAAAATCATAAAATTGGTCTCATTAGATTCAGGGCGTCATGCCGAGTCGACTGATATCCAATTTTACCATGTCGGCCATTTTGGATGTCGGCCATTTTGAATTATGTGCAAAAATGCTGTATTTTATGAACGCATGAACAGATTGTTATGAAACTTGGTATGGGTCATCACCACGATGCCCTGAAGTAGCCTGAGAAGTTTCGAAACAGCGCCACCTAGTGGAGAATTTTTTTTTTCAAACGCTTATAACTTTGGGTGTGGTTGACATATTTTGATGGGAGTGTGTTTTTTGGTCTCCTGAATCCTTGCCGACTCCAACGATACCAGACTTGCCAGGTTTCGGCATATGGTTTGCGCAGAGTTGTAATTTAGTGCTTAAAAAACATTTGCTGATATCTTCGAAACCGCTAGTCCGATCGAGACGAAACCAGCCTCAGAAGTTCGGAAACATAGGTCGATAGCTATACGCTAATGCCCAAATCTCAAAATATTGATAGTAAGGGGTAGTAAAATCCAATCAAAGTCAGGTGTCAGTCCTTTTTTACGTGTTTTTTCATATAAATGTCTATAACTCCAAAACAAAATGAGATATTTTCACCAAACTTGACACACATATGTATGGGCTCACTATGAGGACACATAAAAAAATTGGTGGGATTGTGCCTCTTGGTGGCGCTATAATAAAACAAAACATGAAATTCCCATTGACTTCAATGCAGTATTATGGTTTAAAATGCTAATGCTATAATTTAAGAATGCATTAGCGTATCGTTACAAAACTCGGTATGTGTCTTCCGCTCCATGTCCTGAAGATACTCAAAAAGTTTCGGGGTAGCGCCACCTTGTGGTCAAAAGTTGTAATAAAATGTACAGAAATGCGAATAACTTTTGATTAAATTAACCCATTGTAATGAAACTGGTCATAATACAGTCAATGGCTCATGCCGAGAACATGGATACCAATTGTGCCATATTTTGCAAACCTATCTGTCCTCCGTCTTGTTATTTGTTAAAAACCTACTTTTTCAAACTCATCCTAGACCGTTTGTCCGATTTTCACCAAAATTGATCCGTATCGTCTTCAGACCATGCTGACAAATAGTTATGGATTTCGGATTGATAGACAAAACAGTTTTCATATACCACTGCAACAGAGTTGAGCCATGATGCAAAAATTACTCTTGAGGCTGTATCTCTGCAATGCTTTGACATATTGACACCAAACTTTGCATGTGTCATTGTCATCTCAATCTGACTAAACCACATCAGTTTCGTAACAGTGACACCTATTGGTCGAAAGTGATAAACCATTAAACCATTATTATTGACTGTATTTAAAATTTGACTGCTATTTTGCCTAAAATCAACTTAATAGGTCCTTAATGGCTCATTGTTGCAGTTGGCTTGAGACTTCCAGCCATGCTGGCATGTCTTGTCTTCTTCTTTGCGCTTGGCCCCGATAATGGCTGCTTGCAGCTATATTTAGGGGCCAAGCACCGAAGGTGCGGAGGCACCTATTGAAATTGTTAGTGTTCCTATTATTATTATTCTGCTTCTTCTTCTTCTTCTTCTTCTTCTTCTTCTTCTTCTTCTTCCGCCATAGGAGTCTCTGGCAGCCCATAGAACCGTATGGTAAAAAGTTGTGAAATTTGGCACACTCATAGAAGCCAGTCTGAGCTGTCACTATAGCAAATTTGGTGCCTCTAACTCAATCCCTCTAGCGCCACCACCTGTCCAAAGTTTCACTCATATTTATGCTTATAACTTTTGACCCCTAAGGGCTAGAAACAAAATTCTTTTTTCATCGGATTCCTTGGCTCTAGCCGATTCGATTACACCCTATGATGTCATTTTCCGGTATGCAAATTTTCCCGCCATTTTGAATTTTCTGAAAAACCTACTTTTTCGAACTCCTCCTAGGCCGTTGCTCCGATTTTCACGAAAATTGAAACAGATCATCTTCAGAGCATGTTGACAAAAAGTTATGGAATTCAAGTTGATTCGTCCAATCGTTTTCAATAAACGCACAAACAAATTTTACGTGGAGGTTGCAAAAACACACTAAAGGCTATATCTCCGCAACGCTTTATCGTATTCAAACCAACCTTGGTACATGTCATCACAAGCATGACTTGAAGCAACATGCAGCGTTTCGGCGCAGCGCCACCTACCTGTCCGGAGATACGAAAAATGCCTATTTTGGCTTATAACTTCTGAACCGTTTATCCAAAAATCATAAAATTGGTCTCATTAGATTCAGGGCGTCATGCCGAGTCGACTGATATCCAATTTTACCATGTCGGCCATTTTGGATGTCGGCCATTTTGAATTATGTGCAAAAATGCTGTATTTTATGAACGCATGAACAGATTGTTATGAAACTTGGTATGGGTCATCACCACGATGCCCTGAAGTAGCCTGAGAAGTTTCGAAACAGCGCCACCTAGTGGAGAATTTTTTTTTTCAAACGCTTATAACTTTGGGTGTGGTTGACATATTTTGATGGGAGTGTGTTTTTTGGTCTCCTGAATCCTTGCCGACTCCAACGATACCAGACTTGCCAGGTTTCGGCATATGGTTTGCGCAGAGTTGTAATTTAGTGCTTAAAAAACATTTGCTGATATCTTCGAAACCGCTAGTCCGATCGAGACGAAACCAGCCTCAGAAGTTCGGAAACATAGGTCGATAGCTATACGCTAATGCCCAAATCTCAAAATATTGATAGTAAGGGGTAGTAAAATCCAATCAAAGTCAGGTGTCAGTCCTTTTTTACGTGTTTTTTCATATAAATGTCTATAACTCCAAAACAAAATGAGATATTTTCACCAAACTTGACACACATATGTATGGGCTCACTATGAGGACACATAAAAAAATTGGTGGGATTGTGCCTCTTGGTGGCGCTATAATAAAACAAAACATGAAATTCCCATTGACTTCAATGCAGTATTATGGTTTAAAATGCTAATGCTATAATTTAAGAATGCATTAGCGTATCGTTACAAAACTCGGTATGTGTCTTCCGCTCCATGTCCTGAAGATACTCAAAAAGTTTCGGGGTAGCGCCACCTTGTGGTCAAAAGTTGTAATAAAATGTACAGAAATGCGAATAACTTTTGATTAAATTAACCCATTGTAATGAAACTGGTCATAATACAGTCAATGGCTCATGCCGAGAACATGGATACCAATTGTGCCATATTTTGCAAACCTATCTGTCCTCCGTCTTGTTATTTGTTAAAAAAACAAACTTTTTCAAACTCATCCTAGACCGTTTGTCCGATTTTCACCAAAATTGATCCGTATCGTCTTCAGACCATGCTGACAAATACTTATGGATTTCGGATTGATAGACAAAACAGTTTTCATATACCACTGCAACAGAGTTGAGCCATGATGCAAAAATTACTCTTGAGGCTGTATCTCTGCAATGCTTTGACATATTGACACCAAACTTTGCATGTGTCATTGTCATCTCAATCTGACTAAACCACATCAGTTTCGTAACAGTGACACCTATTGGTCGAAAGTGATAAACCATTAAACCATTATTATTGACTGTATTTAAAATTTGACTGCTATTTTGCCTAAAATCAACTTAATAGGTCCTTAATGGCTCATTGTTGCAGTTGGCTTGAGACTTCCAGCCATGCTGGCATGTCTTGTCTTCTTCTCTGCGCTTGGCCCCGATAATGGCTGCTTGCAGCTATATTTAGGGGCCAAGCACCGAAGGTGCGGAGGCACCTATTGAAATCGTTAGTGTTCCTATTATTAGGGGCCAAGCACCGAAGGTGCGGAGGCACCTATTGAAATCGTTAGTGTTCCTATTATTATTCTGCTTCTTCTTCTTTTTCCGCCATAGGAGTCTCTGGCAGCCCATAGAACCGTATGGTAAAAAGTTGTGAAATTTGGCACACTCATAGAGGCCAGTCTGAGCTGTCACTATAGCAAATTTGGTGCCTCTAACTCAATCCCTCTAGCGCCACCACCTGTCCAAAGTTTCACTCATATTTATGCTTATAACTTTTGACCCCTAAGGGCTAGAAACAAAATTCTTTTTTCATCGGATTCCTTGGCTCAAGCCGATTCGATTTCACCCTATGATGTCATTTTCCGGTATGCAAATTTTCCCGCCATTTTGAATTTTCTGAAAAACCTACTTTTTCGAACTCCTCCTAGGCCGTTGCTCCGATTTTCACGAAAATTGAAACAGATCATCTTCAGAGCATGTTGACAAAAAGTTATGGAATTCAAGTTGATTCGTCCAATCGTTTTCAATAAACGCACAAACAAATTTTACGTGGAGGTTGCAAAAACACACTAAAGGCTATATCTCCGCAACGCTTTATCGTATTCAAACCAACCTTGGTACATGTCATCACAAGCATGACTTGAAGCAACATGCAGCGTTTCGGCGCAGCGCCACCTACCTGTCCGGAGATACGAAAAATGCCTATTTTGGCTTATAACTTCTGAACCGTTTATCCAAAAATCATAAAATTGGTCTCATTAGATTCAGGGCGTCATGCCGAGTCGACTGATATCCAATTTTACCATGTCGGCCATTTTGGATGTCGGCCATTTTGAATTATGTGCAAAAATGCTGTATTTTATGAACGCATGAACAGATTGTTATGAAACTTGGTATGGGTCATCACCACGATGCCCTGAAGTAGCCTGAGAAGTTTCGAAACAGCGCCACCTAGTGGAGAATTTTTTTTTTCAAACGCTTATAACTTTGGGTGTGGTTGACATATTTTGATGGGAGTGTGTTTTTTGGTCTCCTGAATCCTTGCCGACTCCAACGATACCAGACTTGCCAGGTTTCGGCATATGGTTTGCGCAGAGTTGTAATTTAGTGCTTAAAAAACATTTGCTGATATCTTCGAAACCGCTAGTCCGATCGAGACGAAACCAGCCTCAGAAGTTCGGAAACATAGGTCGATAGCTATACGCTAATGCCAAAATCTCAAAATATTGATAGTAAGGGGTAGTAAAATCCAATCAAAGTCAGGTGTCAGTCCTTTTTTACGTGTTTTTTCATATAAATGTCTATAACTCCAAAACAAAATGAGATATTTTCACCAAACTTGACACACATATGTATGGGCTCACTATGAGGACACATAAAAAAATTGGTGGGATTGTGCCTCTTGGTGGCGCTATAATAAAACAAAACATGAAATTCCCATTGACTTCAATGCAGTATTACGGTTTAAAATGCTAATGCTATAATTTAAGAATGCATTAGCGTATCGTTACAAAACTCGGTATGTGTCTTCCGCTCCATGTCCCGAAGATACTCAAAAAGTTTCGGGGCAGCGCCACCTTGTGGTCAAAAGTTGTAATAAAATGTACAGAAATGCGAATAACTTTTGATTAAATTAACCCATTGTAATGAAACTGGTCATAATACAGTCAATGGCTCATGCCGAGAACATGAATACCAATTGTGCCATATTTTGCAAACCTATCTGTCCTCCGTCTTGTTATTTGTTAAAAACCTACTTTTTCAAACTCATCCTAGACCGTTTGTCCGATTTTCACCAAAATTGATCCGTATCGTCTTCAGACCATGCTGACAAATAGTTATGGATTTCGGATTGATAGACAAAACAGTTTTCATATACCACTGCAACAGAGTTGAGCCATGATGCAAAAATGACTCTTGAGGCTGTATCTCTGCAATGCTTTGACATATTGACACCAAACTTTGCATGTGTCATTGTCATCTCAATCTGACTAAACCACATCAGTTTCGTAACAGTGACACCTATTGGTCGAAAGTGATAAACCATTAAACCATTATTATTGACTGTATTTAAAATTTGACTGCTATTTTGCCTAAAATCAACTTAATAGGTCCTTAATGGCTCATTGTTGCAGTTGGCTTGAGACTTCCAGCCATGCTGGCATGTCTTGTCTTCTTCTTTGCGCTTGGCCCCGATAATGGCTGCTTGCAGCTATATTTATTATTCTGCTTCTTCCGCCATAGGAGTCTCTGGCAGCCCATAGAACCGTATGGTAAAAAGTTGTGAAATTTGGCACACTCATAGAGGCCAGTCTGAGCTGTCACTATAGCAAATTTGGTGCCTCTAACTCAATCCCTCTAGCGCCACCACCTGTCCAAAGTTTCACTCATATTTATGCTTATAACTTTTGACCCCTAAGGGCTAGAAACAAAATTCTTTTTTCATCGGATTCCTTGGCTCAAGCCGATTCGATTTCACCCTATGATGTCATTTTCCGGTATGCAAATTTTCCCGCCATTTTGAATTTTCTGAAAAACCTACTTTTTCGAACTCCTCCTAGGCCGTTGCTCCGATTTTCACGAAAATTGAAACAGATCATCTTCAGAGCATGTTGACAAAAAGTTATGGAATTCAAGTTGATTCGTCCAATCGTTTTCAATAAACGCACAAACAAATTTTACGTGGAGGTTGCAAAAACACACTAAAGGCTATATCTCCGCAACGCTTTATCGTATTCAAACCAACCTTGGTACATGTCATCACAAGCATGACTTGAAGCAACATGCAGCGTTTCGGCGCAGCGCCACCTACCTGTCCGGAGATACGAAAAATGCCTATTTTGGCTTATAACTTCTGAACCGTTTATCCAAAAATCATAAAATTGGTCTCATTAGATTCAGGGCGTCATGCCGAGTCGACTGATATCCAATTTTACCATGTCGGCCATTTTGGATGTCGGCCATTTTGAATTATGTGCAAAAATGCTGTATTTTATGAACGCATGAACAGATTGTTATGAAACTTGGTATGGGTCATCACCACGATGCCCTGAAGTAGCCTGAGAAGTTTCGAAACAGCGCCACCTAGTGGAGAATTTTTTTTTTCAAACGCTTATAACTTTGGGTGTGGTTGACATATTTTGATGGGAGTGTGTTTTTTGGTCTCCTGAATCCTTGCCGACTCCAACGATACCAGACTTGCCAGGTTTCGGCATATGGTTTGCGCAGAGTTGTAATTTAGTGCTTAAAAAACATTTGCTGATATCTTCGAAACCGCTAGTCCGATCGAGACGAAACCAGCCTCAGAAGTTCGGAAACATAGGTCGATAGCTATACGCTAATGCCCAAATCTCAAAATATTGATAGTAAGGGGTAGTAAAATCCAATCAAAGTCAGGTGTCAGTCATTTTTTACGTGTTTTTTCATATAAATGTCTATAACTCCAAAACAAAATGAAATATTTTCACCAAACTTGACACACATATGTATGGGCTCACTATGAGGACACATAAAAAAATTGGTGGGATTGTGCCTCTTGGTGGCGCTATAATAAAACAAAACATGAAATTCCCATTGACTTCAATGCAGTATTATGGTTTAAAATGCTAATGCTATAATTTACGAATGCATTAGCGTATCGTTACAAAACTCGGTATGTGTCTTCCGCTCCATGTCCTGAAGATACTCAAAAAGTTTCGGGGTAGCGCCACCTTGTGGTCAAAAGTTGTAATAAAATGTACAAAAATGCTAATAACTTTTGATTAAATTAGCCTATTGTAATGAGACTGGTCATAATACATTCATTGGCTCATGCCGAGAAGATAGATACCAATTTTGCCATATTTTGCAAACATATCTGTGCTCCATCTTGTTATTTGTTAAAAATCTACTTTTTCAAACTCATCCTAGACCGTTTGTCCGATTTTCACCAAAATTGATCCGTATCGTCTTCAGACCATGCTGACAAATAGTTATGGATTTCGGATTGATAGACAAAACAGTTTTCATATACCACTGCAACAGAGTTGAGCCATGATGCAAAAATTACTCTTGAGGCTGTATCTCTGCAATGCTTTGACATATTGACACCAAACTTTGCATGTGTCATTGTCATCTCAATCTGACTAAACCACATCAGTTTCGTAACAGTGACACCTATTGGTCGAAAGTGATAAACCATTAAACCATTATTATTGACTGTATTTAAAATTTTACTGCTATTTTGCCTAAAATCAACTTAATAGGTCCTTAATGGCTCATTGTTGCAGTTGGCTTGAGACTTCCAGCCATGCTGGCATGTCTTGTCTTCTTCTTTGCGCTTGGCCCCGATAATGGCTGCTTGCAGCTATATTTAGGGGCCAAGCACCGAAGGTGCGGAGGCACCTATTGAAATCGTTAGTGTTCCTATTATTATTATTCTGCTTCTTCTTCCGCCATAGGAGTCTCTGGCAGCCCATAGAACCGTATGGTAAAAAGTTGTGAAATTTGGCACACTCATAGAGGCCAGTCTGAGCTGTCACTATAGCAAATTTGGTGCCTCTAGCTCAATCCCTCTAGCGCCACCACCTGTCCAAAGTTTCACTCATATTTATGCTTATAACTTTTGACCCCTAAGGGCTAGAAACAAAATTCTTTTTTCATCGGATTCCTTGGCTCAAGCCGATTCGATTTCACCCTATGATGTCATTTTCCGGTATGCAAATTTTCCCGCCATTTTGAATTTTCTGAAAAACCTACTTTTTCGAACTCCTCCTAGGCCGTTGCTCCGATTTTCACGAAAATTGAAACAGATCATCTTCAGAGCATGTTGACAAAAAGTTATGGAATTCAAGTTGATTCGTCCAATCGTTTTCAATAAACGCACAAACAAATTTTACGTGGAGGTTGCAAAAACACACTAAAGGCTATATCTCCGCAACGCTTTATCGTATTCAAACCAACCTTGGTACATGTCATCACAAGCATGACTTGAAGCAACATGCAGCGTTTCGGCGCAGCGCCACCTACCTGTCCGGAGATACGAAAAATGCCTATTTTGGCTTATAACTTCTGAACCGTTTATCCAAAAATCATAAAATTGGTCTCATTAGATTCAGGGCGTCATGCCGAGTCGACTGATATCCAATTTTACCATGTCGGCCATTTTGGATGTCGGCCATTTTGAATTATGTGCAAAAATGCTGTATTTTATGAACGCATGAACGGATTGTTATGAAACTTGGTATGGGTCATCACCACGATGCCCTGAAGTAGCCTGAGAAGTTTCGAAACAGCGCCACCTAGTGGAGAATTTTTTTTTTCAAACGCTTATAACTTTGGGTGTGGTTGACATATTTTGATGGGAGTGTGTTTTTTGGTCTCCTGAATCCTTGCCGACTCCAACGATACCAGACTTGCCAGGTTTCGGCATATGGTTTGCGCAGAGTTGTAATTTAGTGCTTAAAAAACATTTGCTGATATCTTCGAAACCGCTAGTCCGATCGAGACGAAACCAGCCTCAGAAGTTCGGAAACATAGGTCGATAGCTATACGCTAATGCCCAAATCTCAAAATATTGATAGTAAGGGGTAGTAAAATCCAATCAAAGTCAGGTGTCAGTCCTTTTTTACGTGTTTTTTCATATAAATGTCTATAACTCCAAAACAAAATGAGATATTTTCACCAAACTTGAGACACATATGTATGGGCTCACTATGAGGACACATAAAAAAATTGGTGGGATTGTGCCTCTTGGTGGCGCTATAATAAAACAAAACATGAAATTCCCATTGACTTCAATGCAGTATTATGGTTTAAAATGCTAATGCTATAATTTAAGAATGCATTAGCGTATCGTTACAAAACTCGGTATGTGTCTTCCGCTCCATGTCCTGAAGATACTCAAAAAGTTTCGGGGTAGCGCCACCTTGTGGTCAAAAGTTGTAATAAAATGTACAGAAATGCGAATAACTTTTGATTAAATTAACCCATTGTAATGAAACTGGTCATAATACAGTCAATGGCTCATGCCGAGAACATGGATACCAATTGTGCCATATTTTGCAAACCTATCTGTCCTCCGTCTTGTTATTTGTTAAAAACCTACTTTTTCAAACTCATCCTAGACCGTTTGTCCGATTTTCACCAAAATTGATCCGTATCGTCTTCAGACCATGCTGACAAATACTTATGGATTTCGGATTGATAGACAAAACAGTTTTCATATACCACTGCAACAGAGTTGAGCCATGATGCAAAAATTACTCTTGAGGCTGTATCTCTGCAATGCTTTGACATATTGACACCAAACTTTGCATGTGTCATTGTCATCTCAATCTGACTAAACCACATCAGTTTCGTAACAGTGACACCTATTGGTCGAAAGTGATAAACCATTAAACCATTATTATTGACTGTATTTAAAATTTGACTGCTATTTTGCCTAAAATCAACTTAATAGGTCCTTAATGGCTCATTGTTGCAGTTGGCTTGAGACTTCCAGCCATGCTGGCATGTCTTGTCTTCTTCTTTGCGCTTGGCCCCGATAATGGCTGCTTGCAGCTATATTTATTATTCTGCTTCTTCTTCCGCCATAGGAGTCTCTGGCAGCCCATAGAACCGTATGGTAAAAAGTTGTGAAATTTGGCACACTCATAGAGGCCAGTCTGAGCTGTCACTATAGCAAATTTGGTGCCTCTAACTCAATCCCTCTAGCGCCACCACCTGTCCAAAGTTTCACTCATATTTATGCTTATAACTTTTGACCCCTAAGGGCTAGAAACAAAATTCTTTTTTCATCGGATTCCTTGGCTCAAGCCGATTCGATTTCACCCTATGATGTCATTTTCCGGTATGCAAATTTTCCCGCCATTTTGAATTTTCTGAAAAACCTACTTTTTCGAACTCCTCCTAGGCCGTTGCTCCGATTTTCACGAAAATTGAAACAGATCATCTTCAGAGCATGTTGACAAAAAGTTATGGAATTCAAGTTGATTCGTCCAATCGTTTTCAATAAACGCACAAACAAATTTTACGTGGAGGTTGCAAAAACACACTAAAGGCTATATCTCCGCAACGCTTTATCGTATTCAAACCAACCTTGGTACATGTCATCACAAGCATGACTTGAAGCAACATGCAGCGTTTCGGCGCAGCGCCACCTACCTGTCCGGAGATACGAAAAATGCCTATTTTGGCTTATAACTTCTGAACCGTTTATCCAAAAATCATAAAATTGGTCTCATTAGATTCAGGGCGTCATGCCGAGTCGACTGATATCCAATTTTACCATGTCGGCCATTTTGGATGTCGGCCATTTTGAATTATGTGCAAAAATGCTGTATTTTATGAACGCATGAACAGATTGTTATGAAACTTGGTATGGGTCATCACCACGATGCCCTGAAGTAGCCTGAGAAGTTTCGAAACAGCGCCACCTAGTGGAGAATTTTTTTTTTCAAACGCTTATAACTTTGGGTGTGGTTGACATATTTTGATGGGAGTGTGTTTTTTGGTCTCCTGAATCCTTGCCGACTCCAACGATACCAGACTTGCCAGGTTTCGGCATATGGTTTGCGCAGAGTTGTAATTTAGTGCTTAAAAAACATTTGCTGATATCTTCGAAACCGCTAGTCCGATCGAGACGAAACCAGCCTCAGAAGTTCGGAAACATAGGTCGATAGCTGTACGCTAATGCCCAAATCTCAAAATATTGATAGTAAGGGGTAGTAAAATCCAATCAAAGTCAGGTGTCAGTCATTTTTTACGTGTTTTTTCATATAAATGTCTATAACTCCAAAACAAAATGAAATATTTTCACCAAACTTGACACACATATGTATGGGCTCACTACGAGGACACATAAAAAAATTGGTGGGATTGTGCCTCTTGGTGGCGCTATAATAAAACAAAACATGAAATTCCCATTGACTTCAATGCAGTATTACGGTTTAAAATGCTAATGCTATAATTTAAGAATGCACTAGTGTATCATTACAAAACTCGGTATGTGTCTTCCGCTCTATGTCCCGAACATATTCAAAAAGTTTCGGGGCAGCGCCACCTTGTGGTCAAAAGTTGTAATAAAATGTACAAAAATGCTAATAACTTTTGATTAAATTAGCCTATTGTAATGAGACTGGTCATAATACATTCATTGGCTCATGCCGAGAAGATAGATACCAATTTTGCCATATTTTGCAAACATATCTGTGCTCCATCTTGTTATTTGTTAAAAATCTACTTTTTCAAACTCATCCTAGACCGTTTGTCCGATTTTCACCAAAATTGATCCGTATCGTCTTCAGACCATGCTGACAAATAGTTATGGATTTCGGATTGATAGACAAAACAGTTTTCATATACCACTGCAACAGAGTTGAGCCATGATGCAAAAATTACTCTTGAGGCTGTATCTCTGCAATGCTTTGACATATTGACACCAAACTTTGCATGTGTCATTGTCATCTCAATCTGACTAAACCACATCAGTTTCGTAACAGTGACACCTATTGGTCGAAAGTGATAAACCATTAAACCATTATTATTGACTGTATTTAAAATTTGACTGCTATTTTGCCTAAAATCAACTTAATAGGTCCTTAATGGCTCATTGTTGCAGTTGGCTTGAGACTTCCAGCCATGCTGGCATGTCTTGTCTTCTTCTTTGCGCTTGGCCCCGATAATTCTGCTTCTTCTTCTTCTTCTTCTTCTTCCGCCATAGGAGTCTCTGGCAGCCCATAGAACCGTATGGTAAAAAGTTGTGAAATTTGGCACACTCATAGAGGCCAGTCTGAGCTGTCACTATAGCAAATTTGGTGCCTCTAACTCAATCCCTCTAGCGCCACCACCTGTCCAAAGTTTCACTCATATTTATGCTTATAACTTTTGACCCCTAAGGGCTAGAAACAAAATTCTTTTTTCATCGGATTCCTTGGCTCAAGCCGATTCGATTTCACCCTATGATGTCATTTTCCGGTATGCAAATTTTCCCGCCATTTTGAATTTTCTGAAAAACCTACTTTTTCGAACTCCTCCTAGGCCGTTGCTCCGATTTTCACGAAAATTGAAACAGATCATCTTCAGAGCATGTTGACAAAAAGTTATGGAATTCAAGTTGATTCGTCCAATCGTTTTCAATAAACGCACAAACAAATTTTACGTGGAGGTTGCAAAAACACACTAAAGGCTATATCTCCGCAACGCTTTATCGTATTCAAACCAAACTTGGTACATGTCATCACAAGCATGACTTGAAGCAACATGCTGCGTTTCGGCGCAGCGCCACCTACCTGTCCGGAGATACGAAAAATGCCTATTTTGGCTTATAACTTCTGAACCGTTTATCCAAAAATCATAAAATTGGTCTCATTAGATTCAGGGCGTCATGCCGAGTCGACTGATATCCAATTTTACCATGTCGGCCATTTTGGATGTCGGCCATTTTGAATTATGTGCAAAAATGCTGTATTTTATGAACGCATGAACAGATTGTTATGAAACTTGGTATGGGTCATCACCACGATGCCCTGAAGTAGCCTGAGAAGTTTCGAAACAGCGCCACCTAGTGGAGAATTTTTTTTTTCAAACGCTTATAACTTTGGGTGTGGTTGACATATTTTGATGGGAGTGTGTTTTTTGGTCTCCTGAATCCTTGCCGACTCCAACGATACCAGACTTGCCAGGTTTCGGCATATGGTTTGCGCAGAGTTGTAATTTAGTGCTTAAAAAACATTTGCTGATATCTTCGAAACCGCTAGTCCGATCGAGACGAAACCAGCCTCAGAAGTTCGGAAACATAGGTCGATAGCTATACGCTAATGCCCAAATCTCAAAATATTGATAGTAAGGGGTAGTAAAATCCAATCAAAGTCAGGTGTCAGTCATTTTTTACGTGTTTTTTCATATAAATGTCTATAACTCCAAAACAAAATGAGATATTTTCACCAAACTTGACACACATATGTATGGGCTCACTACGAGGACACATAAAAAAATTGGTGGGATTGTGCCTCTTGGTGGCGCTATAATAAAACAAAACATGAAATTCCCATTGACTTCAATGCAGTATTACGGTTTAAAATGCTAATGCTATAATTTAAGAATGCACTAGTGTATCGTTACAAAACTCGGTATGTGTCTTCCGCTCTATGTCCCGAAGATATTCAAAAAGTTTCGGGGCAGCGCCACCTTGTGGTCAAAAGTTGTAATAAAATGTACAAAAATGCTAATAACTTTTGATTAAATTAGCCTATTGTAATGAGACTGGTCATAATACATTCATTGGCTCATGCCGAGAAGATAGATACC
Source organism: Pseudorasbora parva (assembly GCF_024679245.1). Lineage (NCBI taxonomy): Eukaryota > Metazoa > Chordata > Actinopteri > Cypriniformes > Gobionidae > Pseudorasbora > Pseudorasbora parva. The sequence goes on from NC_090192.1 coordinate 14,436,266, forward strand.
AATTTTGCCATATTTTGCAAACATATCTGTGCTCCATCTTGTTATTTGTTAAAAATCTACTTTTTCAAACTCATCCTAGACCGTTTGTCCGATTTTCACCAAAATTGATCCGTATCGTCTTCAGACCATGCTGACAAATACTTATGGATTTCGGATTGATAGACAAAACAGTTTTCATATACCACTGCAACAGAGTTGAGCCATGATGCAAAAATTACTCTTGAGGCTGTATCTCTGCAATGCTTTGACATATTGACACCAAACTTTGCATGTGTCATTTTCATCTCAATCTGACTAAACCACATCAGTTTCGTAACAGTGACACCTATTGGTCGAAAGTGATAAACCATTAAACCATTATTATTGACTGTATTTAAAATTTGACTGCTATTTTGCCTAAAATCAACTTAATAGGTCCTTAATGGCTCATTGTTGCAGTTGGCTTGAGACTTCCAGCCATGCTGGCATGTCTTGTCTTCTTCTTTGCGCTTGGCCCCGATAATGGCTGCTTGTTCTGCTTCTTCTTCTTCTTCTTCCGCCATAGGAGTCTCTGGCAGCCCATAGAACCGTATGGTAAAAAGTTGTGAAATTTGGCACACTCATAGAGGCCAGTCTGAGCTGTCACTATAGCAAATTTGGTGCCTCTAACTCAATCCCTCTAGCGCCACCACCTGTCCAAAGTTTCACTCATATTTATGCTTATAACTTTTGACCCCTAAGGGCTAGAAACAAAATTCTTTTTTCATCGGATTCCTTGGCTCAAGCCGATTCGATTTCACCCTATGATGTCATTTTCCGGTATGCAAATTTTCCCGCCATTTTGAATTTTCTGAAAAACCTACTTTTTCGAACTCCTCCTAGGCCGTTGCTCCGATTTTCACGAAAATTGAAACAGATTATCTTCAGAGCATGTTGACAAAAAGTTATGGAATTCAAGTTGATTCGTCCAATCGTTTTCAATAAACGCACAAACAAATTTTACGTGGAGGTTGCAAAAACACACTAAAGGCTATATCTCCGCAACGCTTTATCGTATTCAAACCAACCTTGGTACATGTCATCACAAGCATGACTTGAAGCAACATGCAGCGTTTCGGCGCAGCGCCACCTACCTGTCCGGAGATACGAAAAATGCCTATTTTGGCTTATAACTTCTGAACCGTTTATCCAAAAATCATAAAATTGGTCTCATTAGATTCAGGGCATCATGCCGAGTCGACTGATATCCAATTTTACCATGTCGGCCATTTTGAATTATGTGCAAAAATGCTGTATTTTATGAACGCATGAACAGATTGTTATGAAACTTGGTATGGGTCATCACCACGATGCCCTGAAGTAGCCTGAGAAGTTTCGAAACAGCGCCACCTAGTGGAGAATTTTTTTTTCAAACGCTTATAACTTTGGGTGTGGTTGACATATTTTGATGGGAGTGTGTTTTTTGGTCTCCTGAATCCTTGCCGACTCCAACGATACCAGACTTGCCAGGTTTCGGCATATGGTTTGCGCAGAGTTGTAATTTAGTGCTTAAAAAACATTTGCTGATATCTTCGAAACCGCTAGTCCGTTTGAGACGAAACCAGCCTCAGAAGTTCGGAAACATAGGTCGATAGCTATACGCTAATGCCCAAATCTCAAAATATTGATAGTAAGGGGTAGTAAAATCCAATCAAAGTCAGGTGTCAGTCCTTTTTTACGTGTTTTTTCATATAAATGTCTATAACTCCAAAACAAAATGAAATATTTTCACCAAACTTGACACACATATGTATGGGCTCACTACGAGGACACATAAAAAAATTGGTGGGATTGTGCCTCTTGGTGGCGCTATAATAAAACAAAACATGAAATTCCCATTGACTTCAATGCAGTATTACGGTTTAAAATGCTAATGCTATAATTTAAGAATGCACTAGTGTATCATTACAAAACTCGGTATGTGTCTTCCGCTCTATGTCCCGAAGATATTCAAAAAGTTTCGGGGCAGCGCCACCTTGTGGTCAAAAGTTGTAATAAAATGTACAAAAATGCTAATAACTTTTGATTAAATTAGCCTATTGTAATGAGACTGGTCATAATACATTCATTGGCTCATGCCGAGAAGATAGATACCAATTTTGCCATATTTTGCAAACATATCTGTGCTCCATCTTGTTATTTGTTAAAAATCTACTTTTTCAAACTCATCCTAGACCGTTTGTCCGATTTTCACCAAAATTGATCCGTATCGTCTTCAGACCATGCTGACAAATACTTATGGATTTCGGATTGATAGACAAAACAGTTTTCATATACCACTGCAACAGAGTTGAGCCATGATGCAAAAATTACTCTTGAGGCTGTATCTCTGCAATGCTTTGACATATTGACACCAAACTTTGCATGTGTCATTGTCATCTCAATCTGACTAAACCGAATCAGTTTCGTAACAGTGACACCTATTGGTCGAAAGTGATAAACCATTAAACCATTATTATTGACTGTATTTAAAATTTGACTGCTATTTTGCCTAAAATCAACTTAATAGGTCCTTAATGGCTCATTGTTGCAGTTGGCTTGAGACTTCCAGCCATGCTGGCATGTCTTGTCTTCTTCTTTGCGCTTGGCCCCGATAATGGCTGCTTGCAGCTATATTTAGGGGCCAAGCACCGAAGGTGCGGAGGCACCTATTGAAATTGTTAGTGTTCCTATTATTAGGGGCCAAGCACCGAAGGTGCGGAGGCACCTATTGAAATCGTTAGTGTTCCTATTATTAGGGGCCAAGCACCGAAGGTGCGGAGGCACCTATTGAAATCGTTAGTGTTCCTATTATTAGGGGCCAAGCACCGAAGGTGCGGAGGCACCTATTGAAATCGTTAGTGTTCCTATTATTATTATTCTGCTTCTTCTTCCGCCATAGGAGTCTCTGGCAGCCCATAGAACCGTATGGTAAAAAGTTGTGAAATTTGGCACACTCATAGAGGCCAGTCTGAGCTGTCACTATAGCAAATTTGGTGCCTCTAACTCAATCCCTCTAGCGCCACCACCTGTCCAAAGTTTCACTCATATTTATGCTTATAACTTTTGACCCCTAAGGGCTAGAAACAAAATTCTTTTTTCATCGGATTCCTTGGCTCAAGCCGATTCGATTTCACCCTATGATGTCATTTTCCGGTATGCAAATTTTCCCGCCATTTTGAATTTTCTGAAAAACCTACTTTTTCGAACTCCTCCTAGGCCGTTGCTCCGATTTTCACGAAAATTGAAACAGATCATCTTCAGAGCATGTTGACAAAAAGTTATGGAATTCAAGTTGATTCGTCCAATCGTTTTCAATAAACGCACAAACAAATTTTACGTGGAGGTTGCAAAAACACACTAAAGGCTATATCTCCGCAACGCTTTATCGTATTCAAACCAACCTTGGTACATGTCATCACAAGCATGACTTGAAGCAACATGCAGCGTTTCGGCGCAGCGCCACCTACCTGTCCGGAGATACGAAAAATGCCTATTTTGGCTTATAACTTCTGAACCGTTTATCCAAAAATCATAAAATTGGTCTCATTAGATTCAGGGCGTCATGCCGAGTCGACTGATATCCAATTTTACCATGTCGGCCATTTTGGATGTCGGCCATTTTGAATTATGTGCAAAAATGCTGTATTTTATGAACGCATGAACAGATTGTTATGAAACTTGGTATGGGTCATCACCACGATGCCCTGAAGTAGCCTGAGAAGTTTCGAAACAGCGCCACCTAGTGGAGAATTTTTTTTTTCAAACGCTTATAACTTTGGGTGTGGTTGACATATTTTGATGGGAGTGTGTTTTTTGGTCTCCTGAATCCTTGCCGACTCCAACGATACCAGACTTGCCAGGTTTCGGCATATGGTTTGCGCAGAGTTGTAATTTAGTGCTTAAAAAACATTTGCTGATATCTTCGAAACCGCTAGTCCGATCGAGACGAAACCAGCCTCAGAAGTTCGGAAACATAGGTCGATAGCTATACGCTAATGCCCAAATCTCAAAATATTGATAGTAAGGGGTAGTAAAATCCAATCAAAGTCAGGTGTCAGTCATTTTTTACGTGTTTTTTCATATAAATGTCTATAACTCCAAAACAAAATGAAATATTTTCACCAAACTTGACACACATATGTATGGGCTCACTACGAGGACACATAAAAAAATTGGTGGGATTGTGCCTCTTGGTGGCGCTATAATAAAACAAAACATGAAATTCCCATTGACTTCAATGCAGTATTACGGTTTAAAATGCTAATGCTATAATTTAAGAATGCAATAGTGTATCGTTACAAAACTCGGTATGTGTCTTCCGCTCTATGTCCCGAAGATATTCAAAAAGTTTCGGGGCAGCGCCACCTTGTGGTCAAAAGTTGTAATAAAATGTACAAAAATGCTAATAACTTTTGATTAAATTAGCCTATTGTAATGAGACTGGTCATAATACATTCATTGGCTCATGCCGAGAAGATAGATACCAATTTTGCCATATTTTGCAAACATATCTGTGCTCCATCTTGTTATTTGTTAAAAATCTACTTTTTCAAACTCATCCTAGACCGTTTGTCCGATTTTCACCAAAATTGATCCGTATCGTCTTCAGACCATGCTGACAAATACTTATGGATTTCGGATTGATAGACAAAACAGTTTTCATATACCACTGCAACAGAGTTGAGCCATGATGCAAAAATTACTCTTGAGGCTGTATCTCTGCAATGCTTTGACATATTGACACCAAACTTTGCATGTGTCATTGTCATCTCAATCTGACTAAACCACATCAGTTTCGTAACAGTGACACCTATTGGTCGAAAGTGATAAACCATTAAACCATTATTATTGACTGTATTTAAAATTTGACTGCTATTTTGCCTAAAATCAACTTAATAGGTCCTTAATGGCTCATTGTTGCAGTTGGCTTGAGACTTCCAGCCATGCTGGCATGTCTTGTCTTCTTCTTTGCGCTTGGCCCCGATAATGGCTGCTTGCAGCTATATTTATTATTCTGCTTCTTCTTCTTCTTCCGCCATAGGAGTCTCTGGCAGCCCATAGAACCGTATGGTAAAAAGTTGTGAAATTTGGCACACTCATAGAGGCCAGTCTGAGCTGTCACTATAGCAAATTTGGTGCCTCTAACTCAATCCCTCTAGCGCCACCACCTGTCCAAAGTTTCACTCATATTTATGCTTATAACTTTTGACCCCTAAGGGCTAGAAACAAAATTATTTTTTCATCGGATTCCTTGGCTCAAGCCGATTCGATTTCACCCTATGATGTCATTTTCCGGTATGCAAATTTTCCCGCCATTTTGAATTTTCTGAAAAACCTACTTTTTCGAACTCCTCCTAGGCCGTTGCTCCGATTTTCACGAAAATTGAAACAGATCATCTTCAGAGCATGTTGACAAAAAGTTATGGAATTCAAGTTGATTCGTCCAATCGTTTTCAATAAACGCACAAACAAATTTTACGTGGAGGTTGCAAAAACACACTAAAGGCTATATCTCCGCAACGCTTTATCGTATTCAAACCAACCTTGGTACATGTCATCACAAGCATGACTTGAAGCAACATGCAGCGTTTCGGCGCAGCGCCACCTACCTGTCCGGAGATACGAAAAATGCCTATTTTGGCTTATAACTTCTGAACCGTTTATCCAAAAATCATAAAATTGGTCTCATTAGATTCAGGGCGTCATGCCGAGTCGACTGATATCCAATTTTACCATGTCGGCCATTTTGGATGTCGGCCATTTTGAATTATGTGCAAAAATGCTGTATTTTATGAACGCATGAACAGATTGTTATGAAACTTGGTATGGGTCATCACCACGATGCCCTGAAGTAGCCTGAGAAGTTTCGAAACAGCGCCACCTAGTGGAGAATTTTTTTTTTCAAACGCTTATAACTTTGGGTGTGGTTGACATATTTTGATGGGAGTGTGTTTTTTGGTCTCCTGAATCCTTGCCGACTCCAACGATACCAGACTTGCCAGGTTTCGGCATATGGTTTGCGCAGAGTTGTAATTTAGTGCTTAAAAAACATTTGCTGATATCTTCGAAACCGCTAGTCCGATCGAGACGAAACCAGCCTCAGAAGTTCGAAAACATAGGTCGATAGCTATACGCTAATGCCCAAATCTCAAAATATTGATAGTAAGGGGTAGTAAAATCCAATCAAAGTCAGGTGTCAGTCCTTTTTTACGTGTTTTTTCATATAAATGTCTATAACTCCAAAACAAAATGAGATATTTTCACCAAACTTGACACACATATGTATGGGCTCACTATGAGGACACATAAAAAAATTGGTGGGATTGTGCCTCTTGGTGGCGCTATAATAAAACAAAACATGAAATTCCCATTGACTTCAATGCAGTATTATGGTTTAAAATGCTAATGCTATAATTTACGAATGCATTAGCGTATCGTTACAAAACTCGGTATGTGTCTTCCGCTCCATGTCCTGAAGATACTCAAAAAGTTTCGGGGTAGCGCCACCTTGTGGTCAAAAGTTGTAATAAAATGTACAAAAATGCTAATAACTTTTGATTAAATTAGCCTATTGTAATGAGACTGGTCATAATACATTCATTGGCTCATGCCGAGAAGATAGATACCAATTTTGCCATATTTTGCAAACATATCTGTGCTCCATCTTGTTATTTGTTAAAAATCTACTTTTTCAAACTCATCCTAGACCGTTTGTCCGATTTTCACCAAAATTGATCCGTATCGTCTTCAGACCATGCTGACAAATACTTATGGATTTCGGATTGATAGACAAAACAGTTTTCATATACCACTGCAACAGAGTTGAGCCATGATGCAAAAATTACTCTTGAGGCTGTATCTCTGCAATGCTTTGACATATTGACACCAAACTTTGCATGTGTCATTGTCATCTCAATCTGACTAAACCACATCAGTTTCGTAACAGTGACACCTATTGGTCGAAAGTGATAAACCATTAAACCATTATTATTGACTGTATTTAAAATTTGACTGCTATTTTGCCTAAAATCAACTTAATAGGTCCTTAATGGCTCATTGTTGCAGTTGGCTTGAGACTTCCAGCCATGCTGGCATGTCTTGTCTTCTTCTTTGCGCTTGGCCCCGATAATGGCTGCTTGCAGCTATATTTATTATTCTGCTTCTTCTTCTTCCGCCATAGGAGTCTCTGGCAGCCCATAGAACCGTATGGTAAAAAGTTGTGAAATTTGGCACACTCATAGAGGCCAGTCTGAGCTGTCACTATAGCAAATTTGGTGCCTCTAACTCAATCCCTCTAGCGCCACCACCTGTCCAAAGTTTCACTCATATTTATGCTTATAACTTTTGACCCCTAAGGGCTAGAAACAAAATTCTTTTTTCATCGGATTCCTTGGCTCAAGCCGATTCGATTTCACCCTATGATGTCATTTTCCGGTATGCAAATTTTCCCGCCATTTTGAATTTTCTGAAAAACCTACTTTTTCGAACTCCTCCTAGGCCGTTGCTCCGATTTTCACGAAAATTCAAACAGATCATCTTCAGAGCATGTTGACAAAAAGTTATGGAATTCAAGTTGATTCGTCCAATCGTTTTCAATAAACGCACAAACAAATTTTACGTGGAGGTTGCAAAAACACACTAAAGGCTATATCTCCGCAACGCTTTATCGTATTCAAACCAACCTTGGTACATGTCATCACAAGCATGACTTGAAGCAACATGCAGCGTTTCGGCGCAGCGCCACCTACCTGTCCGGAGATACGAAAAATGCCTATTTTGGCTTATAACTTCTGAACCGTTTATCCAAAAATCATAAAATTGGTCTCATTAGATTCAGGGCGTCATGCCGAGTCGACTGATATCCAATTTTACCATGTCGGCCATTTTGGATGTCGGCCATTTTGAATTATGTGCAAAAATGCTGTATTTTATGAACGCATGAACAGATTGTTATGAAACTTGGTATGGGTCATCACCACGATGCCCTGAAGTAGCCTGAGAAGTTTCGAAACAGCGCCACCTAGTGGAGAATTTTTTTTTTCAAACGCTTATAACTTTGGGTGTGGTTGACATATTTTGATGGGAGTGTGTTTTTTGGTCTCCTGAATCCTTGCCGACTCCAACGATACCAGACTTGCCAGGTTTCGGCATATGGTTTGCGCAGAGTTGTAATTTAGTGCTTAAAAAACATTTGCTGATATCTTCGAAACCGCTAGTCCGATCGAGACGAAACCAGCCTCAGAAGTTCGGAAACATAGGTCGATAGCTATACGCTAATGCCCAAATCTCAAAATATTGATAGTAAGGGGTAGTAAAATCCAATCAAAGTCAGGTGTCAGTCATTTTTTACGTGTTTTTTCATATAAATGTCTATAACTCCAAAACAAAATGAGATATTTTCACCAAACTTGACACACATATGTATGGGCTCACTACGAGGACACATAAAAAAATTGGTGGGATTGTGCCTCTTGGTGGCGCTATAATAAAACAAAACATGAAATTCCCATTGACTTCAATGCAGTATTACGGTTTAAAATGCTAATGCTATAATTTAAGAATGCACTAGTGTATCGTTACAAAACTCGGTATGTGTCTTCCGCTCTATGTCCCGAAGATATTCAAAAAGTTTCGGGGCAGCGCCACCTTGTGGTCAAAAGTTGTAATAAAATGTACAAAAATGCTAATAACTTTTGATTAAATTAGCCTATTGTAATGAGACTGGTCATAATACATTCATTGGCTCATGCCGAGAAGATAGATACCAATTTTGCCATATTTTGCAAACATATCTGTGCTCCATCTTGTTATTTGTTAAAAATCTACTTTTTCAAACTCATCCTAGACCGTTTGTCCGATTTTCACCAAAATTGATCCGTATCGTCTTCAGACCATGCTGACAAATACTTATGGATTTCGGATTGATAGACAAAACAGTTTTCATATACCACTGCAACAGAGTTGAGCCATGATGCAAAAATTACTCTTGAGGCTGTATCTCTGCAATGCTTTGACATATTGACACCAAACTTTGCATGTGTCATTGTCATCTCAATCTGACTAAACCACATCAGTTTCGTAACAGTGACACCTATTGGTCGAAAGTGATAAACCATTAAACCATTATTATTGACTGTATTTAAAATTTGACTGCTATTTTGCCTAAAATCAACTTAATAGGTCCTTAATGGCTCATTGTTGCAGTTGGCTTGAGACTTCCAGCCATGCTGGCATGTCTTGTCTTCTTCTTTGCGCTTGGCCCCGATAATGGCTGCTTGCAGCTATTTAGGGGCCAAGCACCGAAGGTGCGGAGGCACCTATTGAAATCGTTAGTGTTCCTATTATTATTCTGCTTCTTCTTCTTTTTCCGCCATAGGAGTCTCTGGCAGCCCATAGAACCGTATGGTAAAAAGTTGTGAAATTTGGCACACTCATAGAGGCCAGTCTGAGCTGTCACTATAGCAAATTTGGTGCCTCTAACTCAATCCCTCTAGCGCCACCACCTGTCCAAAGTTTCACTCATATTTATGCTTATAACTTTTGACCCCTAAGGGCTAGAAACAAAATTCTTTTTTCATCGGATTCCTTGGCTCAAGCCGATTCGATTTCACCCTATGATGTCATTTTCCGGTATGCAAATTTTCCCGCCATTTTGAATTTTCTGAAAAACCTACTTTTTCGAACTCCTCCTAGGCCGTTGCTCCGATTTTCACGAAAATTGAAACAGATCATCTTCAGAGCATGTTGACAAAAAGTTATGGAATTCAAGTTGATTCGTCCAATCGTTTTCAATAAACGCACAAACAAATTTTACGTGGAGGTTGCAAAAACACACTAAAGGCTATATCTCCGCAACGCTTTATCGTATTCAAACCAACCTTGGTACATGTCATCACAAGCATGACTTGAAGCAACATGCAGCGTTTCGGCGCAGCGCCACCTACCTGTCCGGAGATACGAAAAATGCCTATTTTGGCTTATAACTTCTGAACCGTTTATCCAAAAATCATAAAATTGGTCTCATTAGATTCAGGGCGTCATGCCGAGTCGACTGATATCCAATTTTACCATGTCGGCCATTTTGGATGTCGGCCATTTTGAATTATGTGCAAAAATGCTGTATTTTATGAACGCATGAACAGATTGTTATGAAACTTGGTATGGGTCATCACCACGATGCCCTGAAGTAGCCTGAGAAGTTTCGAAACAGCGCCACCTAGTGGAGAATTTTTTTTTTCAAACGCTTATAACTTTGGGTGTGGTTGACATATTTTGATGGGAGTGTGTTTTTTGGTCTCCTGAATCCTTGCCGACTCCAACGATACCAGACTTGCCAGGTTTCGGCATATGGTTTGCGCAGAGTTGTAATTTAGTGCTTAAAAAACATTTGCTGATATCTTCGAAACCGCTAGTCCGATCGAGACGAAACCAGCCTCAGAAGTTCGGAAACATAGGTCGATAGCTATACGCTAATGCCCAAATCTCAAAATATTGATAGTAAGGGGTAGTAAAATCCAATCAAAGTCAGGTGTCAGTCATTTTTTACGTGTTTTTTCATATAAATGTCTATAACTCCAAAACAAAATGAAATATTTTCACCAAACTTGACACACATATGTATGGGCTCACTACGAGGACACATAAAAAAATTGGTGGGATTGTGCCTCTTGGTGGCGCTATAATAAAACAAAACATGAAATTCCCATTGACTTCAATGCAGTATTACGGTTTAAAATGCTAATGCTATAATTTAAGAATGCACTAGTGTATCATTACAAAACTCGGTATGTGTCTTCCGCTCTATGTCCCGAAGATATTCAAAAAGTTTCGGGGCAGCGCCACCTTGTGCTCAAAAGTTGTAATAAAATGTACAAAAATGCTAATAACTTTTGATTAAATTAGCCTATTGTAATGAGACTGGTCATAATACATTCATTGGCTCATGCCGAGAAGATAGATACCAATTTTGCCATATTTTGCAAACATATCTGTGCTCCATCTTGTTATTTGTTAAAAATCTACTTTTTCAAACTCATCCTAGACCGTTTGTCCGATTTTCACCAAAATTGATCCGTATCGTCTTCAGACCATGCTGACAAATACTTATGGATTTCGGATTGATAGACAAAACAGTTTTCATATACCACTGCAACAGAGTTGAGCCATGATGCAAAAATTACTCTTGAGGCTGTATCTCTGCAATGCTTTGACATATTGACACCAAACTTTGCATGTGTCATTGTCATCTCAATCTGACTAAACCACATCAGTTTCGTAACAGTGACACCTATTGGTCGAAAGTGATAAACCATTAAACCATTATTATTGACTGTATTTAAAATTTGACTGCTATTTTGCCTAAAATCAACTTAATAGGTCCTTAATGGCTCATTGTTGCAGTTGGCTTGAGACTTCCAGCCATGCTGGCATGTCTTGTCTTCTTCTTTGCGCTTGGCCCCGATAATGGCTGCTTGCAGCTATATTTATTATTCTGCTTCTTCTTCTTCTTCTTCTTCCGCCATAGGAGTCTCTGGCAGCCCATAGAACCGTATGGTAAAAAGTTGTGAAATTTGGCACACTCATAGAGGCCAGTCTGAGCTGTCACTATAGCAAATTTGGTGCCTCTAACTCAATCCCTCTAGCGCCACCACCTGTCCAAAGTTTCACTCATATTTATGCTTATAACTTTTGACCCCTAAGGGCTAGAAACAAAATTCTTTTTTCATCGGATTCCTTGGCTCAAGCCGATTCGATTTCACCCTATGATGTCATTTTCCGGTATGCAAATTTTCCCGCCATTTTGAATTTTCTGAAAAACCTACTTTTTCGAACTCCTCCTAGGCCGTTGCTCCGATTTTCACGAAAATTGAAACAGATCATCTTCAGAGCATGTTGACAAAAAGTTATGGAATTCAAGTTGATTCGTCCAATCGTTTTCAATAAACGCACAAACAAATTTTACGTGGAGGTTGCAAAAACACACTAAAGGCTATATCTCCGCAACGCTTTATCGTATTCAAACCAACCTTGGTACATGTCATCACAAGCATGACTTGAAGCAACATGCAGCGTTTCGGCGCAGCGCCACCTACCTGTCCGGAGATACGAAAAATGCCTATTTTGGCTTATAACTTCTGAACCGTTTATCCAAAAATCATAAAATTGGTCTCATTAGATTCAGGGCGTCATGCCGAGTCGACTGATATCCAATTTTACCATGTCGGCCATTTTGGATGTCGGCCATTTTGAATTATGTGCAAAAATGCTGTATTTTATGAACGCATGAACAGATTGTTATGAAACTTGGTATGGGTCATCACCACGATGCCCTGAAGTAGCCTGAGAAGTTTCGAAACAGCGCCACCTAGTGGAGAATTTTTTTTTTCAAACGCTTATAACTTTGGGTGTGGTTGACATATTTTGATGGGAGTGTGTTTTTTGGTCTCCTGAATCCTTGCCGACTCCAACGATACCAGACTTGCCAGGTTTCGGCATATGGTTTGCGCAGAGTTGTAATTTAGTGCTTAAAAAACATTTGCTGATATCTTCGAAACCGCTAGTCCGATCGAGACGAAACCAGCCTCAGAAGTTCGGAAACATAGGTCGATAGCTATACGCTAATGCCCAAATCTCAAAATATTGATAGTAAGGGGTAGTAAAATCCAATCAAAGTCAGGTGTCAGTCCTTTTTTACGTGTTTTTTCATATAAATGTCTATAACTCCAAAACAAAATGAGATATTTTCACCAAACTTGACACACATATGTATGGGCTCACTATGAGGACACATAAAAAAATTGGTGGGATTGTGCCTCTTGGTGGCGCTATAATAAAACAAAACATGAAATTCCCATTGACTTCAATGCAGTATTATGGTTTAAAATGCTAATGCTATAATTTAAGAATGCATTAGCGTATCGTTACAAAACTCGGTATGTGTCTTCCGCTCCATGTCCTGAAGATACTCAAAAAGTTTCGGGGTAGCGCCACCTTGTGGTCAAAAGTTGTAATAAAATGTACAGAAATGCGAATAACTTTTGATTAAATTAACCCATTGTAATGAAACTGGTCATAATACAGTCAATGGCTCATGCCGAGAACATGGATACCAATTGTGCCATATTTTGCAAACCTATCTGTCCTCCGTCTTGTTATTTGTTAAAAACCTACTTTTTCAAACTCATCCTAGACCGTTTGTCCGATTTTCACCAAAATTGATCCGTATCGTCTTCAGACCATGCTGACAAATAGTTATGGATTTCGGATTGATAGACAAAACAGTTTTCATATACCACTGCAACAGAGTTGAGCCATGATGCAAAAATTACTCTTGAGGCTGTATCTCTGCAATGCTTTGACATATTGACACCAAACTTTGCATGTGTCATTGTCATCTCAATCTGACTAAACCACATCAGTTTCGTAACAGTGACACCTATTGGTCGAAAGTGATAAACCATTAAACCATTATTATTGACTGTATTTAAAATTTGACTGCTATTTTGCCTAAAATCAACTTAATAGGTCCTTAATGGCTCATTGTTGCAGTTGGCTTGAGACTTCCAGCCATGCTGGCATGTCTTGTCTTCTTCTTTGCGCTTGGCCCCGATAATGGCTGCTTGCAGCTATATTTAGGGGCCAAGCACCGAAGGTGCGGAGGCACCTATTGAAATTGTTAGTGTTCCTATTATTATTATTCTGCTTCTTCTTCTTCTTCTTCTTCTTCTTCTTCTTCTTCTTCTTCCGCCATAGGAGTCTCTGGCAGCCCATAGAACCGTATGGTAAAAAGTTGTGAAATTTGGCACACTCATAGAAGCCAGTCTGAGCTGTCACTATAGCAAATTTGGTGCCTCTAACTCAATCCCTCTAGCGCCACCACCTGTCCAAAGTTTCACTCATATTTATGCTTATAACTTTTGACCCCTAAGGGCTAGAAACAAAATTCTTTTTTCATCGGATTCCTTGGCTCTAGCCGATTCGATTACACCCTATGATGTCATTTTCCGGTATGCAAATTTTCCCGCCATTTTGAATTTTCTGAAAAACCTACTTTTTCGAACTCCTCCTAGGCCGTTGCTCCGATTTTCACGAAAATTGAAACAGATCATCTTCAGAGCATGTTGACAAAAAGTTATGGAATTCAAGTTGATTCGTCCAATCGTTTTCAATAAACGCACAAACAAATTTTACGTGGAGGTTGCAAAAACACACTAAAGGCTATATCTCCGCAACGCTTTATCGTATTCAAACCAACCTTGGTACATGTCATCACAAGCATGACTTGAAGCAACATGCAGCGTTTCGGCGCAGCGCCACCTACCTGTCCGGAGATACGAAAAATGCCTATTTTGGCTTATAACTTCTGAACCGTTTATCCAAAAATCATAAAATTGGTCTCATTAGATTCAGGGCGTCATGCCGAGTCGACTGATATCCAATTTTACCATGTCGGCCATTTTGGATGTCGGCCATTTTGAATTATGTGCAAAAATGCTGTATTTTATGAACGCATGAACAGATTGTTATGAAACTTGGTATGGGTCATCACCACGATGCCCTGAAGTAGCCTGAGAAGTTTCGAAACAGCGCCACCTAGTGGAGAATTTTTTTTTTCAAACGCTTATAACTTTGGGTGTGGTTGACATATTTTGATGGGAGTGTGTTTTTTGGTCTCCTGAATCCTTGCCGACTCCAACGATACCAGACTTGCCAGGTTTCGGCATATGGTTTGCGCAGAGTTGTAATTTAGTGCTTAAAAAACATTTGCTGATATCTTCGAAACCGCTAGTCCGATCGAGACGAAACCAGCCTCAGAAGTTCGGAAACATAGGTCGATAGCTATACGCTAATGCCCAAATCTCAAAATATTGATAGTAAGGGGTAGTAAAATCCAATCAAAGTCAGGTGTCAGTCCTTTTTTACGTGTTTTTTCATATAAATGTCTATAACTCCAAAACAAAATGAGATATTTTCACCAAACTTGACACACATATGTATGGGCTCACTATGAGGACACATAAAAAAATTGGTGGGATTGTGCCTCTTGGTGGCGCTATAATAAAACAAAACATGAAATTCCCATTGACTTCAATGCAGTATTATGGTTTAAAATGCTAATGCTATAATTTAAGAATGCATTAGCGTATCGTTACAAAACTCGGTATGTGTCTTCCGCTCCATGTCCTGAAGATACTCAAAAAGTTTCGGGGTAGCGCCACCTTGTGGTCAAAAGTTGTAATAAAATGTACAGAAATGCGAATAACTTTTGATTAAATTAACCCATTGTAATGAAACTGGTCATAATACAGTCAATGGCTCATGCCGAGAACATGGATACCAATTGTGCCATATTTTGCAAACCTATCTGTCCTCCGTCTTGTTATTTGTTAAAAAAACAAACTTTTTCAAACTCATCCTAGACCGTTTGTCCGATTTTCACCAAAATTGATCCGTATCGTCTTCAGACCATGCTGACAAATACTTATGGATTTCGGATTGATAGACAAAACAGTTTTCATATACCACTGCAACAGAGTTGAGCCATGATGCAAAAATTACTCTTGAGGCTGTATCTCTGCAATGCTTTGACATATTGACACCAAACTTTGCATGTGTCATTGTCATCTCAATCTGACTAAACCACATCAGTTTCGTAACAGTGACACCTATTGGTCGAAAGTGATAAACCATTAAACCATTATTATTGACTGTATTTAAAATTTGACTGCTATTTTGCCTAAAATCAACTTAATAGGTCCTTAATGGCTCATTGTTGCAGTTGGCTTGAGACTTCCAGCCATGCTGGCATGTCTTGTCTTCTTCTCTGCGCTTGGCCCCGATAATGGCTGCTTGCAGCTATATTTAGGGGCCAAGCACCGAAGGTGCGGAGGCACCTATTGAAATCGTTAGTGTTCCTATTATTAGGGGCCAAGCACCGAAGGTGCGGAGGCACCTATTGAAATCGTTAGTGTTCCTATTATTATTCTGCTTCTTCTTCTTTTTCCGCCATAGGAGTCTCTGGCAGCCCATAGAACCGTATGGTAAAAAGTTGTGAAATTTGGCACACTCATAGAGGCCAGTCTGAGCTGTCACTATAGCAAATTTGGTGCCTCTAACTCAATCCCTCTAGCGCCACCACCTGTCCAAAGTTTCACTCATATTTATGCTTATAACTTTTGACCCCTAAGGGCTAGAAACAAAATTCTTTTTTCATCGGATTCCTTGGCTCAAGCCGATTCGATTTCACCCTATGATGTCATTTTCCGGTATGCAAATTTTCCCGCCATTTTGAATTTTCTGAAAAACCTACTTTTTCGAACTCCTCCTAGGCCGTTGCTCCGATTTTCACGAAAATTGAAACAGATCATCTTCAGAGCATGTTGACAAAAAGTTATGGAATTCAAGTTGATTCGTCCAATCGTTTTCAATAAACGCACAAACAAATTTTACGTGGAGGTTGCAAAAACACACTAAAGGCTATATCTCCGCAACGCTTTATCGTATTCAAACCAACCTTGGTACATGTCATCACAAGCATGACTTGAAGCAACATGCAGCGTTTCGGCGCAGCGCCACCTACCTGTCCGGAGATACGAAAAATGCCTATTTTGGCTTATAACTTCTGAACCGTTTATCCAAAAATCATAAAATTGGTCTCATTAGATTCAGGGCGTCATGCCGAGTCGACTGATATCCAATTTTACCATGTCGGCCATTTTGGATGTCGGCCATTTTGAATTATGTGCAAAAATGCTGTATTTTATGAACGCATGAACAGATTGTTATGAAACTTGGTATGGGTCATCACCACGATGCCCTGAAGTAGCCTGAGAAGTTTCGAAACAGCGCCACCTAGTGGAGAATTTTTTTTTTCAAACGCTTATAACTTTGGGTGTGGTTGACATATTTTGATGGGAGTGTGTTTTTTGGTCTCCTGAATCCTTGCCGACTCCAACGATACCAGACTTGCCAGGTTTCGGCATATGGTTTGCGCAGAGTTGTAATTTAGTGCTTAAAAAACATTTGCTGATATCTTCGAAACCGCTAGTCCGATCGAGACGAAACCAGCCTCAGAAGTTCGGAAACATAGGTCGATAGCTATACGCTAATGCCCAAATCTCAAAATATTGATAGTAAGGGGTAGTAAAATCCAATCAAAGTCAGGTGTCAGTCATTTTTTACGTGTTTTTTCATATAAATGTCTATAACTCCAAAACAAAATGAAATATTTTCACCAAACTTGACACACATATGTATGGGCTCACTACGAGGACACATAAAAAAATTGGTGGGATTGTGCCTCTTGGTGGCGCTATAATAAAACAAAACATGAAATTCCCATTGACTTCAATGCAGTATTACGGTTTAAAATGCTAATGCTATAATTTAAGAATGCACTAGTGTATCATTACAAAACTCGGTATGTGTCTTCCGCTCTATGTCCCGAACATATTCAAAAAGTTTCGGGGCAGCGCCACCTTGTGGTCAAAAGTTGTAATAAAATGTACAAAAATGCTAATAACTTTTGATTAAATTAGCCTATTGTAATGAGACTGGTCATAATACATTCATTGGCTCATGCCGAGAAGATAGATACCAATTTTGCCATATTTTGCAAACATATCTGTGCTCCATCTTGTTATTTGTTAAAAATCTACTTTTTCAAACTCATCCTAGACCGTTTGTCCGATTTTCACCAAAATTGATCCGTATCGTCTTCAGACCATGCTGACAAATAGTTATGGATTTCGGATTGATAGACAAAACAGTTTTCATATACCACTGCAACAGAGTTGAGCCATGATGCAAAAATTACTCTTGAGGCTGTATCTCTGCAATGCTTTGACATATTGACACCAAACTTTGCATGTGTCATTGTCATCTCAATCTGACTAAACCACATCAGTTTCGTAACAGTGACACCTATTGGTCGAAAGTGATAAACCATTAAACCATTATTATTGACTGTATTTAAAATTTGACTGCTATTTTGCCTAAAATCAACTTAATAGGTCCTTAATGGCTCATTGTTGCAGTTGGCTTGAGACTTCCAGCCATGCTGGCATGTCTTGTCTTCTTCTTTGCGCTTGGCCCCGATAATGGCTGCTTGCAGCTATATTTAGGGGCCAAGCACCGAAGGTGCGGAGGCACCTATTGAAATCGTTAGTGTTCCTATTATTAGGGGCCAAGCACCGAAGGTGCGGAGGCACCTATTGAAATTGTTAGTGTTCCTATTATTATTCTGCTTCTTCTTCTTCTTCTTTTTCCGCCATAGGAGTCTCTGGCAGCCCATAGAACCGTATGGTAAAAAGTTGTGAAATTTGGCACACTCATAGAGGCCAGTCTGAGCTGTCACTATAGCAAATTTGGTGCCTCTAACTCAATCCCTCTAGCGCCACCACCTGTCCAAAGTTTCACTCATATTTATGCTTATAACTTTTGACCCCTAAGGGCTAGAAACAAAATTCTTTTTTCATCGGATTCCTTGGCTCAAGCCGATTCGATTTCACCCTATGATGTCATTTTCCGGTATGCAAATTTTCCCGCCATTTTGAATTTTCTGAAAAACCTACTTTTTCGAACTCCTCCTAGGCCGTTGCTCCGATTTTCACGAAAATTGAAACAGATCATCTTCAGAGCATGTTGACAAAAAGTTATGGAATTCAAGTTGATTCGTCCAATCGTTTTCAATAAACGCACAAACAAATTTTACGTGGAGGTTGCAAAAACACACTAAAGGCTATATCTCCGCAACGCTTTATCGTATTCAAACCAACCTTGGTACATGTCATCACAAGCATGACTTGAAGCAACATGCAGCGTTTCGGCGCAGCGCCACCTACCTGTCCGGAGATACGAAAAATGCCTATTTTGGCTTATAACTTCTGAACCGTTTATCCAAAAATCATAAAATTGGTCTCATTAGATTCAGGGCGTCATGCCGAGTCGACTGATATCCAATTTTACCATGTCGGCCATTTTGGATGTCGGCCATTTTGAATTATGTGCAAAAATGCTGTATTTTATGAACGCATGAACGGATTGTTATGAAACTTGGTATGGGTCATCACCACGATGCCCTGAAGTAGCCTGAGAAGTTTCGAAACAGCGCCACCTAGTGGAGAAATTTTTTTTTCAAACGCTTATAACTTTGGGTGTGGTTGACATATTTTGATGGGAGTGTGTTTTTTGGTCTCCTGAATCCTTGCCGACTCCAACGATACCAGACTTGCCAGGTTTCGGCATATGGTTTGCGCAGAGTTGTAATTTAGTGCTTAAAAAACATTTGCTGATATCTTCGAAACCGCTAGTCCGATCGAGACGAAACCAGCCTCAGAAGTTCGGAAACATAGGTCGATAGCTATACGCTAATGCCCAAATCTCAAAATATTGATAGTAAGGGGTAGTAAAATCCAATCAAAGTCAGGTGTCAGTCATTTTTTACGTGTTTTTTCATATAAATGTCTATAACTCCAAAACAAAATGAAATATTTTCACCAAACTTGACACACATATGTATGGGCTCACTACGAGGACACATAAAAAAATTGGTGGGATTGTGCCTCTTGGTGGCGCTATAATAAAACAAAACATGAAATTCCCATTGACTTCAATGCAGTATTACGGTTTAAAATGCTAATGCTATAATTTAAGAATGCACTAGTGTATCGTTACAAAACTCGGTATGTGTCTTCCGCTCTATGTCCCGAAGATATTCAAAAAGTTTCGGGGCAGCGCCACCTTGTGGTCAAAAGTTGTAATAAAATGTACAAAAATGCTAATAACTTTTGATTAAATTAGCCTATTGTAATGAGACTGGTCATAATACATTCATTGGCTCATGCCGAGAAGATAGATACCAATTTTGCCATATTTTGCAAACATATCTGTGCTCCATCTTGTTATTTGTTAAAAATCTACTTTTTCAAACTCATCCTAGACCGTTTGTCCGATTTTCACCAAAATTGATCCGTATCGTCTTCAGACCATGCTGACAAATACTTATGGATTTCGGATTGATAGACAAAACAGTTTTCATATACCACTGCAACAGAGTTGAGCCATGATGCAAAAATTACTCTTGAGGCTGTATCTCTGCAATGCTTTGACATATTGACACCAAACTTTGCATGTGTCATTGTCATCTCAATCTGACTAAACCACATCAGTTTCGTAACAGTGACACCTATTGGTCGAAAGTGATAAACCATTAAACCATTATTATTGACTGTATTTAAAATTTGACTGCTATTTTGCCTAAAATCAACTTAATAGGTCCTTAATGGCTCATTGTTGCAGTTGGCTTGAGACTTCCAGCCATGCTGGCATGTCTTGTCTTCTTCTTTGCGCTTGGCCCCGATAATGGCTGCTTGCAGCTATATTTATTATTCTGCTTCTTCTTCTTCTTCTTCTTCCGCCATAGGAGTCTCTGGCAGCCCATAGAACCGTATGGTAAAAAGTTGTGAAATTTGGCACACTCATAGAGGCCAGTCTGAGCTGTCACTATAGCAAATTTGGTGCCTCTAACTCAATCCCTCTAGCGCCACCACCTGTCCAAAGTTTCACTCATATTTATGCTTATAACTTTTGACCCCTAAGGGCTAGAAACAAAATTCTTTTTTCATCGGATTCCTTGGCTCAAGCCGATTCGATTTCACCCTATGATGTCATTTTCCGGTATGCAAATTTTCCCGCCATTTTGAATTTTCTGAAAAACCTACTTTTTCGAACTCCTCCTAGGCCGTTGCTCCGATTTTCACGAAAATTGAAACAGATCATCTTCAGAGCATGTTGACAAAAAGTTATGGAATTCAAGTTGATTCGTCCAATCGTTTTCAATAAACGCACAAACAAATTTTACGTGGAGGTTGCAAAAACACACTAAAGGCTATATCTCCGCAACGCTTTATCGTATTCAAACCAACCTTGGTACATGTCATCACAAGCATGACTTGAAGCAACATGCAGCGTTTCGGCGCAGCGCCACCTACCTGTCCGGAGATACGAAAAATGCCTATTTTGGCTTATAACTTCTGAACCGTTTATCCAAAAATCATAAAATTGGTCTCATTAGATTCAGGGCGTCATGCCGAGTCGACTGATATCCAATTTTACCATGTCGGCCATTTTGGATGTCGGCCATTTTGAATTATGTGCAAAAATGCTGTATTTTATGAACGCATGAACAGATTGTTATGAAACTTGGTATGGGTCATCACCACGATGCCCTGAAGTAGCCTGAGAAGTTTCGAAACAGCGCCACCTAGTGGAGAATTTTTTTTTTCAAACGCTTATAACTTTGGGTGTGGTTGACATATTTTGATGGGAGTGTGTTTTTTGGTCTCCTGAATCCTTGCCGACTCCAACGATACCAGACTTGCCAGGTTTCGGCATATGGTTTGCGCAGAGTTGTAATTTAGTGCTTAAAAAACATTTGCTGATATCTTCGAAACCGCTAGTCCGATCGAGACGAAACCAGCCTCAGAAGTTCGGAAACATAGGTCGATAGCTATATGCTAATGCCCAAATCTCAAAATATTGATAGTAAGGGGTAGTAAAATCCAATCAAAGTCAGGTGTCAGTCATTTTTTACGTGTTTTTTCATATAAATGTCTATAACTCCAAAACAAAATGAAATATTTTCACCAAACTTGACACACATATGTATGGGCTCACTACGAGGACACAAAAAAAAATTGGTGGGATTGTGCCTCTTGGTGGCGCTATAATAAAACAAAACATGAAATTCCCATTGACTTCAATGCAGTATTACGGTTTAAAATGCTAATGCTATAATTTAAGAATGCACTAGTGTATCATTACAAAACTCGGTATGTGTCTTCCGCTCTATGTCCCGAAGATATTCAAAAAGTTTCGGGGCAGCGCCACCTTGTGGTCAAAAGTTGTAATAAAATGTACAAAAATGCTAATAACTTTTGATTAAATTAGCCTATTGTAATGAGACTGGTCATAATACATTCATTGGCTCATGCCGAGAAGATAGATACCAATTTTTCCATATTTTGCAAACATATCTGTGCTCCATCTTGTTATTTGTTAAAAATCTACTTTTTCAAACTCATCCTAGACCGTTTGTCCGATTTTCACCAAAATTGATCCGTATCGTCTTCAGACCATGCTGACAAATAGTTATGGATTTCGGATTGATAGACAAAACAGTTTTCATATACCACTGCAACAGAGTTGAGCCATGATGCAAAAATTACTCTTGAGGCTGTATCTCTGCAATGCTTTGACATATTGACACCAAACTTTGCATGTGTCATTGTCATCTCAATCTGACTAAACCACATCAGTTTCGTAACAGTGACACCTATTGGTCGAAAGTGATAAACCATTAAACCATTATTATTGACTGTATTTAAAATTTGACTGCTATTTTGCCTAAAATCAACTTAATAGGTCCTTAATGGCTCATTGTTGCAGTTGGCTTGAGACTTCCAGCCATGCTGGCATGTCTTGTCTTCTTCTTTGCGCTTGGCCCCGATAATGGCTGCTTGCAGCTATTTAGGGGCCAAGCACCGAAGGTGCGGAGGCACCTATTGAAATCGTTAGTGTTCCTATTATTATTATTCTGCTTCTTCTTCCGCCATAGGAGTCTCTGGCAGCCCATAGAACCGTATGGTAAAAAGTTGTGAAATTTGGCACACTCATAGAGGCCAGTCTGAGCTGTCACTATAGCAAATTTGGTGCCTCTAACTCAATCCCTCTAGCGCCACCACCTGTCCAAAGTTTCACTCATATTTATGCTTATAACTTTTGACCCCTAAGGGCTAGAAACAAAATTCTTTTTTCATCGGATTCCTTGGCTCAAGCCGATTCGATTTCACCCTATGATGTCATTTTCCGGTATGCAAATTTTCCCGCCATTTTGAATTTTCTGAAAAACCTACTTTTTCGAACTCCTCCTAGGCCGTTGCTCCGATTTTCACGAAAATTGAAACAGATCATCTTCAGAGCATGTTGACAAAAAGTTATGGAATTCAAGTTGATTCGTCCAATCGTTTTCAATAAACGCACAAACAAATTTTACGTGGAGGTTGCAAAAACACACTAAAGGCTATATCTCCGCAACGCTTTATCGTATTCAAACCAACCTTGGTACATGTCATCACAAGCATGACTTGAAGCAACATGCAGCGTTTCGGCGCAGCGCCACCTACCTGTCCGGAGATACGAAAAATGCCTATTTTGGCTTATAACTTCTGAACCGTTTATCCAAAAATCATAAAATTGGTCTCATTAGATTCAGGGCGTCATGCCGAGTCGACTGATATCCAATTTTACCATGTCGGCCATTTTGGATGTCGGCCATTTTGAATTATGTGCAAAAATGCTGTATTTTATGAACGCATGAACAGATTGTTATGAAACTTGGTATGGGTCATCACCACGATGCCCTGAAGTAGCCTGAGAAGTTTCGAAACAGCGCCACCTAGTGGAGAATTTTTTTTTTCAAACGCTTATAACTTTGGGTGTGGTTGACATATTTTGATGGGAGTGTGTTTTTTGGTCTCCTGAATCCTTGCCGACTCCAACGATACCAGACTTGCCAGGTTTCGGCATATGGTTTGCGCAGAGTTGTAATTTAGTGCTTAAAAAACATTTGCTGATATCTTCGAAACCGCTAGTCCGATCGAGACGAAACCAGCCTCAGAAGTTCGGAAACATAGGTCGATAGCTATACGCTAATGCCCAAATCTCAAAATATTGATAGTAAGGGGTAGTAAAATCCAATCAAAGTCAGGTGTCAGTCCTTTTTTACGTGTTTTTTCATATAAATGTCTATAACTCCAAAACAAAATGAGATATTTTCACCAAACTTGACACACATATGTATGGGCTCACTATGAGGACACATAAAAAAAATGGTGGGATTGTGCCTCTTGGTGGCGCTATAATAAAACAAAACATGAAATTCCCATTGACTTCAATGCAGTATTATGGTTTAAAATGCTAATGCTATAATTTACGAATGCATTAGCGTATCGTTACAAAACTCGGTATGTGTCTTCCGCTCCATGTCCTGAAGATACTCAAAAAGTTTCGGGATAGCGCCACCTTGTGGTCAAAAGTTGTAATAAAATGTACAGAAATGCGAATAACTTTTGATTAAATTAACCCATTGTAATGAAACTGGTCATAATACAGTCAATGGCTCATGCCGAGAACATGGATACCAATTGTGCCATATTTTGCAAACCTATCTGTCCTCCGTCTTGTTATTTGTTAAAAACCTACTTTTTCAAACTCATCCTAGACCGTTTGTCCGATTTTCACCAAAATTGATCCGTATCGTCTTCAGACCATGCTGACAAATAGTTATGGATTTCGGATTGATAGACAAAACAGTTTTCATATACCACTGCAACAGAGTTGAGCCATGATGCAAAAATTACTCTTGAGGCTGTATCTCTGCAATGCTTTGACATATTGACACCAAACTTTGCATGTGTCATTGTCATCTCAATCTGACTAAACCACATCAGTTTCGTAACAGTGACACCTATTGGTCGAAAGTGATAAACCATTAAACCATTATTATTGACTGTATTTAAAATTTGACTGCTATTTTGCCTAAAATCAACTTAATAGGTCCTTAATGGCTCATTGTTGCAGTTGGCTTGAGACTTCCAGCCATGCTGGCATGTCTTGTCTTCTTCTTTGCGCTTGGCCCCGATAATGGCTGCTTGTTATTATTAGGGGCCAAGCACCGAAGGTGCGGAGGCACCTATTGAAATCGTTAGTGTTCCTATTATTAGGGGCCAAGCACCGAAGGTGCGGAGGCACCTATTGAAATCGTTAGTGTTCCTATTATTAGGGGCCAAGCACCGAAGGTGCGGAGGCACCTATTGAAATCGTTAGTGTTCCTATTATTAGGGGCCAAGCACCGAAGGTGCGGAGGCACCTATTGAAATTGTTAGTGTTCCTATTATTAGGGGCCAAGCACCGAAGGTGCGGAGGCACCTATTGAAATCGTTAGTGTTCCTATTATTATTATTCTGCTTCTTCTTCTTCTTCTTCTTCTTCTTCTTCTTCTTCTTCTTCCGCCATAGGAGTCTCTGGCAGCCCATAGAACCGTATGGTAAAAAGTTGTGAAATTTGGCACACTCATAGAGGCCAGTCTGAGCTGTCACTATAGCAAATTTGGTGCCTCTAACTCAATCCCTCTAGCGCCACCACCTGTCCAAAGTTTCACTCATATTTATGCTTATAACTTTTGACCCCTAAGGGCTAGAAACAAAATTCTTTTTTCATCGGATTCCTTGGCTCAAGCCGATTCGATTTCACCCTATGATGTCATTTTCCGGTATGCAAATTTTCCCGCCATTTTGAATTTTCTGAAAAACCTACTTTTTCGAACTCCTCCTAGGCCGTTGCTCCGATTTTCACGAAAATTGAAACAGATCATCTTCAGAGCATGTTGACAAAAAGTTATGGAATTCAAGTTGATTCGTCCAATCGTTTTCAATAAACGCACAAACAAATTTTACGTGGAGGTTGCAAAAACACACTAAAGGCTATATCTCCGCAACGCTTTATCGTATTCAAACCAACCTTGGTACATGTCATCACAAGCATGACTTGAAGCAACATGCAGCGTTTCGGCGCAGCGCCACCTACCTGTCCGGAGATACGAAAAATGCCTATTTTGGCTTATAACTTCTGAACCGTTTATCCAAAAATCATAAAATTGGTCTCATTAGATTCAGGGCGTCATGCCGAGTCGACTGATATCCAATTTTACCATGTCGGCCATTTTGGATGTCGGCCATTTTGAATTATGTGCAAAAATGCTGTATTTTATGAACGCATGAACAGATTGTTATGAAACTTGGTATGGGTCATCACCACGATGCCCTGAAGTAGCCTGAGAAGTTTCGAAACAGCGCCACCTAGTGGAGAATTTTTTTTTTCAAACGCTTATAACTTTGGGTGTGGTTGACATATTTTGATGGGAGTGTGTTTTTTGGTCTCCTGAATCCTTGCCGACTCCAACGATACCAGACTTGCCAGGTTTCGGCATATGGTTTGCGCAGAGTTGTAATTTAGTGCTTAAAAAACATTTGCTGATATCTTCGAAACCGCTAGTCCGATCGAGACGAAACCAGCCTCAGAAGTTCGGAAACATAGGTCGATAGCTATACGCTAATGCCCAAATCTCAAAATATTGATAGTAAGGGGTAGTAAAATCCAATCAAAGTCAGGTGTCAGTCATTTTTTACGTGTTTTTTCATATAAATGTCTATAACTCCAAAACAAAATGAAATATTTTCACCAAACTTGACACACATATGTATGGGCTCACTACGAGGACACATAAAAAAATTGGTGGGATTGTGCCTCTTGGTGGCGCTATAATAAAACAAAACATGAAATTCCCATTGACTTCAATGCAGTATTACGGTTTAAAATGCTAATGCTATAATTTAAGAATGCACTAGTGTATCATTACAAAACTCGGTATGTGTCTTCCGCTCTATGTCCCGAAGATATTCAAAAAGTTTCGGGGCAGCGCCACCTTGTGGTCAAAAGTTGTAATAAAATGTACAAAAATGCTAATAACTTTTGATTAAATTAGCCTATTGTAATGAGACTGGTCATAATACATTCATTGGCTCATGCCGAGAAGATAGATACCAATTTTGCCATATTTTGCAAACATATCTGTGCTCCATCTTGTTATTTGTTAAAAATCTACTTTTTCAAACTCATCCTAGACCGTTTGTCCGATTTTCACCAAAATTGATCCGTATCGTCTTCAGACCATGCTGACAAATACTTATGGATTTCGGATTGATAGACAAAACAGTTTTCATATACCACTGCAACAGAGTTGAGCCATGATGCAAAAATGACTCTTGAGGCTGTATCTCTGCAATGCTTTGACATATTGACACCAAACTTTGCATGTGTCATTGTCATCTCAATCTGACTAAACCACATCAGTTTCGTAACAGTGACACCTATTGGTCGAAAGTGATAAACCATTAAACCATTATTATTGACTGTATTTAAAATTTGACTGCTATTTTGCCTAAAATCAACTTAATAGGTCCTTAATGGCTCATTGTTGCAGTTGGCTTGAGACTTCCAGCCATGCTGGCATGTCTTGTCTTCTTCTTTGCGCTTGGCCCCGATAATGGCTGCTTGCAGCTATATTTATTATTCTGCTTCTTCCGCCATAGGAGTCTCTGGCAGCCCATAGAACCGTATGGTAAAAAGTTGTGAAATTTGGCACACTCATAGAGGCCAGTCTGAGCTGTCACTATAGCAAATTTGGTGCCTCTAACTCAATCCCTCTAGCGCCACCACCTGTCCAAAGTTTCACTCATATTTATGCTTATAACTTTTGACCCCTAAGGGCTAGAAACAAAATTCTTTTTTCATCGGATTCCTTGGCTCAAGCCGATTCGATTTCACCCTATGATGTCATTTTCCGGTATGCAAATTTTCCCGCCATTTTGAATTTTCTGAAAAACCTACTTTTTCGAACTCCTCCTAGGCCGTTGCTCCGATTTTCACGAAAATTGAAACAGATCATCTTCAGAGCATGTTGACAAAAAGTTATGGAATTCAAGTTGATTCGTCCAATCGTTTTCAATAAACGCACAAACAAATTTTACGTGGAGGTTGCAAAAACACACTAAAGGCTATATCTCCGCAACGCTTTATCGTATTCAAACCAACCTTGGTACATGTCATCACAAGCATGACTTGAAGCAACATGCAGCGTTTCGGCGCAGCGCCACCTACCTGTCCGGAGATACAAAAAATGCCTATTTTGGCTTATAACTTCTGAACCGTTTATCCAAAAATTATAAAATTGGTCTCATTAGATTCAGGGCGTCATGCCGAGTCGACTGATATCCAATTTTACCATGTCGGCCATTTTGGATGTCGGCCATTTTGAATTATGTGCAAAAATGCTGTATTTTATGAACGCATGAACGGATTGTTATGAAACTTGGTATGGGTCATCACCACGATGCCCTGAAGTAGCCTGAGAAGTTTCGAAACAGCGCCACCTAGTGGAGAATTTTTTTTTTCAAACGCTTATAACTTTGGGTGTGGTTGACATATTTTGATGGGAGTGTGTTTTTTGGTCTCCTGAATCCTTGCCGACTCCAACGATACCAGACTTGCCAGGTTTCGGCATATGGTTTGCGCAGAGTTGTAATTTAGTGCTTAAAAAACATTTGCTGATATCTTCGAAACCGCTAGTCCGATCGAGACGAAACCAGCCTCAGAAGTTCGGAAACATAGGTCGATAGCTATACGCTAATGCCCAAATCTCAAAATATTGATAGTAAGGGGTAGTAAAATCCAATCAAAGTCAGGTGTCAGTCATTTTTTACGTGTTTTTTCATATAAATGTCTATAACTCCAAAACAAAATGAAATATTTTCACCAAACTTGACACACATATGTATGGGCTCACTACGAGGACACATAAAAAAATTGGTGGGATTGTGCCTCTTGGTGGCGCTATAATAAAACAAAACATGAAATTCCCATTGACTTCAATGCAGTATTACGGTTTAAAATGCTAATGCTATAATTTAAGAATGCACTAGTGTATCATTACAAAACTCGGTATGTGTCTTCCGCTCTATGTCCCGAAGATATTCAAAAAGTTTCGGGGCAGCGCCACCTTGTGGTCAAAAGTTGTAATAAAATGTACAAAAATGCTAATAACTTTTGATTAAATTAGCCTATTGTAATGAGACTGGTCATAATACATTCATTGGCTCATGCCGAGAAGATAGATACCAATTTTGCCATATTTTGCAAACCTATCTGTGCTCCATCTTGTTATTTGTTAAAAATCTACTTTTTCAAACTCATCCTAGACCGTTTGTCCGATTTTCACCAAAATTGATCCGTATCGTCTTCAGACCATGCTGACAAATACTTATGGATTTCGGATTGATAGACAAAACAGTTTTCATATACCACTGCAACAGAGTTGAGCCATGATGCAAAAATTACTCTTGAGGCTGTATCTCTGCAATGCTTTGACATATTGACACCAAACTTTGCATGTGTCATTGTCATCTCAATCTGACTAAACCACATCAGTTTCGTAACAGTGACACCTATTGGTCGAAAGTGATAAACCATTAAACCATTATTATTGACTGTATTTAAAATTTGACTGCTATTTTGCCTAAAATCAACTTAATAGGTCCTTAATGGCTCATTGTTGCAGTTGGCTTGAGACTTCCAGCCATGCTGGCATGTCTTGTCTTCTTCTTTGCGCTTGGCCCCGATAATGGCTGCTTGCAGCTATATTTAGGGGCCAAGCACCGAAGGTGCGGAGGCACCTATTGAAATCGTTAGTGTTCCTATTATTAGGGGCCAAGCACCGAAGGTGCGGAGGCACCTATTGAAATCGTTAGTGTTCCTATTATTAGGGGCCAAGCACCGAAGGTGCGGAGGCACCTATTGAAATCGTTAGTGTTCCTATTATTATTATTCTGCTTCTTCTTCTTCCGCCATAGGAGTCTCTGGCAGCCCATAAAACCGTATGGTAAAAAGTTGTGAAATTTGGCACACTCATAGAGGCCAGTCTGAGCTGTCACTATAGCAAATTTGGTGCCTCTAACTCAATCCCTCTAGCGCCACCACCTGTCCAAAGTTTCACTCATATTTATGCTTATAACTTTTGACCCCTAAGGGCTAGAAACAAAATTCTTTTTTCATCGGATTCCTTGGCTCAAGCCGATTCGATTTCACCCTATGATGTCATTTTCCGGTATGCAAATTTTCCCGCCATTTTGAATTTTCTGAAAAACCTACTTTTTCGAACTCCTCCTAGGCCGTTGCTCCGATTTTCACGAAAATTGAAACAGATCATCTTCAGAGCATGTTGACAAAAAGTTATGGAATTCAAGTTGATTCGTCCAATCGTTTTCAATAAACGCACAAACAAATTTTACGTGGAGGTTGCAAAAACACACTAAAGGCTATATCTCCGCAACGCTTTATCGTATTCAAACCAACCTTGGTACATGTCATCACAAGCATGACTTGAAGCAACATGCAGCGTTTCGGCGCAGCGCCACCTACCTGTCCGGAGATACGAAAAATGCCTATTTTGGCTTATAACTTCTGAACCGTTTATCCAAAAATCATAAAATTGGTCTCATTAGATTCAGGGCGTCATGCCGAGTCGACTGATATCCAATTTTACCATGTCGGCCATTTTGGATGTCGGCCATTTTGAATTATGTGCAAAAATGCTGTATTTTATGAACGCATGAACAGATTGTTATGAAACTTGGTATGGGTCATCACCACGATGCCCTGAAGTAGCCTGAGAAGTTTCGAAACAGCGCCACCTAGTGGAGAATTTTTTTTTTCAAACGCTTATAACTTTGGGTGTGGTTGACATATTTTGATGGGAGTGTGTTTTTTGGTCTCCTGAATCCTTGCCGACTCCAACGATACCAGACTTGCCAGGTTTCGGCATATGGTTTGCGCAGAGTTGTAATTTAGTGCTTAAAAAACATTTGCTGATATCTTCGAAACCGCTAGTCCGATCGAGACGAAACCAGCCTCAGAAGTTCGGAAACATAGGTCGATAGCTATACGCTAATGCCCAAATCTCAAAATATTGATAGTAAGGGGTAGTAAAATCCAATCAAAGTCAGGTGTCAGTCATTTTTTACGTGTTTTTTCATATAAATGTCTATAACTCCAAAACAAAATGAAATATTTTCACCAAACTTGACACACATATGTATGGGCTCACTACGAGGACACATAAAAAAATTGGTGGGATTGTGCCTCTTGGTGGCGCTATAATAAAACAAAACATGAAATTCCCATTGACTTCAATGCAGTATTACGGTTTAAAATGCTAATGCTATAATTTAAGAATGCACTAGTGTATCGTTACAAAACTCGGTATGTGTCTTCCGCTCTATGTCCCGAAGATATTCAAAAAGTTTCGGGGCAGCGCCACCTTGTGGTCAAAAGTTGTAATAAAATGTACAAAAATGCTAATAACTTTTGATTAAATTAGCCTATTGTAATGAGACTGGTCATAATACATTCATTGGCTCATGCCGAGAAGATAGATACCAATTTTGCCATATTTTGCAAACATATCTGTGCTCCATCTTGTTATTTGTTAAAAATCTACTTTTTCAAACTCATCCTAGACCGTTTGTCCGATTTTCACCAAAATTGATCCGTATCGTCTTCAGACCATGCTGACAAATACTTATGGATTTCGGATTGATAGACAAAACAGTTTTCATATACCACTGCAACAGAGTTGAGCCATGATGCAAAAATTACTCTTGAGGCTGTATCTCTGCAATGCTTTGACATATTGACACCAAACTTTGCATGTGTCATTGTCATCTCAATCTGACTAAACCACATCAGTTTCGTAACAGTGACACCTATTGGTCGAAAGTGATAAACCATTAAACCATTATTATTGACTGTATTTAAAATTTGACTGCTATTTTGCCTAAAATCAACTTAATAGGTCCTTAATGGCTCATTGTTGCAGTTGGCTTGAGACTTCCAGCCATGCTGGCATGTCTTGTCTTCTTCTTTGCGCTTGGCCCCGATAATGGCTGCTTGCAGCTATATTTATTATTCTGCTTCTTCTTCTTCTTCTTCTTCCGCCATAGGAGTCTCTGGCAGCCCATAGAACCGTATGGTAAAAAGTTGTGAAATTTGGCACACTCATAGAGGCCAGTCTGAGCTGTCACTATAGCAAATTTGGTGCCTCTAACTCAATCCCTCTAGCGCCACCACCTGTCCAAAGTTTCACTCATATTTATGCTTATAACTTTTGACCCCTAAGGGCTAGAAACAAAATTCTTTTTTCATCGGATTCCTTGGCTCAAGCCGATTCGATTTCACCCTATGATGTCATTTTCCGGTATGCAAATTTTCCCGCCATTTTGAATTTTCTGAAAAACCTACTTTTTCGAACTCCTCCTAGGCCGTTGCTCCGATTTTCACGAAAATTGAAACAGATCATCTTCAGAGCATGTTGACAAAAAGTTATGGAATTCAAGTTGATTCGTCCAATCGTTTTCAATAAACGCACAAACAAATTTTACGTGGAGGTTGCAAAAACACACTAAAGGCTATATCTCCGCAACGCTTTATCGTATTCAAACCAACCTTGGTACATGTCATCACAAGCATGACTTGAAGCAACATGCAGCGTTTCGGCGCAGCGCCACCTACCTGTCCGGAGATACGAAAAATGCCTATTTTGGCTTATAACTTCTGAACCGTTTATCCAAAAATCATAAAATTGGTCTCATTAGATTCAGGGCGTCATGCCGAGTCGACTGATATCCAATTTTACCATGTCGGCCATTTTGGATGTCGGCCATTTTGAATTATGTGCAAAAATGCTGTATTTTATGAACGCATGAACAGATTGTTATGAAACTTGGTATGGGTCATCACCACGATGCCCTGAAGTAGCCTGAGAAGTTTCGAAACAGCGCCACCTAGTGGAGAATTTTTTTTTTCAAACGCTTATAACTTTGGGTGTGGTTGACATATTTTGATGGGAGTGTGTTTTTTGGTCTCCTGAATCCTTGCCGACTCCAACGATACCAGACTTGCCAGGTTTCGGCATATGGTTTGCGCAGAGTTGTAATTTAGTGCTTAAAAAACATTTGCTGATATCTTCGAAACCGCTAGTCCGATCGAGACGAAACCAGCCTCAGAAGTTCGGAAACATAGGTCGATAGCTATACGCTAATGCCCAAATCTCAAAATATTGATAGTAAGGGGTAGTAAAATCCAATCAAAGTCAGGTGTCAGTCCTTTTTTACGTGTTTTTTCATATAAATGTCTATAACTCCAAAACAAAATGAAATATTTTCACCAAACTTGACACACATATGTATGGGCTCACTACGAGGACACATAAAAAAATTGGTGGGATTGTGCCTCTTGGTGGCGCTATAATAAAACAAAACATGAAATTCCCATTGACTTCAATGCAGTATTACGGTTTAAAATGCTAATGCTATAATTTAAGAATGCACTAGTGTATCGTTACAAAACTCGGTATGTGTCTTCCGCTCTATGTCCCGAAGATATTCAAAAAGTTTCGGGGCAGCGCCACCTTGTGGTCAAAAGTTGTAATAAAATGTACAAAAATGCTAATAACTTTTGATTAAATTAGCCTATTGTAATGAGACTGGTCATAATACATTCATTGGCTCATGCTGAGAAGATAGATACCAATTTTGCCATATTTTGCAAACATATCTGTGCTCCATCTTGTTATTTGTTAAAAATCTACTTTTTCAAACTCATCCTAGACCGTTTGTCCGATTTTCACCAAAATTGATCCGTATCGTCTTCAGACCATGCTGACAAATACTTATGGATTTCGGATTGATAGACAAAACAGTTTTCATATACCACTGCAACAGAGTTGAGCCATGATGCAAAAATTACTCTTGAGGCTGTATCTCTGCAATGCTTTGACATATTGACACCAAACTTTGCATGTGTCATTGTCATCTCAATCTGACTAAACCACATCAGTTTCGTAACAGTGACACCTATTGGTCGAAAGTGATAAACCATTAAACCATTATTATTGACTGTATTTAAAATTTGACTGCTATTTTGCCTAAAATCAACTTAATAGGTCCTTAATGGCTCATTGTTGCAGTTGGCTTGAGACTTCCAGCCATGCTGGCATGTCTTGTCTTCTTCTTTGCGCTTGGCCCCGATAATGGCTGCTTGCAGCTATATTTATTATTCTGCTTCTTCTTCTTCTTCTTCTTCCGCCATAGGAGTCTCTGGCAGCCCATAGAACCGTATGGTAAAAAGTTGTGAAATTTGGCACACTCATAGAGGCCAGTCTGAGCTGTCACTATAGCAAATTTGGTGCCTCTAACTCAATCCCTCTAGCGCCACCACCTGTCCAAAGTTTCACTCATATTTATGCTTATAACTTTTGACCCCTAAGGGCTAGAAACAAAATTCTTTTTTCATCGGATTCCTTGGCTCAAGCCGATTCGATTTCACCCTATGATGTCATTTTCCGGTATGCAAATTTTCCCGCCATTTTGAATTTTCTGAAAAACCTACTTTTTCGAACTCCTCCTAGGCCGTTGCTCCGATTTTCACGAAAATTGAAACAGATCATCTTCAGAGCATGTTGACAAAAAGTTATGGAATTCAAGTTGATTCGTCCAATCGTTTTCAATAAACGCACAAACAAATTTTACGTGGAGGTTGCAAAAACACACTAAAGGCTATATCTCCGCAACGCTTTATCGTATTCAAACCAACCTTGGTACATGTCATCACAAGCATGACTTGAAGCAACATGCAGCGTTTCGGCGCAGCGCCACCTACCTGTCCGGAGATACGAAAAATGCCTATTTTGGCTTATAACTTCTG
This sequence comes from Pseudorasbora parva, assembly GCF_024679245.1. Classification (NCBI taxonomy): domain Eukaryota; kingdom Metazoa; phylum Chordata; class Actinopteri; order Cypriniformes; family Gobionidae; genus Pseudorasbora; species Pseudorasbora parva. The sequence goes on from NC_090192.1 coordinate 14,470,700, forward strand.
AACCGTTTATCCAAAAATCATAAAATTGGTCTCATTAGATTCAGGGCGTCATGCCGAGTCGACTGATATCCAATTTTACCATGTCGGCCATTTTGGATGTCGGCCATTTTGAATTATGTGCAAAAATGCTGTATTTTATGAACGCATGAACAGATTGTTATGAAACTTGGTATGGGTCATCACCACGATGCCCTGAAGTAGCCTGAGAAGTTTCGAAACAGCGCCACCTAGTGGAGAATTTTTTTTTTCAAACGCTTATAACTTTGGGTGTGGTTGACATATTTTGATGGGAGTGTGTTTTTTGGTCTCCTGAATCCTTGCCGACTCCAACGATACCAGACTTGCCAGGTTTCGGCATATGGTTTGCGCAGAGTTGTAATTTAGTGCTTAAAAAACATTTGCTGATATCTTCGAAACCGCTAGTCCGATCGAGACGAAACCAGCCTCAGAAGTTCGGAAACATAGGTCGATAGCTATACGCTAATGCCCAAATCTCAAAATATTGATAGTAAGGGGTAGTAAAATCCAATCAAAGTCAGGTGTCAGTCATTTTTTACGTGTTTTTTCATATAAATGTCTATAACTCCAAAACAAAATGAAATATTTTCACCAAACTTGACACACATATGTATGGGCTCACTACGAGGACACATAAAAAAATTGGTGGGATTGTGCCTCTTGGTGGCGCTATAATAAAACAAAACATGAAATTCCCATTGACTTCAATGCAGTATTACGGTTTAAAATGCTAATGCTATAATTTAAGAATGCACTAGTGTATCGTTACAAAACTCGGTATGTGTCTTCCGCTCTATGTCCCGAAGATATTCAAAAAGTTTCGGGGCAGCGCCACCTTGTGGTCAAAAGTTGTAATAAAATGTACAAAAATGCTAATAACTTTTGATTAAATTAGCCTATTGTAATGAGACTGGTCATAATACATTCATTGGCTCATGCCGAGAAGATAGATACCAATTTTGCCATATTTTGCAAACATATCTGTGCTCCATCTTGTTATTTGTTAAAAATCTACTTTTTCAAACTCATCCTAGACCGTTTGTCCGATTTTCACCAAAATTGATCCGTATCGTCTTCAGACCATGCTGACAAATACTTATGGATTTCGGATTGATAGACAAAACAGTTTTCATATACCACTGCAACAGAGTTGAGCCATGATGCAAAAATTACTCTTGAGGCTGTATCTCTGCAATGCTTTGACATATTGACACCAAACTTTGCATGTGTCATTGTCATCTCAATCTGACTAAACCACATCAGTTTCGTAACAGTGACACCTATTGGTCGAAAGTGATAAACCATTAAACCATTATTATTGACTGTATTTAAAATTTTACTGCTATTTTGCCTAAAATCAACTTAATAGGTCCTTAATGGCTCATTGTTGCAGTTGGCTTGAGACTTCCAGCCATGCTGGCATGTCTTGTCTTCTTCTTTGCGCTTGGCCCCGATAATGGCTGCTTGCAGCTATATTTAGGGGCCAAGCACCGAAGGTGCGGAGGCACCTATTGAAATCGTTAGTGTTCCTATTATTATTCTGCTTCTTCTTCTTTTTCCGCCATAGGAGTCTCTGGCAGCCCATAGAACCGTATGGTAAAAAGTTGTGAAATTTGGCACACTCATAGAGGCCAGTCTGAGCTGTCACTATAGCAAATTTGGTGCCTCTAACTCAATCCCTCTAGCGCCACCACCTGTCCAAAGTTTCACTCATATTTATGCTTATAACTTTTGACCCCTAAGGGCTAGAAACAAAATTCTTTTTTCATCGGATTCCTTGGCTCAAGCCGATTCGATTTCACCCTATGATGTCATTTTCCGGTATGCAAATTTTCCCGCCATTTTGAATTTTCTGAAAAACCTACTTTTTCGAACTCCTCCTAGGCCGTTGCTCCGATTTTCACGAAAATTGAAACAGATCATCTTCAGAGCATGTTGACAAAAAGTTATGGAATTCAAGTTGATTCGTCCAATCGTTTTCAATAAACGCACAAACAAATTTTACGTGGAGGTTGCAAAAACACACTAAAGGCTATATCTCCGCAACGCTTTATCGTATTCAAACCAACCTTGGTACATGTCATCACAAGCATGACTTGAAGCAACATGCAGCGTTTCGGCGCAGCGCCACCTACCTGTCCGGAGATACGAAAAATGCCTATTTTGGCTTATAACTTCTGAACCGTTTATCCAAAAATCATAAAATTGGTCTCATTAGATTCAGGGCGTCATGCCGAGTCGACTGATATCCAATTTTACCATGTCGGCCATTTTGGATGTCGGCCATTTTGAATTATGTGCAAAAATGCTGTATTTTATGAACGCATGAACAGATTGTTATGAAACTTGGTATGGGTCATCACCACGATGCCCTGAAGTAGCCTGAGAAGTTTCGAAACAGCGCCACCTAGTGGAGAATTTTTTTTTTCAAACGCTTATAACTTTGGGTGTGGTTGACATATTTTGATGGGAGTGTGTTTTTTGGTCTCCTGAATCCTTGCCGACTCCAACGATACCAGACTTGCCAGGTTTCGGCATATGGTTTGCGCAGAGTTGTAATTTAGTGCTTAAAAAACATTTGCTGATATCTTCGAAACCGCTAGTCCGATCGAGACGAAACCAGCCTCAGAAGTTCGGAAACATAGGTCGATAGCTATACGCTAATGCCCAAATCTCAAAATATTGATAGTAAGGGGTAGTAAAATCCAATCAAAGTCAGGTGTCAGTCATTTTTTACGTGTTTTTTCATATAAATGTCTATAACTCCAAAACAAAATGAAATATTTTCACCAAACTTGACACACATATGTATGGGCTCACTACGAGGACACATAAAAAAATTGGTGGGATTGTGCCTCTTGGTGGCGCTATAATAAAACAAAACATGAAATTCCCATTGACTTCAATGCAGTATTACGGTTTAAAATGCTAATGCTATAATTTAAGAATGCACTAGTGTATCATTACAAAACTCGGTATGTGTCTTCCGCTCTATGTCCCGAACATATTCAAAAAGTTTCGGGGCAGCGCCACCTTGTGGTCAAAAGTTGTAATAAAATGTACAAAAATGCTAATAACTTTTGATTAAATTAGCCTATTGTAATGAGACTGGTCATAATACATTCATTGGCTCATGCCGAGAAGATAGATACCAATTTTGCCATATTTTGCAAACATATCTGTGCTCCATCTTGTTATTTGTTAAAAATCTACTTTTTCAAACTCATCCTAGACCGTTTGTCCGATTTTCACCAAAATTGATCCGTATCGTCTTCAGACCATGCTGACAAATAGTTATGGATTTCGGATTGATAGACAAAACAGTTTTCATATACCACTGCAACAGAGTTGAGCCATGATGCAAAAATTACTCTTGAGGCTGTATCTCTGCAATGCTTTGACATATTGACACCAAACTTTGCATGTGTCATTGTCATCTCAATCTGACTAAACCACATCAGTTTCGTAACAGTGACACCTATTGGTCGAAAGTGATAAACCATTAAACCATTATTATTGACTGTATTTAAAATTTGACTGCTATTTTGCCTAAAATCAACTTAATAGGTCCTTAATGGCTCATTGTTGCAGTTGGCTTGAGACTTCCAGCCATGCTGGCATGTCTTGTCTTCTTCTTTGCGCTTGGCCCCGATAATGGCTGCTTGCAGCTATATTTAGGGGCCAAGCACCGAAGGTGCGGAGGCACCTATTGAAATCGTTAGTGTTCCTATTATTAGGGGCCAAGCACCGAAGGTGCGGAGGCACCTATTGAAATTGTTAGTGTTCCTATTATTATTATTCTGCTTCTTCTTCTTCTTCTTTTTCTTTTTCTTCCGCCATAGGAGTCTCTGGCAGCCCATAGAACCGTATGGTAAAAAGTTGTGAAATTTGGCACACTCATAGAGGCCAGTCTGAGCTGTCACTATAGCAAATTTGGTGCCTCTAACTCAATCCCTCTAGCGCCACCACCTGTCCAAAGTTTCACTCATATTTATGCTTATAACTTTTGACCCCTAAGGGCTAGAAACAAAATTCTTTTTTCATCGGATTCCTTGGCTCAAGCCGATTCGATTTCACCCTATGATGTCATTTTCCGGTATGCAAATTTTCCCGCCATTTTGAATTTTCTGAAAAACCTACTTTTTCGAACTCCTCCTAGGCCGTTGCTCTGATTTTCACGAAAATTGAAACAGATCATCTTCAGAGCATGTTGACAAAAAGTTATGGAATTCAAGTTGATTCGTCCAATCGTTTTCAATAAACGCACAAACAAATTTTACGTGGAGGTTGCAAAAACACACTAAAGGCTATATCTCCGCAACGCTTTATCGTATTCAAACCAACCTTGGTACATGTCATCACAAGCATGACTTGAAGCAACATGCAGCGTTTCGGCGCAGCGCCACCTACCTGTCCGGAGATACGAAAAATGCCTATTTTGGCTTATAACTTCTGAACCGTTTATCCAAAAATCATAAAATTGGTCTCATTAGATTCAGGGCGTCATGCCGAGTCGACTGATATCCAATTTTACCATGTCGGCCATTTTGGATGTCGGCCATTTTGAATTATGTGCAAAAATGCTGTATTTTATGAACGCATGAACAGATTGTTATGAAACTTGGTATGGGTCATCACCACGATGCCCTGAAGTAGCCTGAGAAGTTTCGAAACAGCGCCACCTAGTGGAGAATTTTTTTTTTCAAACGCTTATAACTTTGGGTGTGGTTGACATATTTTGATGGGAGTGTGTTTTTTGGTCTCCTGAATCCTTGCCGACTCCAACGATACCAGACTTGCCAGGTTTCGGCATATGGTTTGCGCAGAGTTGTAATTTAGTGCTTAAAAAACATTTGCTGATATCTTCGAAACCGCTAGTCCGATCGAGACGAAACCAGCCTCAGAAGTTCGGAAACATAGGTCGATAGCTATACGCTAATGCCCAAATCTCAAAATATTGATAGTAAGGGGTAGTAAAATCCAATCAAAGTCAGGTGTCAGTCCTTTTTTACGTGTTTTTTCATATAAATGTCTATAACTCCAAAACAAAATGAGATATTTTCACCAAACTTGACACACATATGTATGGGCTCACTACGAGGACACATAAAAAAATTGGTGGGATTGTGCCTCTTGGTGGCGCTATAATAAAACAAAACATGAAATTCCCATTGACTTCAATGCAGTATTACGGTTTAAAATGCTAATGCTATAATTTAAGAATGCACTAGTGTATCGTTACAAAACTCGGTATGTGTCTTCCGCTCTATGTCCCGAAGATATTCAAAAAGTTTCGGGGCAGCGCCACCTTGTGGTCAAAAGTTGTAATAAAATGTACAAAAATGCTAATAACTTTTGATTAAATTAGCCTATTGTAATGAGACTGGTCATAATACATTCATTGGCTCATGCCGAGAAGATAGATACCAATTTTGCCATATTTTGCAAACATATCTGTGCTCCATCTTGTTATTTGTTAAAAATCTACTTTTTCAAACTCATCCTAGACCGTTTGTCCGATTTTCACCAAAATTGATCCGTATCGTCTTCAGACCATGCTGACAAATACTTATGGATTTCGGATTGATAGACAAAACAGTTTTCATATACCACTGCAACAGAGTTGAGCCATGATGCAAAAATTACTCTTGAGGCTGTATCTCTGCAATGCTTTGACATATTGACACCAAACTTTGCATGTGTCATTGTCATCTCAATCTGACAAAACCACATCAGTTTCGTAACAGTGACACCTATTGGTCGAAAGTGATAAACCATTAAACCATTATTATTGACTGTATTTAAAATTTGACTGCTATTTTGCCTAAAATCAACTTAATAGGTCCTTAATGGCTCATTGTTGCAGTTGGCTTGAGACTTCCAGCCATGCTGGCATGTCTTGTCTTCTTCTTTGCGCTTGGCCCCGATAATGGCTGCTTGCAGCTATATTTATTATTCTGCTTCTTCTTCTTCTTCTTCTTCCGCCATAGGAGTCTCTGGCAGCCCATAGAACCGTATGGTAAAAAGTTGTGAAATTTGGCACACTCATAGAGGCCAGTCTGAGCTGTCACTATAGCAAATTTGGTGCCTCTAACTCAATCCCTCTAGCGCCACCACCTGTCCAAAGTTTCACTCATATTTATGCTTATAACTTTTGACCCCTAAGGGCTAGAAACAAAATTCTTTTTTCATCGGATTCCTTGGCTCAAGCCGATTCGATTTCACCCTATGATGTCATTTTCCGGTATGCAAATTTTCCCGCCATTTTGAATTTTCTGAAAAACCTACTTTTTCGAACTCCTCCTAGGCCGTTGCTCCGATTTTCACGAAAATTGAAACAGATCATCTTCAGAGCATGTTGACAAAAAGTTATGGAATTCAAGTTGATTCGTCCAATCGTTTTCAATAAACGCACAAACAAATTTTACGTGGAGGTTGCAAAAACACACTAAAGGCTATATCTCCGCAACGCTTTATCGTATTCAAACCAACCTTGGTACATGTCATCACAAGCATGACTTGAAGCAACATGCAGCGTTTCGGCGCAGCGCCACCTACCTGTCCGGAGATACGAAAAATGCCTATTTTGGCTTATAACTTCTGAACCGTTTATCCAAAAATCATAAAATTGGTCTCATTAGATTCAGGGCGTCATGCCGAGTCGACTGATATCCAATTTTACCATGTCGGCCATTTTGGATGTCGGCCATTTTGAATTATGTGCAAAAATGCTGTATTTTATGAACGCATGAACAGATTGTTATGAAACTTGGTATGGGTCATCACCACGATGCCCTGAAGTAGCCTGAGAAGTTTCGAAACAGCGCCACCTAGTGGAGAATTTTTTTTTTCAAACGCTTATAACTTTGGGTGTGGTTGACATATTTTGATGGGAGTGTGTTTTTTGGTCTCCTGAATCCTTGCCGACTCCAACGATACCAGACTTGCCAGGTTTCGGCATATGGTTTGCGCAGAGTTGTAATTTAGTGCTTAAAAAACATTTGCTGATATCTTCGAAACCGCTAGTCCGATCGAGACGAAACCAGCCTCAGAAGTTCGGAAACATAGGTCGATAGCCATACGCTAATGCCCAAATCTCAAAATATTGATAGTAAGGGGTAGTAAAATCCAATCAAAGTCAGGTGTCAGTAATTTTTTACGTGTTTTTTCATATAAATGTCTATAACTCCAAAACAAAATGAAATATTTTCACCAAACTTGACACACATATGTATGGGCTCACTACGAGGACACATAAAAAAATTGGTGGGATTGTGCCTCTTGGTGGCGCTATAATAAAACAAAACATGAAATTCCCATTGACTTCAATGCAGTATTACGGTTTAAAATGCTAATGCTATAATTTAAGAATGCACTAGTGTATCATTACAAAACTCGGTATGTGTCTTCCGCTCTATGTCCCGAAGATATTCAAAAAGTTTCGGGGCAGCGCCACCTTGTGGTCAAAAGTTGTAATAAAATGTACAAAAATGCTAATAACTTTTGATTAAATTAGCCTATTGTAATGAGACTGGTCATAATACATTCATTGGCTCATGCCGAGAAGATAGATACCAATTTTGCCATATTTTGCAAACATATCTGTGCTCCATCTTGTTATTTGTTAAAAATCTACTTTTTCAAACTCATCCTAGACCGTTTGTCCGATTTTCACCAAAATTGATCCGTATCGTCTTCAGACCATGCTGACAAATACTTATGGATTTCGGATTGATAGACAAAACAGTTTTCATATACCACTGCAACAGAGTTGAGCCATGATGCAAAAATTACTCTTGAGGCTGTATCTCTGCAATGCTTTGACATATTGACACCAAACTTTGCATGTGTCATTGTCATCTCAATCTGACTAAACCACATCAGTTTCGTAACAGTGACACCTATTGGTCGAAAGTGATAAACCATTAAACCATTATTATTGACTGTATTTAAAATTTGACTGCTATTTTGCCTAAAATCAACTTAATAGGTCCTTAATGGCTCATTGTTGCAGTTGGCTTGAGACTTCCAGCCATGCTGGCATGTCTTGTCTTCTTCTTTGCGCTTGGCCCCGATAATGGCTGCTTGCAGCTATATTTAGGGGCCAAGCACCGAAGGTGCGGAGGCACCTATTGAAATCGTTAGTGTTCCTATTATTAGGGGCCAAGCACCGAAGGTGCGGAGGCACCTATTGAAATTGTTAGTGTTCCTATTATTATTATTCTGCTTCTTCTTCTTCTTCCGCCATAGGAGTCTCTGGCAGCCCATAGAACCGTATGGTAAAAAGTTGTGAAATTTGGCACACTCATAGAGGCCAGTCTGAGCTGTCACTATAGCAAATTTGGTGCCTCTAACTCAATCCCTCTAGCGCCACCACCTGTCCAAAGTTTCACTCATATTTATGCTTATAACTTTTGACCCCTAAGGGCTAGAAACAAAATTCTTTTTTCATCGGATTCCTTGGCTCAAGCCGATTCGATTTCACCCTATGATGTCATTTTCCGGTATGCAAATTTTCCCGCCATTTTGAATTTTCTGAAAAACCTACTTTTTCGAACTCCTCCTAGGCCGTTGCTCCGATTTTCACGAAAATTGAAACAGATCATCTTCAGAGCATGTTGACAAAAAGTTATGGAATTCAAGTTGATTCGTCCAATCGTTTTCAATAAACGCACAAACAAATTTTACGTGGAGGTTGCAAAAACACACTAAAGGCTATATCTCCGCAACGCTTTATCGTATTCAAACCAACCTTGGTACATGTCATCACAAGCATGACTTGAAGCAACATGCAGCGTTTCGGCGCAGCGCCACCTACCTGTCCGGAGATACGAAAAATGCCTATTTTGGCTTATAACTTCTGAACCGTTTATCCAAAAATCATAAAATTGGTCTCATTAGATTCAGGGCGTCATGCCGAGTCGACTGATATCCAATTTTACCATGTCGGCCATTTTGGATGTCGGCCATTTTGAATTATGTGCAAAAATGCTGTATTTTATGAACGCATGAACAGATTGTTATGAAACTTGGTATGGGTCATCACCACGATGCCCTGAAGTAGCCTGAGAAGTTTCGAAACAGCGCCACCTAGTGGAGAATTTTTTTTTTCAAACGCTTATAACTTTGGGTGTGGTTGACATATTTTGATGGGAGTGTGTTTTTTGGTCTCCTGAATCCTTGCCGACTCCAACGATACCAGACTTGCCAGGTTTCGGCATATGGTTTGCGCAGAGTTGTAATTTAGTGCTTAAAAAACATTTGCTGATATCTTCGAAACCGCTAGTCCGATCGAGACGAAACCAGCCTCAGAAGTTCGGAAACATAGGTCGATAGCTATACGCTAATGCCCAAATCTCAAAATATTGATAGTAAGGGGTAGTAAAATCCAATCAAAGTCAGGTGTCAGTCCTTTTTTACGTGTTTTTTCATATAAATGTCTATAACTCCAAAACAAAATGAGATATTTTCACCAAACTTGACACACATATGTATGGGCTCACTACGAGGACACATAAAAAAATTGGTGGGATTGTGCCTCTTGGTGGCGCTATAATAAAACAAAACATGAAATTCCCATTGACTTCAATGCAGTATTACGGTTTAAAATGCTAATGCTATAATTTAAGAATGCATTAGCGTATCGTTACAAAACTCGGTAGGTGTCTTCCGCTCCATGTCCTGAAGATACTCAAAAAGTTTCGGGGTAGCGCCACCTTGTGGTCAAAAGTTGTAATAAAATGTACAGAAATGCGAATAACTTTTGATTAAATTAACCCATTGTAATGAAACTGGTCATAATACAGTCAATGGCTCATGCCGAGAACATGGATACCAATTGTGCCATATTTTGCAAACCTATCTGTCCTCCGTCTTGTTATTTGTTAAAAACCTACTTTTTCAAACTCATCCTAGACCGTTTGTCCGATTTTCACCAAAATTGATCCGTATCGTCTTCAGACCATGCTGACAAATACTTATGGATTTCGGATTGATAGACAAAACAGTTTTCATATACCACTGCAACAGAGTTGAGCCATGATGCAAAAATTACTCTTGAGGCTGTATCTCTGCAATGCTTTGACATATTGACACCAAACTTTGCATGTGTCATTGTCATCTCAATCTGACTAAACCACATCAGTTTCGTAACAGTGACACCTATTGGTCGAAAGTGATAAACCATTAAACCATTATTATTGACTGTATTTAAAATTTGACTGCTATTTTGCCTAAAATCAACTTAATAGGTCCTTAATGGCTCATTGTTGCAGTTGGCTTGAGACTTCCAGCCATGCTGGCATGTCTTGTCTTCTTCTTTGCGCTTGGCCCCGATAATGGCTGCTTGCAGCTATATTTAGGGGCCAAGCACCGAAGGTGCGGAGGCACCTATTGAAATCGTTAGTGTTCCTATTATTATTATTCTGCTTCTTCTTCTTCTTCTTCTTTTTCTTCCGCCATAGGAGTCTCTGGCAGCCCATAGAACCGTATGGTAAAAAGTTGTGAAATTTGGCACACTCATAGAGGCCAGTCTGAGCTGTCACTATAGCAAATTTGGTGCCTCTAACTCAATCCCTCTAGCGCCACCACCTGTCCAAAGTTTCACTCATATTTATGCTTATAACTTTTGACCCCTAAGGGCTAGAAACAAAATTCTTTTTTCATCGGATTCCTTGGCTCAAGCCGATTCGATTTCACCCTATGATGTCATTTTCCGGTATGCAAATTTTCCCGCCATTTTGAATTTTCTGAAAAACCTACTTTTTCGAACTCCTCCTAGGCCGTTGCTCCGATTTTCACGAAAATTGAAACAGATCATCTTCAGAGCATGTTGACAAAAAGTTATGGAATTCAAGTTGATTCGTCCAATCGTTTTCAATAAACGCACAAACAAATTTTACGTGGAGGTTGCAAAAACACACTAAAGGCTATATCTCCACAACGCTTTATCGTATTCAAACCAAACTTGGTACATGTCATCACAAGCATGACCTGAAGCAACATGCAGCGTTTCGGCGCAGCGCCACCTACTGGTCCGGAGATACGAAAAATGCATATTTTGGCTTATAACTTCTGAACCGTTTATCCAAAAATCATAAAATTGGTCTCATTAGATTCAGGGCGTCATGCCGAGTCGACTGATATCCAATTTTACCATGTCGGCCATTTTGGATGTCGGCCATTTTGAATTATGTGCAAAAATGCTGTATTTTATGAACGCATGAACGGATTGTTACGAAACTTGGTATGGGTCATCACCACGATGCCCTGAAGTAGCCTGAGAAGTTTCGAAACAGCGCCACCTAGTGGAGAATTTTTTTTTTCAAACGCTTATAACTTTGGGTGTGGTTGACATATTTTGATGGGAGTGTGTTTTTTGGTCTCCTGAATCCTTGCCGACTCCAACGATACCAGACTTGCCAGGTTTCGGCATATGGTTTGCGCAGAGTTGTAATTTAGTGCTTAAAAAACATTTGCTGATATCTTCGAAACCGCTAGTCCGATCGAGACGAAACCAGCCTCAGAAGTTCGGAAACATAGGTCGATAGCTATACGCTAATGCCCAAATCTCAAAATATTGATAGTAAGGGGTAGTAAAATCCAATCAAAGTCAGGTGTCAGTCCTTTTTTACGTGTTTTTTCATATAAATGTCTATAACTCCAAAACAAAATGAGATATTTTCACCAAACTTGACACACATATGTATGGGCTCACTATGAGGACACATAAAAAAATTGGTGGGATTGTGCCTCTTGGTGGCGCTATAATAAAACAAAACATGAAATTCCCATTGACTTCAATGCAGTATTATGGTTTAAAATGCTAATGCTATAATTTAAGAATGCATTAGCGTATCGTTACAAAACTCGGTATGTGTCTTCCGCTCCATGTCCTGAAGATACTCAAAAAGTTTCGGGGTAGCGCCACCTTGTGGTCAAAAGTTGTAATAAAATGTACAGAAATGCGAATAACTTTTGATTAAATTAACCCATTGTAATGAAACTGGTCATAATACAGTCAATGGCTCATGCCGAGAACATGGATACCAATTGTGCCATATTTTGCAAACCTATCTGTCCTCCGTCTTGTTATTTGTTAAAAACCTACTTTTTCAAACTCATCCTAGACCGTTTGTCCGATTTTCACCAAAATTGATCCGTATCGTCTTCAGACCATGCTGACAAATAGTTATGGATTTCGGATTGATAGACAAAACAGTTTTCATATACCACTGCAACAGAGTTGAGCCATGATGCAAAAATTACTCTTGAGGCTGTATCTCTGCAATGCTTTGACATATTGACACCAAACTTTGCATGTGTCATTGTCATCTCAATCTGACTAAACCACATCAGTTTCGTAACAGTGACACCTATTGGTCGAAAGTGATAAACCATTAAACCATTATTATTGACTGTATTTAAAATTTGACTGCTATTTTGCCTAAAATCAACTTAATAGGTCCTTAATGGCTCATTGTTGCAGTTGGCTTGAGACTTCCAGCCATGCTGGCATGTCTTGTCTTCTTCTTTGCGCTTGGCCCCGATAATGGCTGCTTGCAGCTATATTTATTATTCTGCTTCTTCTTCTTCTTCCGCCATAGGAGTCTCTGGCAGCCCATAGAACCGTATGGTAAAAAGTTGTGAAATTTGGCACACTCATAGAGGCCAGTCTGAGCTGTCACTATAGCAAATTTGGTGCCTCTAACTCAATCTCTCTAGCGCCACCACCTGTCCAAAGTTTCACTCATATTTATGCTTATAACTTTTGACCCCTAAGGGCTAGAAACAAAATTCTTTTTTCATCGGATTCCTTGGCTCAAGCCGATTCGATTTCACCCTATGATGTCATTTTCCGGTATGCAAATTTTCCCGCCATTTTGAATTTTCTGAAAAACCTACTTTTTCTAACTCCTCCTAGGCCGTTGCTCCGATTTTCACGAAAATTGAAACAGATCATCTTCATAGCATGCTGACAAAAAGTTATGGAATTCAAGTTGATTCGTCCAATCGTTTTCAATAAACGCACAAACAAATTTTACGTAGAGGTTGCAAAAACACACTAAAGGCTATATCTCCACAACGCTTTATCGTATTCAAACCAAACTTGGTACATGTCATCACAAGCATGACCTGAAGCAACATGCAGCGTTTCGGCGCAGCGCCACCTACCGGTCCGGAGATACGAAAAATGCATATTTTGGCTTATAACTTCTGAACCGTTTATCCAAAAATCATAAAATTGGTCTCATTAGATTCAGGGCGTCATGCCGAGTCGACTGATATCCAATTTTACCATGTCGGCCATTTTGGATGTCGGCCATTTTGAATTATGTGCAAAAATGCTGTATTTTATGAACGCATGAACGGATTGTTACGAAACTTGGTATGGGTCATCACCACGATGCCCTGAAGTAGCCTGAGAAGTTTCGAAACAGCGCCACCTAGTGGAGAATTTTTTTTTTCAAACGCTTATAACTTTGGGTGTGGTTGACATATTTTGATGGGAGTGTGTTTTTTGGTCTCCTGAATCCTTGCCGACTCCAACGATACCAGACTTGCCAGGTTTCGGCATATGGTTTGCGCAGAGTTGTAATTTAGTGCTTAAAAAACATTTGCTGATATCTTCGAAACCGCTAGTCCGATCGAGACGAAACCAGCCTCAGAAGTTCGGAAACATAGGTCGGTAGATATACGCTAATGCCCAAATCTCAAAATATTGATAGTAAGGGGTAGTAAAATCCAATCAAAGTCAGGTGTCAGTCCTTTTTTACGTGTTTTTTCATATAAATGTCTATAACTCCAAAACAAAATGAGATATTTTCACCAAACTTGACACACATATGTATGGGCTCACTACGAGGACACATAAAAAAATTGGTGGGATTGTGCCTCTTGGTGGCGCTATAATAAAACAAAACATGAAATTCCCATTGACTTCAATGCAGTATTACGGTTTAAAATGCTAATGCTATAATTTAAGAATGCATTAGCGTATCGTTACAAAACTCGGTATGTGTCTTCCGCTCCATGTCCCGAAGATACTCAAAAAGTTTCGGGGTAGCGCCACCTTGTGGTCAAAAGTTGTAATAAAATGTACAGAAATGCGAATAACTTTTGATTAAATTAACCCATTGTAATGAAACTGGTCATAATACATTCATTGGCTCATGCCGAGAAGATAGATACCAATTGTGCCATATTTTGCAAACCTATCTGTCCTCCGTCTTGTTATTTGTTAAAAACCTACTTTTTCAAACTCATCCTAGACCGTTTGTCCGATTTTCACCAAAATTGATCCGTATCGTCTTCAGACCATGCTGACAAATAGTTATGGATTTCGGATTGATAGACAAAACAGTTTTCATATACCACTGCAACAGAGTTGAGCCATGATGCAAAAATTACTCTTGAGGCTGTATCTCTGCAATGCTTTGACATATTGACACCAAACTTTGCATGTGTCATTGTCATCTCAATCTGACTAAACCACATCAGTTTCGTAACAGTGACACCTATTGGTCGAAAGTGATAAACCATTAAACCATTATTATTGACTGTATTTAAAATTTGACTGCTATTTTGCCTAAAATCAACTTAATAGGTCCTTAATGGCTCATTGTTGCAGTTGGCTTGAGACTTCCAGCCATGCTGGCATGTCTTGTCTTCTTCTTTGCGCTTGGCCCCGATAATGGCTGCTTGTTATTATTCTGCTTCTTCTTCCGCCATAGGAGTCTCTGGCAGCCCATAGAACCGTATGGTAAAAAGTTGTGAAATTTGGCACACTCATAGAGGCCAGTCTGAGCTGTCACTATAGCAAATTTGGTGCCTCTAACTCAATCCCTCTAGCGCCACCACCTGTCCAAAGTTTCACTCATATTTATGCTTATAACTTTTGACCCCTAAGGGCTAGAAACAAAATTCTTTTTTCATCGGATTCCTTGGCTCAAGCCGATTCGATTTCACCCCATGATGTCATTTTCCGGTATGCAAATTTTCCCGCCATTTTGAATTTTCTGAAAAACCTACTTTTTCGAACTCCTCCTAGGCCGTTGCTCCGATTTTCACGAAAATTGAAACAGATCATCTTCAGAGCATGTTGACAAAAAGTTATGGAATTCAAGTTGATTCGTCCAATCGTTTTCAATAAACGCACAAACAAATTTTACGTGGAGGTTGCAAAAACACACTAAAGGCTATATCTCCGCAACGCTTTATCGTATTCAAACCAACCTTGGTACATGTCATCACAAGCATGACTTGAAGCAACATGCAGCGTTTCGGCGCAGCGCCACCTACCTGTCCGGAGATACGAAAAATGCCTATTTTGGCTTATAACTTCTGAACCGTTTATCCAAAAATCATAAAATTGGTCTCATTAGATTCAGGGCGTCATGCCGAGTCGACTGATATCCAATTTTACCATGTCGGCCATTTTGGATGTCGGCCATTTTGAATTATGTGCAAAAATGCTGTATTTTATGAACGCATGAACAGATTGTTATGAAACTTGGTATGGGTCATCACCACGATGCCCTGAAGTAGCCTGAGAAGTTTCGAAACAGCGCCACCTAGTGGAGAATTTTTTTTTTCAAACGCTTATAACTTTGGGTGTGGTTGACATTTTTTGATGGGAGTGTGTTTTTTGGTCTCCTGAATCCTTGCCGACTCCAACGATACCAGACTTGCCAGGTTTCGGCATATGGTTTGCGCAGAGTTGTAATTTAGTGCTTAAAAAACATTTGCTGATATCTTCGAAACCGCTAGTCCGATCGAGACGAAACCAGCCTCAGAAGTTCGGAAACATAGGTCGATAGCTATACGCTAATGCCCAAATGTCAAAATATTGATAGTAAGGGGTAGTAAAATCCAATCAAAGTCAGGTGTCAGTCATTTTTTACGTGTTTTTTCATATAAATGTCTATAACTCCAAAACAAAATGAAATATTTTCACCAAACTTGACACACATATGTATGGGCTCACTACGAGGACACATAAAAAAATTGGTGGGATTGTGCCTCTTGGTGGCGCTATAATAAAACAAAACATGAAATTCCCATTGACTTCAATGCAGTATTACGGTTTAAAATGCTAATGCTATAATTTAAGAATGCACTAGTGTATCATTACAAAACTCGGTATGTGTCTTCCGCTCTATGTCCCGAAGATATTCAAAAAGTTTCGGGGCAGCGCCACCTTGTGGTCAAAAGTTGTAATAAAATGTACAAAAATGCTAATAACTTTTGATTAAATTAGCCTATTGTAATGAGACTGGTCATAATACATTCATTGGCTCATGCCGAGAAGATAGATACCAATTTTGCCATATTTTGCAAACATATCTGTGCTCCATCTTGTTATTTGTTAAAAATCTACTTTTTCAAACTCATCCTAGACCGTTTGTCCGATTTTCACCAAAATTGATCCGTATCGTCTTCAGACCATGCTGACAAATAGTTATGGATTTCGGATTGATAGACAAAACAGTTTTCATATACCACTGCAACAGAGTTGAGCCATGATGCAAAAATGACTCTTGAGGCTGTATCTCTGCAATGCTTTGACATATTGACACCAAACTTTGCATGTGTCATTGTCATCTCAATCTGACTAAACCACATCAGTTTCGTAACAGTGACACCTATTGGTCGAAAGTGATAAACCATTAAACCATTATTATTGACTGTATTTAAAATTTGACTGCTATTTTGCCTAAAATCAACTTAATAGGTCCTTAATGGCTCATTGTTGCAGTTGGCTTGAGACTTCCAGCCATGCTGGCATGTCTTGTCTTCTTCTTTGCGCTTGGCCCCGATAATGGCTGCTTGCAGCTATATTTCTGCTTCTTCTTCTTCTTCTTCTTTTTCTTTTTCTTCCGCCATAGGAGTCTCTGGCAGCCCATAGAACCGTATGGTAAAAAGTTGTGAAATTTGGCACACTCATAGAGGCCAGTCTGAGCTGTCACTATAGCAAATTTGGTGCCTCTAACTCAATCCCTCTAGCGCCACCACCTGTCCAAAGTTTCACTCATATTTATGCTTATAACTTTTGACCCCTAAGGGCTAGAAACAAAATTCTTTTTTCATCGGATTCCTTGGCTCAAGCCGATTCGATTTCACCCTATGATGTCATTTTCCGGTATGCAAATTTTCCCGCCATTTTGAATTTTCTGAAAAACCTACTTTTTCGAACTCCTCCTAGGCCGTTGCTCCGATTTTCACGAAAATTGAAACAGATCATCTTCAGAGCATGTTGACAAAAAGTTATGGAATTCAAGTTGATTCGTCCAATCGTTTTCAATAAACGCACAAACAAATTTTACGTGGAGGTTGCAAAAACACACTAAAGGCTATATCTCCGCAACGCTTTATCGTATTCAAACCAACCTTGGTACATGTCATCACAAGCATGACTTGAAGCAACATGCAGCGTTTCGGCGCAGCGCCACCTACCTGTCCGGAGATACGAAAAATGCCTATTTTGGCTTATAACTTCTGAACCGTTTATCCAAAAATCATAAAATTGGTCTCATTAGATTCAGGGCGTCATGCCGAGTCGACTGATATCCAATTTTACCATGTCGGCCATTTTGGATGTCGGCCATTTTGAATTATGTGCAAAAATGCTGTATTTTATGAACGCATGAACAGATTGTTATGAAACTTGGTATGGGTCATCACCACGATGCCCTGAAGTAGCCTGAGAAGTTTCGAAACAGCGCCACCTAGTGGAGAATTTTTTTTTTCAAACGCTTATAACTTTGGGTGTGGTTGACATATTTTGATGGGAGTGTGTTTTTTGGTCTCCTGAATCCTTGCCGACTCCAACGATACCAGACTTGCCAGGTTTCGGCATATGGTTTGCGCAGAGTTGTAATTTAGTGCTTAAAAAACATTTGCTGATATCTTCGAAACCGCTAGTCCGATCGAGACGAAACCAGCCTCAGAAGTTCGGAAACATAGGTCGATAGCTATACGCTAATGCCCAAATCTCAAAATATTGATAGTAAGGGGTAGTAAAATCCAATCAAAGTCAGGTGTCAGTCATTTTTTACGTGTTTTTTCATATAAATGTCTATAACTCCAAAACAAAATGAAATATTTTCACCAAACTTGACACACATATGTATGGGCTCACTACGAGGACACATAAAAAAATTGGTGGGATTGTGCCTCTTGGTGGCGCTATAATAAAACAAAACATGAAATTCCCATTGACTTCAATGCAGTATTACGGTTTAAAATGCTAATGCTATAATTTACGAATGCATTAGCGTATCGTTACAAAACTCGGTATGTGTCTTCCGCTCCATGTCCTGAAGATACTCAAAAAGTTTCGGGGTAGCGCCACCTTGTGGTCAAAAGTTGTAATAAAATGTACAAAAATGCTAATAACTTTTGATTAAATTAGCCTATTGTAATGAGACTGGTCATAATACATTCATTGGCTCATGCCGAGAAGATAGATACCAATTTTGCCATATTTTGCAAACATATCTGTGCTCCATCTTGTTATTTGTTAAAAATCTACTTTTTCAAACTCATCCTAGACCGTTTGTCCGATTTTCACCAAAATTGATCCGTATCGTCTTCAGACCATGCTGACAAATACTTATGGATTTCGGATTGATAGACAAAACAGTTTTCATATACCACTGCAACAGAGTTGAGCCATGATGCAAAAATGACTCTTGAGGCTGTATCTCTGCAATGCTTTGACATATTGACACCAAACTTTGCATGTGTCATTGTCATCTCAATCTGACTAAACCACATCAGTTTCGTAACAGTGACACCTATTGGTCGAAAGTGATAAACCATTAAACCATTATTATTGACTGTATTTAAAATTTGACTGCTATTTTGCCTAAAATCAACTTAATAGGTCCTTAATGGCTCATTGTTGCAGTTGGCTTGAGACTTCCAGCCATGCTGGCATGTCTTGTCTTCTTCTTTGCGCTTGGCCCCGATAATGGCTGCTTGTTAGGGGCCAAGCACCGAAGGTGCGGAGGCACCTATTGAAATCGTTAGTGTTCCTATTATTAGGGGCCAAGCACCGAAGGTGCGGAGGCACCTATTGAAATCGTTAGTGTTCCTATTATTATTATTCTGCTTCTTCTTCTTCTTCTTCTTCTTCTTCTTCTTCTTCCGCCATAGGAGTCTCTGGCAGCCCATAGAACCGTATGGTAAAAAGTTGTGAAATTTGGCACACTCATAGAGGCCAGTCTGAGCTGTCACTATAGCAAATTTGGTGCCTCTAACTCAATCCCTCTAGCGCCACCACCTGTCCAAAGTTTCACTCATATTTATGCTTATAACTTTTGACCCCTAAGGGCTAGAAACAAAATTCTTTTTTCATCGGATTCCTTGGCTCAAGCCGATTCGATTTCACCCTATGATGTCATTTTCCGGTATGCAAATTTTCCCGCCATTTTGAATTTTCTGAAAAACCTACTTTTTCGAACTCCTCCTAGGCCGTTGCTCCGATTTTCACGAAAATTGAAACAGATCATCTTCAGAGCATGTTGACAAAAAGTTATGGAATTCAAGTTGATTCGTCCAATCGTTTTCAATAAACGCACAAACAAATTTTACGTGGAGGTTGCAAAAACACACTAAAGGCTATATCTCCGCAACGCTTTATCGTATTCAAACCAACCTTGGTACATGTCATCACAAGCATGACTTGAAGCAACATGCAGCGTTTCGGCGCAGCGCCACCTACCTGTCCGGAGATACGAAAAATGCCTATTTTGGCTTATAACTTCTGAACCGTTTATCCAAAAATCATAAAATTGGTCTCATTAGATTCAGGGCGTCATGCCGAGTCGACTGATATCCAATTTTACCATGTCGGCCATTTTGGATGTCGGCCATTTTGAATTATGTGCAAAAATGCTGTATTTTATGAACGCATGAACAGATTGTTATGAAACTTGGTATGGGTCATCACCACGATGCCCTGAAGTAGCCTGAGAAGTTTCGAAACAGCGCCACCTAGTGGAGAATTTTTTTTTTCAAACGCTTATAACTTTGGGTGTGGTTGACATATTTTGATGGGAGTGTGTTTTTTGGTCTCCTGAATCCTTGCCGACTCCAACGATACCAGACTTGCCAGGTTTCGGCATATGGTTTGCGCAGAGTTGTAATTTAGTGCTTAAAAAACATTTGCTGATATCTTCGAAACCGCTAGTCCGATCGAGACGAAACCAGCCTCAGAAGTTCGGAAACATAGGTCGATAGCTATATGCTAATGCCCAAATCTCAAAATATTGATAGTAAGGGGTAGTAAAATCCAATCAAAGTCAGGTGTCAGTCCTTTTTTACGTGTTTTTTCATATAAATGTCTATAACTCCAAAACAAAATGAGATATTTTCACCAAACTTGACACACATATGTATGGGCTCACTATGAGGACACATAAAAAAATTGGTGGGATTGTGCCTCTTGGTGGCGCTATAATAAAACAAAACATGAAATTCCCATTGACTTCAATGCAGTATTATGGTTTAAAATGCTAATGCTATAATTTACGAATGCATTAGCGTATCGTTACAAAACTCGGTATGTGTCTTCCGCTCCATGTCCTGAAGATACTCAAAAAGTTTCGGGGTAGCGCCACCTTGTGGTCAAAAGTTGTAATAAAATGTACAAAAATGCTAATAACTTTTGATTAAATTAGCCTATTGTAATGAGACTGGTCATAATACATTCATTGGCTCATGCCGAGAAGATAGATACCAATTTTGCCATATTTTGCAAACATATCTGTGCTCCATCTTGTTATTTGTTAAAAATCTACTTTTTCAAACTCATCCTAGACCGTTTGTCCGATTTTCACCAAAATTGATCCGTATCGTCTTCAGACCATGCTGACAAATACTTATGGATTTCGGATTGATAGACAAAACAGTTTTCATATACCACTGCAACAGAGTTGAGCCATGATGCAAAAATTACTCTTGAGGCTGTATCTCTGCAATGCTTTGACATATTGACACCAAACTTTGCATGTGTCATTGTCATCTCAATCTGACTAAACCACATCAGTTTCGTAACAGTGACACCTATTGGTCAAAAGTGATAAACCATTAAACCATTATTATTGACTGTATTTAAAATTTGACTGCTATTTTGCCTAAAATCAACTTAATAGGTCCTTAATGGCTCATTGTTGCAGTTGGCTTGAGACTTCCAGCCATGCTGGCATGTCTTGTCTTCTTCTTTGCGCTTGGCCCCGATAATGGCTGCTTGCAGCTATATTTAGGGGCCAAGCACCGAAGGTGCGGAGGCACCTATTGAAATCGTTAGTGTTCCTATTATTATTATTCTGCTTCTTCTTCTTCTTCTTCTTCCGCCATAGGAGTCTCTGGCAGCCCATAGAACCGTATGGTAAAAAGTTGTGAAATTTGGCACACTCATAGAGGCCAGTCTGAGCTGTCACTATAGCAAATTTGGTGCCTCTAACTCAATCCCTCTAGCGCCACCACCTGTCCAAAGTTTCACTCATATTTATGCTTATAACTTTTGACCCCTAAGGGCTAGAAACAAAATTCTTTTTTCATCGGATTCCTTGGCTCAAGCCGATTCGATTTCACCCTATGATGTCATTTTCCGGTATGCAAATTTTCCCGCCATTTTGAATTTTCTGAAAAACCTACTTTTTCGAACTCCTCCTAGGCCGTTGCTCCGATTTTCACGAAAATTGAAACAGATCATCTTCAGAGCATGTTGACAAAAAGTTATGGAATTCAAGTTGATTCGTCCAATCGTTTTCAATAAACGCACAAACAAATTTTACGTGGAGGTTGCAAAAACACACTAAAGGCTATATCTCCGCAACGCTTTATCGTATTCAAACCAACCTTGGTACATGTCATCACAAGCATGACTTGAAGCAACATGCAGCGTTTCGGCGCAGCGCCACCTACCTGTCCGGAGATACGAAAAATGCCTATTTTGGCTTATAACTTCTGAACCGTTTATCCAAAAATCATAAAATTGGTCTCATTAGATTCAGGGCGTCATGCCGAGTCGACTGATATCCAATTTTACCATGTCGGCCATTTTGGATGTCGGCCATTTTGAATTATGTGCAAAAATGCTGTATTTTATGAACGCATGAACAGATTGTTATGAAACTTGGTATGGGTCATCACCACGATGCCCTGAAGTAGCCTGAGAAGTTTCGAAACAGCGCCACCTAGTGGAGAATTTTTTTTTTCAAACGCTTATAACTTTGGGTGTGGTTGACATATTTTGATGGGAGTGTGTTTTTTGGTCTCCTGAATCCTTGCCGACTCCAACGATACCAGACTTGCCAGGTTTCGGCATATGGTTTGCGCAGAGTTGTAATTTAGTGCTTAAAAAACATTTGCTGATATCTTCGAAACCGCTAGTCCGATCGAGACGAAACCAGCCTCAGAAGTTCGGAAACATAGGTCGATAGCTATACGCTAATGCCCAAATCTCAAAATATTGATAGTAAGGGGTAGTAAAATCCAATCAAAGTCAGGTGTCAGTCATTTTTTACGTGTTTTTTCATATAAATGTCTATAACTCCAAAACAAAATGAAATATTTTCACCAAACTTGACACACATATGTATGGGCTCACTACGAGGACACATAAAAAAATTGGTGGGATTGTGCCTCTTGGTGGCGCTATAATAAAACAAAACATGAAATTCCCATTGACTTCAATGCAGTATTACGGTTTAAAATGCTAATGCTATAATTTAAGAATGCACTAGTGTATCATTACAAAACTCGGTATGTGTCTTCCGCTCTATGTCCCGAACATATTCAAAAAGTTTCGGGGCAGCGCCACCTTGTGGTCAAAAGTTGTAATAAAATGTACAAAAATGCTAATAACTTTTGATTAAATTAGCCTATTGTAATGAGACTGGTCATAATACATTCATTGGCTCATGCCGAGAAGATAGATACCAATTTTGCCATATTTTGCAAACATATCTGTGCTCCATCTTGTTATTTGTTAAAAATCTACTTTTTCAAACTCATCCTAGACCGTTTGTCCGATTTTCACCAAAATTGATCCGTATCGTCTTCAGACCATGCTGACAAATAGTTATGGATTTCGGATTGATAGACAAAACAGTTTTCATATACCACTGCAACAGAGTTGAGCCATGATGCAAAAATTACTCTTGAGGCTGTATCTCTGCAATGCTTTGACATATTGACACCAAACTTTGCATGTGTCATTGTCATCTCAATCTGACTAAACCACATCAGTTTCGTAACAGTGACACCTATTGGTCGAAAGTGATAAACCATTAAACCATTATTATTGACTGTATTTAAAATTTGACTGCTATTTTGCCTAAAATCAACTTAATAGGTCCTTAATGGCTCATTGTTGCAGTTGGCTTGAGACTTCCAGCCATGCTGGCATGTCTTGTCTTCTTCTTTGCGCTTGGCCCCGATAATGGCTGCTTGCAGCTATATTTATTATTCTGCTTCTTCTTCTTCTTCTTCTTCCGCCATAGGAGTCTCTGGCAGCCCATAGAACCGTATGGTAAAAAGTTGTGAAATTTGGCACACTCATAGAGGCCAGTCTGAGCTGTCACTATAGCAAATTTGGTGCCTCTAACTCAATCCCTCTAGCGCCACCACCTGTCCAAAGTTTCACTCATATTTATGCTTATAACTTTTGACCCCTAAGGGCTAGAAACAAAATTCTTTTTTCATCGGATTCCTTGGCTCAAGCCGATTCGATTTCACCCTATGATGTCATTTTCCGGTATGCAAATTTTCCCGCCATTTTGAATTTTCTGAAAAACCTACTTTTTCGAACTCCTCCTAGGCCGTTGCTCCGATTTTCACGAAAATTGAAACAGATCATCTTCAGAGCATGTTGACAAAAAGTTATGGAATTCAAGTTGATTCGTCCAATCGTTTTCAATAAACGCACAAACAAATTTTACGTGGAGGTTGCAAAAACACACTAAAGGCTATATCTCCGCAACGCTTTATCGTATTCAAACCAACCTTGGTACATGTCATCACAAGCATGACTTGAAGCAACATGCAGCGTTTCGGCGCAGCGCCACCTACCTGTCCGGAGATACGAAAAATGCCTATTTTGGCTTATAACTTCTGAACCGTTTATCCAAAAATCATAAAATTGGTCTCATTAGATTCAGGGCGTCATGCCGAGTCGACTGATATCCAATTTTACCATGTCGGCCATTTTGGATGTCGGCCATTTTGAATTATGTGCAAAAATGCTGTATTTTATGAACGCATGAACAGATTGTTATGAAACTTGGTATGGGTCATCACCACGATGCCCTGAAGTAGCCTGAGAAGTTTCGAAACAGCGCCACCTAGTGGAGAATTTTTTTTTTCAAACGCTTATAACTTTGGGTGTGGTTGACATATTTTGATGGGAGTGTGTTTTTTGGTCTCCTGAATCCTTGCCGACTCCAACGATACCAGACTTGCCAGGTTTCGGCATATGGTTTGCGCAGAGTTGTAATTTAGTGCTTAAAAAACATTTGCTGATATCTTCGAAACCGCTAGTCCGATCGAGACGAAACCAGCCTCAGAAGTTCGGAAACATAGGTCGATAGCTATACGCTAATGCCCAAATCTCAAAATATTGATAGTAAGGGGTAGTAAAATCCAATCAAAGTCAGGTGTCAGTCATTTTTTACGTGTTTTTTCATATAAATGTCTATAACTCCAAAACAAAATGAAATATTTTCACCAAACTTGACACACATATGTATGGGCTCACTACGAGGACACATAAAAAAATTGGTGGGATTGTGCCTCTTGGTGGCGCTATAATAAAACAAAACATGAAATTCCCATTGACTTCAATGCAGTATTACGGTTTAAAATGCTAATGCTATAATTTAAGAATGCACTAGCGTATCATTACAAAACTCGGTATGTGTCTTCCGCTCTATGTCCCGAACATATTCAAAAAGTTTCGGGGCAGCGCCACCTTGTGGTCAAAAGTTGTAATAAAATGTACAAAAATGCTAATAACTTTTGATTAAATTAGCCTATTGTAATGAGACTGGTCATAATACATTCATTGGCTCATGCCGAGAAGATAGATACCAATTTTGCCATATTTTGCAAACATATCTGTGCTCCATCTTGTTATTTGTTAAAAATCTACTTTTTCAAACTCATCCTAGACCGTTTGTCCGATTTTCACCAAAATTGATCCGTATCGTCTTCAGACCATGCTGACAAATAGTTATGGATTTCGGATTGATAGACAAAACAGTTTTCATATACCACTGCAACAGAGTTGAGCCATGATGCAAAAATTACTCTTGAGGCTGTATCTCTGCAATGCTTTGACATATTGACACCAAACTTTGCATGTGTCATTGTCATCTCAATCTGACTAAACCACATCAGTTTCGTAACAGTGACACCTATTGGTCGAAAGTGATAAACCATTAAACCATTATTATTGACTGTATTTAAAATTTGACTGCTATTTTGCCTAAAATCAACTTAATAGGTCCTTAATGGCTCATTGTTGCAGTTGGCTTGAGACTTCCAGCCATGCTGGCATGTCTTGTCTTCTTCTTTGCGCTTGGCCCCGATAATGGCTGCTTGCAGCTATATTTAGGGGCCAAGCACCGAAGGTGCGGAGGCACCTATTGAAATCGTTAGTGTTCCTATTATTATTATTCTGCTTCTTCTTCTTCTTCTTCTTCTTCTTCTTCCGCCATAGGAGTCTCTGGCAGCCCATAGAACCGTATGGTAAAAAGTTGTGAAATTTGGCACACTCATAGAGGCCAGTCTGAGCTGTCACTATAGCAAATTTGGTGCCTCTAACTCAATCCCTCTAGCGCCACCACCTGTCCAAAGTTTCACTCATATTTATGCTTATAACTTTTGACCCCTAAGGGCTAGAAACAAAATTCTTTTTTCATCGGATTCCTTGGCTCAAGCCGATTCGATTTCACCCTATGATGTCATTTTCCGGTATGCAAATTTTCCCGCCATTTTGAATTTTCTGAAAAACCTACTTTTTCGAACTCCTCCTAGGCCGTTGCTCCGATTTTCACGAAAATTGAAACAGATCATCTTCAGAGCATGTTGACAAAAAGTTATGGAATTCAAGTTGATTCGTCCAATCGTTTTCAATAAACGCACAAACAAATTTTACGTGGAGGTTGCAAAAACACACTAAAGGCTATATCTCCGCAACGCTTTATCGTATTCAAACCAACCTTGGTACATGTCATCACAAGCATGACTTGAAGCAACATGCAGCGTTTCGGCGCAGCGCCACCTACCTGTCCGGAGATACGAAAAATGCCTATTTTGGCTTATAACTTCTGAACCGTTTATCCAAAAATCATAAAATTGGTCTCATTAGATTCAGGGCGTCATGCCGAGTCGACTGATATCCAATTTTACCATGTCGGCCATTTTGGATGTCGGCCATTTTGAATTATGTGCAAAAATGCTGTATTTTATGAACGCATGAACAGATTGTTATGAAACTTGGTATGGGTCATCACCACGATGCCCTGAAGTAGCCTGAGAAGTTTCGAAACAGCGCCACCTAGTGGAGAATTTTTTTTTTCAAACGCTTATAACTTTGGGTGTGGTTGACATATTTTGATGGGAGTGTGTTTTTTGGTCTCCTGAATCCTTGCCGACTCCAACGATACCAGACTTGCCAGGTTTCGGCATATGGTTTGCGCAGAGTTGTAATTTAGTGCTTAAAAAACATTTGCTGATATCTTCGAAACCGCTAGTCCGATCGAGACGAAACCAGCCTCAGAAGTTCGGAAACATAGGTCGATAGCTATACGCTAATGCCCAAATCTCAAAATATTGATAGTAAGGGGTAGTAAAATCCAATCAAAGTCAGGTGTCAGTCATTTTTTACGTGTTTTTTCATATAAATGTCTATAACTCCAAAACAAAATGAAATATTTTCACCAAACTTGACACACATATGTATGGGCTCACTACGAGGACACATAAAAAAATTGGTGGGATTGTGCCTCTTGGTGGCGCTATAATAAAACAAAACATGAAATTCCCATTGACTTCAATGCAGTATTACGGTTTAAAATGCTAATGCTATAATTTAAGAATGCACTAGCGTATCATTACAAAACTCGGTATGTGTCTTCCGCTCTATGTCCCGAACATATTCAAAAAGTTTCGGGGCAGCGCCACCTTGTGGTCAAAAGTTGTAATAAAATGTACAAAAATGCTAATAACTTTTGATTAAATTAGCCTATTGTAATGAGACTGGTCATAATACATTCATTGGCTCATGCCGAGAAGATAGATACCAATTTTGCCATATTTTGCAAACATATCTGTGCTCCATCTTGTTATTTGTTAAAAATCTACTTTTTCAAACTCATCCTAGACCGTTTGTCCGATTTTCACCAAAATTGATCCGTATCGTCTTCAGACCATGCTGACAAATAGTTATGGATTTCGGATTGATAGACAAAACAGTTTTCATATACCACTGCAACAGAGTTGAGCCATGATGCAAAAATTACTCTTGAGGCTGTATCTCTGCAATGCTTTGACATATTGACACCAAACTTTGCATGTGTCATTGTCATCTCAATCTGACTAAACCACATCAGTTTCGTAACAGTGACACCTATTGGTCGAAAGTGATAAACCATTAAACCATTATTATTGACTGTATTTAAAATTTGACTGCTATTTTGCCTAAAATCAACTTAATAGGTCCTTAATGGCTCATTGTTGCAGTTGGCTTGAGACTTCCAGCCATGCTGGCATGTCTTGTCTTCTTCTTTGCGCTTGGCCCCGATAATGGCTGCTTGCAGCTATATTTAGGGGCCAAGCACCGAAGGTGCGGAGGCACCTATTGAAATCGTTAGTGTTCCTATTATTATTATTCTGCTTCTTCTTCTTCTTCTTCTTCTTCTTCTTCCGCCATAGGAGTCTCTGGCAGCCCATAGAACCGTATGGTAAAAAGTTGTGAAATTTGGCACACTCATAGAGGCCAGTCTGAGCTGTCACTATAGCAAATTTGGTGCCTCTAACTCAATCCCTCTAGCGCCACCACCTGTCCAAAGTTTCACTCATATTTATGCTTATAACTTTTGACCCCTAAGGGCTAGAAACAAAATTCTTTTTTCATCGGATTCCTTGGCTCAAGCCGATTCGATTTCACCCTATGATGTCATTTTCCGGTATGCAAATTTTCCCGCCATTTTGAATTTTCTGAAAAACCTACTTTTTCGAACTCCTCCTAGGCCGTTGCTCCGATTTTCACGAAAATTGAAACAGATCATCTTCAGAGCATGTTGACAAAAAGTTATGGAATTCAAGTTGATTCGTCCAATCGTTTTCAATAAACGCACAAACAAATTTTACGTGGAGGTTGCAAAAACACACTAAAGGCTATATCTCTGCAACGCTTTATCGTATTCAAACCAACCTTGGTACATGTCATCACAAGCATGACTTGAAGCAACATGCAGCGTTTCGGCGCAGCGCCACCTACCTGTCCGGAGATACGAAAAATGCCTATTTTGGCTTATAACTTCTGAACCGTTTATCCAAAAATCATAAAATTGGTCTCATTAGATTCAGGGCGTCATGCCGAGTCGACTGATATCCAATTTTACCATGTCGGCCATTTTGGATGTCGGCCATTTTGAATTATGTGCAAAAATGCTGTATTTTATGAACGCATGAACAGATTGTTATGAAACTTGGTATGGGTCATCACCACGATGCCCTGAAGTAGCCTGAGAAGTTTCGAAACAGCGCCACCTAGTGGAGAATTTTTTTTTTCAAACGCTTATAACTTTGGGTGTGGTTGACATATTTTGATGGGAGTGTGTTTTTTGGTCTCCTGAATCCTTGCCGACTCCAACGATACCAGACTTGCCAGGTTTCGGCATATGGTTTGCGCAGAGTTGTAATTTAGTGCTTAAAAAACATTTGCTGATATCTTCGAAACCGCTAGTCCGATCGAGACGAAACCAGCCTCAGAAGTTCGGAAACATAGGTCGATAGCTATACGCTAATGCCCAAATCTCAAAATATTGATAGTAAGGGGTAGTAAAATCCAATCAAAGTCAGGTGTCAGTCATTTTTTACGTGTTTTTTCATATAAATGTCTATAACTCCAAAACAAAATGAAATATTTTCACCAAACTTGACACACATATGTATGGGCTCACTACGAGGACACATAAAAAAATTGGTGGGATTGTGCCTCTTGGTGGCGCTATAATAAAACAAAACATGAAATTCCCATTGACTTCAATGCAGTATTACGGTTTAAAATGCTAATGCTATAATTTAAGAATGCACTAGTGTATCGTTACAAAACTCGGTATGTGTCTTCCGCTCTATGTCCCGAAGATATTCAAAAAGTTTCGGGGCAGCGCCACCTTGTGGTCAAAAGTTGTAATAAAATGTACAAAAATGCTAATAACTTTTGATTAAATTAGCCTATTGTAATGAGACTGGTCATAATACATTCATTGGCTCATGCCGAGAAGATAGATACCAATTTTGCCATATTTTGCAAACATATCTGTGCTCCATCTTGTTATTTGTTAAAAATCTACTTTTTCAAACTCATCCTAGACCGTTTGTCCGATTTTCACCAAAATTGATCCGTATCGTCTTCAGACCATGCTGACAAATACTTATGGATTTCGGATTGATAGACAAAACAGTTTTCATATACCACTGCAACAGAGTTGAGCCATGATGCAAAAATTACTCTTGAGGCTGTATCTCTGCAATGCTTTGACATATTGACACCAAACTTTGCATGTGTCATTGTCATCTCAATCTGACTAAACCACATCAGTTTCGTAACAGTGACACCTATTGGTCGAAAGTGATAAACCATTAAACCATTATTATTGACTGTATTTAAAATTTGACTGCTATTTTGCCTAAAATCAACTTAATAGGTCCTTAATGGCTCATTGTTGCAGTTGGCTTGAGACTTCCAGCCATGCTGGCATGTCTTGTCTTCTTCTTTGCGCTTGGCCCCGATAATGGCTGCTTGCAGCTATATTTAGGGGCCAAGCACCGAAGGTGCGGAGGCACCTATTGAAATCGTTAGTGTTCCTATTATTATTATTCTGCTTCTTCTTCTTCTTCTTCTTCTTCTTCTTCCGCCATAGGAGTCTCTGGCAGCCCATAGAACCGTATGGTAAAAAGTTGTGAAATTTGGCACACTCATAGAGGCCAGTCTGAGCTGTCACTATAGCAAATTTGGTGCCTCTAACTCAATCCCTCTAGCGCCACCACCTGTCCAAAGTTTCACTCATATTTATGCTTATAACTTTTGACCCCTAAGGGCTAGAAACAAAATTCTTTTTTCATCGGATTCCTTGGCTCAAGCCGATTCGATTTCACCCTATGATGTCATTTTCCGGTATGCAAATTTTCCCGCCATTTTGAATTTTCTGAAAAACCTACTTTTTCGAACTCCTCCTAGGCCGTTGCTCCGATTTTCACGAAAATTGAAACAGATCATCTTCAGAGCATGTTGACAAAAAGTTATGGAATTCAAGTTGATTCGTCCAATCGTTTTCAATAAACGCACAAACAAATTTTACGTGGAGGTTGCAAAAACACACTAAAGGCTATATCTCTGCAACGCTTTATCGTATTCAAACCAACCTTGGTACATGTCATCACAAGCATGACTTGAAGCAACATGCAGCGTTTCGGCGCAGCGCCACCTACCTGTCCGGAGATACGAAAAATGCCTATTTTGGCTTATAACTTCTGAACCGTTTATCCAAAAATCATAAAATTGGTCTCATTAGATTCAGGGCGTCATGCCGAGTCGACTGATATCCAATTTTACCATGTCGGCCATTTTGGATGTCGGCCATTTTGAATTATGTGCAAAAATGCTGTATTTTATGAACGCATGAACAGATTGTTATGAAACTTGGTATGGGTCATCACCACGATGCCCTGAAGTAGCCTGAGAAGTTTCGAAACAGCGCCACCTAGTGGAGAATTTTTTTTTTCAAACGCTTATAACTTTGGGTGTGGTTGACATATTTTGATGGGAGTGTGTTTTTTGGTCTCCTGAATCCTTGCCGACTCCAACGATACCAGACTTGCCAGGTTTCGGCATATGGTTTGCGCAGAGTTGTAATTTAGTGCTTAAAAAACATTTGCTGATATCTTCGAAACCGCTAGTCCGATCGAGACGAAACCAGCCTCAGAAGTTCGGAAACATAGGTCGATAGCTATACGCTAATGCCCAAATCTCAAAATATTGATAGTAAGGGGTAGTAAAATCCAATCAAAGTCAGGTGTCAGTCATTTTTTACGTGTTTTTTCATATAAATGTCTATAACTCCAAAACAAAATGAAATATTTTCACCAAACTTGACACACATATGTATGGGCTCACTACGAGGACACATAAAAAAATTGGTGGGATTGTGCCTCTTGGTGGCGCTATAATAAAACAAAACATGAAATTCCCATTGACTTCAATGCAGTATTACGGTTTAAAATGCTAATGCTATAATTTAAGAATGCACTAGTGTATCGTTACAAAACTCGGTATGTGTCTTCCGCTCTATGTCCCGAAGATATTCAAAAAGTTTCGGGGCAGCGCCACCTTGTGGTCAAAAGTTGTAATAAAATGTACAAAAATGCTAATAACTTTTGATTAAATTAGCCTATTGTAATGAGACTGGTCATAATACATTCATTGGCTCATGCCGAGAAGATAGATACCAATTTTGCCATATTTTGCAAACATATCTGTGCTCCATCTTGTTATTTGTTAAAAATCTACTTTTTCAAACTCATCCTAGACCGTTTGTCCGATTTTCACCAAAATTGATCCGTATCGTCTTCAGACCATGCTGACAAATACTTATGGATTTCGGATTGATAGACAAAACAGTTTTCATATACCACTGCAACAGAGTTGAGCCATGATGCAAAAATTACTCTTGAGGCTGTATCTCTGCAATGCTTTGACATATTGACACC
Source organism: Pseudorasbora parva (assembly GCF_024679245.1). NCBI lineage: Eukaryota > Metazoa > Chordata > Actinopteri > Cypriniformes > Gobionidae > Pseudorasbora > Pseudorasbora parva. The sequence continues at coordinate 14,502,725 of NC_090192.1, forward strand.
AAACTTTGCATGTGTCATTGTCATCTCAATCTGACTAAACCACATCAGTTTCGTAACAGTGACACCTATTGGTCGAAAGTGATAAACCATTAAACCATTATTATTGACTGTATTTAAAATTTGACTGCTATTTTGCCTAAAATCAACTTAATAGGTCCTTAATGGCTCATTGTTGCAGTTGGCTTGAGACTTCCAGCCATGCTGGCATGTCTTGTCTTCTTCTTTGCGCTTGGCCCCGATAATGGCTGCTTGCAGCTATATTTAGGGGCCAAGCACCGAAGGTGCGGAGGCACCTATTGAAACCGTTGTCGCACTTTCTTCTTCCGCCATGGAGGTCTATGGCAGCCCATAGAACCGATTGCGGGAAAGTTGTAACGATTTGACATTCTGATAGAGGGCAGTCCCAACATTAAATACACCAATTTTGGTGTCTCCAACTCAATCCCTCTAGCGCCACCACCTGTCCAAAGTTGCACTCATGTTTATGCTAATAACTTTTGAACCTTAAGGGCTAGAAACAAAATTCTTGTTTCCTCAGATTTCTGAGCTCCTGCCAATCCGAAAGCACCCTATGACGTCATTTCCGACATTATATGTTTCCCGCCATTTTGAATTTCCCCAAAATCCTACTTTTGCGAACTCGTCCTAGACTGTTCGTCCGATTTGCATGAAAATTGAACCAGATCATCTTCAGCCAGTGTCGACAAAAAGTTATGGAATTCAAGTTGATTCGTCAAATCTTTTCCGTTAAACGCGCAAACAAATTTTACGTAGCGCTTGCGAAAACAGACGTATGGCTGTATCTCCGCAACGCTTTATCGTATTCAGACCAAACTTGGTACATGTCGGCACAAGCATGTCTTGAGGCAACCTGCTGCGTTTCGGCGCAGCGCCACCTACTGGCCCGGAGATAGGAAAAATGGCTATTTTTGCTTTTTTTTGCTGAACCGTTTGCCCAAAAATCACAAAAGTGGTCTCGTCAGATTCGAGACGTCATGCCGAGTCGACTGATGTCCAATTTTACCATGTCGGCCATTTTGGCTGTCGGCCATCTTGAATTATGTGCCAAAATGCTGTATTTCATGAACGCATGAACGGATTGTTACGAAACTCGGCATGGGTCATCACCACGATGCCCTGAAGTAGCCTGAGAAGTTTCGAAACAGCGCCACCTAGTTGAGATTTTTTTTAAAAAGTGCTTATAACTTTGGGTGTGGTTGACTTATTTTCACGGGACTCATCTCCTTAGACTCCTGAATCGTTGCCGAGTCCAACGATACCACACTTGCCAGGTTTCTGCGTATGGTTTGTGCACCGTTGTAATTTAGCGCTTTAAGAAAATTAGCCGATATCTTCGAAACCACTGGTCCGATCGAGACGAAACCAGCGTCAGAAGTTCGGAAACATAGGTCGCTAGGCACAGTCGTGAGGCCAAATCTCAAAATTTTGATAGTAAGGGGTAGTAAAATCCAATCAAAGTCAGGCGTCAGGCTGAAACCCTATTGGAACTGTTCATTTCCCCATGATGCATCATTTTCCAGCTAAAACTGCTCGGGCAGACCAAACCGTAAGTTGTAGAGACTTGAAACTTTCAGGGCTGGTAGTACTCACAACCACTGCAGACGTCACCGAAGCCCGCCCCGATCGGCCTGACGGGGGCGCTACAGCGATCAAAAGTACGAAACGGCGACCAAAAGTACGAAACGGCTCATAACTCCTCAGCCGTAAGGCTTAGCCTCGAGTGTCTTATATTGCTGGAATCCTTGGCTCGAGACGGACAAAATGCATGCCCCGGATTGGCTCGGAATAGTGGGAAAAAATTCGGGTATTTCGGGTTTTTTGCAAAACCTACTTTTGCCAACTAGTCCTAGGTTTTTGGCCCAACCGGAACCAAACCAGCACAGCGAGATTCTCTGGAGTCTAATTGTCAAAAGTCATTTTAAAAAACCGGAAATTTGGGTTCCTGGACCCTAAAGGCAGCCAAAACGTTGGAAGGGGGAGTAGCCCCTTTTACTAAATTGGCTAAAACTCGTGAACGGAATGAGGTAGTTTCACCAAACTCAGCACGCCTATGTAAGAGCTCATTCTGTGGCCAAGTGAAAAAGGACGTGGGGACCGGCCACTTGGTGGCGCTATAATGGTTAAAAAGGGGTCAAAATGATGTATTTCTATGGAAAATCCCATTAAAGGCCTGAAAGCGGCCCTCTTCCTGCCTGATTGGCATACAGCTTTACGAAATCACGCGTGCGCATGCGTCACGTGACCCTAAAGAGGCTTGCAGACTTTTATGGCCGCCGGGGCGCTTTAACTGTTAAATTGGTGACAAAAAAATGCCCTATTATTATCCTATGCAAATTGACATTTAAATGACTAAAAATTGCCTGCTCTGCACAGAACTTCACCAAATCGGCTGGGCATGTGCGCCGCATTATTGTAAAGGCGCGTGCAAACTTTGGCGGAGATCGGGCCCTCCAACTGTTAAACTGGTGAAAAACAAATGCCCTATATTATCCTATGCAAAATGACATTTAAATGACTAAAAATTGCCTGCTTTGTGCAGAACTTCACCAAATCGGCTGAGCATGTGCGCCGCATTATTGTAAAGACGCGTGCAAACTTTGGCGGAGATCGGGCCATCAGTAGAGGCATACCAGTTTAAAAGGTAAAAAAATAAATAAATAAAAACACCCCATTTTCATGATAAATGAGCTGAAAATGCAAAAATTGACCTTTGACCTCTGCGATGCACATGTCACCAGGCTTGATAAAGTTTTAGCAACCAGCAGCTCAAAACTCAAGTGCTCAAACCCTATGGTCTATTTTTTATAGGCCTTTTTATACCCTTTTTATTGCCTTTTTATTAGGGGCCAAGCACCGAAGGTGCGGAGGCACCTATTGAAACCGTTGTCGCACTTTCTTCTTCCGCCATGGAGGTCTATGGCAGCCCATAGAACCGATTGCGGGAAAGTTGTAACGATTTGACATTCTGATAGAGGGCAGTCCCAACATTAAATACACCAATTTTGGTGTCTCCAACTCAATCCCTCTAGCGCCACCACCTGTCCAAAGTTGCACTCATGTTTATGCTAATAACTTTTGAACCTTAAGGGCTAGAAACAAAATTCTTGTTTCCTCAGATTTCTGAGCTCCTGCCAATCCGAAAGCACCCTATGACGTCATTTCCGACATTATATGTTTCCCGCCATTTTGAATTTCCCCAAAATCCTACTTTTGCGAACTCGTCCTAGACTGTTCGTCCGATTTGCATGAAAATTGAACCAGATCATCTTCAGCCAGTGTCGACAAAAAGTTATGGAATTCAAGTTGATTCGTCAAATCTTTTCCGTTAAACGCGCAAACAAATTTTACGTAGCGCTTGCGAAAACAGACGTATGGCTGTATCTCCGCAACGCTTTATCGTATTCAGACCAAACTTGGTACATGTCGGCACAAGCATGTCTTGAGGCAACCTGCTGCGTTTCGGCGCAGCGCCACCTACTGGCCCGGAGATAGGAAAAATGGCTATTTTTGCTTTTTTTTGCTGAACCGTTTGCCCAAAAATCACAAAAGTGGTCTCGTCAGATTCGAGACGTCATGCCGAGTCGACTGATGTCCAATTTTACCATGTCGGCCATTTTGGCTGTCGGCCATCTTGAATTATGTGCCAAAATGCTGTATTTCATGAACGCATGAACGGATTGTTACGAAACTCGGCATGGGTCATCACCACGATGCCCTGAAGTAGCCTGAGAAGTTTCGAAACAGCGCCACCTAGTTGAGATTTTTTTTAAAAAGTGCTTATAACTTTGGGTGTGGTTGACTTATTTTCACGGGACTCATCTCCTTAGACTCCTGAATCGTTGCCGAGTCCAACGATACCACACTTGCCAGGTTTCTGCGTATGGTTTGTGCACCGTTGTAATTTAGCGCTTTAAGAAAATTAGCCGATATCTTCGAAACCACTGGTCCGATCGAGACGAAACCAGCGTCAGAAGTTCGGAAACATAGGTCGCTAGGCACAGTCGTGAGGCCAAATCTCAAAATTTTGATAGTAAGGGGTAGTAAAATCCAATCAAAGTCAGGCGTCAGGCTGAAACCCTATTGGAACTGTTCATTTCCCCATGATGCATCATTTTCCAGCTAAAACTGCTCGGGCAGACCAAACCGTAAGTTGTAGAGACTTGAAACTTTCAGGGCTGGTAGTACTCACAACCACTGCAGACGTCACCGAAGCCCGCCCCGATCGGCCTGACGGGGGCGCTACAGCGATCAAAAGTACGAAACGGCGACCAAAAGTACGAAACGGCTCATAACTCCTCAGCCGTAAGGCTTAGCCTCGAGTGTCTTATATTGCTGGAATCCTTGGCTCGAGACGGACAAAATGCATATCTCGGATTTGCTCGCCCTTCAGGCGCCAATTTCGAGATATTTTAGGTTTTTTGTAAAACCTACTTTTGCAAATTACTCCCAGCTTATTTGACTGATCGGAACCAAACCACTGCAGAAATGTTCTCTGGAGAGAGACTATCAATAATTATAAAAAAAAAAAAACATTTTGATTTATGGTTGCTAAGGGGAGCCAAAATGTTTGATGTGACAGGGACCTTATTTAATAAAATGGCTATAACTTGTGAACAGAACGAGATATTTCCACCAAATTAAGGTCACGTGTGAGTGAGATCAGTCTGAGATCACATGAAAAAAATCGCAACGATTGATCACTTGGTGGCGCTATAACAGGGGAAAAACTCATGAAACTGGCAATATACGCACCCAAACATTAGTCAGATGAAAATGGGCATTCATTGTCTTTACCCTTGGTGCCATGATAGTCTATGAGGACAATGGCGTATCACAAACAAAGCATACTTCATTGGCGCAATGCCCTGAAGGAGCCTGAGAATTTTCAAGCCAGTGTTTTTCACAGTATTCACCTCATTAGACTCCTGAATCCTTGCCGAGTCCAATAATACCAAACATTCCTGGTTTCACCTTATGGTTTGTAAAAAGGTGTACTTTAGCACCTAAAAAACCTTTGCGAATGTAGGAAACAGTTAGTCCAATTAAAACAAAACCACAATAGGAAATTCTGAATACTTACATAGGTCAATAGCTAAACAATAATGACCAAAACAAAGCCAAAATTTTGGAAGAAAAAAAAAATCCAATCAATGCAGCCCATGCTCTCAAATATATTTTGCTATAACTTTAAAAGAAAGTTAGATATTTACAACAAATTTGACATATATTTATGGACCCCTTTGAGGACACCTAAAAAAGCTATGATATTATATTTTTCCTTAGTTAATTTACCCATGAATGCTCTTTCCCATCTATGATCTAAGTTTATTTGTTTATTTGGATTCCCATTAGCCAATACCTAGGCAGTGACTACTCTTCCTGAGGTCCCAAAAAGTAAAAAATACAAAACTACATTGAAGCTGCAAGAGGAATAAAAGGGTCCTCGCAACTGTGCCACCACTACCTTGTGGTTGTAGGAACACAGAGCACGGTGGGCAATATGCATTTAAGTATATAAAAATAGGAGGACTATATCAATCATTTGTATTTACCACACTTCCTGCTACTGGGCTTGTACTCTGATCAGAGGGTGGACCTGTGCCAGGACATGACCAATGCATCCCTGAAATGTCTGAAGAGAGTGTGTCAATTAAACTCTGCCCTGTAAATGCAGACTCGAAAAGACATCCTTATAAACCTGTCTCCGGCACGACAACTGTAATCCATCAAATGATCTTACGAATATCTATTTATCTAATATGACTTCTGAACTGTAATGTTGCCAGTTTAAAAGGTAAAAAATAATCATACACTGTTATACGCAAAATAATAATCATACACTGTTTGTTCGTCGGCCAGAGGAGAACTGGCACCCCGACTTAGCCTGGTTTCTCCCAAGATTTTTTTATCTCCATCCTGGCCCTGAAGGAGTTTTGGTTCCTTGCCACCGTTGCATTTGGGTTGGCTTGCTCAGTTGGGGACACCTAAATTTCAACTATATTACTGATCTGCCCGCATTGACACTACATGATAATTGAAATTAGCTGGATAACATCACCATTTTCAACAGAGCAGTTGTACAAAATCTGTTGCATTATTTTCCTGTTAAAACTGTGAAGCTGCTTTGAAACTGGACTTGTTAAAAGTGCTATATAAATAAAGGCTAGTGGCACTATGAATAACTAAAATTTTGCCGAAACCTCAGACTTTGTCAGGATACCACGGACATGTTCAACAAAACTCAAGATCTTTGAAATTTAACATCATTAAGTCTATTAACTATTAGACTGACCAAATATGATGTTGTTTTGGTTCAATCTTAATAAGTAGTTAATCATAATTTACTCTTGCCCACAGGTGACAATATAACTGACTAAATATTGACATGTAGACCAGCCATCAGTGCTCGGGCCCTAATTAAATCCACAACAATAAAATGAAACATACAAATCCCATTAAATGTCCCTTCCTTTTAAAATTCATTTTACTTCTTAAAATATGTAATATCTAATAGTAGTTCATTCTATATTTTCATTCCGATCGAGACGAAACCAGCGCCGGAAGTTCGGAAACATAGGTCGATAGCTATACACTAATTCCCAAATGTCAAAATATTGATAGTAAGGGGTAGTAAAATCCAATCAAAGTCAGGTGTCAGTCATTTTTTACGTGTTTTTTTCATACAACTGTTTATAACTCCAAAACAAAATGAGATATTTTCACCAAACTCGACACACATATGTATGGGCTCACTCTGAGGACATATAAAAAATGGTGGGATTGTGCCTCTTGGTGGCGCTATAATAGAACCAAACATGAAATTCCCATTGACTTCAATGCAGTATTAGGGTATAAAATGAATATGCTATACTTTACGAATGCATTAGTGTATAATTACAAAACTCAGTATGTGTCTTCCGCTCTATGTCCTGAAGGTACTCAAAAAGTTTTCGGGCAACGCCACCTTGAGGTCAAAAGTTGTAATAAAGTGTACAAAAATGCTAATAACTTTTGATTAAATTAGCCTATTGCAATGAGACTGGTTATAAATCATTCTATGGCTCATGCCGAGAACATAGATACCAATTTTTCCCATATTTGGCAAACCTCTCTCCCCTCTATCTTGTTATTGGTTAAAAACCTACTTTTTCAAACTCATCCTAGACCGTTTCTCCAATTTTCACCAAAATTAAATCGTATCGTCTCCAGACCATGTGAACAAATAATTATGGATTTCGTGTTGATAGACAAAACAGCTGTATCTCTGCAATGCTTTGACATATTGACACCAAACTTTGCATGTGTCATTGTCTCCTCAATCTGACTACACCACATCAGTTTAGTAACAGTGCCACCTATTGGTCGAAAATGATAAACCATTAAATCATTATTATTGACTGTATTTAAAATTGTACTGCTTTTTTGCCTAAAATCAACTTAATAATTCTTTAATGGCTCATTGTTGCAGTTGGTTTGACACTTCCAGCCATGCTGGCATGTCTTGTCTTCTTCTTTGCGCTTGGCCCCGACAATTGCTGCTTGCAGCTATATTTAGGGGCCAAGCACCGAAGGTGCGGAGGCACCTATTGAAATCGTTAGTGTTCCTATTATTTATTATTATTCTGCTTCTTCTTCTTCTTCTTCTTCTTCTTCCGCCATAGGAGTCTCTGGCAGCCCATAGAACCGTATGGTAAAAAGTTGTGAAATTTGGCACACTCATAGAGGCCAGTCTGAGCTGTCACTATAGCAAATTTGGTGCCTCTAACTCAATCCCTCTAGCGCCACCACCTGTCCAAAGTTTCACTCATATTTATGCTTATAACTTTTGACCCCTAAGGGCTAGAAACAAAATTCTTTTTTCATCGGATTCCTTGGCTCAAGCCGATTCGATTTCACCCTATGATGTCATTTTCCGGTATGCAAATTTTCCCGCCATTTTGAATTTTCTGAAAAACCTACTTTTTCGAACTCCTCCTAGGCCGTTGCTCCGATTTTCACGAAAATTGAAACAGATCATCTTCAGAGCATGTTGACAAAAAGTTATGGAATTCAAGTTGATTCGTCCAATCGTTTTCAATAAACGCACAAACAAATTTTACGTGGAGGTTGCAAAAACACACTAAAGGCTATATCTCCGCAACGCTTTATCGTATTCAAACCAACCTTGGTACATGTCATCACAAGCATGACTTGAAGCAACATGCAGCGTTTCGGCGCAGCGCCACCTACCTGTCCGGAGATACGAAAAATGCCTATTTTGGCTTATAACTTCTGAACCGTTTATCCAAAAATCATAAAATTGGTCTCATTAGATTCAGGGCGTCATGCCGAGTCGACTGATATCCAATTTTACCATGTCGGCCATTTTGGATGTCGGCCATTTTGAATTATGTGCAAAAATGCTGTATTTTATGAACGCATGAACAGATTGTTATGAAACTTGGTATGGGTCATCACCACGATGCCCTGAAGTAGCCTGAGAAGTTTCGAAACAGCGCCACCTAGTGGAGAATTTTTTTTTTCAAACGCTTATAACTTTGGGTGTGGTTGACATATTTTGATGGGAGTGTGTTTTTTGGTCTCCTGAATCCTTGCCGACTCCAACGATACCAGACTTGCCAGGTTTCGGCATATGGTTTGCGCAGAGTTGTAATTTAGTGCTTAAAAAACATTTGCTGATATCTTCGAAACCGCTAGTCCGATCGAGACGAAACCAGCCTCAGAAGTTCGGAAACATAGGTCGATAGCTATACGCTAATGCCCAAATCTCAAAATATTGATAGTAAGGGGTAGTAAAATCCAATCAAAGTCAGGTGTCAGTCCTTTTTTACGTGTTTTTTCATATAAATGTCTATAACTCCAAAACAAAATGAAATATTTTCACCAAACTTGACACACATATGTATGGGCTCACTACGAGGACACATAAAAAAATTGGTGGGATTGTGCCTCTTGGTGGCGCTATAATAAAACAAAACATGAAATTCCCATTGACTTCAATGCAGTATTACGGTTTAAAATGCTAATGCTATAATTTAAGAATGCACTAGTGTATCGTTACAAAACTCGGTATGTGTCTTCCGCTCTATGTCCCGAAGATATTCAAAAAGTTTCGGGGCAGCGCCACCTTGTGGTCAAAAGTTGTAATAAAATGTACAAAAATGCTAATAACTTTTGATTAAATTAGCCTATTGTAATGAGACTGGTCATAATACATTCATTGGCTCATGCCGAGAAGATAGATACCAATTTTGCCATATTTTGCAAACATATCTGTGCTCCATCTTGTTATTTGTTAAAAATCTACTTTTTCAAACTCATCCTAGACCGTTTGTCCGATTTTCACCAAAATTGATCCGTATCGTCTTCAGACCATGCTGACAAATACTTATGGATTTCGGATTGATAGACAAAACAGTTTTCATATACCACTGCAACAGAGTTGAGCCATGATGCAAAAATTACTCTTGAGGCTGTATCTCTGCAATGCTTTGACATATTGACACCAAACTTTGCATGTTTCATTGTCATCTCAATCTGACTAAACCACATCAGTTTCGTAACAGTGACACCTATTGGTCGAAAGTGATAAACCATTAAACCATTATTATTGACTGTATTTAAAATTTGACTGCTATTTTGCCTAAAATCAACTTAATAGGTCCTTAATGGCTCATTGTTGCAGTTGGCTTGAGACTTCCAGCCATGCTGGCATGTCTTGTCTTCTTCTTTGCGCTTGGCCCCGATAATGGCTGCTTGCAGCTATATTTAGGGGCCAAGCACCGAAGGTGCGGAGGCACCTATTGAAATCGTTAGTGTTCCTATTATTATTATTCTGCTTCTTCTTCCGCCATAGGAGTCTCTGGCAGCCCATAGAACCGTATGGTAAAAAGTTGTGAAATTTGGCACACTCATAGAGGCCAGTCTGAGCTGTCACTATAGCAAATTTGGTGCCTCTAACTCAATCCCTCTAGCGCCACCACCTGTCCAAAGTTTCACTCATATTTATGCTTATAACTTTTGACCCCTAAGGGCTAGAAACAAAATTCTTTTTTCATCGGATTCCTTGGCTCAAGCCGATTCGATTTCACCCTATGATGTCATTTTCCGGTATGCAAATTTTCCCGCCATTTTGAATTTTCTGAAAAACCTACTTTTTCAAACTCCTCCTAGGCCGTTGCTCCGATTTTCACGAAAATTGAAACAGATCATCTTCAGAGCATGTTGACAAAAAGTTATGGAATTCAAGTTGATTCGTCCAATCGTTTTCAATAAACGCACAAACAAATTTTACGTGGAGGTTGCAAAAACACACTAAAGGCTATATCTCCGCAACGCTTTATCGTATTCAAACCAACCTTGGTACATGTCATCACAAGCATGACTTGAAGCAACATGCAGCGTTTCGGCGCAGCGCCACCTACCTGTCCGGAGATACGAAAAATGCCTATTTTGGCTTATAACTTCTGAACCGTTTATCCAAAAATCATAAAATTGGTCTCATTAGATTCAGGGCGTCATGCCGAGTCGACTGATATCCAATTTTACCATGTCGGCCATTTTGGATGTCGGCCATTTTGAATTATGTGCAAAAATGCTGTATTTTATGAACGCATGAACAGATTGTTATGAAACTTGGTATGGGTCATCACCACGATGCCCTGAAGTAGCCTGAGAAGTTTCGAAACAGCGCCACCTAGTGGAGAATTTTTTTTTTCAAACGCTTATAACTTTGGGTGTGGTTGACATATTTTGATGGGAGTGTGTTTTTTGGTCTCCTGAATCCTTGCCGACTCCAACGATACCAGACTTGCCAGGTTTTGGCATATGGTTTGCGCAGAGTTGTAATTTAGTGCTTAAAAAACATTTGCTGATATCTTCGAAACCGCTAGTCCGATCGAGACGAAACCAGCCTCAGAAGTTCGGAAACATAGGTCGATAGCTATACGCTAATGCCCAAATCTCAAAATATTGATAGTAAGGGGTAGTAAAATCCAATCAAAGTCAGGTGTCAGTCATTTTTTACGTGTTTTTTCATATAAATGTCTATAACTCCAAAACAAAATGAAATATTTTCACCAAACTTGACACACATATGTATGGGCTCACTACGAGGACACATAAAAAAATTGGTGGGATTGTGCCTCTTGGTGGCGCTATAATAAAACAAAACATGAAATTCCCATTGACTTCAATGCAGTATTACGGTTTAAAATGCTAATGCTATAATTTAAGAATGCACTAGTGTATCATTACAAAACTCGGTATGTGTCTTCCGCTCTATGTCCCGAAGATATTCAAAAAGTTTCGGGGCAGCGCCACCTTGTGGTCAAAAGTTGTAATAAAATGTACAAAAATGCTAATAACTTTTGATTAAATTAGCCTATTGTAATGAGACTGGTCATAATACATTCATTGGCTCATGCCGAGAAGATAGATACCAATTTTGCCATATTTTGCAAACATATCTGTGCTCCATCTTGTTATTTGTTAAAAATCTACTTTTTCAAACTCATCCTAGACCGTTTGTCCGATTTTCACCAAAATTGATCCGTATCGTCTTCAGACCATGCTGACAAATACTTATGGATTTCGGATTGATAGACAAAACAGTTTTCATATACCACTGCAACAGAGTTGAGCCATGATGCAAAAATTACTCTTGAGGCTGTATCTCTGCAATGCTTTGACATATTGACACCAAACTTTGCATGTGTCATTGTCATCTCAATCTGACTAAACCACATCAGTTTCGTAACAGTGACACCTATTGGTCGAAAGTGATAAACCATTAAACCATTATTATTGACTGTATTTAAAATTTGACTGCTATTTTGCCTAAAATCAACTTAATAGGTCCTTAATGGCTCATTGTTGCAGTTGGCTTGAGACTTCCAGCCCATGCTGGCATGTCTTGTCTTCTTCTTTGCGCTTGGCCCCGATAATGGCTGCTTGCAGCTATATTTAGGGGCCAAGCACCGAAGGTGCGGAGGCACCTATTGAAATCGTTAGTGTTCCTATTATTAGGGGCCAAGCACCGAAGGTGCGGAGGCACCTATTGAAATCGTTAGTGTTCCTATTATTATTCTGCTTCTTCTTCTTCTTCTTCTTCCGCCATAGGAGTCTCTGGCAGCCCATAGAACCGTATGGTAAAAAGTTGTGAAATTTGGCACACTCATAGAGGCCAGTCTGAGCTGTCACTATAGCAAATTTGGTGCCTCTAACTCAATCCCTCTAGCGCCACCACCTGTCCAAAGTTTCACTCATATTTATGCTTATAACTTTTGACCCCTAAGGGCTAGAAACAAAATTCTTTTTTCATCGGATTCCTTGGCTCAAGCCGATTCGATTTCACCCTATGATGTCATTTTCCGGTATGCAAATTTACCCGCCATTTTGAATTTTCTGAAAAACCTACTTTTTCGAACTCCTCCTAGGCCGTTGCTCCGATTTTCACGAAAATTGAAACAGATCATCTTCAGAGCATGTTGACAAAAAGTTATGGAATTCAAGTTGATTCGTCCAATCGTTTTCAATAAACGCACAAACAAATTTTACGTGGAGGTTGCAAAAACACACTAAAGGCTATATCTCCGCAACGCTTTATCGTATTCAAACCAACCTTGGTACATGTCATCACAAGCATGACTTGAAGCAACATGCAGCGTTTCGGCGCAGCGCCACCTACCTGTCCGGAGATACGAAAAATGCCTATTTTGGCTTATAACTTCTGAACCGTTTATCCAAAAATCATAAAATTGGTCTCATTAGATTCAGGGCGTCATGCCGAGTCGACTGATATCCAATTTTACCATGTCGGCCATTTTGGATGTCGGCCATTTTGAATTATGTGCAAAAATGCTGTATTTTATGAACGCATGAACAGATTGTTATGAAACTTGGTATGGGTCATCACCACGATGCCCTGAAGTAGCCTGAGAAGTTTCGAAACAGCGCCACCTAGTGGAGAATTTTTTTTTTCAAACGCTTATAACTTTGGGTGTGGTTGACATATTTTGATGGGAGTGTGTTTTTTGGTCTCCTGAATCCTTGCCGACTCCAACGATACCAGACTTGCCAGGTTTCGGCATATGGTTTGCGCAGAGTTGTAATTTAGTGCTTAAAAAACATTTGCTGATATCTTCGAAACCGCTAGTCCGATCGAGACGAAACCAGCCTCAGAAGTTCGGAAACATAGGTCGATAGCTATACGCTAATGCCCAAATCTCAAAATATTGATAGTAAGGGGTAGTAAAATCCAATCAAAGTCAGGTGTCAGTCATTTTTTACGTGTTTTTTCATATAAATGTCTATAACTCCAAAACAAAATGAAATATTTTCACCAAACTTGACACACATATGTATGGGCTCACTACGAGGACACATAAAAAAATTGGTGGGATTGTGCCTCTTGGTGGCGCTATAATAAAACAAAACATGAAATTCCCATTGACTTCAATGCAGTATTACGGTTTAAAATGCTAATGCTATAATTTAAGAATGCACTAGTGTATCGTTACAAAACTCGGTATGTGTCTTCCGCTCTATGTCCCGAAGATATTCAAAAAGTTTCGGGGCAGCGCCACCTTGTGGTCAAAAGTTGTAATAAAATGTACAAAAATGCTAATAACTTTTGATTAAATTAGCCTATTGTAATGAGACTGGTCATAATACATTCATTGGCTCATGCCGAGAAGATAGATACCAATTTTGCCATATTTTGCAAACATATCTGTGCTCCATCTTGTTATTTGTTAAAAATCTACTTTTTCAAACTCATCCTAGACCGTTTGTCCGATTTTCACCAAAATTGATCCGTATCGTCTTCAGACCATGCTGACAAATACTTATGGATTTCGGATTGATAGACAAAACAGTTTTCATATACCACTGCAACAGAGTTGAGCCATGATGCAAAAATTACTCTTGAGGCTGTATCTCTGCAATGCTTTGACATATTGACACCAAACTTTGCATGTGTCATTGTCATCTCAATCTGACTAAACCACATCAGTTTCGTAACAGTGACACCTATTGGTCGAAAGTGATAAACCATTAAACCATTATTATTGACTGTATTTAAAATTTGACTGCTATTTTGCCTAAAATCAACTTAATAGGTCCTTAATGGCTCATTGTTGCAGTTGGCTTGAGACTTCCAGCCATGCTGGCATGTCTTGTCTTCTTCTTTGCGCTTGGCCCCGATAATGGCTGCTTGCAGCTATATTTATTATTCTGCTTCTTCCGCCATAGGAGTCTCTGGCAGCCCATAGAACCGTATGGTAAAAAGTTGTGAAATTTGGCACACTCATAGAGGCCAGTCTGAGCTGTCACTATAGCAAATTTGGTGCCTCTAACTCAATCCCTCTAGCGCCACCACCTGTCCAAAGTTTCACTCATATTTATGCTTATAACTTTTGACCCCTAAGGGCTAGAAACACAATTCTTTTTTCATCGGATTCCTTGGCTCAAGCCGATTCGATTTCACCCTATGATGTCATTTTCCGGTATGCAAATTTTCCCGCCATTTTGAATTTTCTGAAAAACCTACTTTTTCGAACTCCTCCTAGGCCGTTGCTCCGATTTTCACGAAAATTGAAACAGATCATCTTCAGAGCATGTTGACAAAAAGTTATGGAATTCAAGTTGATTCGTCCAATCGTTTTCAATAAACGCACAAACAAATTTTACGTGGAGGTTGCAAAAACACACTAAAGGCTATATCTCCGCAACGCTTTATCGTATTCAAACCAACCTTGGTACATGTCATCACAAGCATGACTTGAAGCAACATGCAGCGTTTCGGCGCAGCGCCACCTACCTGTCCGGAGATACGAAAAATGCCTATTTTGGCTTATAACTTCTGAACCGTTTATCCAAAAATCATAAAATTGGTCTCATTAGATTCAGGGCGTCATGCCGAGTCGACTGATATCCAATTTTACCATGTCGGCCATTTTGGATGTCGGCCATTTTGAATTATGTGCAAAAATGCTGTATTTTATGAACGCATGAACAGATTGTTATGAAACTTGGTATGGGTCATCACCACGATGCCCTGAAGTAGCCTGAGAAGTTTCGAAACAGCGCCACCTAGTGGAGAATTTTTTTTTTCAAACGCTTATAACTTTGGGTGTGGTTGACATATTTTGATGGGAGTGTGTTTTTTGGTCTCCTGAATCCTTGCCGACTCCAACGATACCAGACTTGCCAGGTTTCGGCATATGGTTTGCGCAGAGTTGTAATTTAGTGCTTAAAAAACATTTGCTGATATCTTCGAAACCGCTAGTCCGATCGAGACGAAACCAGCCTCAGAAGTTCGGAAACATAGGTCGATAGCTATACGCTAATGCCCAAATCTCAAAATATTGATAGTAAGGGGTAGTAAAATCCAATCAAAGTCAGGTGTCAGTCATTTTTTACGTGTTTTTTCATATAAATGTCTATAACTCCAAAACAAAATGAAATATTTTCACCAAACTTGACACACATATGTATGGGCTCACTACGAGGACACATAAAAAAATTGGTGGGATTGTGCCTCTTGGTGGCGCTATAATAAAACAAAACATGAAATTCCCATTGACTTCAATGCAGTATTACGGTTTAAAATGCTAATGCTATAATTTAAGAATGCACTAGTGTATCATTACAAAACTCGGTATGTGTCTTCCGCTCTATGTTCCGAAGATATTCAAAAAGTTTCGGGGCAGCGCCACCTTGTGGTCAAAAGTTGTAATAAAATGTACAAAAATGCTAATAACTTTTGATTAAATTAGCCTATTGTAATGAGACTGGTCATAATACATTCATTGGCTCATGCCGAGAAGATAGATACCAATTTTGCCATATTTTGCAAACATATCTGTGCTACATCTTGTTATTTGTTAAAAATCTACTTTTTCAAACTCATCCTAGACCGTTTGTCCGATTTTCACCAAAATTGATCCGTATCGTCTTCAGACCATGCTGACAAATAGTTATGGATTTCGGATTGATAGACAAAACAGTTTTCATATACCACTGCAACAGAGTTGAGCCATGATGCAAAAATTACTCTTGAGGCTGTATCTCTGCAATGCTTTGACATATTGACACCAAACTTTGCATGTGTCATTGTCATCTCAATCTGACTAAACCACATCAGTTTCGTAACAGTGACACCTATTGGTCGAAAGTGATAAACCATTAAACCATTATTATTGACTGTATTTAAAATTTGACTGCTATTTTGCCTAAAATCAACTTAATAGGTCCTTAATGGCTCATTGTTGCAGTTGGCTTGAGACTTCCAGCCATGCTGGCATGTCTTGTCTTCTTCTTTGCGCTTGGCCCCGATAATGGCTGCTTGCAGCTATATTTAGGGGCCAAGCACCGAAGGTGCGGAGGCACCTATTGAAATCGTTAGTGTTCCTATTATTAGGGGCCAAGCACCGAAGGTGCGGAGGCACCTATTGAAATCGTTAGTGTTCCTATTATTATTATTCTGCTTCTTCTTCTTCTTCTTCTTCCGCCATAGGAGTCTCTGGCAGCCCATAGAACCGTATGGTAAAAAGTTGTGAAATTTGGCACACTCATAGAGGCCAGTCTGAGCTGTCACTATAGCAAATTTGGTGCCTCTAACTCAATCCCTCTAGCGCCACCACCTGTCCAAAGTTTCACTCATATTTATGCTTATAACTTTTGACCCCTAAGGGCTAGAAACAAAATTCTTTTTTCATCGGATTCCTTGGCTCAAGCCGATTCGATTTCACCCTATGATGTCATTTTCCGGTATGCAAATTTTCCCGCCATTTTGAATTTTCTGAAAAACCTACTTTTTCGAACTCCTCCTAGGCCGTTGCTCCGATTTTCACGAAAATTGAAACAGATCATCTTCAGAGCATGTTGACAAAAAGTTATGGAATTCAAGTTGATTCGTCCAATCGTTTTCAATAAACGCACAAACAAATTTTACGTGGAGGTTGCAAAAACACACTAAAGGCTATATCTCCGCAACGCTTTATCGTATTCAAACCAACCTTGGTACATGTCATCACAAGCATGACTTGAAGCAACATGCAGCGTTTCGGCGCAGCGCCACCTACCTGTCCGGAGATACGAAAAATGCCTATTTTGGCTTATAACTTCTGAACCGTTTATCCAAAAATCATAAAATTGGTCTCATTAGATTCAGGGCGTCATGCCGAGTCGACTGATATCCAATTTTACCATGTCGGCCATTTTGGATGTCGGCCATTTTGAATTATGTGCAAAAATGCTGTATTTTATGAACGCATGAACAGATTGTTATGAAACTTGGTATGGGTCATCACCACGATGCCCTGAAGTAGCCTGAGAAGTTTCGAAACAGCGCCACCTAGTGGAGAATTTTTTTTTCCAAACGCTTATAACTTTGGGTGTGGTTGACATATTTTGATGGGAGTGTGTTTTTTGGTCTCCTGAATCCTTGCCGACTCCAACGATACCAGACTTGCCAGGTTTCGGCATATGGTTTGCGCAGAGTTGTAATTTAGTGCTTAAAAAACATTTGCTGATATCTTCGAAACCGCTAGTCCGATCGAGACGAAACCAGCCTCAGAAGTTCGGAAACATAGGTCGATAGCTATACGCTAATGCCCAAATCTCAAAATATTGATAGTAAGGGGTAGTAAAATCCAATCAAAGTCAGGTGTCAGTCCTTTTTTACGTGTTTTTTCATATAAATGTCTATAACTCCAAAACAAAATGAGATATTTTCACCAAACTTGACACACATATGTATGGGCTCACTATGAGGACACATAAAAAAATTGGTGGGATTGTGCCTCTTGGTGGCGCTATAATAAAACAAAACATGAAATTCCCATTGACTTCAATGCAGTATTATGGTTTAAAATGCTAATGCTATAATTTAAGAATGCACTAGCGTATCGTTACAAAACTCGGTATGTGTCTTCCGCTCTATGTCCCGAACATATTCAAAAAGTTTCGGGGCAGCGCCACCTTGTGGTCAAAAGTTGTAATAAAATGTACAAAAATGCTAATAACTTTTGATTAAATTAGCCTATTGTAATGAGACTGGTCATAATACATTCATTGGCTCATGCCGAGAAGATAGATACCAATTTTGCCATATTTTGCAAACATATCTGTGCTCCATCTTGTTATTTGTTAAAAATCTACTTTTTCAAACTCATCCTAGACCGTTTGTCCGATTTTCACCAAAATTGATCCGTATCGTCTTCAGACCATGCTGACAAATAGTTATGGATTTCGGATTGATAGACAAAACAGTTTTCATATACCACTGCAACAGAGTTGAGCCATGATGCAAAAATTACTCTTGAGGCTGTATCTCTGCAATGCTTTGACATATTGACACCAAACTTTGCATGTGTCATTGTCATCTCAATCTGACTAAACCACATCAGTTTCGTAACAGTGACACCTATTGGTCGAAAGTGATAAACCATTAAACCATTATTATTGACTGTATTTAAAATTTGACTGCTATTTTGCCTAAAATCAACTTAATAGGTCCTTAATGGCTCATTGTTGCAGTTGGCTTGAGACTTCCAGCCATGCTGGCATGTCTTGTCTTCTTCTTTGCGCTTGGCCCCGATAATGGCTGCTTGCAGCTATATTTATTATTCTGCTTCTTCTTCCGCCATAGGAGTCTCTGGCAGCCCATAGAACCGTATGGTAAAAAGTTGTGAAATTTGGCACACTCATAGAGGCCAGTCTGAGCTGTCACTATAGCAAATTTGGTGCCTCTAACTCAATCCCTCTAGCGCCACCACCTGTCCAAAGTTTCACTCATATTTATGCTTATAACTTTTGACCCCTAAGGGCTAGAAACAAAATTCTTTTTTCATCGGATTCCTTGGCTCAAGCCGATTCGATTTCACCCTATGATGTCATTTTCCGGTATGCAAATTTTCCCGCCATTTTGAATTTTCTGAAAAACCTACTTTTTCAAACTCCTCCTAGGCCGTTGCTCCGATTTTCACGAAAATTGAAACAGATCATCTTCAGAGCATGTTGACAAAAAGTTATGGAATTCAAGTTGATTCGTCCAATCGTTTTCAATAAACGCACAAACAAATTTTACGTGGAGGTTGCAAAAACACACTAAAGGCTATATCTCCGCAACGCTTTATCGTATTCAAACCAACCTTGGTACATGTCATCACAAGCATGACTTGAAGCAACATGCAGCGTTTCGGCGCAGCGCCACCTACCTGTCCGGAGATACGAAAAATGCCTATTTTGGCTTATAACTTCTGAACCGTTTATCCAAAAATCATAAAATTGGTCTCATTAGATTCAGGGCGTCATGCCGAGTCGACTGATATCCAATTTTACCATGTCGGCCATTTTGGATGTCGGCCATTTTGAATTATGTGCAAAAATGCTGTATTTTATGAACACATGAACAGATTGTTATGAAACTTGGTATGGGTCATCACCACGATGCCCTGAAGTAGCCTGAGAAGTTTCGAAACAGCGCCACCTAGTGGAGAATTTTTTTTTTCAAACGCTTATAACTTTGGGTGTGGTTGACATATTTTGATGGGAGTGTGTTTTTTGGTCTCCTGAATCCTTGCCGACTCCAACGATACCAGACTTGCCAGGTTTCGGCATATGGTTTGCGCAGAGTTGTAATTTAGTGCTTAAAAAACATTTGCTGATATCTTCGAAACCGCTAGTCCGATCGAGACGAAACCAGCCTCAGAAGTTCGGAAACATAGGTCGATAGCTATACGCTAATGCCCAAATCTCAAAATATTGATAGTAAGGGGTAGTAAAATCCAATCAAAGTCAGGTGTCAGTCCTTTTTTACGTGTTTTTTCATATAAATGTCTATAACTCCAAAACAAAATGAGATATTTTCACCAAACTTGACACACATATGTATGGGCTCACTATGAGGACACATAAAAAAATTGGTGGGATTGTGCCTCTTGGTGGCGCTATAATAAAACAAAACATGAAATTCCCATTGACTTCAATGCAGTATTATGGTTTAAAATGCTAATGCTATAATTTACGAATGCATTAGCGTATCGTTACAAAACTCGGTATGTGTCTTCCGCTCCATGTCCTGAAGATACTCAAAAAGTTTCGGGGTAGCGCCACCTTGTGGTCAAAAGTTGTAATAAAATGTACAAAAATGCTAATAACTTTTGATTAAATTAGCCTATTGTAATGAGACTGGTCATAATACATTTATTGGCTCATGCCGAGAAGATAGATACCAATTTTGCCATATTTTGCAAACATATCTGTGCTCCATCTTGTTATTTGTTAAAAATCTACTTTTTCAAACTCATCCTAGACCGTTTGTCCGATTTTCACCAAAATTGATCCGTATCGTCTTCAGACCATGCTGACAAATAGTTATGGATTTCGGATTGATAGACAAAACAGTTTTCATATACCACTGCAACAGAGTTGAGCCATGATGCAAAAATTACTCTTGAGGCTGTATCTCTGCAATGCTTTGACATATTGACACCAAACTTTGCATGTGTCATTGTCATCTCAATCTGACTAAACCACATCAGTTTCGTAACAGTGACACCTATTGGTCGAAAGTGATAAACCATTAAACCATTATTATTGACTGTATTTAAAATTTGACTGCTATTTTGCCTAAAATCAACTTAATAGGTCCTTAATGGCTCATTGTTGCAGTTGGCTTGAGACTTCCAGCCATGCTGGCATGTCTTGTCTTCTTCTTTGCGCTTGGCCCCGATAATGGCTGCTTGCAGCTATATTTATTATTCTGCTTCTTCTTCTTCTTCCGCCATAGGAGTCTCTGGCAGCCCATAGAACCGTATGGTAAAAAGTTGTGAAATTTGGCACACTCATAGAGGCCAGTCTGAGCTGTCACTATAGCAAATTTGGTGCCTCTAACTCAATCCCTCTAGCGCCACCACCTGTCCAAAGTTTCACTCATATTTATGCTTATAACTTTTGACCCCTAAGGGCTAGAAACAAAATTCTTTTTTCATCGGATTCCTTGGCTCAAGCCGATTCGATTTCACCCTATGATGTCATTTTCCGGTATGCAAATTTTCCCGCCATTTTGAATTTTCTGAAAAACCTACTTTTTCGAACTCCTCCTAGGCCGTTGCTCCGATTTTCACGAAAATTGAAACAGATCATCTTCAGAGCATGTTGACAAAAAGTTATGGAATTCAAGTTGATTCGTCCAATCGTTTTCAATAAACGCACAAACAAATTTTACGTGGAGGTTGCAAAAACACACTAAAGGCTATATCTCCGCAACGCTTTATCGTATTCAAACCAACCTTGGTACATGTCATCACAAGCATGACTTGAAGCAACATGCAGCGTTTCGGCGCAGCGCCACCTACCTGTCCGGAGATACGAAAAATGCCTATTTTGGCTTATAACTTCTGAACCGTTTATCCAAAAATCATAAAATTGGTCTCATTAGATTCAGGGCGTCATGCCGAGTCGACTGATATCCAATTTTACCATGTCGGCCATTTTGGATGTCGGCCATTTTGAATTATGTGCAAAAATGCTGTATTTTATGAACGCATGAACAGATTGTTATGAAACTTGGTATGGGTCATCACCACGATGCCCTGAAGTAGCCTGAGAAGTTTCGAAACAGCGCCACCTAGTGGAGAAATTTTTTTTTCAAACGCTTATAACTTTGGGTGTGGTTGACATATTTTGATGGGAGTGTGTTTTTTGGTCTCCTGAATCCTTGCCGACTCCAACGATACCAGACTTGCCAGGTTTCGGCATATGGTTTGCGCAGAGTTGTAATTTAGTGCTTAAAAAACATTTGCTGATATCTTCGAAACCGCTAGTCCGATCGAGACGAAACCAGCCTCAGAAGTTCGGAAACATAGGTCGATAGCTATATGCCAATGCCCAAATCTCAAAATATTGATAGTAAGGGGTAGTAAAATCCAATCAAAGTCAGGTGTCAGTCATTTTTTACGTGTTTTTTCATATAAATGTCTATAACTCCAAAACAAAATGAAATATTTTCACCAAACTTGACACACATATGTATGGGCTCACTACGAGGACACATAAAAAAATTGGTGGGATTGTGCCTCTTGGTGGCGCTATAATAAAACAAAACATGAAATTCCCATTGACTTCAATGCAGTATTACGGTTTAAAATGCTAATGCTATAATTTAAGAATGCACTAGTGTATCGTTACAAAACTCGGTATGTGTCTTCCGCTCTATGTCCCGAAGATATTCAAAAAGTTTCGGGGCAGCGCCACCTTGTGGTCAAAAGTTGTAATAAAATGTACAAAAATGCTAATAACTTTTGATTAAATTAGCCTATTGTAATGAGACTGGTCATAATACATTCATTGGCTCATGCCGAGAAGATAGATACCAATTTTGCCATATTTTGCAAACATATCTGTGCTCCATCTTGTTATTTGTTAAAAATCTACTTTTTCAAACTCATCCTAGACCGTTTGTCCGATTTTCACCAAAATTGATCCGTATCGTCTTCAGACCATGCTGACAAATAGTTATGGATTTCGGATTGATAGACAAAACAGTTTTCATATACCACTGCAACAGAGTTGAGCCATGATGCAAAAATTACTCTTGAGGCTGTATCTCTGCAATGCTTTGACATATTGACACCAAACTTTGCATGTGTCATTGTCATCTCAATCTGACTAAACCACATCAGTTTCGTAACAGTGACACCTATTGGTCGAAAGTGATAAACCATTAAACCATTATTATTGACTGTATTTAAAATTTGACTGCTATTTTGCCTAAAATCAACTTAATAGGTCCTTAATGGCTCATTGTTGCAGTTGGCTTGAGACTTCCAGCCATGCTGGCATGTCTTGTCTTCTTCTTTGCGCTTGGCCCCGATAATGGCTGCTTGCAGCTATATTTAGGGGCCAAGCACCGAAGGTGCGGAGGCACCTATTGAAATCGTTAGTGTTCCTATTATTATTCTGCTTCTTCTTCTTTTTCCGCCATAGGAGTCTCTGGCAGCCCATAGAACCGTATGGTAAAAAGTTGTGAAATTTGGCACACTCATAGAGGCCAGTCTGAGCTGTCACTATAGCAAATTTGGTGCCTCTAACTCAATCCCTCTAGCGCCACCACCTGTCCAAAGTTTCACTCATATTTATGCTTATAACTTTTGACCCCTAAGGGCTAGAAACAAAATTCTTTTTTCATCGGATTCCTTGGCTCAAGCCGATTCGATTTCACCCTATGATGTCATTTTCCGGTATGCAAATTTTCCCGCCATTTTGAATTTTCTGAAAAACCTACTTTTTCAAACTCCTCCTAGGCCGTTGCTCCGATTTTCACGAAAATTGAAACAGATCATCTTCAGAGCATGTTGACAAAAAGTTATGGAATTCAAGTTGATTTGTCCAATCGTTTTCAATAAACGCACAAACAAATTTTACGTGGAGGTTGCAAAAACACACTAAAGGCTATATCTCCGCAACGCTTTATCGTATTCAAACCAACCTTGGTACATGTCATCACAAGCATGACTTGAAGCAACATGCAGCGTTTCGGCGCAGCGCCACCTACCTGTCCGGAGATACGAAAAATGCCTATTTTGGCTTATAACTTCTGAACCGTTTATCCAAAAATCATAAAATTGGTCTCATTAGATTCAGGGCGTCATGCCGAGTCGACTGATATCCAATTTTACCATGTCGGCCATTTTGGATGTCGGCCATTTTGAATTATGTGCAAAAATGCTGTATTTTATGAACGCATGAACAGATTGTTATGAAACTTGGTATGGGTCATCACCACGATGCCCTGAAGTAGCCTGAGAAGTTTCGAAACAGCGCCACCTAGTGGAGAATTTTTTTTTTCAAACGCTTATAACTTTGGGTGTGGTTGACATATTTTGATGGGAGTGTGTTTTTTGGTCTCCTGAATCCTTGCCGACTCCAACGATACCAGACTTGCCAGGTTTCGGCATATGGTTTGCGCAGAGTTGTAATTTAGTGCTTAAAAAACATTTGCTGATATCTTCGAAACCGCTAGTCCGATCGAGACGAAACCAGCCTCAGAAGTTCGGAAACATAGGTCGATAGCTATACGCTAATGCCCAAATCTCAAAATATTGATAGTAAGGGGTAGTAAAATCCAATCAAAGTCAGGTGTCAGTCATTTTTTACGTGTTTTTTCATATAAATGTCTATAACTCCAAAACAAAATGAAATATTTTCACCAAACTTGACACACATATGTATGGGCTCACTACGAGGACACATAAAAAAATTGGTGGGATTGTGCCTCTTGGTGGCGCTATAATAAAACAAAACATGAAATTCCCATTGACTTCAATGCAGTATTACGGTTTAAAATGCTAATGCTATAATTTAAGAATGCACTAGTGTATCATTACAAAACTCGGTATGTGTCTTCCGCTCTATGTCCCGAACATATTCAAAAAGTTTCGGGGCAGCGCCACCTTGTGGTCAAAAGTTGTAATAAAATGTACAAAAATGCTAATAACTTTTGATTAAATTAGCCTATTGTAATGAGACTGGTCATAATACATTCATTGGCTCATGCCGAGAAGATAGATACCAATTTTGCCATATTTTGCAAACATATCTGTGCTCCATCTTGTTATTTGTTAAAAATCTACTTTTTCAAACTCATCCTAGACCGTTTGTCCGATTTTCACCAAAATTGATCCGTATCGTCTTCAGACCATGCTGACAAATAGTTATGGATTTCGGATTGATAGACAAAACAGTTTTCATATACCACTGCAACAGAGTTGAGCCATGATGCAAAAATTACTCTTGAGGCTGTATCTCTGCAATGCTTTGACATATTGACACCAAACTTTGCATGTGTCATTGTCATCTCAATCTGACTAAACCACATCAGTTTCGTAACAGTGACACCTATTGGTCGAAAGTGATAAACCATTAAACCATTATTATTGACTGTATTTAAAATTTGACTGCTATTTTGCCTAAAATCAACTTAATAGGTCCTTAATGGCTCATTGTTGCAGTTGGCTTGAGACTTCCAGCCATGCTGGCATGTCTTGTCTTCTTCTTTGCGCTTGGCCCCGATAATGGCTGCTTGCAGCTATATTTATTATTCTGCTTCTTCCGCCATAGGAGTCTCTGGCAGCCCATAGAACCGTATGGTAAAAAGTTGTGAAATTTGGCACACTCATAGAGGCCAGTCTGAGCTGTCACTATAGCAAATTTGGTGCCTCTAACTCAATCCCTCTAGCGCCACCACCTGTCCAAAGTTTCACTCATATTTATGCTTATAACTTTTGACCCCTAAGGGCTAGAAACAAAATTCTTTTTTCATCGGATTCCTTGGCTCAAGCCGATTCGATTTCACCCTATGATGTCATTTTCCGGTATGCAAATTTTCCCGCCATTTTGAATTTTCTGAAAAACCTACTTTTTCGAACTCCTCCTAGGCCGTTGCTCCGATTTTCACGAAAATTGAAACAGATCATCTTCAGAGCATGTTGACAAAAAGTTATGGAATTCAAGTTGATTCGTCCAATCGTTTTCAATAAACGCACAAACAAATTTTACGTGGAGGTTGCAAAAACACACTAAAGGCTATATCTCCGCAACGCTTTATCGTATTCAAACCAACCTTGGTACATGTCATCACAAGCATGACTTGAAGCAACATGCAGCGTTTCGGCGCAGCGCCACCTACCTGTCCGGAGATACGAAAAATGCCTATTTTGGCTTATAACTTCTGAACCGTTTATCCAAAAATCATAAAATTGGTCTCATTAGATTCAGGGCGTCATGCCGAGTCGACTGATATCCAATTTTACCATGTCGGCCATTTTGGATGTCGGCCATTTTGAATTATGTGCAAAAATGCTGTATTTTATGAACGCATGAACAGATTGTTATGAAACTTGGTATGGGTCATCACCACGATGCCCTGAAGTAGCCTGAGAAGTTTCGAAACAGCGCCACCTAGTGGAGAATTTTTTTTTTCAAACGCTTATAACTTTGGGTGTGGTTGACATATTTTGATGGGAGTGTGTTTTTTGGTCTCCTGAATCCTTGCCGACTCCAACGATACCAGACTTGCCAGGTTTCGGCATATGGTTTGCGCAGAGTTGTAATTTAGTGCTTAAAAAACATTTGCTGATATCTTCGAAACCGCTAGTCCGATCGAGACGAAACCAGCCTCAGAAGTTCGGAAACATAGGTCGATAGCTATACGCTAATGCCCAAATCTCAAAATATTGATAGTAAGGGGTAGTAAAATCCAATCAAAGTCAGGTGTCAGTCATTTTTTACGTGTTTTTTCATATAAATGTCTATAACTCCAAAACAAAATGAAATATTTTCACCAAACTTGACACACATATGTATGGGCTCACTACGAGGACACATAAAAAAATTGGTGGGATTGTGCCTCTTGGTGGCGCTATAATAAAACAAAACATGAAATTCCCATTGACTTCAATGCAGTATTACGGTTTAAAATGCTAATGCTATAATTTAAGAATGCACTAGTGTATCGTTACAAAACTCGGTATGTGTCTTCCGCTCTATGTCCCGAAGATATTCAAAAAGTTTCGGGGCAGCGCCACCTTGTGGTCAAAAGTTGTAATAAAATGTACAAAAATGCTAATAACTTTTGATTAAATTAGCCTATTGTAATGAGACTGGTCATAATACATTCATTGGCTCATGCCGAGAAGATAGATACCAATTTTGCCATATTTTGCAAACATATCTGTGCTCCATCTTGTTATTTGTTAAAAATCTACTTTTTCAAACTCATCCTAGACCGTTTGTCCGATTTTCACCAAAATTGATCCGTATCGTCTTCAGACCATGCTGACAAATACTTATGGATTTCGGATTGATAGACAAAACAGTTTTCATATACCACTGCAACAGAGTTGAGCCATGATGCAAAAATTACTCTTGAGGCTGTATCTCTGCAATGCTTTGACATATTGACACCAAACTTTGCATGTGTCATTGTCATCTCAATCTGACTAAACCACATCAGTTTCGTAACAGTGACACCTATTGGTCGAAAGTGATAAACCATTAAACCATTATTATTGACTGTATTTAAAATTTGACTGCTATTTTGCCTAAAATCAACTTAATAGGTCCTTAATGGCTCATTGTTGCAGTTGGCTTGAGACTTCCAGCCATGCTGGCATGTCTTGTCTTCTTCTTTGCGCTTGGCCCCGATAATGGCTGCTTGCAGCTATATTTAGGGGCCAAGCACCGAAGGTGCGGAGGCACCTATTGAAACCGTTAGCGTTCCTATTATTATTATTATTCTTCTTCCGCTCACAAGTCTATGGCAGCCCATAGAACCGCTTGCGGGAACATGATGAAATCTGGCACACATATAAAGGACAGGCACAACTGTCAATATAGCAAATTTTGAGTCTCTAACTCAATCCCTCTAGCGCCACCAACAGTCCAAAGTTGCACTCATGTTTATGCTAATAACTCCTGAACTAAAAGGGCTAGAAACAAAATCCAATTTTCTCTGACTCCTTGGCTCAAGCCGATTCGATTGCACCCTATGACGTCGTTTTGCGTCATAAAAATTACCCGCCATTTTTAATTTTCCAAAAAAACTACTTTTTCGAACTCGTCCTAGACGGTTCATCTGATTTGCACGAACATTGAACCAGATCATCTTCAGACCATGGTGACAAAAAGTTATGGAATTCATGTTGATTCTTCAAATCGTTTACGATAAATGTGCGAACAAATTTTACGTAGAGGTTGCAAAAACAACTAAAGGCCATATCTCTGCAACGCTTTATCGTATTCAAACCAAACTTGGCACATGTCATCACAAGCATGACCTGAGGCAACATGCAGTGTTTCAGCACAGTGCACCCTACTGGTCCGGAGATTCAAAAAAGGGCTATTTTGGCTTATAACTTCTAAACCATTTATCCAAAAATCATGAAATGTATCTCCTTAGATACGGGGAGTCATGTCGAGTCAACTGATATCCAAGTTTACTAGGTCTGCCTTTTTGGCTGTCGGCCATTTTGAATTATGTGCTAAAATGCTGTATTTTATGAACGCATGAACGGATTGTTACGAAACTTGGTATGGGTCATCAACACCATGCCCTGAAGTAGCCTGAGAAGTTTCGAAACAGCGCCACCTAGTGGAGAATTTTTTTTCCCAAAAGCTTATATCTTTGGGTGTGGTTGACATATTTGGATGGGAGTAACTTTTTTTGTCTCCTGAATCCTTGCCGAGTCCAACGATACCAGACTTGCCAGGTTTCAGCGTATGGTTTGCGCAGCATTGTAATTTAGTGCTTAAAAAACATTTGCTGATATCTTCAAAACCGCTAGTCCGATCGAGACGAAACCAGCCTCAGAAGTTCGGAAACATAGGTCGATAGCAATACGCTAATACCCAAATGTCAAAATATTCATAGTAAGGGGTAGTAAAATCCAATCAAAGTCAGGTGTCAGTCATTTTTTACGTGTTTTTTCATGTAAATGTTTATAACTCCAAAACAAAATGAGATATTTTCACCAAACTCGACACGTATATGTATGGGCTCATACTGAGGAAAAATTAAAAAAATGGTGGGATTGTGCCTCTTGGTGGCGCTATAATAGAACAAAACATGAAATACCCATTGACTTCAATGCAGTATTTGGGTATAAAATGCTAATGTTACACTTAACGAATGCATTAGCTTATCATTACAAAACTCAGTATGTGTCTTCTGCTCCATGCCCTGAAGGTACTCAAAAAGTTTTCGGGCAGCGCCACCTTGTGGTCAAAAGTTGTAATAAGGTGTACAAAATGCTAATAACTTTTGATTAAATTAGCCTATTGTAATGAGACTGGTCACATTCATTGGCTCCTGCCGAGAACATGGATACCAATTTTGTCCATATTTGGCAAACCTTTCTGCCCTCTATCTTGTTATTGGTTAAAAACATACTTTTTCAAACTCGTCCTAGACCGTTTGTTCAATTTTCACCAAAATTGAATCGTATCGTCTTCAGACCATGTGAACAAATAATTATGGATTTCGTGTTGATAAACAAAAGAGTTGTCATATACCACTGCAACAGAGTTGAGCTATGATGCAAAAATGACTCTTGAGGCTGTATCTCTGCAATGCTTTGACATATTGACACCAAACTTTGCATGTGTCATTTCCACCTCAGTTTGACTACGCCACATCAGTTTCGTAACAGTGCCACCTATTGGTCGAAAATGATAAACCATTAAATCATTATTATTGACTTTATTTAAAATTGTAAAGCTTTTTTGCCTAAAATCAACTTAAGTCTTTAATGGCTCATTGTTGCAGTTGGTCTTACACTCCCAGCTAGCTATGCTGGCATGTCTTAGGGTCTTCTTTTCGCTTGGCCCCGACAATTGCTGCTTGCAGCTATATTTAGGGGCCAAGCACCGAAGGTGCGGAGGCACCTATTGAAATCGTTAGTGTTCCTATTATTAGGGGCCAAGCACCGAAGGTGCGGAGGCACCTATTGAAATCGTTAGTGTTCCTATTATTATTATTCTGCTTCTTCTTCTTCTTCTTCTTCCGCCATAGGAGTCTCTGGCAGCCCATAGAACCGTATGGTAAAAAGTTGTGAAATTTGGCACACTCATAGAGGCCAGTCTGAGCTGTCACTATAGCAAATTTGGTGCCTCTAACTCAATCCCTCTAGCGCCACCACCTGTCCAAAGTTTCACTCATATTTATGCTTATAACTTTTGACCCCTAAGGGCTAGAAACAAAATTCTTTTTTCATCGGATTCCTTGGCTCAAGCCGATTCGATTTCACCCTATGATGTCATTTTCCGGTATGCAAATTTTCCCGCCATTTTGAATTTTCTGAAAAACCTACTTTTTCGAACTCCTCCTAGGCCGTTGCTCCGATTTTCACGAAAATTGAAACAGATCATCTTCAGAGCATGTTGACAAAAAGTTATGGAATTCAAGTTGATTCGTCCAATCGTTTTCAATAAACGCACAAACAAATTTTACGTGGAGGTTGCAAAAACACACTAAAGGCTATATCTCCGCAACGCTTTATCGTATTCAAACCAACCTTGGTACATGTCATCACAAGCATGACTTGAAGCAACATGCAGCGTTTCGGCGCAGCGCCACCTACCTGTCCGGAGATACGAAAAATGCCTATTTTGGCTTATAACTTCTGAACCGTTTATCCAAAAATCATAAAATTGGTCTCATTAGATTCAGGGCGTCATGCCGAGTCGACTGATATCCAATTTTACCATGTCGGCCATTTTGGATGTCGGCCATTTTGAATTATGTGCAAAAATGCTGTATTTTATGAACGCATGAACAGATTGTTATGAAACTTGGTATGGGTCATCACCACGATGCCCTGAAGTAGCCTGAGAAGTTTCGAAACAGCGCCACCTAGTGGAGAATTTTTTTTTTCAAACGCTTATAACTTTGGGTGTGGTTGACATATTTTGATGGGAGTGTGTTTTTTGGTCTCCTGAATCCTTGCCGACTCCAACGATACCAGACTTGCCAGGTTTCGGCATATGGTTTGCGCAGAGTTGTAATTTAGTGCTTAAAAAACATTTGCTGATATCTTCGAAACCGCTAGTCCGATCGAGACGAAACCAGCCTCAGAAGTTCGGAAACATAGGTCGATAGCTATACGCTAATGCCCAAATCTCAAAATATTGATAGTAAGGGGTAGTAAAATCCAATCAAAGTCAGGTGTCAGTCATTTTTTACGTGTTTTTTCATATAAATGTCTATAACTCCAAAACAAAATGAAATATTTTCACCAAACTTGACACACATATGTATGGGCTCACTACGAGGACACAAAAAAAAATTGGTGGGATTGTGCCTCTTGGTGGCGCTATAATAAAACAAAACATGAAATTCCCATTGACTTCAATGCAGTATTACGGTTTAAAATGCTAATGCTATAATTTAAGAATGCACTAGTGTATCATTACAAAACTCGGTATGTGTCTTCCGCTCTATGTCCCGAAGATATTCAAAAAGTTTCGGGGCAGCGCCACCTTGTGGTCAAAAGTTGTAATAAAATGTACAAAAATGCTAATAACTTTTGATTAAATTAGCCTATTGTAATGAGACTGGTCATAATACATTCATTGGCTCATGCCGAGAAGATAGATACCAATTTTTCCATATTTTGCAAACATATCTGTGCTCCATCTTGTTATTTGTTAAAAATCTACTTTTTCAAACTCATCCTAGACCGTTTGTCCGATTTTCACCAAAATTGATCCGTATCGTCTTCAGACCATGCTGACAAATAGTTATGGATTTCGGATTGATAGACAAAACAGTTTTCATATACCACTGCAACAGAGTTGAGCCATGATGCAAAAATTACTCTTGAGGCTGTATCTCTGCAATGCTTTGACATATTGACACCAAACTTTGCATGTGTCATTGTCATCTCAATCTGACTAAACCACATCAGTTTCGTAACAGTGACACCTATTGGTCGAAAGTGATAAACCATTAAACCATTATTATTGACTGTATTTAAAATTTGACTGCTATTTTGCCTAAAATCAACTTAATAGGTCCTTAATGGCTCATTGTTGCAGTTGGCTTGAGACTTCCAGCCATGCTGGCATGTCTTGTCTTCTTCTTTGCGCTTGGCCCCGATAATGGCTGCTTGCAGCTATATTTAGGGGCCAAGCACCGAAGGTGCGGAGGCACCTATTGAAATTGTTAGTGTTCCTATTATTATTATTCTGCTTCTTCTTCTTCTTCTTCTTCTTCTTCCGCCATAGGAGTCTCTGGCAGCCCATAGAACCGTATGGTAAAAAGTTGTGAAATTTGGCACACTCATAGAGGCCAGTCTGAGCTGTCACTATAGCAAATTTGGTGCCTCTAACTCAATCCCTCTAGCGCCACCACCTGTCCAAAGTTTCACTCATATTTATGCTTATAACTTTTGACCCCTAAGGGCTAGAAACAAAATTCTTTTTTCATCGGATTCCTTGGCTCAAGCCGATTCGATTTCACCCTATGATGTCATTTTCCGGTATGCAAATTTTCCCGCCATTTTGAATTTTCTGAAAAACCTACTTTTTCGAACTCCTCCTAGGCCGTTGCTCCGATTTTCACGAAAATTGAAACAGATCATCTTCAGAGCATGTTGACAAAAAGTTATGGAATTCAAGTTGATTCGTCCAATCGTTTTCAATAAACGCACAAACAAATTTTACGTGGAGGTTGCAAAAACACACTAAAGGCTATATCTCCGCAACGCTTTATCGTATTCAAACCAACCTTAGTACATGTCATCACAAGCATGACTTGAAGCAACATGCAGCGTTTCGGCGCAGCGCCACCTACCTGTCCGGAGATACGAAAAATGCCTATTTTGGCTTATAACTTCTGAACCGTTTATCCAAAAATCATAAAATTGGTCTCATTAGATTCAGGGCGTCATGCCGAGTCGACTGATATCCAATTTTACCATGTCGGCCATTTTGGATGTCGGCCATTTTGAATTATGTGCAAAAATGCTGTATTTTATGAACGCATGAACAGATTGTTATGAAACTTGGTATGGGTCATCACCACGATGCCCTGAAGTAGCCTGAGAAGTTTCGAAACAGCGCCACCTAGTGGAGAATTTTTTTTTTCAAACGCTTATAACTTTGGGTGTGGTTGACATATTTTGATGGGAGTGTGTTTTTTGGTCTCCTGAATCCTTGCCGACTCCAACGATACCAGACTTGCCAGGTTTCGGCATATGGTTTGCGCAGAGTTGTAATTTAGTGCTTAAAAAACATTTGCTGATATCTTCGAAACCGCTAGTCCGATCGAGACGAAACCAGCCTCAGAAGTTCGGAAACATAGGTCGATAGCTATACGCTAATGCCCAAATCTCAAAATATTGATAGTAAGGGGTAGTAAAATCCAATCAAAGTCAGGTGTCAGTCCTTTTTTACGTGTTTTTTCATATAAATGTCTATAACTCCAAAACAAAATGAGATATTTTCACCAAACTTGACACACATATGTATGGGCTCACTATGAGGACACATAAAAAAATTGGTGGGATTGTGCCTCTTGGTGGCGCTATAATAAAACAAAACTTGAAATTCCCATTGACTTCAATGCAGTATTATGGTTTAAAATGCTAATGCTATAATTTAAGAATGCATTAGCGTATCGTTACAAAACTCGGTATGTGTCTTCCGCTCCATGTCCTGAAGATACTCAAAAAGTTTCGGGGTAGCGCCACCTTGTGGTCAAAAGTTGTAATAAAATGTACAGAAATGCGAATAACTTTTGATTAAATTAACCCGTTGTAATGAAACTGGTCATAATACAGTCAATGGCTCATGCCGAGAACATGGATACCAATTGTGCCATATTTTGCAAACCTATCTGTCCTCCGTCTTGTTATTTGTTAAAAACCTACTTTTTCAAACTCATCCTAGACCGTTTGTCCGATTTTCACCAAAATTGATCCGTATCGTCTTCAGACCATGCTGACAAATAGTTATGGATTTCGGATTGATAGACAAAACAGTTTTCATATACCACTGCAACAGAGTTGAGCCATGATGCAAAAATTACTCTTGAGGCTGTATCTCTGCAATGCTTTGACATATTGACACCAAACTTTGCATGTGTCATTGTCATCTCAATCTGACTAAACCACATCAGTTTCGTAACAGTGACACCTATTGGTCGAAAGTGATAAACCATTAAACCATTATTATTGACTGTATTTAAAATTTGACTGCTATTTTGCCTAAAATCAACTTAATAGGTCCTTAATGGCTCATTGTTGCAGTTGGCTTGAGACTTCCAGCCATGCTGGCATGTCTTGTCTTCTTCTTTGCGCTTGGCCCCGATAATGGCTGCTTGTTATTATTCTGCTTCTTCTTCTTCTTCTTCCGCCATAGGAGTCTCTGGCAGCCCATAGAACCGTATGGTAAAAAGTTGTGAAATTTGGCACACTCATAGAGGCCAGTCTGAGCTGTCACTATAGCAAATTTGGTGCCTCTAACTCAATCTCTCTAGCGCCACCACCTGTCCAAAGTTTCACTCATATTTATGCTTATAACTTTTGACCCCTAAGGGCTAGAAACAAAATTCTTTTTTCATCGGATTCCTTGGCTCAAGCCGATTCGATTTCACCCTATGATGTCATTTTCCGGTATGCAAATTTTCCCGCCATTTTGAATTTTCTGAAAAACCTACTTTTTCTAACTCCTCCTAGGCCGTTGCTCCGATTTTCATGAAAATTGAAACAGATCATCTTCATAGCATGCTGACAAAAAGTTATGGAATTTAAGTTGATTCGTCCAATCGTTTTCAATAAACGCACAAACAAATTTTACGTAGAGGTTGCAAAAACACACTAAAGGCTATATCTCCGCAACGCTTTATCGTATTCAAACCAAACTTGGTACATGTCATCACAAGCATGACCTGAAGCAACATGCAGCGTTTCGGCGCAGCGCCACCTACTGGTCCGGAGATACGAAAAATGCATATTTTGGCTTATAACTTCTGAACCGTTTATCCAAAAATCATAAAATTGGTCTCATTAGATTCAGGGCGTCATGCCGAGTCGACTGATATCCAATTTTACCATGTCGGCCATTTTGGATGTCGGCCATTTTGAATTATGTGCAAAAATGCTGTATTTTATGAACGCATGAACGGATTGTTACGAAACTTGGTATGGGTCATCACCACGATGCCCTGAAGTAGCCTGAGAAGTTTCGAAACAGCGCCACCTAGTGGATAATTCTTTTTTTTCAAACGCTTATAACTTTGGGTGTGAGTGAAAAATTTTGATGGGAGTAGCTTTTTTGGGCTCCTGAATCCTTGCCGAGTCCAACGATACAAGACATGCCCAGTTTCGGCATATGGTTTGCGCAGCGTTGTAATTTAGCGCTTAAAAAACATTTGCTGATATCTTCAAAACCGCTAGTCCGATCGAGACGAAACCAGCCTCAGAAGTTCGAAAACATAGGTCGATAGCTATACGCTAATGCCCAAATGTCAAAATATTGATAGTAAGGGGTAGTAAAATCCAATCAAAGTCAGGTGTCAGTCATTTTTTACGTGTTTTTTCATATAAATGTCTATAACTCCAAAACAAAATGAAATATTTTCACCAAACTTGACACACATATGTATGGGCTCACTACGAGGACACATAAAAAAATTGGTGGGATTGTGCCTCTTGGTGGCGCTATAATAAAACAAAACATGAAATTCCCATTGACTTCAATGCAGTATTACGGTTTAAAATGCTAATGCTATAATTTAAGAATGCACTAGTGTATCATTACAAAACTCGGTATGTGTCTTCCGCTCTATGTCCCGAAGATATTCAAAAAGTTTCGGGGCAGCGCCACCTTGTGGTCAAAAGTTGTAATAAAATGTACAAAAATGCTAATAACTTTTGATTAAATTAGCCTATTGTAATGAGACTGGTCATAATACATTCATTGGCTCATGCCGAGAAGATAGATACCAATTTTGCCATATTTTGCAAACATATCTGTGCTCCATCTTGTTATTTGTTAAAAATCTACTTTTTCAAACTCATCCTAGACCGTTTGTCTGATTTTCACCAAAATTGATCCGTATCGTCTTCAGACCATGCTGACAAATAGTTATGGATTTCGGATTGATAGACAAAACAGTTTTCATATACCACTGCAACAGAGTTGAGCCATGATGCAAAAATTACTCTTGAGGCTGTATCTCTGCAATGCTTTGACATATTGACACCAAACTTTGCATGTGTCATTGTCATCTCAATCTGACTAAACCACATCAGTTTCGTAACAGTGACACCTATTGGTCGAAAGTGATAAACCATTAAACCATTATTATTGACTGTATTTAAAATTTGACTGCTATTTTGCCTAAAATCAACTTAATAGGTCCTTAATGGCTCATTGTTGCAGTTGGCTTGAGACTTCCAGCCATGCTGGCATGTCTTGTCTTCTTCTTTGCGCTTGGCCCCGATAATGGCTGCTTGTTAGGGGCCAAGCACCGAAGGTGCGGAGGCACCTATTGAAATCGTTAGTGTTCCTATTATTATTATTCTGCTTCTTCTTCTTCTTCTTCTTTTTCCGCCATAGGAGTCTCTGGCAGCCCATAGAACCGTATGGTAAAAAGTTGTGAAATTTGGCACACTCATAGAGGCCAGTCTGAGCTGTCACTATAGCAAATTTGGTGCCTCTAACTCAATCTCTCTAGCGCCACCACCTGTCCAAAGTTTCACTCATATTTATGCTTATAACTTTTGACCCCTAAGGGCTAGAAACAAAATTATTTTTTCATCGGATTCCTTGGCTCAAGCCGATTCGATTTCACCCTATGATGTCATTTTCCGGTATGCAAATTTTCCCGCCATTTTGAATTTTCTGAAAAACCTACTTTTTCTAACTCCTCCTAGGCCGTTGCTCCGATTTTCATGAAAATTGAAACAGATCATCTTCATAGCATGCTGACAAAAAGTTATGGAATTTAAGTTGATTCGTCCAATCGTTTTCAATAAACGCACAAACAAATTTTACGTAGAGGTTGCAAAAACACACTAAAGGCTATATCTCCGCAACGCTTTATCGTATTCAAACCAAACTTGGTACATGTCATCACAAGCATGACCTGAAGCAACATGCAGCGTTTCGGCGCAGCGCCACCTACTGGTCCGGAGATACGAAAAATGCATATTTTGGCTTATAACTTCTGAACCGTTTATCCAAAAATCATAAAATTGGTCTCATTAGATTCAGGGCGTCATGCCGAGTCGACTGATATCCAATTTTACCATGTCGGCCATTTTGGATGTCGGCCATTTTGAATTATGTGCAAAAATGCTGTATTTTATGAACGCATGAACGGATTGTTACGAAACTTGGTATGGGTCATCACCACGATGCCCTGAAGTAGCCTGAGAAGTTTCGAAACAGCGCCACCTAGTGGATAATTCTTTTTTTTCAAACGCTTATAACTTTGGGTGTGAGTGAAAAATTTTGATGGGAGTAGCTTTTTTGGGCTCCTGAATCCTTGCCGAGTCCAACGATACAAGACATGCCCAGTTTCGGCATATGGTTTGCGCAGCGTTGTAATTTAGCGCTTAAAAAACATTTGCTGATATCTTCAAAACCGCTAGTCCGATCGAGACGAAACCAGCCTCAGAAGTTCGAAAACATAGGTCGATAGCTATACGCTAATGCCCAAATGTCAAAATATTGATAGTAAGGGGTAGTAAAATCCAATCAAAGTCAGGTGTCAGTCATTTTTTACGTGTTTTTTCATATAAATGTCTATAACTCCAAAACAAAATGAAATATTTTCACCAAACTTGACACACATATGTATGGGCTCACTACGAGGACACATAAAAAAATTGGTGGGATTGTGCCTCTTGGTGGCGCTATAATAAAACAAAACATGAAATTCCCATTGACTTCAATGCAGTATTACGGTTTAAAATGCTAATGCTATAATTTAAGAATGCACTAGTGTATCA
Organism: Pseudorasbora parva; assembly: GCF_024679245.1. NCBI lineage: Eukaryota > Metazoa > Chordata > Actinopteri > Cypriniformes > Gobionidae > Pseudorasbora > Pseudorasbora parva. The sequence continues at coordinate 14,540,272 of NC_090192.1, forward strand.
TTACAAAACTCGGTATGTGTCTTCCGCTCTATGTCCCGAAGATATTCAAAAAGTTTCGGGGCAGCGCCACCTTGTGGTCAAAAGTTGTAATAAAATGTACAAAAATGCTAATAACTTTTGATTAAATTAGCCTATTGTAATGAGACTGGTCATAATACATTCATTGGCTCATGCCGAGAAGATAGATACCAATTTTGCCATATTTTGCAAACATATCTGTGCTCCATCTTGTTATTTGTTAAAAATCTACTTTTTCAAACTCATCCTAGACCGTTTGTCCGATTTTCACCAAAATTGATCCGTATCGTCTTCAGACCATGCTGACAAATAGTTATGGATTTCGGATTGATAGACAAAACAGTTTTCATATACCACTGCAACAGAGTTGAGCCATGATGCAAAAATTACTCTTGAGGCTGTATCTCTGCAATGCTTTGACATATTGACACCAAACTTTGCATGTGTCATTGTCATCTCAATCTGACTAAACCACATCAGTTTCGTAACAGTGACACCTATTGGTCGAAAGTGATAAACCATTAAACCATTATTATTGACTGTATTTAAAATTTGACTGCTATTTTGCCTAAAATCAACTTAATAGGTCCTTAATGGCTCATTGTTGCAGTTGGCTTGAGACTTCCAGCCATGCTGGCATGTCTTGTCTTCTTCTTTGCGCTTGGCCCCGATAATGGCTGCTTGCAGCTATATTTATTATTCTGCTTCTTCCGCCATAGGAGTCTCTGGCAGCCCATAGAACCGTATGGTAAAAAGTTGTGAAATTTGGCACACTCATAGAGGCCAGTCTGAGCTGTCACTATAGCAAATTTGGTGCCTCTAACTCAATCCCTCTAGCGCCACCACCTGTCCAAAGTTTCACTCATATTTATGCTTATAACTTTTGACCCCTAAGGGCTAGAAACAAAATTCTTTTTTCATCGGATTCCTTGGCTCAAGCCGATTCGATTTCACCCTATGATGTCATTTTCCGGTATGCAAATTTTCCCGCCATTTTGAATTTTCTGAAAAACCTACTTTTTCGAACTCCTCCTAGGCCGTTGCTCCGATTTTCACGAAAATTGAAACAGATCATCTTCAGAGCATGTTGACAAAAAGTTATGGAATTCAAGTTGATTCGTCCAATCGTTTTCAATAAACGCACAAACAAATTTTACGTGGAGGTTGCAAAAACACACTAAAGGCTATATCTCCGCAACGCTTTATCGTATTCAAACCAACCTTGGTACATGTCATCACAAGCATGACTTGAAGCAACATGCAGCGTTTCGGCGCAGCGCCACCTACCTGTCCGGAGATACAAAAAATGCCTATTTTGGCTTATAACTTCTGAACCGTTTATCCAAAAATTATAAAATTGGTCTCATTAGATTCAGGGCGTCATGCCGAGTCGACTGATATCCAATTTTACCATGTCGGCCATTTTGGATGTCGGCCATTTTGAATTATGTGCAAAAATGCTGTATTTTATGAACGCATGAACGGATTGTTATGAAACTTGGTATGGGTCATCACCACGATGCCCTGAAGTAGCCTGAGAAGTTTCGAAACAGCGCCACCTAGTGGAGAATTTTTTTTTTCAAACGCTTATAACTTTGGGTGTGGTTGACATATTTTGATGGGAGTAGCTTTTTTGGTCTCCTGAATCCTTGCCGACTCCAACGATACCAGACTTGCCAGGTTTCGGCATATGGTTTGCGCAGAGTTGTAATTTAGTGCTTAAAAAACATTTGCTGATATCTTCGAAACCGCTAGTCCGATCGAGACGAAACCAGCCTCAGAAGTTCGGAAACATAGGTCGATAGCTATACGCTAATGCCCAAATCTCAAAATATTGATAGTAAGGGGTAGTAAAATCCAATCAAAGTCAGGTGTCAGTCATTTTTTACGTGTTTTTTCATATAAATGTCTATAACTCCAAAACAAAATGAAATATTTTCACCAAACTTGACACACATATGTATGGGCTCACTACGAGGACACATAAAAAAATTGGTGGGATTGTGCCTCTTGGTGGCGCTATAATAAAACAAAACATGAAATTCCCATTGACTTCAATGCAGTATTACGGTTTAAAATGCTAATGCTATAATTTAAGAATGCACTAGTGTATCATTACAAAACTCGGTATGTGTCTTCCGCTCTATGTCCCGAAGATATTCAAAAAGTTTCGGGGCAGCGCCACCTTGTGGTCAAAAGTTGTAATAAAATGTACAAAAATGCTAATAACTTTTGATTAAATTAGCCTATTGTAATGAGACTGGTCATAATACATTCATTGGCTCATGCCGAGAAGATAGATACCAATTTTGCCATATTTTGCAAACCTATCTGTGCTCCATCTTGTTATTTGTTAAAAATCTACTTTTTCAAACTCATCCTAGACCGTTTGTCCGATTTTCACCAAAATTGATCCGTATCGTCTTCAGACCATGCTGACAAATACTTATGGATTTCGGATTGATAGACAAAACAGTTTTCATATACCACTGCAACAGAGTTGAGCCATGATGCAAAAATTACTCTTGAGGCTGTATCTCTGCAATGCTTTGACATATTGACACCAAACTTTGCATGTGTCATTGTCATCTCAATCTGACTAAACCACATCAGTTTCGTAACAGTGACACCTATTGGTCGAAAGTGATAAACCATTAAACCATTATTATTGACTGTATTTAAAATTTGACTGCTATTTTGCCTAAAATCAACTTAATAGGTCCTTAATGGCTCATTGTTGCAGTTGGCTTGAGACTTCCAGCCATGCTGGCATGTCTTGTCTTCTTCTTTGCGCTTGGCCCCGATAATGGCTGCTTGCAGCTATATTTAGGGGCCAAGCACCGAAGGTGCGGAGGCACCTATTGAAATCGTTAGTGTTCCTATTATTAGGGGCCAAGCACCGAAGGTGCGGAGGCACCTATTGAAATCGTTAGTGTTCCTATTATTAGGGGCCAAGCACCGAAGGTGCGGAGGCACCTATTGAAACCGTTGTCGCACTTTCTTCTTCCGCCATGGAGGTCTATGGCAGCCCATAGAACCGTTTGCGGGAAAGTTGTAACGATTTGACATTCTGATAGAGGGCAGTCCCAACATTAAATACACCAATTTTGGTGTCTCCAACTCAATCCCTCTAGCGCCACCACCTGTCCAAAGTTGCACTCATGTTTATGCTAATAACTTTTGAACCTTATGGGCTAGAAACAAAATTCTTGTTTCCTCAGATTTCTGAGCTCCTGCCAATCCGAAAGCACCCTATGACGTCATTTCCGACATTATATGTTTCCCGCCATTTTGAATTTCCCCAAAATCCTACTTTTGCGAACTCGTCCTAGACTGTTCGTCTGATTTGCACGAAAATTGAACCAGATCATCTGCAGCCAGTGTCGACAAAAAGTTATGGAATTCAAGTTGATTCGTCAAATCTTTTCCGTTAAACGCGCAAACAAATTTTACGTAGCGCTTGCAAAAACAGACGTATGGCTGTATCTCCGCAACGCTTTATCGTATTCAGACCAAACTTGGTACATGTTGGCACAAGCATGTCTTGAGGCAACCTGCTGCGTTTCGGCGCAGCGCCACCTACTGGCCCGGAGATAGGAAAAATGGCTATTTTTGCTTTTTTTTGCTGAACCGTTTGCCCAAAAATCACAAAAGTGGTCTCGTCAGATTCGAGACGTCATGCCGAGTCAACTGATGTCCAATTTTACCATGTCGGCCATTTTGGCTGTCGGCCATCTTGAATTATGTGCCAAAATGCTGTATTTTATGAACGCATGAACGGATTGTTACGGAACTCGGCATGGGTCATCACCACGATGCCCTGAAGTAGCCTGAGAAGTTTCGAAACAGCGCCACCTAGTTGAGATTTTTTTTAAAAAGTGCTTATAACTTTGGGTGTGGTTGACTTATTTTCACGCGACTCATCTCCTTAGACTCCTGAATCGTTGCAGAGTCCAACCATACCACACTTGCCAGGTTTCGGCGTATGGTTTGTGCACCGTTGTAATTTAGCGCTTTAAGAAAATTAGCCGATATCTTCGAAACCACTGGTCCGATCGAGACGAAACCAGCGTCAGAAGTTCGGAAACATAGGTCGCTAGGCACAGTCGTGAGGCCAAATCTCAAAATTTTGATAGTAAGGGGTAGTAAAATCCAATCAAAGTCAAGCGTCAGGCTGAAACCCTATTGGAACTGTTCATTTCCCCATGATGCATCATTTTCCAGCTAAAACTGCTCGGGCAGACCAAACCGTAAGTCGTAGAGACTTGAAACTTTCAGGGCTGGTAGTACTCACAACCACTGCAGACGTCACCGAAGCCCGCCCCGATCGGCCTGACGGGGGCGCTACAGCGATCAAAAGTGCGAAACGGCGACCAAAAGTACGAAACGGCTCATAACTCCTCAACCGTAAGGCTTAGCCTCGAGTGTCTTATATTGCTGGAATCCTTGGCTCGAGACGGACAAAATGCATGCCCCGGATTGGCTCGGAATAGTGGGAAAAAATTCGGGTATTTCGGGTTTTTTGCAAAACCTACTTTTGCCAACTAGTCCTAGGTTTTTGGCCCAACCGGAACCAAACCAGCGCAGCGAGATTCTCTGGAGTCTAATTGTCAAAAGTCATTTAAAAAAAATGGAAATTTGGGTTCCTGGACCCTAAAGGCAGCCAAAACGTTGGAAGGGGGAGTAGCCCCTTTTACTAAATTGGCTAAAACTCGTGAACGGAATGAGGTATTTTCACCAAACTCAGCACGCCTATGTAAGAGCTCATTCTGTGGCCAAGTGAAAAAGGACGTGGGGACCGGCCACTTGGTGGCGCTATAATGGTTAAAAAGGGGTCAAAATGATGTATTTCTATGGAAAATCCCATTAAAGGCCTGAAAGCGGCCCTCTTCCTGCCTGATTGGCATACAGCTTTACGAAATCACGCGTGCGCATGCGTCACGTGACCCTAAAGAGGCTTGCAGACTTTTATGGCCGCCGGGGCGCTTTAACTGTTAAATTGGTGAAAACAAATGCCCTATTATTATCCTATGCAAATTGACATTTAAATGACTAAAAATTGCCTGCTCTGCGCAGAACTTCACCAAATCGGCTGGGCATGTGCACCGCATTATTGTAAAGACGCGTGCAAACTTTGGCGGAGATCGGGCCCTCCAACTGTTAAACTGGTGAAAAACAAATGCCCTATATTATCCTATGCAAAATGACATTTAAATGACTAAAAATTGCCTGCTTTGCGCAGAACTTCACCAAATCGGCTGAGCATGTGCGCCGCATTATTGTAAAGACGCGTGCAAACTTTGGCGGAGATCGGGCCATCAGTAGAGGCATACCAGTTTAAAAGGTAAAAAAATAAATAAATAAAAACACCCCATTTTCATGATAAATGAGCTGAAAATGCAAAAATTGACCTTTGACCTCTGCGATGCACATGTCACCAGGCTTGATAAAGTTTTAGCAACCAGCAGCTCAAAACTCAAGTGCTCAAACCCTATGGTCTATTTTTTATATGCCTTTTTATACCCTTTTTATTGCCTTTTTATTAGGGGCCAAGCACCGAAGGTGCGGAGGCACCTATTGAAACCGTTGTCGCACTTTCTTCTTCCGCCATGGAGGTCTATGGCAGCCCATAGAACCGTTTGCGGGAAAGTTGTAACGATTTGACATTCTGATAGAGGGCAGTCCCAACATTAAATACACCAATTTTGGTGTCTCCAACTCAATCCCTCTAGCGCCACCACCTGTCCAAAGTTGCACTCATGTTTATGCTAATAACTTTTGAACCTTATGGGCTAGAAACAAAATTCTTGTTTCCTCAGATTTCTGAGCTCCTGCCAATCCGAAAGCACCCTATGACGTCATTTCCGACATTATATGTTTCCCGCCATTTTGAATTTCCCCAAAATCCTACTTTTGCGAACTCGTCCTAGACTGTTCGTCTGATTTGCACGAAAATTGAACCAGATCATCTGCAGCCAGTGTCGACAAAAAGTTATGGAATTCAAGTTGATTCGTCAAATCTTTTCCGTTAAACGCGCAAACAAATTTTACGTAGCGCTTGCAAAAACAGACGTATGGCTGTATCTCCGCAACGCTTTATCGTATTCAGACCAAACTTGGTACATGTTGGCACAAGCATGTCTTGAGGCAACCTGCTGCGTTTCGGCGCAGCGCCACCTACTGGCCCGGAGATAGGAAAAATGGCTATTTTTGCTTTTTTTTGCTGAACCGTTTGCCCAAAAATCACAAAAGTGGTCTCGTCAGATTCGAGACGTCATGCCGAGTCAACTGATGTCCAATTTTACCATGTCGGCCATTTTGGCTGTCGGCCATCTTGAATTATGTGCCAAAATGCTGTATTTTATGAACGCATGAACGGATTGTTACGGAACTCGGCATGGGTCATCACCACGATGCCCTGAAGTAGCCTGAGAAGTTTCGAAACAGCGCCACCTAGTTGAGATTTTTTTTAAAAAGTGCTTATAACTTTGGGTGTGGTTGACTTATTTTCACGCGACTCATCTCCTTAGACTCCTGAATCGTTGCAGAGTCCAACCATACCACACTTGCCAGGTTTCGGCGTATGGTTTGTGCACCGTTGTAATTTAGCGCTTTAAGAAAATTAGCCGATATCTTCGAAACCACTGGTCCGATCGAGACGAAACCAGCGTCAGAAGTTCGGAAACATAGGTCGCTAGGCACAGTCGTGAGGCCAAATCTCAAAATTTTGATAGTAAGGGGTAGTAAAATCCAATCAAAGTCAAGCGTCAGGCTGAAACCCTATTGGAACTGTTCATTTCCCCATGATGCATCATTTTCCAGCTAAAACTGCTCGGGCAGACCAAACCGTAAGTCGTAGAGACTTGAAACTTTCAGGGCTGGTAGTACTCACAACCACTGCAGACGTCACCGAAGCCCGCCCCGATCGGCCTGACGGGGGCGCTACAGCGATCAAAAGTGCGAAACGGCGACCAAAAGTACGAAACGGCTCATAACTCCTCAACCGTAAGGCTTAGCCTCGAGTGTCTTATATTGCTGGAATCCTTGGCTCGAGACGGACAAAATGCATGCCCCGGATTGGCTCGGAATAGTGGGAAAAAATTCGGGTATTTCGGGTTTTTTGCAAAACCTACTTTTGCCAACTAGTCCTAGGTTTTTGGCCCAACCGGAACCAAACCAGCGCAGCGAGATTCTCTGGAGTCTAATTGTCAAAAGTCATTTAAAAAAAATGGAAATTTGGGTTCCTGGACCCTAAAGGCAGCCAAAACGTTGGAAGGGGGAGTAGCCCCTTTTACTAAATTGGCTAAAACTCGTGAACGGAATGAGGTATTTTCACCAAACTCAGCACGCCTATGTAAGAGCTCATTCTGTGGCCAAGTGAAAAAGGACGTGGGGACCGGCCACTTGGTGGCGCTATAATGGTTAAAAAGGGGTCAAAATGATGTATTTCTATGGAAAATCCCATTAAAGGCCTGAAAGCGGCCCTCTTCCTGCCTGATTGGCATACAGCTTTACGAAATCACGCGTGCGCATGCGTCACGTGACCCTAAAGAGGCTTGCAGACTTTTATGGCCGCCGGGGCGCTTTAACTGTTAAATTGGTGAAAACAAATGCCCTATTATTATCCTATGCAAATTGACATTTAAATGACTAAAAATTGCCTGCTCTGCGCAGAACTTCACCAAATCGGCTGGGCATGTGCACCGCATTATTGTAAAGACGCGTGCAAACTTTGGCGGAGATCGGGCCCTCCAACTGTTAAACTGGTGAAAAACAAATGCCCTATATTATCCTATGCAAAATGACATTTAAATGACTAAAAATTGCCTGCTTTGCGCAGAACTTCACCAAATCGGCTGAGCATGTGCGCCGCATTATTGTAAAGACGCGTGCAAACTTTGGCGGAGATCGGCCCATCAGTAGAGGCATACCAGTTTAAAAGGTAAAAAAATAAATAAATAAAAACACCCCATTTTCATGATAAATGAGCTGAAAATGCAAAAATTGACCTTTGACCTCTGCGATGCACATGTCACCAGGCTTGATAAAGTTTTAGCAACCAGCAGCTCAAAACTCAAGTGCTCAAACCCTATGGTCTATTTTTTATATGCCTTTTTATACCCTTTTTATTGCCTTTTTATTAGGGGCCAAGCACCGAAGGTGCGGAGGCACCTATTGAAACCGTTGTCGCACTTTCTTCTTCCGCCATGGAGGTCTATGGCAGCCCATAGAACCGTTTGCGGGAAAGTTGTAACGATTTGACATTCTGATAGAGGGCAGTCCCAACATTAAATACACCAATTTTGGTGTCTCCAACTCAATCCCTCTAGCGCCACCACCTGTCCAAAGTTGCACTCATGTTTATGCTAATAACTTTTGAACCTTATGGGCTAGAAACAAAATTCTTGTTTCCTCAGATTTCTGAGCTCCTGCCAATCCGAAAGCACCCTATGACGTCATTTCCGACATTATATGTTTCCCGCCATTTTGAATTTCCCCAAAATCCTACTTTTGCGAACTCGTCCTAGACTGTTCGTCTGATTTGCACGAAAATTGAACCAGATCATCTGCAGCCAGTGTCGACAAAAAGTTATGGAATTCAAGTTGATTCGTCAAATCTTTTCCGTTAAACGCGCAAACAAATTTTACGTAGCGCTTGCAAAAACAGACGTATGGCTGTATCTCCGCAACGCTTTATCGTATTCAGACCAAACTTGGTACATGTTGGCACAAGCATGTCTTGAGGCAACCTGCTGCGTTTCGGCGCAGCGCCACCTACTGGCCCGGAGATAGGAAAAATGGCTATTTTTGCTTTTTTTTGCTGAACCGTTTGCCCAAAAATCACAAAAGTGGTCTCGTCAGATTCGAGACGTCATGCCGAGTCAACTGATGTCCAATTTTACCATGTCGGCCATTTTGGCTGTCGGCCATCTTGAATTATGTGCCAAAATGCTGTATTTTATGAACGCATGAACGGATTGTTACGGAACTCGGCATGGGTCATCACCACGATGCCCTGAAGTAGCCTGAGAAGTTTCGAAACAGCGCCACCTAGTTGAGATTTTTTTTAAAAAGTGCTTATAACTTTGGGTGTGGTTGACTTATTTTCACGCGACTCATCTCCTTAGACTCCTGAATCGTTGCAGAGTCCAACCATACCACACTTGCCAGGTTTCGGCGTATGGTTTGTGCACCGTTGTAATTTAGCGCTTTAAGAAAATTAGCCGATATCTTCGAAACCACTGGTCCGATCGAGACGAAACCAGCGTCAGAAGTTCGGAAACATAGGTCGCTAGGCACAGTCGTGAGGCCAAATCTCAAAATTTTGATAGTAAGGGGTAGTAAAATCCAATCAAAGTCAAGCGTCAGGCTGAAACCCTATTGGAACTGTTCATTTCCCCATGATGCATCATTTTCCAGCTAAAACTGCTCGGGCAGACCAAACCGTAAGTCGTAGAGACTTGAAACTTTCAGGGCTGGTAGTACTCACAACCACTGCAGACGTCACCGAAGCCCGCCCCGATCGGCCTGACGGGGGCGCTACAGCGATCAAAAGTGCGAAACGGCGACCAAAAGTACGAAACGGCTCATAACTCCTCAACCGTAAGGCTTAGCCTCGAGTGTCTTATATTGCTGGAATCCTTGGCTCGAGACGGACAAAATGCATGCCCCGGATTGGCTCGGAATAGTGGGAAAAAATTCGGGTATTTCGGGTTTTTTGCAAAACCTACTTTTGCCAACTAGTCCTAGGTTTTTGGCCCAACCGGAACCAAACCAGCGCAGCGAGATTCTCTGGAGTCTAATTGTCAAAAGTCATTTAAAAAAAATGGAAATTTGGGTTCCTGGACCCTAAAGGCAGCCAAAACGTTGGAAGGGGGAGTAGCCCCTTTTACTAAATTGGCTAAAACTCGTGAACGGAATGAGGTATTTTCACCAAACTCAGCACGCCTATGTAAGAGCTCATTCTGTGGCCAAGTGAAAAAGGACGTGGGGACCGGCCACTTGGTGGCGCTATAATGGTTAAAAAGGGGTCAAAATGATGTATTTCTATGGAAAATCCCATTAAAGGCCTGAAAGCGGCCCTCTTCCTGCCTGATTGGCATACAGCTTTACGAAATCACGCGTGCGCATGCGTCACGTGACCCTAAAGAGGCTTGCAGACTTTTATGGCCGCCGGGGCGCTTTAACTGTTAAATTGGTGAAAACAAATGCCCTATTATTATCCTATGCAAATTGACATTTAAATGACTAAAAATTGCCTGCTCTGCGCAGAACTTCACCAAATCGGCTGGGCATGTGCACCGCATTATTGTAAAGACGCGTGCAAACTTTGGCGGAGATCGGGCCCTCCAACTGTTAAACTGGTGAAAAACAAATGCCCTATATTATCCTATGCAAAATGACATTTAAATGACTAAAAATTGCCTGCTTTGCGCAGAACTTCACCAAATCGGCTGAGCATGTGCGCCGCATTATTGTAAAGACGCGTGCAAACTTTGGCGGAGATCGGGCCATCAGTAGAGGCATACCAGTTTAAAAGGTAAAAAAATAAATAAATAAAAACACCCCATTTTCATGATAAATGAGCTGAAAATGCAAAAATTGACCTTTGACCTCTGCGATGCACATGTCACCAGGCTTGATAAAGTTTTAGCAACCAGCAGCTCAAAACTCAAGTGCTCAAACCCTATGGTCTATTTTTTATATGCCTTTTTATACCCTTTTTATTGCCTTTTTATTAGGGGCCAAGCACCGAAGGTGCGGAGGCACCTATTGAAACCGTTGTCGCACTTTCTTCTTCCGCCATGGAGGTCTATGGCAGCCCATAGAACCGTTTGCGGGAAAGTTGTAACGATTTGACATTCTGATAGAGGGCAGTCCCAACATTAAATACACCAATTTTGGTGTCTCCAACTCAATCCCTCTAGCGCCACCACCTGTCCAAAGTTGCACTCATGTTTATGCTAATAACTTTTGAACCTTATGGGCTAGAAACAAAATTCTTGTTTCCTCAGATTTCTGAGCTCCTGCCAATCCGAAAGCACCCTATGACGTCATTTCCGACATTATATGTTTCCCGCCATTTTGAATTTCCCCAAAATCCTACTTTTGCGAACTCGTCCTAGACTGTTCGTCTGATTTGCACGAAAATTGAACCAGATCATCTGCAGCCAGTGTCGACAAAAAGTTATGGAATTCAAGTTGATTCGTCAAATCTTTTCCGTTAAACGCGCAAACAAATTTTACGTAGCGCTTGCAAAAACAGACGTATGGCTGTATCTCCGCAACGCTTTATCGTATTCAGACCAAACTTGGTACATGTTGGCACAAGCATGTCTTGAGGCAACCTGCTGCGTTTCGGCGCAGCGCCACCTACTGGCCCGGAGATAGGAAAAATGGCTATTTTTGCTTTTTTTTGCTGAACCGTTTGCCCAAAAATCACAAAAGTGGTCTCGTCAGATTCGAGACGTCATGCCGAGTCAACTGATGTCCAATTTTACCATGTCGGCCATTTTGGCTGTCGGCCATCTTGAATTATGTGCCAAAATGCTGTATTTTATGAACGCATGAACGGATTGTTACGGAACTCGGCATGGGTCATCACCACGATGCCCTGAAGTAGCCTGAGAAGTTTCGAAACAGCGCCACCTAGTTGAGATTTTTTTTAAAAAGTGCTTATAACTTTGGGTGTGGTTGACTTATTTTCACGCGACTCATCTCCTTAGACTCCTGAATCGTTGCAGAGTCCAACCATACCACACTTGCCAGGTTTCGGCGTATGGTTTGTGCACCGTTGTAATTTAGCGCTTTAAGAAAATTAGCCGATATCTTCGAAACCACTGGTCCGATCGAGACGAAACCAGCGTCAGAAGTTCGGAAACATAGGTCGCTAGGCACAGTCGTGAGGCCAAATCTCAAAATTTTGATAGTAAGGGGTAGTAAAATCCAATCAAAGTCAAGCGTCAGGCTGAAACCCTATTGGAACTGTTCATTTCCCCATGATGCATCATTTTCCAGCTAAAACTGCTCGGGCAGACCAAACCGTAAGTCGTAGAGACTTGAAACTTTCAGGGCTGGTAGTACTCACAACCACTGCAGACGTCACCGAAGCCCGCCCCGATCGGCCTGACGGGGGCGCTACAGCGATCAAAAGTGCGAAACGGCGACCAAAAGTACGAAACGGCTCATAACTCCTCAACCGTAAGGCTTAGCCTCGAGTGTCTTATATTGCTGGAATCCTTGGCTCGAGACGGACAAAATGCATATCTCGGATTTGCTCGCCCTTCAGGCGCCAATTTCGAGATATTTTAGGTTTTTTGTAAAACCTACTTTTGCAAATTACTCCCAGCTTATTTGACTGATCGGAACCAAACCACTGCAGAAATGTTCTCTGGAGAGAGACTATCAATAATTATCAACAAAAAAAAAACATTTTGATTTATGGTTGCTAAGGGGAGCCAAAATGTTTGATGTGACCGGGACCTTATTTAATAAAATGGCTATAACTTGTGAACAGAACGAGATATTTCCACCAAATTAAGGTCACGTGTGAGTGAGGTCAGTCTGAGATCACATGAAAAAAATCACAACGATTGATCACTTGGTGGCGCTATAACAGGGGAAAAACTCATGAAACTGGCAATATACGCACCCAAACATTAGTCAGATGAAAATGGGCATTCATTGTCTTTATCCTTGGTGCCATGATAGTCTATGAGGACAATGGCGTATCACAAACAAAGCATACTTCATTGGTGCAATGCCCTGAAGGAGCCTGAGAATTTTCAAGCCAGTGTTTTTCACAGTATTCACCTCATTAGACTCCTGAATCCTTGCCGAGTCCAATAATACCAAACATTCCTGGTTTCACCTTATGGTTTGTAAAAAGGTGTACTTTAGCACCTAAAAAACCTTTGCGAATGTAGGAAACAGTTAGTCCAATTAAAACAAAACCACAATAGGAAATTCTGAATACTTACATAGGTCAATAGCTAAACAATAATGACCAAAACAAAGCCAAAATTTTGGAAGAAAAAAAAATCCAATCAATGCAGCCCATGCTCTCAAATATATTTTGCTATAACTTTAAAAGAAAATTAGATATTTACAACAAATTTGACATATATTTATGGACCCCTTTGAGGACACCTAAAAAAGCTATGATATTATATTTTTCCTTAGTTAATTTACCCATGAATGCTCTATCCCATCTATGATCTAAGTTTATTTGTTTATTTGGATCCCCATTAGCCAATACCTAGGCAGTGACTACTCTTCCTGAGGTCCCAAAAAGTAAAAAATACAAAACTACATTGAAGCTGCAAGAGGAATAAAAGGGTCCTCGCAACTGTGCCACCACTACCTTGTGGTTGTAGGAACACAGAGCACGGTGGGCAATATGCATTTAAGTATATAAAAATAGGAGGACTATATCAATCATTTGTATTTGCCACACTTCCTGCTACTGGGCTGTACTCTGATCAGAGGGTGGACCTGTGCCAGGACATGACCAATGCATCCCTGAAATGTCTGAAGAGAGTGTGTCAATTAAACTCTGCCCTGTAAATGCAGACTCGAAAAGACATCCTTATAAACCTGTCTCCGGCACGACAACTCCAATCTATCAAATGATCTTACGAATATCTATTTATCTAATATGACTTCTGAACTGTAATGTTGCCAGTTTAAAAGGTAAAAAATAATCATACACTGTTGTACGCAAAATAATAATCATACACTGTTTGTTCGTCGGCCAGAGGAGAACTGGCACCCCGACTTAGCCTGGTTTCTCCCAAGATTTTTTTATCTCCATCCTGGCCCTGAAGGAATTTTGGTTCCTTGCCACCGTTGCCTTTGGCTTGGCTTGCTCAGTTGGGGACACCTAAATTTCAACTATATTACTGATCTGCCCGCATTGACACTACATGATAATTGAAATTAGCTGGATGACATCACCATTTTCAACAGAGCAGTTGTACAAAATCTGTTGCATTATTTTCCTGTTAAAACTGTGAAGCTGCTTTGAAACTGGACTTGTTAAAAGTGCTATATAAATAAAGGTGACTTGACCAGCTAGTGGCACTATGAATAACTAAAATTTTGCCGAAACATCAGACTTTGTCAGGATACCACGGACATGTTCAACAAAACTCAAGATCTTTGAAATTTAACATCATTAAGTCTATTAACTATTAGACTGACCAAATATGATGTTGTTTTGGTTCAATCTTAATTAGTAGTTAATAACAATTTACTCTTGCCCACAGGTGACAATATAACTGACTAAATATTGACATGTAGACCACCATCAGTGCTCGGGCCCTAATTAAATCCACAACAATAAAATGAAACATACAAATCCCATTAAATGTCCCTTCCTTTTAAAACTCATTTTACTTCTTAAAATATGTAACATCTAATAGTAGTTCATTGTATATTTTCATTCCGATCGAGACGAAACCAGCGCCGGAAGTTCGGAAACATAGGTCGATAGCTATACACTAATTCCCAAATGTCAAAATATTGATAGTAAGGGGTAGTAAAATCCAATCAAAGTCAGGTGTCAGTCATTTTTTACGTGTTTTTTTCATACAACTGTTTATAACTCCAAAACAAAATGAGATATTTTCACCAAACTCGACACACGTATGTATGGGCTCACTCTGAGGACATATAAAAAATGGTGGGATTCTGCCTCTTGGTGGCGCTATAATAGAACAAAACATGAAATTCCCATTGACTTCAATGCAGTATTAGGGTATAAAATGCATATGCTATACTTTACGAATGCATTAGTGTATAATTACAAAACTCAGTATGTGTCTTCCGCTCTATGTCCTGAAGGTACTCAAAAAGTTTTCGGGCAACGCCACCTTGTGTAAAAGTTGTAATAAAGTGTACAAAAATGCTAATAACTTTTGATTAAATTAGCCTATTGCAATGAGACTGGTTATAAATCATTCTATGGCTCATGCCGAGAATATAGATACCAATTTTTCCCATATTTGGCAAACCTCTCTCCCCTCTATCTTGTTATTGGTTAAAAACCTACTTTTTCAAACTCGTCCTAGACCGTTTGTCCAATTTTCACCAAAATTAAATCGTATTGTCTTCAGACCATGTGAACAAATAATTATGGATTTTGTGTTGATAGACAAAACAGTTGTCATATACCACAGCAACGCAGTTGAGCTCTGATGCAAAAATGACTCTTGAGGCTGTATCTCTGCAATGCTTTGACATATTGACACCAAACTTTGCATGTGTCATTGTCTCCTCAATCTGACTACACCACATCAGTTTAGTAACAGTGCCCCCTATTGGTCGAAAATGATAAACCATTAAATCATTATTATTGACTGTATTTAAAATTGTACTGCTTTTTTGCCTAAAATCAACTTAATAATTCTTTAATGGCTCATTGTTGCAGTTGGTTTGACACTTCCAGTCATGCTGGCATGTCTTGTCTTCTTCTTTGCGCTTGGCCCCGACAATTGCTGCTTGCAGCTATATTTATTATTCTGCTTCTTCTTCTTCTTCTTCTTCCGCCATAGGAGTCTCTGGCAGCCCATAGAACCGTATGGTAAAAAGTTGTGAAATTTGGCACACTCATAGAGGCCAGTCTGAGCTGTCACTATAGCAAATTTGGTGCCTCTAACTCAATCCCTCTAGCGCCACCACCTGTCCAAAGTTTCACTCATATTTATGCTTATAACTTTTGACCCCTAAGGGCTAGAAACAAAATTCTTTTTTCATCGGATTCCTTGGCTCAAGCCGATTCGATTTCACCCTATGATGTCATTTTCCGGTATGCAAATTTTCCCGCCATTTTGAATTTTCTGAAAAACCTACTTTTTCGAACTCCTCCTAGGCCGTTGCTCCGATTTTCACGAAAATTGAAACAGATCATCTTCAGAGCATGTTGACAAAAAGTTATGGAATTCAAGTTGATTCGTCCAATCGTTTTCAATAAACGCACAAACAAATTTTACGTGGAGGTTGCAAAAACACACTAAAGGCTATATCTCCGCAACGCTTTATCGTATTCAAACCAACCTTGGTACATGTCATCACAAGCATGACTTGAAGCAACATGCAGCGTTTCGGCGCAGCGCCACCTACCTGTCCGGAGATACGAAAAATGCCTATTTTGGCTTATAACTTCTGAACCGTTTATCCAAAAATCATAAAATTGGTCTCATTAGATTCAGGGCGTCATGCCGAGTCGACTGATATCCAATTTTACCATGTCGGCCATTTTGGATGTCGGCCATTTTGAATTATGTGCAAAAATGCTGTATTTTATGAACGCATGAACAGATTGTTATGAAACTTGGTATGGGTCATCACCACGATGCCCTGAAGTAGCCTGAGAAGTTTCGAAACAGCGCCACCTAGTGGAGAATTTTTTTTTTCAAACGCTTATAACTTTGGGTGTGGTTGACATATTTTGATGGGAGTGTGTTTTTTGGTCTCCTGAATCCTTGCCGACTCCAACGATACCAGACTTGCCAGGTTTCGGCATATGGTTTGCGCAGAGTTGTAATTTAGTGCTTAAAAAACATTTGCTGATATCTTCGAAACCGCTAGTCCGATCGAGACGAAACCAGCCTCAGAAGTTCGGAAACATAGGTCGATAGCTATACGCTAATGCCCAAATCTCAAAATATTGATAGTAAGGGGTAGTAAAATCCAATCAAAGTCAGGTGTCAGTCCTTTTTTACGTGTTTTTTCATATAAATGTCTATAACTCCAAAACAAAATGAAATATTTTCACCAAACTTGACACACATATGTATGGGCTCACTACGAGGACACATAAAAAAATTGGTGGGATTGTGCCTCTTGGTGGCGCTATAATAAAACAAAACATGAAATTCCCATTGACTTCAATGCAGTATTACGGTTTAAAATGCTAATGCTATAATTTAAGAATGCACTAGTGTATCGTTACAAAACTCGGTATGTGTCTTCCGCTCTATGTCCCGAAGATATTCAAAAAGTTTCGGGGCAGCGCCACCTTGTGGTCAAAAGTTGTAATAAAATGTACAAAAATGCTAATAACTTTTGATTAAATTAGCCTATTGTAATGAGACTGGTCATAATACATTCATTGGCTCATGCTGAGAAGATAGATACCAATTTTGCCATATTTTGCAAACATATCTGTGCTCCATCTTGTTATTTGTTAAAAATCTACTTTTTCAAACTCATCCTAGACCGTTTGTCCGATTTTCACCAAAATTGATCCGTATCGTCTTCAGACCATGCTGACAAATACTTATGGATTTCGGATTGATAGACAAAACAGTTTTCATATACCACTGCAACAGAGTTGAGCCATGATGCAAAAATTACTCTTGAGGCTGTATCTCTGCAATGCTTTGACATATTGACACCAAACTTTGCATGTGTCATTGTCATCTCAATCTGACTAAACCACATCAGTTTCGTAACAGTGACACCTATTGGTCGAAAGTGATAAACCATTAAACCATTATTATTGACTGTATTTAAAATTTGACTGCTATTTTGCCTAAAATCAACTTAATAGGTCCTTAATGGCTCATTGTTGCAGTTGGCTTGAGACTTCCAGCCATGCTGGCATGTCTTGTCTTCTTCTTTGCGCTTGGCCCCGATAATGGCTGCTTGCAGCTATATTTATTATTCTGCTTCTTCTTCTTCTTCTTCTTCCGCCATAGGAGTCTCTGGCAGCCCATAGAACCGTATGGTAAAAAGTTGTGAAATTTGGCACACTCATAGAGGCCAGTCTGAGCTGTCACTATAGCAAATTTGGTGCCTCTAACTCAATCCCTCTAGCGCCACCACCTGTCCAAAGTTTCACTCATATTTATGCTTATAACTTTTGACCCCTAAGGGCTAGAAACAAAATTCTTTTTTCATCGGATTCCTTGGCTCAAGCCGATTCGATTTCACCCTATGATGTCATTTTCCGGTATGCAAATTTTCCCGCCATTTTGAATTTTCTGAAAAACCTACTTTTTCGAACTCCTCCTAGGCCGTTGCTCCGATTTTCACGAAAATTGAAACAGATCATCTTCAGAGCATGTTGACAAAAAGTTATGGAATTCAAGTTGATTCGTCCAATCGTTTTCAATAAACGCACAAACAAATTTTACGTGGAGGTTGCAAAAACACACTAAAGGCTATATCTCCGCAACGCTTTATCGTATTCAAACCAACCTTGGTACATGTCATCACAAGCATGACTTGAAGCAACATGCAGCGTTTCGGCGCAGCGCCACCTACCTGTCCGGAGATACGAAAAATGCCTATTTTGGCTTATAACTTCTGAACCGTTTATCCAAAAATCATAAAATTGGTCTCATTAGATTCAGGGCGTCATGCCGAGTCGACTGATATCCAATTTTACCATGTCGGCCATTTTGGATGTCGGCCATTTTGAATTATGTGCAAAAATGCTGTATTTTATGAACGCATGAACAGATTGTTATGAAACTTGGTATGGGTCATCACCACGATGCCCTGAAGTAGCCTGAGAAGTTTCGAAACAGCGCCACCTAGTGGAGAATTTTTTTTTTCAAACGCTTATAACTTTGGGTGTGGTTGACATATTTTGATGGGAGTGTGTTTTTTGGTCTCCTGAATCCTTGCCGACTCCAACGATACCAGACTTGCCAGGTTTCGGCATATGGTTTGCGCAGAGTTGTAATTTAGTGCTTAAAAAACATTTGCTGATATCTTCGAAACCGCTAGTCCGATCGAGACGAAACCAGCCTCAGAAGTTCGGAAACATAGGTCGATAGCTATACGCTAATGCCCAAATCTCAAAATATTGATAGTAAGGGGTAGTAAAATCCAATCAAAGTCAGGTGTCAGTCATTTTTTACGTGTTTTTTCATATAAATGTCTATAACTCCAAAACAAAATGAAATATTTTCACCAAACTTGACACACATATGTATGGGCTCACTACGAGGACACATAAAAAAATTGGTGGGATTGTGCCTCTTGGTGGCGCTATAATAAAACAAAACATGAAATTCCCATTGACTTCAATGCAGTATTACGGTTTAAAATGCTAATGCTATAATTTAAGAATGCACTAGTGTATCGTTACAAAACTCGGTATGTGTCTTCCGCTCTATGTCCCGAAGATATTCAAAAAGTTTCGGGGCAGCGCCACCTTGTGGTCAAAAGTTGTAATAAAATGTACAAAAATGCTAATAACTTTTGATTAAATTAGCCTATTGTAATGAGACTGGTCATAATACATTCATTGGCTCATGCCGAGAAGATAGATACCAATTTTGCCATATTTTGCAAACATATCTGTGCTCCATCTTGTTATTTGTTAAAAATCTACTTTTTCAAACTCATCCTAGACCGTTTGTCCGATTTTCACCAAAATTGATCCGTATCGTCTTCAGACCATGCTGACAAATACTTATGGATTTCGGATTGATAGACAAAACAGTTTTCATATACCACTGCAACAGAGTTGAGCCATGATGCAAAAATTACTCTTGAGGCTGTATCTCTGCAATGCTTTGACATATTGACACCAAACTTTGCATGTGTCATTGTCATCTCAATCTGACTAAACCACATCAGTTTCGTAACAGTGACACCTATTGGTCGAAAGTGATAAACCATTAAACCATTATTATTGACTGTATTTAAAATTTTACTGCTATTTTGCCTAAAATCAACTTAATAGGTCCTTAATGGCTCATTGTTGCAGTTGGCTTGAGACTTCCAGCCATGCTGGCATGTCTTGTCTTCTTCTTTGCGCTTGGCCCCGATAATGGCTGCTTGCAGCTATATTTATTATTCTGCTTCTTCTTCTTCTTCTTCTTCTTCTTTTTCTTCCGCCATAGGAGTCTCTGGCAGCCCATAGAACCGTATGGTAAAAAGTTGTGAAATTTGGCACACTCATAGAGGCCAGTCTGAGCTGTCACTATAGCAAATTTGGTGCCTCTAACTCAATCCCTCTAGCGCCACCACCTGTCCAAAGTTTCACTCATATTTATGCTTATAACTTTTGACCCCTAAGGGCTAGAAACAAAATTCTTTTTTCATCGGATTCCTTGGCTCAAGCCGATTCGATTTCACCCTATGATGTCATTTTCCGGTATGCAAATTTTCCCGCCATTTTGAATTTTCTGAAAAACCTACTTTTTCGAACTCCTCCTAGGCCGT
Organism: Pseudorasbora parva; assembly: GCF_024679245.1. Lineage (NCBI taxonomy): Eukaryota > Metazoa > Chordata > Actinopteri > Cypriniformes > Gobionidae > Pseudorasbora > Pseudorasbora parva. Next base: position 14,560,474 of record NC_090192.1, read on the forward strand.
TGCTCCGATTTTCACGAAAATTGAAACAGATCATCTTCAGAGCATGTTGACAAAAAGTTATGGAATTCAAGTTGATTCGTCCAATCGTTTTCAATAAACGCACAAACAAATTTTACGTGGAGGTTGCAAAAACACACTAAAGGCTATATCTCCGCAACGCTTTATCGTATTCAAACCAACCTTGGTACATGTCATCACAAGCATGACTTGAAGCAACATGCAGCGTTTCGGCGCAGCGCCACCTACCTGTCCGGAGATACGAAAAATGCCTATTTTGGCTTATAACTTCTGAACCGTTTATCCAAAAATCATAAAATTGGTCTCATTAGATTCAGGGCGTCATGCCGAGTCGACTGATATCCAATTTTGCCATGTCGGCCATTTTGGATGTCGGCCATTTTGAATTATGTGCAAAAATGCTGTATTTTATGAACGCATGAACAGATTGTTATGAAACTTGGTATGGGTCATCACCACGATGCCCTGAAGTAGCCTGAGAAGTTTCGAAACAGCGCCACCTAGTGGAGAATTTTTTTTTTCAAACGCTTATAACTTTGGGTGTGGTTGACATATTTTGATGGGAGTGTGTTTTTTGGTCTCCTGAATCCTTGCCGACTCCAACGATACCAGACTTGCCAGGTTTCGGCATATGGTTTGCGCAGAGTTGTAATTTAGTGCTTAAAAAACATTTGCTGATATCTTCGAAACCGCTAGTCCGATCGAGACGAAACCAGCCTCAGAAGTTCGGAAACATAGGTCGATAGCTATACGCTAATGCCCAAATCTCAAAATATTGATAGTAAGGGGTAGTAAAATCCAATCAAAGTCAGGTGTCAGTCATTTTTTACGTGTTTTTTCATATAAATGTCTATAACTCCAAAACAAAATGAAATATTTTCACCAAACTTGACACACATATGTATGGGCTCACTACGAGGACACATAAAAAAATTGGTGGGATTGTGCCTCTTGGTGGCGCTATAATAAAACAAAACATGAAATTCCCATTGACTTCAATGCAGTATTACGGTTTAAAATGCTAATGCTATAATTTAAGAATGCACTAGTGTATCATTACAAAACTCGGTATGTGTCTTCCGCTCTATGTCCCGAAGATATTCAAAAAGTTTCGGGGCAGCGCCACCTTGTGGTCAAAAGTTGTAATAAAATGTACAAAAATGCTAATAACTTTTGATTAAATTAGCCTATTGTAATGAGACTGGTCATAAAACATTCATTGGCTCATGCCGAGAAGATAGATACCAATTTTGCCATATTTTGCAAACATATCTGTGCTCCGTCTTGTTATTTGTTAAAAATCTACTTTTTCAAACTCATCCTAGACCGTTTGTCCGATTTTCACCAAAATGGATCCGTATCGTCTTCAGACCATGCTGACAAATACTTATGGATTTCGGATTGATAGACAAAACAGTTTTCATATACCACTGCAACAGAGTTGAGCCATGATGCAAAAATTACTCTTGAGGCTGTATCTCTGCAATGCTTTGACATATTGACACCAAACTTTGCATGTGTCATTGTCATCTCAATCTGACTAAACCACATCAGTTTCGTAACAGTGACACCTATTGGTCGAAAGTGATAAACCATTAAACCATTATTATTGACTGTATTTAAAATTTGACTGCTATTTTGCCTAAAATCAACTTAATAGGTCCTTAATGGCTCATTGTTGCAGTTGGCTTGAGACTTCCAGCCATGCTGGCATGTCTTGTCTTCTTCTTTGCGCTTGGCCCCGATAATGGCTGCTTGCAGCTATATTTAGGGGCCAAGCACCGAAGGTGCGGAGGCACCTATTGAAATCGTTAGTGTTCCTATTATTATTATTCTGCTTCTTCTTCTTCTTCTTCTTCTTCTTCTTCTTCTTCTTCTTCCGCCATAGGAGTCTCTGGCAGCCCATAGAACCGTATGGTAAAAAGTTGTGAAATTTGGCACACTCATAGAGGCCAGTCTGAGCTGTCACTATAGCAAATTTGGTGCCTCTAACTCAATCCCTCTAGCGCCACCACCTGTCCAAAGTTTCACTCATATTTATGCTTATAACTTTTGACCCCTAAGGGCTAGAAACAAAATTCTTTTTTCATCGGATTCCTTGGCTCAAGCCGATTCGATTTCACCCTATGATGTCATTTTCCGGTATGCAAATTTTCCCGCCATTTTGAATTTTCTGAAAAACCTACTTTTTCGAACTCCTCCTAGGCCGTTGCTCCGATTTTCACGAAAATTGAAACAGATCATCTTCAGAGCATGTTGACAAAAAGTTATGGAATTCAAGTTGATTCGTCCAATCGTTTTCAATAAACGCACAAACAAATTTTACGTGGAGGTTGCAAAAACACACTAAAGGCTATATCTCCGCAACGCTTTATCGTATTCAAACCAACCTTGGTACATGTCATCACAAGCATGACTTGAAGCAACATGCAGCGTTTCGGCGCAGCGCCACCTACCTGTCCGGAGATACGAAAAATGCCTATTTTGGCTTATAACTTCTGAACCGTTTATCCAAAAATCATAAAATTGGTCTCATTAGATTCAGGGCGTCATGCCGAGTCGACTGATATCCAATTTTACCATGTCGGCCATTTTGGATGTCGGCCATTTTGAATTATGTGCAAAAATGCTGTATTTTATGAACGCATGAACAGATTGTTATGAAACTTGGTATGGGTCATCACCACGATGCCCTGAAGTAGCCTGAGAAGTTTCGAAACAGCGCCACCTAGTGGAGAATTTTTTTTTTCAAACGCTTATAACTTTGGGTGTGGTTGACATATTTTGATGGGAGTGTGTTTTTTGGTCTCCTGAATCCTTGCCGACTCCAACGATACCAGACTTGCCAGGTTTCGGCATATGGTTTGCGCAGAGTTGTAATTTAGTGCTTAAAAAACATTTGCTGATATCTTCGAAACCGCTAGTCCGATCGAGACGAAACCAGCCTCAGAAGTTCGGAAACATAGGTCGATAGCTATACGCTAATGCCCAAATCTCAAAATATTGATAGTAAGGGGTAGTAAAATCCAATCAAAGTCAGGTGTCAGTCTTTTTTTACGTGTTTTTTCATATAAATGTCTATAACTCCAAAACAAAATGAAATATTTTCACCAAACTTGACACACATATGTATGGGCTCACTACGAGGACACATAAAAAAATTGGTGGGATTGTGCCTCTTGGTGGCGCTATAATAAAACAAAACATGAAATTCCCATTGACTTCAATGCAGTATTACGGTTTAAAATGCTAATGCTATAATTTAAGAATGCACTAGTGTATCATTACAAAACTCGGTATGTGTCTTCCGCTCTATGTCCCGAAGATATTCAAAAAGTTTCGGGGCAGCGCCACCTTGTGGTCAAAAGTTGTAATAAAATGTACAAAAATGCTAATAACTTTTGATTAAATTAGCCTATTGTAATGAGACTGGTCATAATACATTCATTGGCTCATGCCGAGAAGATAGATACCAATTTTGCCATATTTTGCAAACATATCTGTGCTCCATCTTGTTATTTGTTAAAAATCTACTTTTTCAAACTCATCCTAGACCGTTTGTCCGATTTTCACCAAAATTGATCCGTATCGTCTTCAGACCATGCTGACAAATACTTATGGATTTCGGATTGATAGACAAAACAGTTTTCATATACCACTGCAACAGAGTTGAGCCATGATGCAAAAATTACTCTTGAGGCTGTATCTCTGCAATGCTTTGACATATTGACACCAAACTTTGCATGTGTCATTGTCATCTCAATCTGACTAAACCACATCAGTTTCGTAACAGTGACACCTATTGGTCGAAAGTGATAAACCATTAAACCATTATTATTGACTGTATTTAAAATTTGACTGCTATTTTGCCTAAAATCAACTTAATAGGTCCTTAATGGCTCATTGTTGCAGTTGGCTTGAGACTTCCAGCCATGCTGGCATGTCTTGTCTTCTTCTTTGCGCTTGGCCCCGATAATGGCTGCTTGCAGCTATATTTAGGGGCCAAGCACCGAAGGTGCGGAGGCACCTATTGAAATCGTTAGTGTTCCTATTATTAGGGGCCAAGCACCGAAGGTGCGGAGGCACCTATTGAAATCGTTAGTGTTCCTATTATTATTATTCTGCTTCTTCTTCTTCTTCTTCTTCCGCCATAGGAGTCTCTGGCAGCCCATAGAACCGTATGGTAAAAAGTTGTGAAATTTGGCACACTCATAGAGGCCAGTCTGAGCTGTCACTATAGCAAATTTGGTGCCTCTAACTCAATCCCTCTAGCGCCACCACCTGTCCAAAGTTTCACTCATATTTATGCTTATAACTTTTGACCCCTAAGGGCTAGAAACAAAATTCTTTTTTCATCGGATTCCTTGGCTCAAGCCGATTCGATTTCACCCTATGATGTCATTTTCCGGTATGCAAATTTTCCCGCCATTTTGAATTTTCTGAAAAACCTACTTTTTCGAACTCCTCCTAGGCCGTTGCTCCGATTTTCACGAAAATTGAAACAGATCATCTTCAGAGCATGTTGACAAAAAGTTATGGAATTCAAGTTGATTCGTCCAATCGTTTTCAATAAACGCACAAACAAATTTTACGTGGAGGTTGCAAAAACACACTAAAGGCTATATCTCCGCAACGCTTTATCGTATTCAAACCAACCTTGGTACATGTCATCACAAGCATGACTTGAAGCAACATGCAGCGTTTCGGCGCAGCGCCACCTACCTGTCCGGAGATACGAAAAATGCCTATTTTGGCTTATAACTTCTGAACCGTTTATCCAAAAATCATAAAATTGGTCTCATTAGATTCAGGGCGTCATGCCGAGTCGACTGATATCCAATTTTACCATGTCGGCCATTTTGGATGTCGGCCATTTTGAATTATGTGCAAAAATGCTGTATTTTATGAACGCATGAACGGATTGTTATGAAACTTGGTATGGGTCATCACCACGATGCCCTGAAGTAGCCTGAGAAGTTTCGAAACAGCGCCACCTAGTGGAGAATTTTTTTTTTCAAACGCTTATAACTTTGGGTGTGGTTGACATATTTTGATGGGAGTGTGTTTTTTGGTCTCCTGAATCCTTGCCGACTCCAACGATACCAGACTTGCCAGGTTTCGGCATATGGTTTGCGCAGAGTTGTAATTTAGTGCTTAAAAAACATTTGCTGATATCTTCGAAACCGCTAGTCCGATCGAGACGAAACCAGCCTCAGAAGTTCGGAAACATAGGTCGATAGCTATACGCTAATGCCCAAATCTCAAAATATTGATAGTAAGGGGTAGTAAAATCCAATCAAAGTCAGGTGTCAGTCATTTTTTACGTGTTTTTTCATATAAATGTCTATAACTCCAAAACAAAATGAAATATTTTCACCAAACTTGACACACATATGTATGGGCTCACTACGAGGACACATAAAAAAATTGGTGGGATTGTGCCTCTTGGTGGCGCTATAATAAAACAAAACATGAAATTCCCATTGACTTCAATGCAGTATTACGGTTTAAAATGCTAATGCTATAATTTAAGAATGCACTAGTGTATCATTACAAAACTCGGTATGTGTCTTCCGCTCTATGTCCCGAACATATTCAAAAAGTTTCGGGGCAGCGCCACCTTGTGGTCAAAAGTTGTAATAAAATGTACAAAAATGCTAATAACTTTTGATTAAATTAGCCTATTGTAATGAGACTGGTCATAATACATTCATTGGCTCATGCCGAGAAGATAGATACCAATTTTGCCATATTTTGCAAACATATCTGTGCTCCGTCTTGTTATTTGTTAAAAATCTACTTTTTCAAACTCATCCTAGACCGTTTGTCCGATTTTCACCAAAATTGATCCGTATCGTCTTCAGACCATGCTGACAAATAGTTATGGATTTCGGATTGATAGACAAAACAGTTTTCATATACCACTGCAACAGAGTTGAGCCATGATGCAAAAATTACTCTTGAGGCTGTATCTCTGCAATGCTTTGACATATTGACACCAAACTTTGCATGTGTCATTGTCATCTCAATCTGACTAAACCACATCAGTTTCGTAACAGTGACACCTATTGGTCGAAAGTGATAAACCATTAAACCATTATTATTGACTGTATTTAAAATTTGACTGCTATTTTGCCTAAAATCAACTTAATAGGTCCTTAATGGCTCATTGTTGCAGTTGGCTTGAGACTTCCAGCCATGCTGGCATGTCTTGTCTTCTTCTTTGCGCTTGGCCCCGATAATGGCTGCTTGCAGCTATATTTATTATTCTGCTTCTTCCGCCATAGGAGTCTCTGGCAGCCCATAGAACCGTATGGTAAAAAGTTGTGAAATTTGGCACACTCATAGAGGCCAGTCTGAGCTGTCACTATAGCAAATTTGGTGCCTCTAACTCAATCCCTCTAGCGCCACCACCTGTCCAAAGTTTCACTCATATTTATGCTTATAACTTTTGACCCCTAAGGGCTAGAAACAAAATTCTTTTTTCATCGGATTCCTTGGCTCAAGCCGATTCGATTTCACCCTATGATGTCATTTTCCGGTATGCAAATTTTCCCGCCATTTTGAATTTTCTGAAAAACCTACTTTTTCGAACTCCTCCTAGGCCGTTGCTCCGATTTTCACGAAAATTGAAACAGATCATCTTCAGAGCATGTTGACAAAAAGTTATGGAATTCAAGTTGATTCGTCCAATCGTTTTCAATAAACGCACAAACAAATTTTACGTGGAGGTTGCAAAAACACACTAAAGGCTATATCTCCGCAACGCTTTATCGTATTCAAACCAACCTTGGTACATGTCATCACAAGCATGACTTGAAGCAACATGCAGCGTTTCGGCGCAGCGCCACCTACCTGTCCGGAGATACGAAAAATGCCTATTTTGGCTTATAACTTCTGAACCGTTTATCCAAAAATCATAAAATTGGTCTCATTAGATTCAGGGCGTCATGCCGAGTCGACTGATATCCAATTTTACCATGTCGGCCATTTTGGATGTCGGCCATTTTGAATTATGTGCAAAAATGCTGTATTTTATGAACGCATGAACAGATTGTTATGAAACTTGGTATGGGTCATCACCACGATGCCCTGAAGTAGCCTGAGAAGTTTCGAAACAGCGCCACCTAGTGGAGAATTTTTTTTTTCAAACGCTTATAACTTTGGGTGTGGTTGACATATTTTGATGGGAGTGTGTTTTTTGGTCTCCTGAATCCTTGCCGACTCCAACGATACCAGACTTGCCAGGTTTCGGCATATGGTTTGCGCAGAGTTGTAATTTAGTGCTTAAAAAACATTTGCTGATATCTTCGAAACCGCTAGTCCGATCGAGACGAAACCAGCCTCAGAAGTTCGGAAACATAGGTCGATAGCTATACGCTAATGCCCAAATCTCAAAATATTGATAGTAAGGGGTAGTAAAATCCAATCAAAGTCAGGTGTCAGTCATTTTTTACGTGTTTTTTCATATAAATGTCTATAACTCCAAAACAAAATGAAATATTTTCACCAAACTTGACACACATATGTATGGGCTCACTACGAGGACACATAAAAAAATTGGTGGGATTGTGCCTCTTGGTGGCGCTATAATAAAACAAAACATGAAATTCCCATTGACTTCAATGCAGTATTACGGTTTAAAATGCTAATGCTATAATTTAAGAATGCACTAGTGTATCGTTACAAAACTCGGTATGTGTCTTCCGCTCTATGTCCCGAAGATATTCAAAAAGTTTCGGGGCAGCGCCACCTTGTGGTCAAAAGTTGTAATAAAATGTACAAAAATGCTAATAACTTTTGATTAAATTAGCCTATTGTAATGAGACTGGTCATAATACATTCATTGGCTCATGCCGAGAAGATAGATACCAATTTTGCCATATTTTGCAAACATATCTGTGCTCCATCTTGTTATTTGTTAAAAATCTACTTTTTCAAACTCATCCTAGACCGTTTGTCCGATTTTCACCAAAATTGATCCGTATCGTCTTCAGACCATGCTGACAAATACTTATGGATTTCGGATTGATAGACAAAACAGTTTTCATATACCACTGCAACAGAGTTGAGCCATGATGCAAAAATGACTCTTGAGGCTGTATCTCTGCAATGCTTTGACATATTGACACCAAACTTTGCATGTGTCATTGTCATCTCAATCTGACTAAACCACATCAGTTTCGTAACAGTGACACCTATTGGTCGAAAGTGATAAACCATTAAACCATTATTATTGACTGTATTTAAAATTTGACTGCTATTTTGCCTAAAATCAACTTAATAGGTCCTTAATGGCTCATTGTTGCAGTTGGCTTGAGACTTCCAGCCATGCTGGCATGTCTTGTCTTCTTCTTTGCGCTTGGCCCCGATAATGGCTGCTTGCAGCTATATTTAGGGGCCAAGCACCGAAGGTGCGGAGGCACCTATTGAAATCGTTAGTGTTCCTATTATTATTCTGCTTCTTCTTCTTCTTCTTCTTCCGCCATAGGAGTCTCTGGCAGCCCATAGAACCGTATGGTAAAAAGTTGTGAAATTTGGCACACTCATAGAGGCCAGTCTGAGCTGTCACTATAGCAAATTTGGTGCCTCTAACTCAATCCCTCTAGCGCCACCACCTGTCCAAAGTTTCACTCATATTTATGCTTATAACTTTTGACCCCTAAGGGCTAGAAACAAAATTCTTTTTTCATCGGATTCCTTGGCTCAAGCCGATTCGATTTCACCCTATGATGTCATTTTCCGGTATGCAAATTTTCCCGCCATTTTGAATTTTCTGAAAAACCTACTTTTTCGAACTCCTCCTAGGCCGTTGCTCCGATTTTCACGAAAATTGAAACAGATCATCTTCAGAGCATGTTGACAAAAAGTTATGGAATTCAAGTTGATTCGTCCAATCGTTTTCAATAAACGCACAAACAAATTTTACGTGGAGGTTGCAAAAACACACTAAAGGCTATATCTCCGCAACGCTTTATCGTATTCAAACCAACCTTGGTACATGTCATAACAAGCATGACTTGAAGCAACATGCAGCGTTTCGGCGCAGCGCCACCTACCTGTCCGGAGATACGAAAAATGCCTATTTTGGCTTATAACTTCTGAACCGTTTATCCAAAAATCATAAAATTGGTCTCATTAGATTCAGGGCGTCATGCCGAGTCGACTGATATCCAATTTTACCATGTCGGCCATTTTGGATGTCGGCCATTTTGAATTATGTGCAAAAATGCTGTATTTTATGAACGCATGAACAGATTGTTATGAAACTTGGTATGGGTCATCACCACGATGCTCTGAAGTAGCCTGAGAAGTTTCGAAACAGCGCCACCTAGTGGAGAATTTTTTTTTTCAAACGCTTATAACTTTGGGTGTGGTTGACATATTTTGATGGGAGTGTGTTTTTTGGTCTCCTGAATCCTTGCCGACTCCAACGATACCAGACTTGCCAGGTTTCGGCATATGGTTTGCGCAGAGTTGTAATTTAGTGCTTAAAAAACATTTGCTGATATCTTCGAAACCGCTAGTCCGATCGAGACGAAACCAGCCTCAGAAGTTCGGAAACATAGGTCGATAGCTATACGCTAATGCCCAAATCTCAAAATATTGATAGTAAGGGGTAGTAAAATCCAATCAAAGTCAGGTGTCAGTCCTTTTTTACGTGTTTTTTCATATAAATGTCTATAACTCCAAAACAAAATGAGATATTTTCACCAAACTTGACACACATATGTATGGGCTCACTATGAGGACACATAAAAAAATTGGTGGGATTGTGCCTCTTGGTGGCGCTATAATAAAACAAAACATGAAATTCCCATTGACTTCAATGCAGTATTATGGTTTAAAATGCTAATGCTATAATTTACGAATGCATTAGCGTATCGTTACAAAACTCGGTATGTGTCTTCCGCTCCATGTCCTGAAGATACTCAAAAAGTTTCGGGGTAGCGCCACCTTGTGGTCAAAAGTTGTAATAAAATGTACAGAAATGCGAATAACTTTTGATTAAATTAACCCATTGTAATGAAACTGGTCATAATACAGTCAATGGCTCATGCCGAGAACATGGATACCAATTGTGCCATATTTTGCAAACCTATCTGTCCTCCGTCTTGTTATTTGTTAAAAACCTACTTTTTCAAACTCATCCTAGACCGTTTGTCCGATTTTCACCAAAATTGATCCGTATCGTCTTCAGACCATGCTGACAAATAGTTATGGATTTCGGATTGATAGACAAAACAGTTTTCATATACCACTGCAACAGAGTTGAGCCATGATGCAAAAATTACTCTTGAGGCTGTATCTCTGCAATGCTTTGACATATTGACACCAAACTTTGCATGTGTCATTGTCATCTCAATCTGACTAAACCACATCAGTTTCGTAACAGTGACACCTATTGGTCGAAAGTGATAAACCATTAAACCATTATTATTGACTGTATTTAAAATTTGACTGCTATTTTGCCTAAAATCAACTTAATAGGTCCTTAATGGCTCATTGTTGCAGTTGGCTTGAGACTTCCAGGCATGCTGGCATGTCTTGTCTTCTTCTTTGCGCTTGGCCCCGATAATGGCTGCTTGTTATTATTCTGCTTCTTCCGCCATAGGAGTCTCTGGCAGCCCATAGAACCGTATGGTAAAAAGTTGTGAAATTTGGCACACTCATAGAGGCCAGTCTGAGCTGTCACTATAGCAAATTTGGTGCCTCTAACTCAATCCCTCTAGCGCCACCACCTGTCCAAAGTTTCACTCATATTTATGCTTATAACTTTTGACCCCTAAGGGCTAGAAACAAAATTCTTTTTTCATCGGATTCCTTGGCTCAAGCCGATTCGATTTCACCCTATGATGTCATTTTCCGGTATGCAAATTTTCCCGCCATTTTGAATTTTCTGAAAAACCTACTTTTTCGAACTCCTCCTAGGCCGTTGCTCCGATTTTCACGAAAATTGAAACAGATCATCTTCAGAGCATGTTGACAAAAAGTTATGGAATTCAAGTTGATTCGTCCAATCGTTTTCAATAAACGCACAAACAAATTTTACGTGGAGGTTGCAAAAACACACTAAAGGCTATATCTCCGCAACGCTTTATCGTATTCAAACCAACCTTGGTACATGTCATCACAAGCATAACTTGAAGCAACATGCAGCGTTTCGGCGCAGCGCCACCTACCTGTCCGGAGATATGAAAAATGCCTATTTTGGCTTATAACTTCTGAACCGTTTATCCAAAAATCATAAAATTGGTCTCATTAGATTCAGGGCGTCATGCCGAGTCGACTGATATCCAATTTTACCATGTCGGCCATTTTGGATGTCGGCCATTTTGAATTATGTGCAAAAATGCTGTATTTTATGAACGCATGAACAGATTGTTATGAAACTTGGTATGGGTCATCACCACGATGCCCTGAAGTAGCCTGAGAAGTTTCGAAACAGCGCCACCTAGTGGAGAATTTTTTTTTTCAAACGCTTATAACTTTGGGTGTGGTTGACATATTTTGATGGGAGTGTGTTTTTTGGTCTCCTGAATCCTTGCCGACTCCAACGATACCAGACTTGCCAGGTTTCGGCATATGGTTTGCGCAGAGTTGTAATTTAGTGCTTAAAAAACATTTGCTGATATCTTCGAAACCGCTAGTCCGATCGAGACGAAACCAGCCTCAGAAGTTCGGAAACATAGGTCGATAGCTATACGCTAATGCCCAAATCTCAAAATATTGATAGTAAGGGGTAGTAAAATCCAATCAAAGTCAGGTGTCAGTCATTTTTTACGTGTTTTTTCATATAAATGTCTATAACTCCAAAACAAAATGAAATATTTTCACCAAACTTGACACACATATGTATGGGCTCACTACGAGGACACATAAAAAAATTGGTGGGATTGTGCCTCTTGGTGGCGCTATAATAAAACAAAACATGAAATTCCCATTGACTTCAATGCAGTATTACGGTTTAAAATGCTAATGCTATAATTTAAGAATGCACTAGTGTATCATTACAAAACTCGGTATGTGTCTTCCGCTCTATGTCCCGAAGATATTCAAAAAGTTTCGGGGCAGCGCCACCTTGTGGTCAAAAGTTGTAATAAAATGTACAAAAATGCTAATAACTTTTGATTAAATTAGCCTATTGTAATGAGACTGGTCATAATACATTCATTGGCTCATGCCGAGAACATAGATACCAATTTTGCCATATTTTGCAAACATATCTGTGCTCCATCTTGTTATTTGTTAAAAATCTACTTTTTCAAACTCATCCTAGACCGTTTGTCCGATTTTCACCAAAATTGATCCGTATCGTCTTCAGACCATGCTGACAAATACTTATGGATTTCGGATTGATAGACAAAACAGTTTTCATATACCACTGCAACAGAGTTGAGCCATGATGCAAAAATTACTCTTGAGGCTGTATCTCTGCAATGCTTTGACATATTGACACCAAACTTTGCATGTGTCATTGTCATCTCAATCTGACTAAACCACATCAGTTTCGTAACAGTGACACCTATTGGTCGAAAGTGATAAACCATTAAACCATTATTATTGACTGTATTTAAAATTTGACTGCTATTTTGCCTAAAATCAACTTAATAGGTCCTTAATGGCTCATTGTTGCAGTTGGCTTGAGACTTCCAGCCATGCTGGCATGTCTTGTCTTCTTCTTTGCGCTTGGCCCCGATAATGGCTGCTTGTTAGGGGCCAAGCACCGAAGGTGCGGAGGCACCTATTGAAATCGTTAGTGTTCCTATTATTAGGGGCCAAGCACCGAAGGTGCGGAGGCACCTATTGAAATCGTTAGTGTTCCTATTATTATTATTCTGCTTCTTCTTCTTCTTCTTCTTCTTCTTCTTCTTCTTCTTCCGCCATAGGAGTCTCTGGCAGCCCATAGAACCGTATGGTAAAAAGTTGTGAAATTTGGCACACTCATAGAGGCCAGTCTGAGCTGTCACTATAGCAAATTTGGTGCCTCTAACTCAATCCCTCTAGCGCCACCACCTGTCCAAAGTTTCACTCATATTTATGCTTATAACTTTTGACCCCTAAGGGCTAGAAACAAAATTCTTTTTTCATCGGATTCCTTGGCTCAAGCCGATTCGATTTCACCCTATGATGTCATTTTGCGGTATGCAAATTTTCCCGCCATTTTGAATTTTCTGAAAAACCTACTTTTTCGAACTCCTCCTAGGCCGTTGCTCCGATTTTCACGAAAATTGAAACAGATCATCTTCAGAGCATGTTGACAAAAAGTTATGGAATTCAAGTTGATTCGTCCAATCGTTTTCAATAAACGCACAAACAAATTTTACGTGGATGTTGCAAAAACACACTAAAGGCTATATCTCTGCAACGCTTTATCGTATTCAAACCAACCTTGGTACATGTCATCACAAGCATGACTTGAAGCAACATGCAGCGTTTCGGCGCAGCGCCACCTACCTGTCCGGAGATACGAAAAATGCCTATTTTGGCTTATAACTTCTGAACCGTTTATCCAAAAATCATAAAATTGGTCTCATTAGATTCAGGGCGTCATGCCGAGTCGACTGATATCCAATTTTACCATGTCGGCCATTTTGGATGTCGGCCATTTTGAATTATGTGCAAAAATGCTGTATTTTATGAACGCATGAACAGATTGTTATGAAACTTGGTATGGGTCATCACCACGATGCCCTGAAGTAGCCTGAGAAGTTTCGAAACAGCGCCACCTAGTGGAGAATTTTTTTTTTCAAACGTTTATAACTTTGGGTGTGGTTGACATATTTTGATGGGAGTGTGTTTTTTGGTCTCCTGAATCCTTGCCGACTCCAACGATACCAGACTTGCCAGGTTTCGGCATATGGTTTGCGCAGAGTTGTAATTTAGTGCTTAAAAAACATTTGCTGATATCTTCGAAACCGCTAGTCCGATCGAGACGAAACCAGCCTCAGAAGTTCGGAAACATAGGTCGATAGCTATACGCTAATGCCCAAATCTCAAAATATTGATAGTAAGGGGTAGTAAAATCCAATCAAAGTCAGGTGTCAGTCATTTTTTACGTGTTTTTTCATATAAATGTCTATAACTCCAAAACAAAATGAAATATTTTCACCAAACTTGACACACATATGTATGGGCTCACTACGAGGACACATAAAAAAATTGGTGGGATTGTGCCTCTTGGTGGCGCTATAATAAAACAAAACATGAAATTCCCATTGACTTCAATGCAGTATTACGGTTTAAAATGCTAATGCTATAATTTAAGAATGCACTAGTGTATCATTACAAAACTCGGTATGTGTCTTCCGCTCTATGTCCCGAAGATATTCAAAAAGTTTCGGGGCAGCGCCACCTTGTGGTCAAAAGTTGTAATAAAATGTACAAAAATGCTAATAACTTTTGATTAAATTAGCCTATTGTAATGAGACTGGTCATAATACATTCATTGGCTCATGCCGAGAAGATAGATACCAATTTTGCCATATTTTGCAAACATATCTGTGCTCCATCTTGTTATTTGTTAAAAATCTACTTTTTCAAACTCATCCTAGACCGTTTGTCCGATTTCCACCAAAATTGATCCGTATCGTCTTCAGACCATGCTGACAAATACTTATGGATTTCGGATTGATAGACAAAACAGTTTTCATATACCACTGCAACAGAGTTGAGCCATGATGCAAAAATTACTCTTGAGGCTGTATCTCTGCAATGCTTTGACATATTGACACCAAACTTTGCATGTGTCATTGTCATCTCAATCTGACTAAACCACATCAGTTTCGTAACAGTGACACCTATTGGTCGAAAGTGATAAACCATTAAACCATTATTATTGACTGTATTTAAAATTTGACTGCTATTTTGCCTAAAATCAACTTAATAGGTCCTTAATGGCTCATTGTTGCAGTTGGCTTGAGACTTCCAGCCATGCTGGCATGTCTTGTCTTCTTCTTTGCGCTTGGCCCCGATAATGGCTGCTTGCAGCTATATTTATTATTCTGCTTCTTCTTCTTCTTCTTCTTCCGCCATAGGAGTCTCTGGCAGCCCATAGAACCGTATGGTAAAAAGTTGTGAAATTTGGCACACTCATAGAGGCCAGTCTGAGCTGTCACTATAGCAAATTTGGTGCCTCTAACTCAATCTCTCTAGCGCCACCACCTGTCCAAAGTTTCACTCATATTTATGCTTATAACTTTTGACCCCTAAGGGCTAGAAACAAAATTCTTTTTTCATCGGATTCCTTGGCTCAAGCCGATTCGATTTCACCCTATGATGTCATTTTCCGGTATGCAAATTTTCCCGCCATTTTGAATTTTCTGAAAAACCTACTTTTTCGAACTCCTCCTAGGCCGTTGCTCCGATTTTCATGAAAATTGAAACAGATCATCTTCATAGCATGCTGACAAAAAGTTATGGAATTTAAGTTGATTCGTCCAATCGTTTTCAATAAACGCACAAACAAATTTTACGTAGAGGTTGCAAAAACACACTAAAGGCTATATCTCCACAACGCTTTATCGTATTCAAACCAAACTTGGTACATGTCATCACAAGCATGACCTGAAGCAACATGCAGCGTTTCGGCGCAGCGCCACCTACTGGTCCGGAGATACGAAAAATGCATATTTTGGCTTATAACTTCTGAACCGTTTATCCAAAAATCATAAAATTGGTCTCATTAGATTCAGGGCGTCATGCCGAGTCGACTGATATCCAATTTTACCATGTCGGCCATTTTGGATGTCGGCCATTTTGAATTATGTGCAAAAATGCTGTATTTTATGAACGCATGAACGGATTGTTACGAAACTTGGTATGGGTCATCACCACGATGCCCTGAAGTAGCCTGAGAAGTTTCGAAACAGCGCCACCTAGTGGATAATTCTTTTTTTTCAAACGCTTATAACTTTGGGTGTGAGTGAAAAATTTTGATGGGAGTAGCTTTTTTGGGCTCCTGAATCCTTGCCGAGTCCAACGATACAAGACATGCCCAGTTTCGGCATATGGTTTGCGCAGCGTTGTAATTTAGCGCTTAAAAAACATTTGCTGATATCTTCAAAACCGCTAGTCCGATCGAGACGAAACCAGCCTCAGAAGTTCGGAAACATAGGTCGATAGCTATACGCTAATGCCCAAATCTCAAAATATTGATAGTAAGGGGTAGTAAAATCCAATCAAAGTCAGGTGTCAGTCATTTTTTACGTGTTTTTTCATATAAATGTCTATAACTCCAAAACAAAATGAAATATTTTCACCAAACTTGACACACATATGTATGGGCTCACTACGAGGACACATAAAAAAATTGGTGGGATTGTGCCTCTTGGTGGCGCTATAATAAAACAAAACATGAAATTCCCATTGACTTCAATGCAGTATTACGGTTTAAAATGCTAATGCTATAATTTAAGAATGCACTAGTGTATCATTACAAAACTCGGTATGTGTCTTCCGCTCTATGTCCCGAAGATATTCAAAAAGTTTCGGGGCAGCGCCACCTTGTGGTCAAAAGTTGTAATAAAATGTACAAAAATGCTAATAACTTTTGATTAAATTAGCCTATTGTAATGAGACTGGTCATAATACATTCATTGGCTCATGCCGAGAAGATAGATACCAATTTTGCCATATTTTGCAAACATATCTGTGCTCCATCTTGTTATTTGTTAAAAATCTACTTTTTCAAACTCATCCTAGACCGTTTGTCCGATTTTCACCAAAATTGATCCGTATCGTCTTCAGACCATGCTGACAAATACTTATGGATTTCGGATTGATAGACAAAACAGTTTTCATATACCACTGCAACAGAGTTGAGCCATGATGCAAAAATTACTCTTGAGGCTGTATCTCTGCAATGCTTTGACATATTGACACCAAACTTTGCATGTGTCATTGTCATCTCAATCTGACTAAACCACATCAGTTTCGTAACAGTGACACCTATTGGTCGAAAGTGATAAACCATTAAACCATTATTATTGACTGTATTTAAAATTTGACTGCTATTTTGCCTAAAATCAACTTAATAGGTCCTTAATGGCTCATTGTTGCAGTTGGCTTGAGACTTCCAGCCATGCTGGCATGTCTTGTCTTCTTCTTTGCGCTTGGCCCCGATAATGGCTGCTTGCAGCTATATTTATTATTCTTCTTCTTTTTCCGCCATAGGAGTCTCTGGCAGCCCATAGAACCGTATGGTAAAAAGTTGTGAAATTTGGCACACTCATAGAGGCCAGTCTGATCTGTCACTATAGCAAATTTGGTGCCTCTAACTCAATCCCTCTAGCGCCACCACCTGTCCAAAGTTTCACTCATATTTATGCTTATAACTTTTGACCCCTAAGGGCTAGAAACAAAATTCTTTTTTCATCGGATTCCTTGGCTCAAGCCGATTCGATTTCACCCTATGATGTCATTTTCCGGTATGCAAATTTTCCCGCCATTTTGAATTTTCTGAAAAACCTACTTTTTCGAACTCCTCCTAGGCCGTTGCTCCGATTTTCACGAAAATTGAAACAGATCATCTTCAGAGCATGTTGACAAAAAGTTATGGAATTCAAGTTGATTCGTCCAATCGTTTTCAATAAACGCACAAACAAATTTTACGTGGAGGTTGCAAAAACACACTAAAGGCTATATCTCCGCAACGCTTTATCGTATTCAAACCAACCTTGGTACATGTCATCACAAGCATGACTTGAAGCAACATGCAGCGTTTCGGCGCAGCGCCACCTACCTGTCCGGAGATACGAAAAATGCCTATTTTGGCTTATAACTTCTGAACCGTTTATCCAAAAATCATAAAATTGGTCTCATTAGATTCAGGGCGTCATGCCGAGTCGACTGATATCCAATTTTACCATGTCGGCCATTTTGGATGTCGGCCATTTTGAATTATGTGCAAAAATGCTGTATTTTATGAACGCATGAACAGATTGTTATGAAACTTGGTATGGGTCATCACCACGATGCCCTGAAGTAGCCTGAGAAGTTTCGAAACAGCGCCACCTAGTGGAGAATTTTTTTTTTCAAACGCTTATAACTTTGGGTGTGGTTGACATATTTTGATGGGAGTGTGTTTTTTGGTCTCCTGAATCCTTGCCGACTCCAACGATACCAGACTTGCCAGGTTTCGGCATATGGTTTGCGCAGAGTTGTAATTTAGTGCTTAAAAAACATTTGCTGATATCTTCGAAACCGCTAGTCCGATCGAGACGAAACCAGCCTCAGAAGTTCGGAAACATAGGTCGATAGCTATACGCTAATGCCCAAATCTCAAAATATTGATAGTAAGGGGTAGTAAAATCCAATCAAAGTCAGGTGTCAGTCCTTTTTTACGTGTTTTTTCATATAAATGTCTATAACTCCAAAACAAAATGAGATATTTTCACCAAACTTGACACACATATGTATGGGCTCACTACGAGGACACATAAAAAAATTGGTGGGATTGTGCCTCTTGGTGGCGCTATAATAAAACAAAACATGAAATTCCCATTGACTTCAATGCAGTATTACGGTTTAAAATGCTAATACTATAATTTAAGAATGCATTAGCGTATCGTTACAAAACTCGGTATGTGTCTTCCGCTCCATGTCCCGAAGATACTCAAAAAGTTTCGGGGTAGCGCCACCTTGTGGTCAAAAGTTGTAATAAAATGTACAGAAATGCGAATAACTTTTGATTAAATTAACCCATTGTAATGAAACTGGTCATAATACAGTCAATGGCTCATGCCGAGAACATGGATACCAATTGTGCCATATTTTGCAAACCTATCTGTCCTCCGTCTTGTTATTTGTTAAAAACCTACTTTTTCAAACTCATCCTAGACCGTTTGTCCGATTTTCACCAAAATTGATCCGTATCGTCTTCAGACCATGCTGACAAATAGTTATGGATTTCGGATTGATAGACAAAACAGTTTTCATATACCACTGCAACAGAGTTGAGCCATGATGCAAAAATTACTCTTGAGGCTGTATCTCTGCAATGCTTTGACATATTGACACCAAACTTTGCATGTGTCATTGTCATCTCAATCTGACTAAACCACATCAGTTTCGTAACAGTGACACCTATTGGTCGAAAGTGATAAACCATTAAACCATTATTATTGACTGTATTTAAAATTTGACTGCTATTTTGCCTAAAATCAACTTAATAGGTCCTTAATGGCTCATTGTTGCAGTTGGCTTGAGACTTCCAGCCATGCTGGCATGTCTTGTCTTCTTCTTTGCGCTTGGCCCCGATAATGGCTGCTTGCAGCTATATTTAGGGGCCAAGCACCGAAGGTGCGGAGGCACCTATTGAAATTGTTAGTGTTCCTATTATTATTATTCTGCTTCTTCTTCTTCTTCTTCTTTTTCTTTTTCTTCCGCCATAGGAGTCTCTGGCAGCCCATAGAACCGTATGGTAAAAAGTTGTGAAATTTGGCACACTCATAGAGGCCAGTCTGAGCTGTCACTATAGCAAATTTGGTGCCTCTAACTCAATCCCTCTAGCGCCACCACCTGTCCAAAGTTTCACTCATATTTATGCTTATAACTTTTGACCCCTAAGGGCTAGAAACAAAATTCTTTTTTCATCGGATTCCTTGGCTCAAGCCGATTCGATTTCACCCTATGATGTCATTTTCCGGTATGCAAATTTTCCCGCCATTTTGAATTTTCTGAAAAACCTACTTTTTCGAACTCCTCCTAGGCCGTTGCTCCGATTTTCACGAAAATTGAAACAGATCATCTTCAGAGCATGTTGACAAAAAGTTATGGAATTCAAGTTGATTCGTCCAATCGTTTTCAATAAACGCACAAACAAATTTTACGTGGAGGTTGCAAAAACACACTAAAGGCTATATCTCCGCAACGCTTTATCGTATTCAAACCAACCTTGGTACATGTCATCACAAGCATGACTTGAAGCAACATGCAGCGTTTCGGCGCAGCGCCACCTACCTGTCCGGAGATACGAAAAATGCCTATTTTGGCTTATAACTTCTGAACCGTTTATCCAAAAATCATAAAATTGGTCTCATTAGATTCAGGGCGTCATGCCGAGTCGACTGATATCCAATTTTACCATGTCGGCCATTTTGGATGTCGGCCATTTTGAATTATGTGCAAAAATGCTGTATTTTATGAACGCATGAACGGATTGTTATGAAACTTGGTATGGGTCATCACCACGATGCCCTGAAGTAGCCTGAGAAGTTTCGAAACAGCGCCACCTAGTGGAGAATTTTTTTTTTCAAACGCTTATAACTTTGGGTGTGGTTGACATATTTTGATGGGAGTGTGTTTTTTGGTCTCCTGAATCCTTGCCGACTCCAACGATACCAGACTTGCCAGGTTTCGGCATATGGTTTGCGCAGAGTTGTAATTTAGTGCTTAAAAAACATTTGCTGATATCTTCGAAACCGCTAGTCCGATCGAGACGAAACCAGCCTCAGAAGTTCGGAAACATAGGTCGATAGCTATACGCTAATGCCCAAATCTCAAAATATTGATAGTAAGGGGTAGTAAAATCCAATCAAAGTCAGGTGTCAGTCATTTTTTACGTGTTTTTTCATATAAATGTCTATAACTCCAAAACAAAATGAAATATTTTCACCAAACTTGACACACATATGTATGGGCTCACTACGAGGACACATAAAAAAATTGGTGGGATTGTGCCTCTTGGTGGCGCTATAATAAAACAAAACATGAAATTCCCATTGACTTCAATGCAGTATTACGGTTTAAAATGCTAATGCTATAATTTAAGAATGCACTAGTGTATCGTTACAAAACTCGGTATGTGTCTTCCGCTCTATGTCCCGAAGATATTCAAAAAGTTTCGGGGCAGCGCCACCTTGTGCTCAAAAGTTGTAATAAAATGTACAAAAATGCTAATAACTTTTGATTAAATTAGCCTATTGTAATGAGACTGGTCATAATACATTCATTGGCTCATGCCGAGAAGATAGATACCAATTTTGCCATATTTTGCAAACATATCTGTGCTCCATCTTGTTATTTGTTAAAAATCTACTTTTTCAAACTCATCCTAGACCGTTTGTCCGATTTTCACCAAAAATTGATCCGTATCGTCTTCAGACCATGCTGACAAATACTTATGGATTTCGGATTGATAGACAAAACAGTTTTCATATACCACTGCAACAGAGTTGAGCCATGATGCAAAAATTACTCTTGAGGCTGTATCTCTGCAATGCTTTGACATATTGACACCAAACTTTGCATGTGTCATTGTCATCTCAATCTGACTAAACCACGTCAGTTTCGTAACAGTGACACCTATTGGTCGAAAGTGATAAACCATTAAACCATTATTATTGACTGTATTTAAAATTTGACTGCTATTTTGCCTAAAATCAACTTAATAGGTCCTTAATGGCTCATTGTTGCAGTTGGCTTGAGACTTCCAGCCATGCTGGCATGTCTTGTCTTCTTCTTTGCGCTTGGCCCCGATAATGGCTGCTTGCAGCTATATTTAGGGGCCAAGCACCGAAGGTGCGGAGGCACCTATTGAAATCGTTAGTGTTCCTATTATTATTCTGCTTCTTCTTCTTCTTTTTCCGCCATAGGAGTCTCTGGCAGCCCATAGAACCGTATGGTAAAAAGTTGTGAAATTTGGCACACTCATAGAGGCCAGTCTGAGCTGTCACTATAGCAAATTTGGTGCCTCTAACTCAATCCCTCTAGCGCCACCACCTGTCCAAAGTTTCACTCATATTTATGCTTATAACTTTTGACCCCTAAGGGCTAGAAACAAAATTCTTTTTTCATCGGATTCCTTGGCTCAAGCCGATTCGATTTCACCCTATGATGTCATTTTCCGGTATGCAAATTTTCCCGCCATTTTGAATTTTCTGAAAAACCTACTTTTTCGAACTCCTCCTAGGCCGTTGCTCCGATTTTCACGAAAATTGAAACAGATCATCTTCAGAGCATGTTGACAAAAAGTTATGGAATTCAAGTTGATTCGTCCAATCGTTTTCAATAAACGCACAAACAAATTTTACGTGGAGGTTGCAAAAACACACTAAAGGCTATATCTCCGCAACGCTTTATCGTATTCAAACCAACCTTGGTACATGTCATCACAAGCATGACTTGAAGCAACATGCAGCGTTTCGGCGCAGCGCCACCTACCTGTCCGGAGATACGAAAAATGCCTATTTTGGCTTATAACTTCTGAACCGTTTATCCAAAAATCATAAAATTGGTCTCATTAGATTCAGGGCGTCATGCCGAGTCGACTGATATCCAATTTTACCATGTCGGCCATTTTGGATGTCGGCCATTTTGAATTATGTGCAAAAATGCTGTATTTTATGAACGCATGAACAGATTGTTATGAAACTTGGTATGGGTCATCACCACGATGCCCTGAAGTAGCCTGAGAAGTTTCGAAACAGCGCCACCTAGTGGAGAATTTTTTTTTTCAAACGCTTATAACTTTGGGTGTGGTTGACATATTTTGATGGGAGTGTGTTTTTTGGTCTCCTGAATCCTTGCCGACTCCAACGATACCAGACTTGCCAGGTTTCGGCATATGGTTTGCGCAGAGTTGTAATTTAGTGCTTAAAAAACATTTGCTGATATCTTCGAAACCGCTAGTCCGATCGAGACGAAACCAGCCTCAGAAGTTCGGAAACATAGGTCGATAGCTATACGCTAATGCCCAAATCTCAAAATATTGATAGTAAGGGGTAGTAAAATCCAATCAAAGTCAGGTGTCAGTCATTTTTTACGTGTTTTTTCATATAAATGTCTATAACTCCAAAACAAAATGAAATATTTTCACCAAACTTGACACACATATGTATGGGCTCACTACGAGGACACATAAAAAAATTGGTGGGATTGTGCCTCTTGGTGGCGCTATAATAAAACAAAACATGAAATTCCCATTGACTTCAATGCAGTATTACGGTTTAAAATGCTAATGCTATAATTTAAGAATGCACTAGTGTATCATTACAAAACTCGGTATGTGTCTTCCGCTCTATGTCCCGAAGATATTCAAAAAGTTTCGGGGCAGCGCCACCTTGTGGTCAAAAGTTGTAATAAAATGTACAAAAATGCTAATAACTTTTGATTAAATTAGCCTATTGTAATGAGACTGGTCATAATACATTCATTGGCTCATGCCGAGAAGATAGATACCAATTTTGCCATATTTTGCAAACATATCTGTGCTCCATCTTGTTATTTGTTAAAAATCTACTTTTTCAAACTCATCCTAGACCGTTTGTCCGATTTTCACCAAAATTGATCCGTATCGTCTTCAGACCATGCTGACAAATAGTTATGGATTTCGGATTGATAGACAAAACAGTTTTCATATACCACTGCAACAGAGTTGAGCCATGATGCAAAAATGACTCTTGAGGCTGTATCTCTGCAATGCTTTGACATATTGACACCAAACTTTGCATGTGTCATTGTCATCTCAATCTGACTAAACCACATCAGTTTCGTAACAGTGACACCTATTGGTCGAAAGTGATAAACCATTAAACCATTATTATTGACTGTATTTAAAATTTGACTGCTATTTTGCCTAAAATCAACTTAATAGGTCCTTAATGGCTCATTGTTGCAGTTGGCTTGAGACTTCCAGCCATGCTGGCATGTCTTGTCTTCTTCTTTGCGCTTGGCCCCGATAATGGCTGCTTGTTAGGGGCCAAGCACCGAAGGTGCGGAGGCACCTATTGAAATCGTTAGTGTTCCTATTATTAGGGGCCAAGCACCGAAGGTGCGGAGGCACCTATTGAAATCGTTAGTGTTCCTATTATTAGGGGCCAAGCACCGAAGGTGCGGAGGCACCTATTGAAATCGTTAGTGTTCCTATTATTAGGGGCCAAGCACCGAAGGTGCGGAGGCACCTATTGAAATCGTTAGTGTTCCTATTATTAGGGGCCAAGCACCGAAGGTGCGGAGGCACCTATTGAAATCGTTAGTGTTCCTATTATTATTATTCTGCTTCTTCTTCTTCTTCTTCCGCCATAGGAGTCTCTGGCAGCCCATAGAACCGTATGGTAAAAAGTTGTGAAATTTGGCACACTCATAGAGGCCAGTCTGAGCTGTCACTATAGCAAATTTGGTGCCTCTAACTCAATCCCTCTAGCGCCACCACCTGTCCAAAGTTTCACTCATATTTATGCTTATAACTTTTGACCCCTAAGGGCTAGAAACAAAATTCTTTTTTCATCGGATTCCTTGGCTCAAGCCGATTCGATTTCACCCTATGATGTCATTTTCCGGTATGCAAATTTTCCCGCCATTTTGAATTTTCTGAAAAACCTACTTTTTCGAACTCCTCCTAGGCCGTTGCTCCGATTTTCACGAAAATTGAAACAGATCATCTTCAGAGCATGTTGACAAAAAGTTATGGAATTCAAGTTGATTCGTCCAATCGTTTTCAATAAACGCACAAACAAATTTTACGTGGAGGTTGCAAAAACACACTAAAGGCTATATCTCCGCAACGCTTTATCGTATTCAAACCAAACTTGGTACATGTCATCACAAGCATGACCTGAAGCAACATGCAGCGTTTCGGCGCAGCGCCACCTACTGGTCCGGAGATACGAAAAATGCCTATTTTGGCTTATAACTTCTGAACCGTTTATCCAAAAATCATAAAATTGGTCTCATTAGATTCAGGGCGTCATGCCGAGTCGACTGATATCCAATTTTACCATGTCGGCCATTTTGGATGTCGGCCATTTTGAATTATGTGCAAAAATGCTGTATTTTATGAACGCATGAACAGATTGTTATGAAACTTGGTATGGGTCATCACCACGATGCCCTGAAGTAGCCTGAGAAGTTTCGAAACAGCGCCACCTAGTGGAGAATTTTTTTTTTCAAACGCTTATAACTTTGGATGTGGTTGACATATTTTGATGGGAGTGTGTTTTTTGGTCTCCTGAATCCTTGCCGACTCCAACGATACCAGACTTGCCAGGTTTCGGCATATGGTTTGCGCAGAGTTGTAATTTAGTGCTTAAAAAACATTTGCTGATATCTTCGAAACCGCTAGTCCGATCGAGACGAAACCAGCCTCAGAAGTTCGGAAACATAGGTCGATAGCTATACGCTAATGCCCAAATCTCAAAATATTGATAGTAAGGGGTAGTAAAATCCAATCAAAGTCAGGTGTCAGTCATTTTTTACGTGTTTTTTCATATAAATGTCTATAACTCCAAAACAAAATGAAATATTTTCACCAAACTTGACACACATATGTATGGGCTCACTACGAGGACACATAAAAAAATTGGTGGGATTGTGCCTCTTGGTGGCGCTATAATAAAACAAAACATGAAATTCCCATTGACTTCAATGCAGTATTACGGTTTAAAATGCTAATGCTATAATTTAAGAATGCACTAGTGTATCGTTACAAAACTCGGTATGTGTCTTCCGCTCCATGTCCCGAAGATATTCAAAAAGTTTCGGGGCAGCGCCACCTTGTGGTCAAAAGTTGTAATAAAATGTACAAAAATGCTAATAACTTTTGATTAAATTAGCCTATTGTAATGAGACTGGTCATAATACATTCATTGGCTCATGCCGAGAAGATAGATACCAATTTTGCCATATTTTGCAAACCTATCTGTGCTCCATCTTGTTATTTGTTAAAAATCTACTTTTTCAAACTCATCCTAGACCGTTTGTCCGATTTTCACCAAAATTGATCCGTATCGTCTTCAGACCATGCTGACAAATACTTATGGATTTCGGATTGATAGACAAAACAGTTTTCATATACCACTGCAACAGAGTTGAGCCATGATGCAAAAATTACTCTTGAGGCTGTATCTCTGCAATGCTTTGACATATTGACACCAAACTTTGCATGTGTCATTGTCATCTCAATCTGACTAAACCACATCAGTTTCGTAACAGTGACACCTATTGGTCGAAAGTGATAAACCATTAAACCATTATTATTGACTGTATTTAAAATTTGACTGCTATTTTGCCTAAAATCAACTTAATAGGTCCTTAATGGCTCATTGTTGCAGTTGGCTTGAGACTTCCAGCCATGCTGGCATGTCTTGTCTTCTTCTTTGCGCTTGGCCCCGATAATGGCTGCTTGCAGCTATTTTTAGGGGCCAAGCACCGAAGGTGCGGAGGCACCTATTGAAATTGTTAGTGTTCCTATTATTAGGGGCCAAGCACCGAAGGTGCGGAGGCACCTATTGAAATTGTTAGTGTTCCTATTATTATTATTCTGCTTCTTCTTCTTCTTCTTCTTCTTCTTCTTCTTCTTCTTCCGCCATAGGAGTCTCTGGCAGCCCATAGAACCGTATGGTAAAAAGTTGTGAAATTTGGCACACTCATAGAGGCCAGTCTGAGCTGTCACTATAGCAAATTTGGTGCCTCTAACTCAATCCCTCTAGCGCCACCACCTGTCCAAAGTTTCACTCATATTTATGCTTATAACTTTTGACCCCTAAGGGCTAGAAACAAAATTCTTTTTTCATCGGATTCCTTGGCTCAAGCCGATTCGATTTCACCCTATGATGTCATTTTCCGGTATGCAAATTTTCCCGCCATTTTGAATTTTCTGAAAAACCTACTTTTTCGAACTCCTCCTAGGCCGTTGCTCCGATTTTCACGAAAATTGAAACAGATCATCTTCAGAGCATGTTGACAAAAAGTTATGGAATTCAAGTTGATTCGTCCAATCGTTTTCAATAAACGCACAAACAAATTTTACGTGGAGGTTGCAAAAACACACTAAAGGCTATATCTCCGCAACGCTTTATCGTATTCAAACCAACCTTGGTACATGTCATCACAAGCATGACTTGAAGCAACATGCAGCGTTTCGGCGCAGCGCCACCTACCTGTCCGGAGATACGAAAAATGCCTATTTTGGCTTATAACTTCTGAACCGTTTATCCAAAAATCATAAAATTGGTCTCATTAGATTCAGGGCGTCATGCCGAGTCGACTGATATCCAATTTTACCATGTCGGCCATTTTGGATGTCGGCCATTTTGAATTATGTGCAAAAATGCTGTATTTTATGAACGCATGAACGGATTGTTACGAAACTTGGTATGGGTCATCACCACGATGCCCTGAAGTAGCCTGAGAAGTTTCGAAACAGCGCCACCTAGTGGAGAATTTTTTTTTTCAAACGCTTATAACTTTGGGTGTGGTTGACATATTTTGATGGGAGTGTGTTTTTTGGTCTCCTGAATCCTTGCCGACTCCAACGATACCAGACTTGCCAGGTTTCGGCATATGGTTTGCGCAGAGTTGTAATTTAGTGCTTAAAAAACATTTGCTGATATCTTCGAAACCGCTAGTCCGATCGAGACGAAACCAGCCTCAGAAGTTCGGAAACATAGGTCGATAGCTATACGCTAATGCCCAAATCTCAAAATATTGATAGTAAGGGGTAGTAAAATCCAATCAAAGTCAGGTGTCAGTCCTTTTTTACGTGTTTTTTCATATAAATGTCTATAACTCCAAAACAAAATGAGATATTTTCACCAAACTTGACACACATATGTATGGGCTCACTATGAGGACACATAAAAAAATTGGTGGGATTGTGCCTCTTGGTGGCGCTATAATAAAACAAAACATGAAATTCCCATTGACTTCAATGCAGTATTATGGTTTAAAATGCTAATGCTATAATTTAAGAATGCATTAGCGTATCGTTACAAAACTCGGTATGTGTCTTCCGCTCCATGTCCTGAAGATACTCAAAAAGTTTCGGGGTAGCGCCACCTTGTGGTCAAAAGTTGTAATAAAATGTACAGAAATGCGAATAACTTTTGATTAAATTAACCCATTGTAATGAAACTGGTCATAATACAGTCAATGGCTCATGCCGAGAACATGGATACCAATTGTGCCATATTTTGCAAACCTATCTGTCCTCCGTCTTGTTATTTGTTAAAAACCTACTTTTTCAAACTCATCCTAGACCGTTTGTCCGATTTTCACCAAAATTGATCCGTATCGTCTTCAGACCATGCTGACAAATAGTTATGGATTTCGGATTGATAGACAAAACAGTTTTCATATACCACTGCAACAGAGTTGAGCCATGATGCAAAAATTACTCTTGAGGCTGTATCTCTGCAATGCTTTGACATATTGACACCAAACTTTGCATGTGTCATTGTCATCTCAATCTGACTAAACCACATCAGTTTCGTAACAGTGACACCTATTGGTCGAAAGTGATAAACCATTAAACCATTATTATTGACTGTATTTAAAATTTGACTGCTATTTTGCCTAAAATCAACTTAATAGGTCCTTAATGGCTCATTGTTGCAGTTGGCTTGAGACTTCCAGCCATGCTGGCATGTCTTGTCTTCTTCTTTGCGCTTGGCCCCGATAATGGCTGCTTGCAGCTATATTTATTATTCTGCTTCTTCTTCTTCTTCTTCTTCTTTTTCTTCCGCCATAGGAGTCTCTGGCAGCCCATAGAACCGTATGGTAAAAAGTTGTGAAATTTGGCACACTCATAGAGGCCAGTCTGAGCTGTCACTATAGCAAATTTGGTGCCTCTAACTCAATCCCTCTAGCGCCACCACCTGTCCAAAGTTTCACTCATATTTATGCTTATAACTTTTGACCCCTAAGGGCTAGAAACAAAATTCTTTTTTCATCGGATTCCTTGGCTCAAGCCGATTCGATTTCACCCTATGATGTCATTTTCCGGTATGCAAATTTTCCCGCCATTTTGAATTTTCTGAAAAACCTACTTTTTCGAACTCCTCCTAGGCCGTTGCTCCGATTTTCACGAAAATTGAAACAGATCATCTTCAGAGCATGTTGACAAAAAGTTATGGAATTCAAGTTGATTCGTCCAATCGTTTTCAATAAACGCACAAACAAATTTTACGTGGAGGTTGCAAAAACACACTAAAGGCTATATCTCCGCAACGCTTTATCGTATTCAAACCAACCTTGGTACATGTCATCACAAGCATGACTTGAAGCAACATGCAGCGTTTCGGCGCAGCGCCACCTACCTGTCCGGAGATACGAAAAATGCCTATTTTGGCTTATAACTTCTGAACCGTTTATCCAAAAATCATAAAATTGGTCTCATTAGATTCAGGGCGTCATGCCGAGTCGACTGATATCCAATTTTACCATGTCGGCCATTTTGGATGTCGGCCATTTTGAATTATGTGCAAAAATGCTGTATTTTATGAACGCATGAACAGATTGTTATGAAACTTGGTATGGGTCATCACCACGATGCCCTGAAGTAGCCTGAGAAGTTTCGAAACAGCGCCCCCTAGTGGAGATTTTTTTTTTTCAAACGCTTATAACTTTGGGTGTGGTTGACATATTTTGATGGGAGTGTGTTTTTTGGTCTCCTGAATCCTTGCCGACTCCAACGATACCAGACTTGCCAGGTTTCGGCATATGGTTTGCGCAGAGTTGTAATTTAGTGCTTAAAAAACATTTGCTGATATCTTCGAAACCGCTAGTCCGATCGAGACGAAACCAGCCTCAGAAGTTCGGAAACATAGGTCGATAGCTATACGCTAATGCCCAAATCTCAAAATATTGATAGTAAGGGGTAGTAAAATCCAATCAAAGTCAGGTGTCAGTCATTTTTTACGTGTTTTTTCATATAAATGTCTATAACTCCAAAACAAAATGAAATATTTTCACCAAACTTGACACACATATGTATGGGCTCACTACGAGGACACATAAAAAAATTGGTGGGATTGTGCCTCTTGGTGGCGCTATAATAAAACAAAACATGAAATTCCCATTGACTTCAATGCAGTATTACGGTTTAAAATGCTAATGCTATAATTTAAGAATGCACTAGTGTATCGTTACAAAACTCGGTATGTGTCTTCCGCTCTATGTCCCGAAGATATTCAAAAAGTTTCGGGGCAGCGCCACCTTGTGGTCAAAAGTTGTAATAAAATGTACAAAAATGCTAATAACTTTTGATTAAATTAGCCTATTGTAATGAGACTGGTCATAATACATTCATTGGCTCATGCCGAGAAGATAGATACCAATTTTGCCATATTTTGCAAACATATCTGTGCTCCATCTTGTTATTTGTTAAAAATCTACTTTTTCAAACTCATCCTAGACCGTTTGTCCGATTTTCACCAAAATTGATCCGTATCGTCTTCAGACCATGCTGACAAATACTTATGGATTTCGGATTGATAGACAAAACAGTTTTCATATACCACTGCAACAGAGTTGAGCCATGATGCAAAAATGACTCTTGAGGCTGTATCTCTGCAATGCTTTGACATATTGACACCAAACTTTGCATGTGTCATTGTCATCTCAATCTGACTAAACCACATCAGTTTCGTAACAGTGACACCTATTGGTCGAAAGTGATAAACCATTAAACCATTATTATTGACTGTATTTAAAATTTGACTGCTATTTTGCCTAAAATCAACTTAATAGGTCCTTAATGGCTCATTGTTGCAGTTGGCTTGAGACTTCCAGCCATGCTGGCATGTCTTGTCTTCTTCTTTGCGCTTGGCCCCGATAATGGCTGCTTGTTATTATTCTGCTTCTTCCGCCATAGGAGTCTCTGGCAGCCCATAGAACCGTATGGTAAAAAGTTGTGAAATTTGGCACACTCATAGAGGCCAGTCTGAGCTGTCACTATAGCAAATTTGGTGCCTCTAACTCAATCCCTCTAGCGCCACCACCTGTCCAAAGTTTCACTCATATTTATGCTTATAACTTTTGACCCCTAAGGGCTAGAAACAAAATTCTTTTTTCATCGGATTCCTTGGCTCAAGCCGATTCGATTTCACCCTATGATGTCATTTTCCGGTATGCAAATTTTCCCGCCATTTTGAATTTTCTGAAAAACCTACTTTTTCGAACTCCTCCTAGGCCGTTGCTCCGATTTTCACGAAAATTGAAACAGATCATCTTCAGAGCATGTTGACAAAAAGTTATGGAATTCAAGTTGATTCGTCCAATCGTTTTCAATAAACGCACAAACAAATTTTACGTGGAGGTTGCAAAAACACACTAAAGGCTATATCTCCGCAACGCTTTATCGTATTCAAACCAAACTTGGTACATGTCATCACAAGCATGACCTGAAGCAACATGCAGCGTTTCGGCGCAGCGCCACCTACTGGTCCGGAGATACGAAAAATGCATATTTTGGCTTATAACTTCTGAACCGTTTATCCAAAAATCATAAAATTGGTCTCATTAGATTCAGGGCGTCATGCCGAGTCGACTGATATCCAATTTTACCATGTCGGCCATTTTGGATGTCGGCCATTTTGAATTATGTGCAAAAATGCTGTATTTTATGAACGCATGAACAGATTGTTATGAAACTTGGTATGGGTCATCACCACGATGCCCTGAAGTAGCCTGAGAAGTTTCGAAACAGCGCCACCTAGTGGAGAATTTTTTTTTTCAAACGCTTATAACTTTGGGTGTGGTTGACATATTTTGATGGGAGTGTGTTTTTTGGTCTCCTGAATCCTTGCCGACTCCAACGATACCAGACTTGCCAGGTTTCGGCATATGGTTTGCGCAGAGTTGTAATTTAGTGCTTAAAAAACATTTGCTGATATCTTCGAAACCGCTAGTCCGATCGAGACGAAACCAGCCTCAGAAGTTCGGAAACATAGGTCGATAGCTATACGCTAATGCCCAAATCTCAAAATATTGATAGTAAGGGGTAGTAAAATCCAATCAAAGTCAGGTGTCAGTCCTTTTTTACGTGTTTTTTCATATAAATGTCTATAACTCCAAAACAAAATGAGATATTTTCACCAAACTTGACACACATATGTATGGGCTCACTATGAGGACACATAAAAAAATTGGTGGGATTGTGCCTCTTGGTGGCGCTATAATAAAACAAAACATGAAATTCCCATTGACTTCAATGCAGTATTATGGTTTAAAATGCTAATGCTATAATTTACGAATGCATTAGCGTATCGTTACAAAACTCGGTATGTGTCTTCCGCTCCATGTCCTGAAGATACTCAAAAAGTTTCGGGGTAGCGCCACCTTGTGGTCAAAAGTTGTAATAAAATGTACAGAAATGCGAATAACTTTTGATTAAATTAACCCATTGTAATGAAACTGGTCATAATACAGTCAATGGCTCATGCCGAGAACATGGATACCAATTGTGCCATATTTTGCAAACCTATCTGTCCTCCGTCTTGTTATTTGTTAAAAACCTACTTTTTCAAACTCATCCTAGACCGTTTGTCCGATTTTCACCAAAATTGAACCGTATCGTCTTTAGACCATGCCGACAAATAGTTATGGATTTCATGTTGATAGACAAAACAGTTTTCATATACCACTGCAACAGAGTTGAGCCATGATGCAAAAATGACTCTTGAGGCTGTATCTCTGCAATGCTTTGACATATTGACACCAAACTTTGCATGTGTCATTGTCATCTCAATCTGACTAAACCACATCAGTTTCGTAACAGTGACACCTATTGGTCGAAAGTGATAAACCATTAAACCATTATTATTGACTGTATTTAAAATTTGACTGCTATTTTGCCTAAAATCAACTTAATAGGTCCTTAATGGCTCATTGTTGCAGTTGGCTTGAGACTTCCAGCCATGCTGGCATGTCTTGTCTTCTTCTTTGCGCTTGGCCCCGATAATGGCTGCTTGCAGCTATATTTATTATTCTGCTTCTTCTTCTTCTTCTTCTTTTTCTTCCGCCATAGGAGTCTCTGGCAGCCCATAGAACCGTATGGTAAAAAGTTGTGAAATTTGGCACACTCATAGAGGCCAGTCTGAGCTGTCACTATAGCAAATTTGGTGCCTCTAACTCAATCCCTCTAGCGCCACCACCTGTCCAAAGTTTCACTCATATTTATGCTTATAACTTTTGACCCCTAAGGGCTAGAAACAAAATTCTTTTTTCATCGGATTCCTTGGCTCAAGCCGATTCGATTTCACCCTATGATGTCATTTTCCGGTATGCAAATTTTCCCGCCATTTTGAATTTTCTGAAAAACCTACTTTTTCGAACTCCTCCTAGGCCGTTGCTCCGATTTTCACGAAAATTGAAACAGATCATCTTCAGAGCATGTTGACAAAAAGTTATGGAATTCAAGTTGATTCGTCCAATCGTTTTCAATAAACGCACAAACAAATTTTACGTGGAGGTTGCAAAAACACACTAAAGGCTATATCTCCACAACGCTTTATCGTATTCAAACCAAACTTGGTACATGTCATCACAAGCATGACCTGAAGCAACATGCAGCGTTTCGGCGCAGCGCCACCTACTGGTCCGGAGATACGAAAAATGCATATTTTGGCTTATAACTTCTGAACCGTTTATCCAAAAATCATAAAATTGGTCTCATTAGATTCAGGGCGTCATGCTGAGTCGACTGATATCCAATTTTACCATGTCGGCCATTTTGGATGTCGGCCATTTTGAATTATGTGCAAAAATGCTGTATTTTATGAACGCATGAACGGATTGTTACGAAACTTGGTATGGGTCATCACCACGATGCCCTGAAGTAGCCTGAGAAGTTTCGAAACAGCGCCACCTAGTGGAGAATTTTTTTTTTCAAACGCTTATAACTTTGGGTGTGGTTGACATATTTTGATGGGAGTGTGTTTTTTGGTCTCCTGAATCCTTGCCGACTCCAACGATACCAGACTTGCCAGGTTTCGGCATATGGTTTGCGCAGAGTTGTAATTTAGTGCTTAAAAAACATTTGCTGATATCTTCGAAACCGCTAGTCCGATCGAGACGAAACCAGCCTCAGAAGTTCGGAAACATAGGTCGATAGCTATACGCTAAAGCCCAAATGTCAAAATATTGATAGTAAGGGGTAGTAAAATCCAATCAAAGTCAGGTGTCAGTCCTTTTTTACGTGTTTTTTCATATAAATGTCTATAAGTCCAAAACAAAATGAGATATTTTCACCAAACTTGACACACATATGTATGGGCTCACTACGAGGACACATAAAAAAATTGGTGGGATTGTGCCTCTTGGTGGCGCTATAATAAAACAAAACATGAAATTCCCATTGACTTCAATGCAGTATTATGGTTTAAAATGCTAATGCTATAATTTACGAATGCATTAGCGTATCGTTACAAAACTCGGTATGTGTCTTCCGCTCCATGTCCTGAAGATACTCAAAAAGTTTCGGGGTAGCGCCACCTTGTGGTCAAAAGTTGTAATAAAATGTACAGAAATGCGAATAACTTTTGATTAAAATATAGCTGCAAGCAGCCATTATCGGGGCCAAGCGCAAAGAAGAAGACAAGACATGCCAGCATGGCTGGAAGTCTCAAGCCAACTGCAACAATGAGCCATTAAGGACCTATTAAGTTGATTTTAGGCAAAATAGCAGTCAAATTTTAAATACAGTCAATAATAATGGTTTAATGGTTTATCACTTTCGACCAATAGGTGTCACTGTTACGAAACTGATGTGGTTTAGTCAGATTGAGATGACAATGACACATGCAAAGTTTGGTGTCAATATGTCAAAGCATTGCAGAGATACAGCCTCAAGAGTCATTTTTGCATCATGGCTCAACTCTGTTGCAGTGGTATATGAAAACTGTTTTGTCTATCAATCCGAAATCCATAACTATTTGTCAGCATGGTCTGAAGACGATACGGATCAATTTTGGTGAAAATCGGACAAACGGTCTAGGATGAGTTTGAAAAAGTAGATTTTTAACAAATAACAAGATGGAGCACAGATATGTTTGCAAAATATGGCAAAATTGGTATCTATCTTCTCGGCATGAGCCAATGAATGTATTATGACCAGTCTCATTACAATAGGCTAATTTAATCAAAAGTTATTAGCATTTTTGTACATTTTATTACAACTTTTGACCACAAGGTGGCGCTGCCCCGAAACTTTTTGAATATCTTCGGGACATAGAGCGGAAGACACATACCGAGTTTTGTAACGATACACTAGTGCATTCTTAAATTATAGCATTAGCATTTTAAACCGTAATACTGCATTGAAGTCAATGGGAATTTCATGTTTTGTTTTATTATAGCGCCACCAAGAGGCACAATCCCACCAATTTTTTTATGTGTCCTCGTAGTGAGCCCATACATATGTGTGTCAAGTTTGGTGAAAATATTTCATTTTGTTTTGGAGTTATAGACATTTATATGAAAAAACACGTAAAAAATGACTGACACCTGACTTTGATTGGATTTTACTACCCCTTACTATCAATATTTTGAGATTTGGGCATTAGCGTATAGCTATCGACCTATGTTTCCGAACTTCTGAGGCTGGTTTCGTCTCGATCGGACTAGCGGTTTCGAAGATATCAGCAAATGTTTTTTAAGCACTAAATTACAACTCTGCGCAAACCATATGCCGAAACCTGGCAAGTCTGGTATCGTTGGAGTCGGCAAGGATTCAGGAGACCAAAAAACACACTCCCATCAAAATATGTCAACCACACCCAAAGTTATAAGCGTTTGAAAAAAAAAATTCTCCACTAGGTGGCGCTGTTTCGAAACTTCTCAGGCTACTTCAGGGCATCGTGGTGATGACCCATACCAAGTTTCATAACAATCTGTTCATGCGTTCATAAAATACAGCATTTTTGCACATAATTCAAAATGGCCGACATCCAAAATGGCCGACATGGTAAAATTGGATATCAGTCGACTCGGCATGACGCCCTGAATCTAATGAGACCAATTTTATGATTTTTGGATAAACGGTTCAGAAGTTATAAGCCAAAATAGGCATTTTTCATATCTCCGGACAGGTAGGTGGCGCTGCGCCGAAACGCTGCATGTTGCTTCAAGTCATGCTTGTGATGACATGTACCAAGTTTGGTTTGAATACGATAAAGCGTTGCGGAGATATAGCCTTTAGTGTGTTTTTGCAACCTCCACGTAAAATTTGTTTGTGCGTTTATTGAAAACGATTGGACGAATCAACTTGAATTCCATAACTTTTTGTCAACATGCTCTGAAGATGATCTGTTTCAATTTTCGTGAAAATCGGAGCAACGGCCTAGGAGGAGTTCGAAAAAGTAGGTTTTTCAGAAAATTCAAAATGGCGGGAAAATTTGCATACCGGAAAATGACATCATAGGGTGAAATCGAATCGGCTTGAGCCAAGGAATCCGATGAAAAAAGAATTTTGTTTCTAGCCCTTAGGGGTCAAAAGTTATAAGCATAAATATGAGTGAAACTTTGGACAGGTGGTGGCGCTAGAGGGATTGAGTTAGAGGCACCAAATTTGCTATAGTGACAGCTCAGACTGGCCTCTATGAGTGTGCCAAATTTCACAACTTTTTACCATACGGTTCTATGGGCTGCCAGAGACTCCTATGGCGGAAGAAAAAGAAAAAGAAGAAGAAGAAGAAGCAGAATAATAATAATAGGAACACTAACAATTTCAATAGGTGCCTCCGCACCTTCGGTGCTTGGCCCCTAATTAACCCATTGTAATGAAACTGGTCATAATACAGTCAATGGCTCATGCCGAGAAGATAGATACCAATTTTGCCATATTTTGCAAACATATCTGTGCTCCATCTTGTTATTTGTTAAAAATCTACTTTTTCAAACTCATCCTAGACCGTTTGTCCGATTTTCACCAAAATTGATCCGTATCGTCTTCAGACCATGCTGACAAATACTTATGGATTTCGGATTGATAGACAAAACAGTTTTCATATACCACTGCAACAGAGTTGAGCCATGATGCAAAAATTACTCTTGAGGCTGTATCTCTGCAATGCTTTGACATATTGACACCAAACTTTGCATGTGTCATTGTCATCTCAATCTGACTAAACCACATCAGTTTCGTAACAGTGACACCTATTGGTCGAAAGTGATAAACCATTAAACCATTATTATTGACTGTATTTAAAATTTGACTGCTATTTTGCCTAAAATCAACTTAATAGGTCCTTAATGGCTCATTGTTGCAGTTGGCTTGAGACTTCCAGCCATGCTGGCATGTCTTGTCTTCTTCTTTGCGCTTGGCCCCGATAATGGCTGCTTGCAGCTATATTTAGGGGCCAAGCACCGAAGGTGCGGAGGCACCTATTGAAATCGTTAGTGTTCCTATTATTATTATTCTGCTTCTTCTTCTTCTTCTTCTTCCGCCATAGGAGTCTCTGGCAGCCCATAGAACCGTATGGTAAAAAGTTGTGAAATTTGGCACACTCATAGAGGCCAGTCTGAGCTGTCACTATAGCAAATTTGGTGCCTCTAACTCAATCCCTCTAGCGCCACCACCTGTCCAAAGTTTCACTCATATTTATGCTTATAACTTTTGACCCCTAAGGGCTAGAAACAAAATTCTTTTTTCATCGGATTCCTTGGCTCAAGCCGATTCGATTTCACCCTATGATGTCATTTTCCGGTATGCAAATTTTCCCGCCATTTTGAATTTTCTGAAAAACCTACTTTTTCGAACTCCTCCTAGGCCGTTGCTCCGATTTTCACGAAAATTGAAACAGATCATCTTCAGAGCATGTTGACAAAAAGTTATGGAATTCAAGTTGATTCGTCCAATCGTTTTCAATAAACGCACAAACAAATTTTACGTGGAGGTTGCAAAAACACACTAAAGGCTATATCTCCGCAACGCTTTATCGTATTCAAACCAACCTTGGTACATGTCATCACAAGCATGACTTGAAGCAACATGCAGCGTTTCGGCGCAGCGCCACCTACCTGTCCGGAGATACGAAAAATGCCTATTTTGGCTTATAACTTCTGAACCGTTTATCCAAAAATCATAAAATTGGTCTCATTAGATTCAGGGCGTCATGCCGAGTCGACTGATATCCAATTTTACCATGTCGGCCATTTTGGATGTCGGCCATTTTGAATTATGTGCAAAAATGCTGTATTTTATGAACGCATGAACAGATTGTTATGAAACTTGGTGTGGGTCATCACCACGATGCCCTGAAGTAGCCTGAGAAGTTTCGAAACAGCGCCACCTAGTGGAGAATTTTTTTTTTCAAACGCTTATAACTTTGGGTGTGGTTGACATATTTTGATGGGAGTGTGTTTTTTGGTCTCCTGAATCCTTGCCGACTCCAACGATACCAGACTTGCCAGGTTTCGGCATATGGTTTGCGCAGAGTTGTAATTTAGTGCTTAAAAAACATTTGCTGATATCTTCGAAACCGCTAGTCCGATCGAGACGAAACCAGCCTCAGAAGTTCGGAAACATAGGTCGATAGCTATACGCTAATGCCCAAATCTCAAAATATTGATAGTAAGGGGTAGTAAAATCCAATCAAAGTCAGGTGTCAGTCATTTTTTACGTGTTTTTTCATATAAATGTCTATAACTCCAAAACAAAATGAAATATTTTCACCAAACTTGACACACATATGTATGGGCTCACTACGAGGACACATAAAAAAATTGGTGGGATTGTGCCTCTTGGTGGCGCTATAATAAAACAAAACATGAAATTCCCATTGACTTCAATGCAGTATTACGGTTTAAAATGCTAATGCTATAATTTAAGAATGCACTAGTGTATCGTTACAAAACTCGGTATGTGTCTTCCGCTCTATGTCCCGAAGATATTCAAAAAGTTTCGGGGCAGCGCCACCTTGTGGTCAAAAGTTGTAATAAAATGTACAAAAATGCTAATAACTTTTGATTAAATTAGCCTATTGTAATGAGACTGGTCATAATACATTCATTGGCTCATGCCGAGAAGATAGATACCAATTTTGCCATATTTTGCAAACATATCTGTGCTCCATCTTGTTATTTGTTAAAAATCTACTTTTTCAAACTCATCCTAGACCGTTTGTCCGATTTTCACCAAAATTGATCCGTATCGTCTTCAGACCATGCTGACAAATACTTATGGATTTCGGATTGATAGACAAAACAGTTTTCATATACCACTGCAACAGAGTTGAGCCATGATGCAAAAATTACTCTTGAGGCTGTATCTCTGCAATGCTTTGACATATTGACACCAAACTTTGCATGTGTCATTGTCATCTCAATCTGACTAAACCACATCAGTTTCGTAACAGTGACACCTATTGGTCGAAAGTGATAAACCATTAAACCATTATTATTGACTGTATTTAAAATTTGACTGCTATTTTGCCTAAAATCAACTTAATAGGTCCTTAATGGCTCATTGTTGCAGTTGGCTTGAGACTTCCAGCCATGCTGGCATGTCTTGTCTTCTTCTTTGCGCTTGGCCCCGATAATGGCTGCTTGCAGCTATATTTAGGGGCCAAGCACCGAAGGTGCGGAGGCACCTATTGAAATTGTTAGTGTTCCTATTATTATTATTCTGCTTCTTCTTCTTCTTCTTCTTCTTCTTCTTCTTCTTCCGCCATAGGAGTCTCTGGCAGCCCATAGAACCGTATGGTAAAAAGTTGTGAAATTTGGCACACTCATAGAGGCCAGTCTGAGCTGTCACTATAGCAAATTTGGTGCCTCTAACTCAATCCCTCTAGCGCCACCACCTGTCCAAAGTTTCACTCATATTTATGCTTATAACTTTTGACCCCTAAGGGCTAGAAACAAAATTCTTTTTTCATCGGATTCCTTGGCTCAAGCCGATTCGATTTCACCCTATGATGTCATTTTCCGGTATGCAAATTTTCCCGCCATTTTGAATTTTCTGAAAAACCTACTTTTTCGAACTCCTCCTAGGCCGTTGCTCCGATTTTCACGAAAATTGAAACAGATCATCTTCAGAGCATGTTGACAAAAAGTTATGGAATTCAAGTTGATTCGTCCAATCGTTTTCAATAAACGCACAAACAAATTTTACGTGGAGGTTGCAAAAACACACTAAAGGCTATATCTCCGCAACGCTTTATCGTATTCAAACCAACCTTGGTACATGTCATCACAAGCATGACTTGAAGCAACATGCAGCGTTTCGGCGCAGCGCCACCTACCTGTCCGGAGATACGAAAAATGCCTATTTTGGCTTATAACTTCTGAACCGTTTATCCAAAAATCATAAAATTGGTCTCATTAGATTCAGGGCGTCATGCCGAGTCGACTGATATCCAATTTTACCATGTCGGCCATTTTGGATGTCGGCCATTTTGAATTATGTGCAAAAATGCTGTATTTTATGAACGCATGAACAGATTGTTATGAAACTTGGTATGGGTCATCACCACGATGCCCTGAAGTAGCCTGAGAAGTTTCGAAACAGCGCCACCTAGTGGAGAATTTTTTTTTTCAAACGCTTATAACTTTGGGTGTGGTTGACATATTTTGATGGGAGTGTGTTTTTTGGTCTCCTGAATCCTTGCCGACTCCAACGATACCAGACTTGCCAGGTTTCGGCATATGGTTTGCGCAGAGTTGTAATTTAGTGCTTAAAAAACATTTGCTGATATCTTCGAAACCGCTAGTCCGATCGAGACGAAACCAGCCTCAGAAGTTCGGAAACATAGGTCGATAGCTATACGCTAATGCCCAAATCTCAAAATATTGATAGTAAGGGGTAGTAAAATCCAATCAAAGTCAGGTGTCAGTCATTTTTTACGTGTTTTTTCATATAAATGTCTATAACTCCAAAACAAAATGAAATATTTTCACCAAACTTGACACACATATGTATGGGCTCACTACGAGGACACGTAAAAAAATTGGTGGGATTGTGCCTCTTGGTGGCGCTATAATAAAACAAAACATGAAATTCCCATTGACTTCAATGCAGTATTACGGTTTAAAATGCTAATGCTATAATTTAAGAATGCACTAGTGTATCATTACAAAACTCGGTATGTGTCTTCCGCTCTATGTCCCGAAGATATTCAAAAAGTTTCGGGGCAGCGCCACCTTGTGGTCAAAAGTTGTAATAAAATGTACAGAAATGCGAATAACTTTTGATTAAATTAACCCATTGTAATGAAACTGGTCATAATACAGTCAATGGCTCATGCCGAGAACATGGATACCAATTGTGCCATATTTTGCAAACCTATCTGTCCTCCGTCTTGTTATTTGTTAAAAACCTACTTTTTCAAACTCATCCTAGACCGTTTGTCCGATTTTCACCAAAATTGATCCGTATCGTCTTCAGACCATGCTGACAAATAGTTATGGATTTCGGATTGATAGACAAAACAGTTTTCATATACCACTGCAACAGAGTTGAGCCATGATGCAAAAATTACTCTTGAGGCTGTATCTCTGCAATGCTTTGACATATTGACACCAAACTTTGCATGTGTCATTGTCATCTCAATCTGACTAAACCACATCAGTTTCGTAACAGTGACACCTATTGGTCGAAAGTGATAAACCATTAAACCATTATTATTGACTGTATTTAAAATTTGACTGCTATTTTGCCTAAAATCAACTTAATAGGTCCTTAATGGCTCATTGTTGCAGTTGGCTTGAGACTTCCAGCCATGCTGGCATGTCTTGTCTTCTTCTTTGCGCTTGGCCCCGATAATGGCTGCTTGCAGCTATATTTATTATTCTGCTTCTTCCGCCATAGGAGTCTCTGGCAGCCCATAGAACCGTATGGTAAAAAGTTGTGAAATTTGGCACACTCATAGAGGCCAGTCTGAGCTGTCACTATAGCAAATTTGGTGCCTCTAACTCAATCCCTCTAGCGCCACCACCTGTCCAAAGTTTCACTCATATTTATGCTTATAACTTTTGACCCCTAAGGGCTAGAAACAAAATTCTTTTTTCATCGGATTCCTTGGCTCAAGCCGATTCGATTTCACCCTATGATGTCATTTTCCGGTATGCAAATTTTCCCGCCATTTTGAATTTTCTGAAAAACCTACTTTTTCGAACTCCTCCTAGGCCGTTGCTCCGATTTTCACGAAAATTGAAACAGATCATCTTCAGAGCATGTTGACAAAAAGTTATGGAATTCAAGTTGATTCGTCCAATCGTTTTCAATAAACGCACAAACAAATTTTACGTGGAGGTTGCAAAAACACACTAAAGGCTATATCTCCGCAACGCTTTATCGTATTCAAACCAACCTTGGTACATGTCATCACAAGCATGACTTGAAGCAACATGCAGCGTTTCGGCGCAGCGCCACCTACCTGTCCGGAGATACGAAAAATGCCTATTTTGGCTTATAACTTCTGAACCGTTTATCCAAAAATCATAAAATTGGTCTCATTAGATTCAGGGCGTCATGCCGAGTCGACTGATATCCAATTTTACCATGTCGGCCATTTTGGATGTCGGCCATTTTGAATTATGTGCAAAAATGCTGTATTTTATGAACGCATGAACAGATTGTTATGAAACTTGGTATGGGTCATCACCACGATGCCCTGAAGTAGCCTGAGAAGTTTCGAAACAGCGCCACCTAGTGGAGAATTTTTTTTTTCAAACGCTTATAACTTTGGGTGTGGTTGACATATTTTGATGGGAGTGTGTTTTTTGGTCTCCTGAATCCTTGCCGACTCCAACGATACCAGACTTGCCAGGTTTCGGCATATGGTTTGCGCAGAGTTGTAATTTAGTGCTTAAAAAACATTTGCTGATATCTTCGAAACCGCTAGTCCGATCGAGACGAAACCAGCCTCAGAAGTTCGGAAACATAGGTCGATAGCTATACGCTAATGCCCAAATCTCAAAATATTGATAGTAAGGGGTAGTAAAATCCAATCAAAGTCAGGTGTCAGTCCTTTTTTACGTGTTTTTTCATATAAATGTCTATAACTCCAAAACAAAATGAGATATTTTCACCAAACTTGACACACATATGTATGGGCTCACTATGAGGACACATAAAAAAATTGGTGGGATTGTGCCTCTTGGTGGCGCTATAATAAAACAAAACATGAAATTCCCATTGACTTCAATGCAGTATTATGGTTTAAAATGCTAATGCTATAATTTAAGAATGCATTAGCGTATCGTTACAAAACTCGGTATGTGTCTTCCGCTCCATGTCCTGAAGATACTCAAAAAGTTTCGGGGTAGCGCCACCTTGTGGTCAAAAGTTGTAATAAAATGTACAGAAATGCGAATAACTTTTGATTAAATTAACCCATTGTAATGAAACTGGTCATAATACAGTCAATGGCTCATGCCGAGAACATGG
Source organism: Pseudorasbora parva (assembly GCF_024679245.1). Lineage (NCBI taxonomy): Eukaryota > Metazoa > Chordata > Actinopteri > Cypriniformes > Gobionidae > Pseudorasbora > Pseudorasbora parva. The sequence continues at coordinate 14,603,597 of NC_090192.1, forward strand.
ATACCAATTGTGCCATATTTTGCAAACCTATCTGTCCTCCGTCTTGTTATTTGTTAAAAACCTACTTTTTCAAACTCATCCTAGACCGTTTGTCCGATTTTCACCAAAATTGATCCGTATCGTCTTCAGACCATGCTGACAAATAGTTATGGATTTCGGATTGATAGACAAAACAGTTTTCATATACCACTGCAACAGAGTTGAGCCATGATGCAAAAATTACTCTTGAGGCTGTATCTCTGCAATGCTTTGACATATTGACACCAAACTTTGCATGTGTCATTGTCATCTCAATCTGACTAAACCACATCAGTTTCGTAACAGTGACACCTATTGGTCGAAAGTGATAAACCATTAAACCATTATTATTGACTGTATTTAAAATTTGACTGCTATTTTGCCTAAAATCAACTTAATAGGTCCTTAATGGCTCATTGTTGCAGTTGGCTTGAGACTTCCAGCCATGCTGGCATGTCTTGTCTTCTTCTTTGCGCTTGGCCCCGATAATGGCTGCTTGCAGCTATATTTATTATTATTATTATTATTATTATTATTATTATTATTATTATTCACTGGCTGCCTGTTCAATTCAGGATTAACTTTAATTTACAAATGTAGGCTAGTTTGTTTTTATAGTACTGTATGTGTTGTGGCTCCAATATATTACAGAGCTCCCAAGTCTTTATACTTCATATACCGGTAGGCCTATAAACCAAATGTTTCTGACTGTCTGTAGGTCCAAAGAAATGTGAAAGGTTGATCAAGCATCTTGTCCTTTATAGGTTTGTTCAGTCTGTCAGCTCAGATTTTAGAAGGATAGTTCACACAAAAATAAAAAATTAGCCCATGATTTACTCTCTCTCTCAAGTGATCCTAGGTGTATATGATATTCTTCTTTCAGGCGAATACAATCTGAGTTATATTAAAAAATGCCATGGCTTTCAAGCTTTATAATGGCAGTGAATGGCTGTTTCTGTTTTGAAGTCAATGAAAGTGCATCTATCCAACATAAGTTTACTCCACACAGATCCAGTGATGCGTTTGTGTAAGAAAAATATTCACATTTAAAACTTTACAAACTCTAATCTCTAACTTCCATAAATCATTATACACACGTTCACGAGAGACTGGCGTATGATGTAGGTTGCAAGAGTAGCAAGTTCCGGTGACAAAGGCAGATGCGCAGAGAATAGAGTTTTAAGAGATACTGGATGCATATTTTAGAACGCCAGCCTCTTGTGTAGCTTGAGTAGCATATTTTTAGAATCTTTTCTGATATTGATTACTCAGCTGTAGGTTTTTTTTGGTTATTATTTTGTTAATTTGCCTATATGCTGATGGGTTAATTGTGATATAACAAATAATAAATGAGTGGTATAAAAAACACATTGAGATTTTATTTTCACTAAGTGAATTACATATAAATAAATATATTATTAATTTAGTTAAATAACTAGTCATTATAATGAATATTGCATCAGTAATTAAAAATAGACTACATCTCCAAATAGATAAATCAGTTGTCTTCTGTTCCGGAATCTTGACTCCTGGAACTGTGATATGCATTTTAAAGTTTGCAATGATTAGTCTATTTAATGTGTAGCTATTAGAGGTTTGTATTGGTCAGATAAGATTCATCAAGTGAACAGTTACATGTACTGGACAGGCATTGAATATACAATACCTTAATAGGACATTAATATGCATTCATGAGAGATATAGGAAGTAAAACAATAAAGGGGAAATACATAAAAAATAATAATTAATGTAAGTTACATTAATATAAATATTTCCTTTTGTTTTCCACAAATGGAATAAAGTCATACAGGTTTGGCAAACATGAGGGGGAGTAAAGTAAATGGCTAAGTTTTGAAATTTGAAGGCGGATCAACTGAGCAGCAATCACGCACACCCTGGAAGAGAACACGGCCTCGGTCACGTGATATCTCAGAAGGCGGAGGCATTGCAGAAGAGGTGGTGCTGAACTTCTCCACATCGAAGCGGTGAAGTGTGGCTTCATATTTGTAAACAGTCAGAGCGACACGAGAGGAATAGCCTATTCATTTCTTGTTTAACTAGCGCTTCAAGTGTAAGTATAGCAAAACATGCTCACGTTGAATTGCCTTAGTTCATGTAGTCAGAGCATTTACTGACAGAAACATTGCAAAACGCGTAACGTTACACTAGTCGGTGATCTTTAGCCTAATTAAGGTTTAAGGGATTGTGCTGCTCTTTAATCTCTAAGTCTCCATGTGCATTTATTTATAATAGCTAAACTTTTTATCATAACGTCGAACCTGCGGAATTTAACTGTTGAATTTTTATTTGGATAACAATAGCACGCTCTTGAGTTTTGCCAAGAGGAGAATCTCTCTCACTTTTTAAATTTTATTTCTGTTCTTACTCCAAAACATTTCTGCTTCAAATGTCAGCGTCCTTATTTTTCGTGTTTTTCCCAGATATGTGATATTTCTGTTGTTTTTCACCGATGTTCTGACGAAGCTGACTTTTGTATTTTTATTTATTTCTGTTTTATTGTCTACCTTAGGATAAATGTATCTTAAGGGAGACAATAAAACTAAATTAAATAAAAATAAAAATGAATGATGGGTGAATGCTACAACCCAACCATAAAGTATTTGCTTTGGATTTATTTACTATCTTGCATTATTGTGTTTTGCAAAGAGGATATCAATTAAAAAACATTTTTGTCCACAGAATGAAAGATAAGAGTAGCTGAAAAAAGCTTTTGGGTTTCACTAAATATAGAAATCAGAATTAAATTTTTTGGGTTAATTAGCCCTTAAGCAGGTTTAATACATTTTAAAGATCCAGCCGGTGTGTGTCACTTTTAAATGTTGTGCTTATTGCAATCTGTGTCCCAGCATGGCTGAAACTAAAGGGAAGTTTGATTTTGCGATTGATCGGGGAGGAACCTTTACGGATGTGTTTGCCCGTTTGCCCGATGGTAGAGAGAGAGTCCTAAAACTGCTGTCACACGACCCCCAGAACTACAGAGATGCCCCTACTGAGGGTATCCGCAGAGTACTGGAGGAGGTAAGGAGAAAACCATAACATATTTGGATGTAGATACTTATTGAGAAGAGTTAACTTTTTGGTTATGGATTAGGTCTGGGAGGATAGTTTAGAATGTAGAGAATTTAAGTCTTCACGTCATTAAAGTATTGCATAAAAGTCGGACTCTGTCTGTTCGGTTTTTGAATTGAACAGGAGACAGGACAGAGCTTTGCTCGAGATCAGCCCTTGGACACTTCTCAAATTGGCTGGATTCGGATGGGCACCACAGTGGCGACTAATGCCTTACTAGAGCGACAGGGTGAGAGAACAGCACTACTGGTGACACGCGGATTTCGGGACCTGCTACATATCGGCACGCAAGCGCGACCTGACCTGTTTGATCTGGTGAGTAAAAATTATGATGTAAATTCATGCCAGTGACTCGGATACCAAAAGGGGGTCTTTATGAGAGCTGAGCCTTTGGATGATGAATCATTCATACTTAACAGATTTTTTTTAATTTTTTTTTTTACTTCCTGTTAGAAGGTTTTAAGGGGTCCCCAGAAAATTTCAGAGAATAACAAGACAAAGCAAAAAAGGTTGAAGTCTACCTAACATTCTTACTGTTTAATTTCTAAATATTTCTCTCCTTACTTGCCGTATACATACTTTCCAGTTTTTCTCACTGTAGTCTCCTTTATCTTGCAAACTGGTTTGTAAGGCAGTATTCTTAATGCAGTATGTAAGCTGCTTACTTACATTTATTGTAAAAGCTGCTTATACAAATAATTTTTAATTGAAAATATTCTTCTTCAGGTTTATACATCCAACATTAAGTATAGCCAATTTATGTTTGGAAACATTATGTTGTATTCAGGGCCGGATTGAGACTCATTTTCAGCCCTGGAGTTTCATGCCTTAGACCGGCCCACTTTAGTTCATGACAGACTATATTAAAATAATGTGATTCAAACCTCAGAATATAAGTCTGCAATAGGTGCACTGTTCTCTAGAGCCTTATAATTCTTTATATTTTTGAAAAATATAATTTTCAATTCAGTGCAAAAACAGTAGCCTAAGTTTTGCTTCACATTGAATATTTATTAGAGCAGTAAATAACAGGACAGTATCAGAATCTCTCTTTTTTTTTTTAAAGAATTAGTAGCCTATTCATAAATATCCAAACATTAAAATGTAGAAAATAATTTTAGTTTTTTTCTTCTTCTTCAGAAAACAAGTCAATTTCTTATGTCATTTGTCTAGTAAATGTATCTTGAATTAAGAATATTTAGATATTTGAACTGGAAACTGTTCTTACTTTGAACTAGTAAGATACTAAGTAAGAAAAACATTTTTTCAGTGATAATGTTTGCTTATTCACACACTATGGTATAATAGCAGTTTACCTGTGTCTTTCACCGTAAGAGCTAGTCTCTTCACAACTGGGTCCTGGCTCGCCTTCTGACGCTAAATAACATTTGTTACATTTATTTCTCACCACAAATATCCCCTTTTTACAAAGCTTTCAAATCAAGTCAGTTTCATTAATGTATTGCTGAATCATCAGGTATCAATTATCTCAGGGCATTTTTCATTGAGCAAGTCTCTTCCTATGAGTTCTTCTGAATGACAATCCTACCTGCCCATTCTGGTGTGTTGGGCTCATGACTGGAGCTTGGTAACATTACTGGGCCTTGCTCTTCACTATGAGCAGCAAAACGGACTAGAGGCAGCTGCTGCTGAAGAGCTAAGAAAAAGTTTGATACATGAACGTGGTTTGCAGACAATTTTGTTTTGCGCGGTCGCATCTTGCACTGCTCCTAACTAGTTAACGTTATAATTACTTACCTGCCTCATCGTCATCATTTGTTTTTTGAGTAATGTGAACAGCTTAGAAGTACTATTGGCCGCGTCAGAGCCTTTTTATTTTTTATTCTGGCCTTTTCAGCGCCGCCTTTCCGCTTCCTATTATCCATTTTTATCTTACTTTTTTATTTTGAGCAACTTTCAAGGCGCTGAATCGGGGGCGGGCCAGGGAGTCAGAATATAATCACGTCATCATTAACCTGCAGGCTGCACTCTGCGAGAAAATATTATGTAAAAAGAGTGGGACTTCGATAAAATAACAAAATAAAAAGAGTTGGACTGCGGTAAAATACAAAAGTGGGGCTGCTGTGAGTGCAGGTAGCCTAGGGACAGCATCCATAGTTCAACTAAGTGCCATGACAAAAACGGCCCTCGCGGCCACAAAAACAGACCGGCCCACTGGGAGTTTTTCTGGTGCTCCTGATTAGCCAATCCGGGCCTAGTTGTATTACATTTATTATTTAGGCATTTTAAACAATACATTTTTTGTCACACATGAAAAAATATATAGATGGATTTTAAGAAGGGGGTCCCTCATAAAAGTTTTGACATATTTGGGGGTCCTTGTCATCATAGAGTTTGAAAAACCCTGCTCTAAGATACTCGAAAAATGCCTTTCAAGTATGACAGCTGTTATTTTTTTCTCCATTTTGTCAACTGGGCCTTAAGTTTTCCACCCGCTAGACTAGAGGGTGCCTATTCAAAACAAAGGCGTAGCTTGATGACGCCAAGTTTGAGTACAGAATCTTGGGACATGTGGTTTTCACCTTACAGCCGGTGGAAAAGAATCGGGCTAGGACTCCGGCAGAAATCATGTTCGTAGATGCGATTATTAATGTTACTGTAGTGTGATGCTGAGCAGGACAGAGTGTTATGGGAGCTGAGCAAGGCCGCTGGGGCGATTGTTGCTGAACACACGGTTCGTGATCAGCAGAACTTTTATTATGATGCGGGACACAGTCGCCGGCGCCATTTATGCTTTGGAGGTAACACAGCTCTGTTCATCATATTAGATACATTTAAAGGAGCCCTAGAATGATTGGAAACAATATGTTAAATTGTTCTCTGATATCTACATAGGTATGTGGCTTATTTAAGGGCAAAAATTGTCCAGATACAGTTTTACAGGTCCATTTACAACCCTAGAAATTGTCCCTAGGATGTTATGCTCTGTTTTTGCCTTATTTGGAAGAGTCATGAATATTAATGTTGAGCTCTGCTTTGATTGGCTTATTTCAGCTGCTCACAGCACAGCAGTTCAGCGAAGCGGCTCATGAGTCCTGACCGCCCTTACAGAACATAGACCGACTGAATGATACTTTAAGCAGAACATCTCAAATGGAGATTGCGGAAATGCAGGCTACTTGTTTATTGGTGTTTTTAGATCGTCCGCGCTAAGAAAGAGCTTGCGTGCTTGCGGTTAACAGATTTCAGTAATTTATATCCCCCAACAGAGATTTTCTTTGAAAAGAAACCCGTATACTATCCAGTGTTTTACCTTAACATAGAGTTTCCTATTGTTTCTGTACTAGCATCTTGCGTCATTTAGACAATGCGGTCTCTCTAAGAAACTTTCAATTGAATTAGAAATTGTTTAAAGAGTCAAAAAGTGGATAAAATCACTACTTACTGCTTGCAGGAATATAGTTGCCCCTTTCTTCAGTTTATGACGCTGAGCGAAGCTTGCTTGAAATGGGCCGAGCAAACGAATGGTTTTGAAATAAATTGTTGTGGTATCTGATTATAATAAAATTAAAATTTCTTTATTGTATAAACTAACCCTCTAAGAGTGTACTTCGATCCGCACCTCGACCGGAAATAGTAAACCATCTGGGTAACTTTGGAAAACTCTTTTCAGCATACTACGGTTTGGGACATACTAATTCTATTTTCGAATACTAGTTAGTATGGATAGTATTTGAATTGGGACACAGGGCCAGTCTTATTGTCTTACATACTCAGTCCAGTTAGACCAGAGACAAATGCATTTCTCCTTTTCTAATCTTAAGGTCAAAGTGAGTCTCTCCATGATATATATTTGTTATATAGTGTTTCAATTCTTCAGAACCGGTGGGTCTGTTTGAAGCCATTTTCTTGTCAGGGCTTTTCCTGCTGACAATTACAGAATCCTAAACAGATACTATCTGCAGTTGGAGTCATATTTGGGGTTTCCAGACCTAGGTACATGTGTAAGAAATCAAAAGGGATATTATTTAGATGAATATTCTCTAAGCATCTGTGTACCTCTTGCCAAAACGGTTCAGCCTTTGTGCTGGCCTAGAATAGGTGATAATGATTAGCGTCATTATCGCCACACAGTCTCCAGCACCCTGTTCCTATGTTTTGGTGAGCTTTCTAAACAGGGGTAATAAAAAAAATCTCATTATGTTTTTTCATCCAAATTCTCTAAAGTTAATGAATAAGCTGTCTTCCACTGCATTTTACACATTACTTCCCAGTCATTCTCATCTATTGCTGTGCCTATTTCCTTTGACCATTTATTTTTGACGTATTGCAGGCAGCATGTTTATTGGTTTATTGGCTTTCTTGGAGACCTTGGTACAGCCTTATGATTTTTGTAATAGTATTCTCATTTCTCATTTCTAGATACCAATACAATTCTTGATTTACCGGACCATGTTTCACCTTGAGAGTTTGAAGACCCCCAAACTTTTCAATGTCATTTAATGTTCACGGTTCAACTAACCATCTGTAATATTACACATTAATCCTCAATCTGTTGTTGCTGTTGGTCAGCAAGTTCTGAGAGTTCATTCTCACTCAAAATTCTTTCTGAATTGTAAATGGCATACTGTTCATACTATTTCAGCTATTATTTAAAATATGGCAAAAATAATAATGTATGCTACTTTACCATTCTGAATACCGCCACCAAATTATTCAGTATTTGTTCAGTAGGTCCAACCTTGGAACTACTCCTTCATAGACCATTTTTGAATGCTACTGGCTTGTGCAATAGACAGCATTTACAGGCAAGAAAACAATCATAGGCTTAAAAAAGAAAGAGATTTTAGTGAACTGAATTTGTTTGAAAACAGATTCCTTCACAAATTAAAACACCACTACTGGTAAGTAATAGTAATTTAACAGCATACTTATAAGCGACTGATAGTTTTCCAGAGTTTTGCTCAAGTGTATAATGGCTCAGAGGACACCTGTTGCTTTTTTAAAAATAATTTGCCTCTACTATGCCACACCACCTCAAGAGGGATTGAAAGATTAGTGGGAGGTTGGAGGGGTCATGAACCCAGGAACAAGTAAAATTGTGTTGGAGACAGAGAAACAGAAATTATGTTAGTGGTTTGAATTGTTGGGTTCAGAAACAAGCATTACACAACTATGCAAATGCTTTCATGAGTGTGTAACAAGTTCGATATAGTGAGGAAGGAAGAGGACACGGGGGTCGGCAGGACTGTTGATGCTCTTTATTTTCTCAATAACTCAAATCACAACGTGCACGCTTCAGCGTGTGTTTGTCTCTGTATATGCTCAGTTTCGCTTCCGGGTCACGCACTTCCGGGTTCCGGATATCTCAGGGTCTCGCATCAACAGTCCGACTCTCTCTCTCCTCGGTCTCCGGTTCCGCTGGTGTTTTATCCCGTCTCCGCGCTCATTACTAGAACAAGAGACAGGTGTTATTAATCTGCGTCCAACCCACTCACTTACCGCTCGTCCCGTGGCCCTCTCTCCCGCTGCAGACCTCGCTGAACCACGCCCCCCTTGCCACATACCCCCACCGCCCGACTCAGGCCGGGGAGCCGTCCGGCCTGCAGCCCCCCCCCCCCCCCCCATTTCTGGAGAGGAAATCGGCCACAGCCATCTGAGCACCCGGCCTGTGGACCACCTTGAACTTAAACGGCTGAAGAGCCAGATACCAACGGGTGATCCGCGCGTTGGTATCCTTCATGCGGTGGAGCCATTGGAGAGGAGCGTGGTCCGAACAGAGAGTGAACTCCCGCCCCAGGAGGTAATAGCGGAGGGTGAGAACGGCCCATCTGATGGCCAAACACTCCTTTTCTATGGTGCTGTACTTAGCTTCTCTCTTGGAGAGCTTACGGCTAATGTACAGCACCGGCCGCTCTCCCCCCTCCACCTCCTGGGCCAGGACTGCGCCCAGCCCCCTGTCCGACGCGTCAGTCTGCAACAAGAAAGGGAGAGAAAAGTCAGGGGAGTGTAACAGCGGCCCGCCACATAGGGCAGCCTTTACTTGGGTAAAAGCCTGTTGACACGGCTCCGTCCACTGGACCGTATCTGGTAGCCCCTTTCTAGTAAGATCAGTCAAAGGGCTGGTGAGGTCCGAATAATTTGGTATAAACCGTCTATAATATCCCGCCAGCCCCAAGAACTGTCTTACCTCCTTTTTGGTCTTGGGCCTCGGACAGGTTGCAATTGCGGCAGTCTTATCAATTTGGGGACGCACCTGCCCATGACCCAAGTGGAAGCCCAGATACCTTACTTCCACCCGCCCAATCGCACACTTCTTCGGATTGGCCGTGAGCCCCGCTCTCCTCAGCGACCTCAGGACCGCCCTCACATGCTGCATATGCCGCTGCCAGTCGTGACTATAAATCACTATGTCATCTAGGTACGCAGCAGCATATGCAGCATGGGGACGCAAAATCCTATCCATGAGTCGCTGGAAGGTTGCGGGCGCCCCGAACAAGCCGAAAGGAAGCGTGACAAATTGGTGTAATCCGAACGGCGTGGTGAAAGCTGTTTTTTCTTTGGACAATGGAGACAAGGGGATCTGCCAATAGCCCTTTGTTAAGTCCAGTGTCGAATAAAATCGAGCCGAGCCTAACCGATCAAGCAATTCGTCAACCCGTGGCATTGGATACGCGTCGAACTTCGACACAGCGTTCACCTTGCGGTAGTCCACACAGAACCTGACCGAGCCGTCCGTTTTGGGGACCAAAACTATCGGGCTCGCCCAGTCACTGTTGGACTCCTCGATTACTCCCATGTCGAGCATTGCGCCTAATTCGTCCTGAACTACTTTTTTCTTGTGTTCAGGCAAGCGATACGGCCGGCTGCGAACTACCACGCCCGGCTCGGTCTCGATATGGTGCTGAATCAAGTCGGTACGTCCCGGTAGGGGCGAGAACACGTCGGCGAACTCCGCTTGCAACTTCGATAAATCAGCGAGTTGTAACGGTGAGAGGTGGTCTCCCCCAGGGGCCAGCGCGACTGATTGCGCCTTAATGCTCGCCTCTGGCCCGAGATCATCCTCTCCCCCGATCACCGTTGCCAACAACACCGATTCCACCTCATTCCATTTTTTCAGCAGATTGAGGTGGTATATTTGACGTGCCCCGTTCCTATCGGATCGTATCACTTCATAATCGAGCTCTCCTATCTGTCGTGCGACCTCAAACGGCCCCTGCCACTTCGACATTAATTTTGAGCTCGAGGTTGGGAGTAGAACGAGCACTTTCTCTCCCGGTGTGAATTTGCGCAGTTTAGTACCCCTGTTATATGACCGGCTCTGGCGGTCCTGGGCTTGCAACAAATTCTCCCTAGATAGCCGCCCCAATGTGTGGAGTTTTGTTCGCAAGTCCATGACGTACTGAATTTCGTTTTTGGCCAACGACGGCCCCTCCTCCCAAGTTTCTCGTAGGACGTCCAGCACCCCCCGTGGCTGACGCCCGTAGAGAAGCTCGAAGGGGGAAAACCCCGTGGAGGCTTGCGGGACCTCGCGCACAGCAAATAAGAGGGGTTCTAACCACCGATCCCAATTTTTGGCGTCTTCTTGTACGAATTTACGGATCATGGATTTAAGAGTGCGATTAAATCGTTCGACCAAACCGTCTGTTTGTGGGTGATAGACGCTGGTTCGAATGGATTTAATGCCCAATAATCCGTACAATTCGCTTAACGTGCGTGACATAAACGCCGTGCCTTGATCAGTGAGGATTTCTTTCGGAATCCCCACCCGGGAGATTAAACGAAACAGTGCGTCCGCAACACTCTTCGCCGAGATGTTGCGGAGAGCCACTGCTTCCGGGTATCGTGTTGCGTAGTCCACGATAACTAGCGCAAAACGATGCCCGCGTGCGGATCGTTCTAATGGCCCGATGAGGTCCATCGCAATTCTCTCGAAGGGGACCTGCATTAATGGAAGAGGGCGCAATGGCGCTTTTGGGGCGGCCAGTGGGTTCACCAACTGACATTCAGGACAAGACGCGCACCACCTGCGCACATTGTCATAAATGCCTGGCCAAAAGAATCGGGTCATTAAACGATTCAGCGTGGCCGCCTGTCCCAGGTGGCCCGCCATCGGGTTAGAATGAGCCGCCTGGAAAAGCATTTCCCGGCGGCTCTTTGGTACTAACAATTGGGTTGTATCCATTTTTGTCTGAGCGTCTTGGGTCACTCGATACAACCTATCTTTAATTATGGCAAAATAAGGATACGTGACGGGCAATGCGGGTTGGAGGGACTGACCGTCGATAGTGCGGACCTGTTGAAACGCATGTTTTAGCGTCTCGTCTTGAGACTGCTCCAGAGGGAAGTCATCGCGGTCCGAGAGAATCAGTCTCTCAACCCCGCTCGGTTCCTCTGAAGCCGTTCCCAAGGGCCCCGTATCAGCCTCGCCAACCTGCACTCGCACCGCCCCGTTCCTAGCCTTGTTTTCCCAAGCGGCATCCGCGCACAACGACCCCAATAACGCCGAAAAGGCGGGCCAATTCGTCCCCAGAATTAGCGGATGCCGGAGGTGGGGACTAACCGCCACCTCAACACTATGCTTTTTTCCCCTAAACTGTATCGTGACTGGGACAACCGGATATTCCACCACATCCCCGTGCACACACCGCACCTTAACCACGCGGCTTGTATCCAACGCCCCAGGCTGAATCAGGCTTTGATGGATCGAGGTTTGGTTACATCCTGAATCCACCAAGGCCTGATATGTACCCCCCTTGATACTTACAGGAATTTGGTACTCTCCTGCTTGATCGGGGGTGGTCCGCTGGACGTCCGGGATCCGGATCATTGTTCCGATGTCCATCATCGGACATCGGTCCACAAAATGATCCGGATCACCGCACCGCCAGCAGGCCAGCCCAGGCCTACCCGCCGCCCCGGCGGCGGGGAGTGGGTTGGAGGCTGAGCGCGGATAGGGGGCGGAACCGGATCCATAGTCACTACCCGTCCCCAGCGGCCCCGCCCCCCTGGGCGGGGCCCGCGAACTCCCAGACGGTCCAAGGCCCATCCCACCCCGGCCTCTGGGGGGAACGCGAGGAGGGCCTGGAGGGCGGGACCTGGGGAGAGGGACAGGTCGAGAGAGAGAGAGAGAAGGGGGAGAGAGAGAGGGAGAAGTTAGTGGGGGTGCGCCGACCCCCGGGCACGCCACCAGGTGGTCCTCCGCCAAATTGATGGCCGTCTCCAGCGACGTGGGCCGGTGGCACTGGACCCACTCGGCGGTCTTCCTGGGGAGCCGAGTGATAAACTGCTCCAGCACCACCAGATCGACGACATGGTCCACGTCGCTGCCGCCGGCCAGCAGCCATCTGCGGCACTCGTCCCGGAGCTGTTGGGCCAATGCGAAGGGTCGACCGGACTCGCCCCACTCCAGGGAGCGGAAACGCTGGCGGTGTTGTTCTGGGGTCCGGCCGACCCGCTGAAGTATGGCCCGCTTCAGATCGTCGTAGTCCAGGAGGTTCGCAACCGGTAGATGTTGCGCGGCCGCCTGGGCTTCGCCTGATAGAAGAGGGATGAGGCGCACCGGCCACTGTGCCCGGGGCCACCCGCAGGCCTCCGCGGCTTTTTGGAAGAGATCCACGAAGGCCTCGGGGTCGTCTTCCGGCCCCATCTTCTGTAGGGGCACGTGCACCGGTGCGCTGGCCCGCCCAGCGGCCTCGGCGCGAACCTCCCGGTCCATCCAGCTCCGGAACTGCTCGCGGTCCTCTTGCTGGCCTTGGACTATGGCCGCGAAGCGGCTCTCCTGTTCAGTCCGAAGGTCCAGCAACGCCTTATGATGTTCCTGGTGGAGGACCGCGAGGGAGGTGATGATCTCCGCAAATGGCGAGGCGGAGGGCGTTGTCATGGCGGCGGCTCTGTCCTGCTTCCTTCCCGGGTTTCGGCACCAGTGTAACAAGTTCGATATAGTGAGGAAGGAAGAGGACACGGGGGTCGGCAGGACTGTTGATGCTCTTTATTTTCTCAATAACTCAAATCACAACGTGCACGCTTCAGCGTGTGTTTGTCTCTGTATATGCTCAGTTTCGCTTCCGGGTCACGCACTTCCGGGTTCCGGATATCTCAGGGTCTCGCATCAACAGTCCGACTCTCTCTCTCCTCGGTCTCCGGTTCCGCTGGTGTTTTATCCCGTCTCCGCGCTCATTACTAGAACAAGAGACAGGTGTTATTAATCTGCGTCCAACCCACTCACTTACCGCTCGTCCCGTGGCCCTCTCTCCCGCTGCAGACCTCGCTGAACCACGCCCCCCTTGCCACAGAGTGCTTGGGCAATAGAGTATACCTATGAATGTCTGTGCCTGTCACGTTATTTAGGTACGTTGTCCTTCAAATTGTCCATCTCACAAAAAAATCTTTTGAAACATTTCATAAAAAACTTATTGTCCCAAGAACTTTATTTTAAAAGGTTATGAGTTAAATGTCACAACTGCTTGTTTTCTCTAGTGGAGGAATGTTCTTAAATTGGAGTCATGTTTGAGAATTCTGAATTGTAAAATTCAAATTTTTGTAAAAGCTCTTGGCTAAAAAGGGAACACGGTGAAAATGCACTGATTTGTAGTCAGACAAGGGTCAACTAAATAATAAAGTTGCATTTTGATTAAGTTTAAACTGTGTTCTCAGGACAAGGGTATTTTTCACAACTGACTAGTATGGGCAGTGGACTGGTTGAGCATTAATATCAATGATTTAAAATGTTTGACTTTACACCATTGTGAGGTAGTGAGAGAGGGATCATTTGTGACGTGATTGTGGACTGAGGACTTAATATTTTACTTCATTACTTAAAGGGTTAGTTCACCCAAAAATGAAATTTATGTCATTAATGACTCACCCTAATGTCACCCTAAGGATCGCGTGTCAAACTGCTAAAATCATGTGACATTGGCAATCCGAATCATGAATCAATATGCTGATTCATAACCGCTTGAATCTTTATTTGAGGATTGAACACAAACAAGGAAGAGGAGATAATGCTGAATAAAGTCATAGTTTTTTTTTTTTTTTTTTGGACCAAAATGTATTTTCGATGCTTCAAGAGATTCTAACTAACTAACTGATGTCACATGGACTACTTTGATGATGTTTTTATTCCCTTTCTGGACATGGACAGCAGGGACGTGCACAGGATTTTTGAGGGGCAGTTGCTCTGACCTAAAAAAGGGAAACACCCCCCCCCCCCCCCCCCCCATGATCTGTCCAATTACAAATTATTGTAATTGCCATTATCATTATTTCAATGCCCCCTAGTGGTATTTATGTTCTTCTCAGGAAAAATATTATAGGTGGGGCTATTTTTTTGCAGTGTGGTCTGGGGGTTTCTCCCCCAAGAATTTTTTTTATTTCGTAGATGTGATTTCCTGCATTTTGGTGCGTTTGAGGCCATTTCCCTTGCCTATACCAATAAAGAACTCAAACCAGTCAATATCAATAGTCTAATAAAAAAAGACAATATTAATTTAACTGCCATCAACAGTTTATGATCGTCCATTTGTTATACCTTTCCGACAACGTTAAGTCTCACCCGACAACCGCGACAATCTCCTTCTAGTGCCGCTCATGCAGGCTCAGCCAAGGCAGTTAGAAGGATTTTGGGGGCCCCAAGCAAAATGGACATGGCTAACTTTCTACAGATAAACGGGTAATGATTAAAAAATGTTTGTAAAACTTTAAGAAACCATTTTTAAAACATCTATAAACATTACATAGATAGACAGACCAAATATTCCTAACACTTTGTTAAGGGTTACTAGGTTTGTAAACTGTCTATAAACATTATCTGGATGGTTATTATGAAGTTGCAACAGATGACTATAATACCTGTTAAATAGTTAATAAACAGTAACAGTAAAACCTGTGGGTTGTCCTGATACTGTACTTCAAAATGCAACAGTGTAAAAATTGCCACACCGAATAAAGTAACTGTTCAAGATCCATTGGTAACTTATAAAAATAATATCATATTTGCATAACCTGTTACTACCAAATATCCCGACACTAGCACATTAAGATAAGCTATGAAAAAATCATGTTCCTCTGTCTCTTTCTGGTCAAATAATGTTTATAATAATAGTTAATGCTATATTAACTATTCCAGGTTATTTATGAATAGCATAAAAATAGTTAGTATAGCATGCTATGCCACTTTCATCAAAACCTATTACAAAGCTATAGCAATTTTATGTCATTAAATACGATAAACAGTTATTCTGGAACAGATCTGCTTCTTCCTTATCCCGTTAAAAAAAAAAAAACATATTACAGTAAGTAACCATATTCCATCCGTTCGGGAAAAAAAGTTGCACTAACTGTTCGTTACAAGCAGCATTTGCCGTCAGGCAGGTAACGTTAGCTAACATAAACATATTTTTGCTAGCCTACCTGCTGCAAAATTACACCATTTTTGTACAAATAAAGCTATTTTATAAAGTGTAATTTATCACTTACCACTATCTTGTTTTTTCTCTTTTTTCTTTTCTGGCTTCCTAACGCATAATTCCGCTTCATGATCGCCGAGGAGGTTTTGTATTTTGCCGGCAGCAGAGATAGCGTGGTTGGGTGGCTGTTGTCAGCGACGACTGAGAGGGCCCCCTTGAGGGGGATTCCGATAACAGTGTCATTGCACTTTACTGCATTGACTATCAAAGGGGCGCTCAAGCAGTTTGTCGTTGCATGTTATTCTTAACCTGTGGCTGTCTTGAGGCCCCAGGCCAGCTCGGTGCCCCAAGCAATTGCTTGACTTTCACTTTCGGACGGGTACCCGAATATGGAAGTGAACGAGGCTTTGCGAATTTTTTTTTTTTTTTTTTTTTTTGTATCTAGGCCTACATGAAATTCTGCATCCATTGTACGATTTTTTTATTTATTTTTTTCCACCTCGGAAGGGCAACGTGAGTCGAGAAGGGCATATGGGCAGTTGCCCGGGCAACCTGAGCAACCCCCCTGTGCACGTCCCTGATGGACAGTACAGTGTGCATACACTTTCATATGCTCTCGGACTAAATATAAAATATCTTAAACTTTGTTATGAAGATGAACGGAGGTCTTACGGGTGTGGAACGACATTAGGATGAGTCATTAATGACATACATTTCATTTTTGGGTGAACTAACCCTTTAATATTATTAGGGATGCACGATATTGGATTTTTGCCGATATCCGATATGCCGATATTTTTCAGCTCATTTTGGCCGATGCCGATACCGATGCCGATATATGTTTATTTTTTCCCTTTGTTTGGAAACAACACCATTTTGAGCAAAAACTATTTTTTTTCATTCTGGTTTCAGATTTCTGAGGTATCCTTACTAAAAGGATTCTTGTTGAAGATAAATAAATGTTAATAAAGTTCTTTTTATGATAAGAGTATATTAAAAGCTCTGAAAATAACAATAATAAAGTCAGTAATTTTTCACCCCAGATGCAGCTGTAACCTAAATATTGCATTTTTGGATTTAACGTTTGTGCACATGAAGTGGGGGTGGCATGACATCCATTGATGCTGTCTTTTAATTCTACAATTATTGTAGAGCTCCTTGGATTATTTTTCATCATCCATTTCGTAAAATTTTATTACAGATTAATACACTGTATATAAAAGTATTTAATTTACAAGTGTCATGCTTGTGATTTATGACATCATTACTGATTTGTTTATTCAGAACAAGAAGTAACTTCAATTTATTTGTGTATTCTACTTTTCATTGTATTAGTGTAACAACAGCGCACCCCACTACATGTATAAATATATAGCGGTCTAGCGGGAGGGCACTAGGACCTGGAGGAGCTTCTGCTGCTGTGGAGGCTGCCGCACGCGCTAGAGAGTGGGAATGGGGAGACGCGATTGGGCTTGTTTTGGGCTAGTTTTGTTGTGAAAACGTGGCAAATCTGCTGCTGACGGTCACGTCCTTCTGTACGTGCATTCAGAAATTCAAGGCAGCATTTAAAAACAGTCAATATAAATCACTGTACATGCAATGTATTTTCTTGTTTTCACTTGAAGAATGACCGCAGTGCTGACATGGTCTCATCGCTGTAGCACTCCTTGCACACGTGAGTTATTGCAGGCGCAGATCAACACGTTATCATATCGGCAAGGCATATCGGCATAATGTTTTCATATCGACCGATGCCGATTTTTATATTTTAAGCGTTTATCGGCCGATTCCGATGTCATGCCGATAATATCGTGCATCCCTAAATATTATTACTTAATTATGCTTAAATGGGTGGTTCTGTGTTTTTTTCTAGGCTTGGTTGTGTTTATGGGGCGCAGTATAACACTTTTTTTTCTTTTTTTTTAAAACGCTGTATTTTTCTTATATTTTACCTTTATTCCACTCCGCTATCTCCACTGTCCTTTGAACGGCTCGTTTGCTTCCTGCTTCTATGAAGCCCATCCCTCCGAAAAACGAAATCTAAGACCATTGCTTAGATTGGTTAGATGGACAAATGTAGTTTAATGTATTTTTATTGGCTGAAGTGCCAAGCACAGGTTGTCCGAAAACGCCACGCCCCTTACAATTACAGGCAGAAGTCACATCTGCGGTGACTAGCAAGGGTTTATGATGTCACCAACCCGGGAAGAAGCTCGTTGAAGTTCAAACTGGCCGTTTTTGTAGGCAATAAACTGCCATAACTTTAAAAGTTATATATCTCCATTTGCATTGAACTTTCAGCGCTCTAACTTTGCAGATACTGTTTATGCTCATGCAGCAACATTACACATTAACTAAAGTTAAAAAAGTGAAATCTCATGCAACACCTCCTTTAAGTACTATATGTCATTTTTGCAATTCATTCACTATTAGCATTGTAAAATCAATTATTGAACGTCACCAACTAACTAACTAGCCAGCCTACACTAGCCTCTGCCACAATTACTGTTTCCATTTAGGATACACAGTATATCGTGACCATATCAGGTTTTGGCCTATATTGATGTTGTAACGTTGTTGCAGGTCTTAAAACACAGTAGTTTTTGCACAAAACCAGTATTTTTCAGATTAAATGTACACTGGAAATGCATCAGTATGAAACCCCAGAAGATAATGAATGATAATGCCAAATTATTTAAATCTTTTAACAAGGTTTCATCTCACCACGGAAAATATGTTCATCACTGAAAAACTGTTCACAATCAACAATGCTTTGATGAAATTCCTAGATAATCAAGTGTTTTGTTGTTTTATGACCTGCGTGCAAGTGTTTCAAAGTGTGTGTTGTTGTTTTAGGAGGTGTGTATGCCGGATGTGCTGTATGAGGAGGTGATTGAAGTGGAAGAGAGGGTTATTCTCAGACAAGATTCTTGTCAGCTTCCCAGAAACGAGCCCAAACGAATAGTAACAGGTGAACAACATGTCAACATCTAGTGCATATACCTCATTTTAACAGGTCACATCATGAGGGATTAAGTCATGCTCGTTGTGTATGACATTCTTCTTTCAGACGAATACAATTTGCGTTATATTAAAAAAATGTCCTGCCTCTTCCAAGCTTTATAATGGCAGTGAATGGCTGTTTCTGTTTTGAAGTCCATAAAAGTGCATCTGCCCATCATAAAAGTAATCCACATGGCTCTGGGGGTTTAATAAAGGCCTTCTGAAGAGAAGCAATGCGTTTTTGTAAGAAAAATAGCCATATTTAAAACTTTACAAACTCTAATTTCGTTCACGAGAGATTGGCGTTCCAGCGCATGTTGTTGGAAGCAGGAGTAGCATAAGTTCTGCCATTATAAAGCTTGGATTAGCCAGTATATTTTTTATATATCTCTGATTGTATTCATCTGAGAGAAGAATGTCATATACACTTAAGGTAAGTAAATTATGGGCTAAATTTTATTTTTGGGTGAACTATCCCTTTAAGGTTTTCTTGATATTTTGTATTAAAGGACTTTATATAAGGACTATTCCATATCAAATTAATTCTATCACAAAAGATAGTTTTTGAGGTCAAAACATTCTCCTTAGTGCAGAAGGGGAATTATTGAAATGAGCTGCAAAACTACTTGATCTGAAATTCCATAACTTGTCACAAAAATGAATGCATTAACATTAATCTATGATGCTCATTTAGAACCATTGTCAAGGTTATTACAGAGGTAATTTACTTCTGGACAACCTAAAGTCATAGCAACATAAATGGCATGTATAATTTTTACGGTCATGGAGAGAGAGAGTAAAATGTCCATTAACTCTTTCCCCGCCAGTGTTTAAAAAAAAAAAGTTGCCAGCCACTGCCAGGGTTTTTGACAATTTTCACAAAAATGTAATAGCCCATAGAATATTTTGTTTAATGAATATCTGAGCATGCAATATATAAAAATAAAGAGCTGACCCTCTTCTTTTAAACAAAAAAACCAAAAACGTTTTATTCTAGCTTCATGCCTTCCTTTTTTATCAACATTTGAATATGGGTAGGTTTCATTAAAAAAAGCAACATTTTGAACAAAAAGCTGAGAAAACTACGTATTTGTGAAAGGCTGTTTCCAGATCAGATTCAGAGCGATGATCAAACACAGATGACGTAGATCGAGTCCATCAACACTTCTAATGCTTGCACAGTCATGTAGTTCGTCCTGGGTCCACATTTCATTCAGTAACATTAGGCAGTTTTGATTCGTATGCAGTTTATTGACGATCACGTTATTTTTCATATGCATATTACATGCATTACATCGCTCGTTTCACTCATATGCTGTAAAAAAATATGGACGTAGTGTCCGTGACGTCACCCATAGGATTCCGATAAGCCGTTCTGAAGCGTAAAGTATGGGCGAGCTGGGCGTTGCCATCTTGTGAGCGAGTCATCGCGTGTCACTCCCGGATAACAGAAAATGGGCAAAAAGGCGGGATGTGCGGAGCTGAGGTGACGCAATGACTGTAGACGGCAGATAAATGGCTATCCACTTGTAACCACGCCCTTAATTATGCAGAACGTTAAGGCTTTATATAACGTAAACGAATGAGTTATAAAAAAATTCAGCCCCCTCACAGTTGTCATGAAGATTAAAATTAGCCTTATAGGCCAAAACCACAATTTGTACCAGGCTGTAAACATGTTTTTTTCTGCTGTAAAGTTGAGAATTTTAACTTGGGGCTCAATGAGATTCTGCTCCCTTCTGGAGCCTGCCTCTAGTGGCCAGTTAAGGAATTACAGTTTACATTACTTCCGTTTTGGCTTCAAGAGAGATCGCGGGAGGTTGCCGCTTGGTTTCACTGCAACTTGTACACGTATGTTTTGATCAGGAGATTCAGTACTCTCATTCAGTAGATGCACAATAGCGCCCCCTAGCGTCTCACAGTGAAAACATGGAAACCCGGAAAAAGCATTTTCTCACAAATAACGGACATTTCCGTGTTTGGCAGGGAAAGAGTTAAAGCATGATAATCATTACTTGAATCCCATTCATTTTCCATGTCTCCTCTTGTCTCATAAGCATCATGTTAACTTTGTTAGCAGTGTAAGAAACATTGGCTAACATATATGTCATATGGAACTAGTTTTGTTGGTTTATACAATTTCAGCAAAGTATCAATAACTTCAACTGAATGAAATCTAAGCATGGAATCTCTGTCTCTTTCAGGCAGTACAGGAGAAAGTCTGGAGGTGTGGCATGAGTTGGATCTTTTACGTGTTGAACAGGATTTAAAACGCGTGCAATCCAAAGGCATCAGAAGTATAGCGGTTCTGCTACTTCATTCTTACACGTTTGTATAGATCATTATATACATCTTAAGTATTTATTACACTGCTGTCTGTAATACTTTTTCTGTTTGGTCAATTGCGACATTCAGTGATCTGATATTTCTTAAAGATGTGATGAATTGAGAAATCAGTTTTCCTTTGAGCCTTTGATATATAAAAGGTCATGGTAATATAAGAATATCCTGTAAGTTTCAGAGCTGAACATTTTATTG
Source organism: Pseudorasbora parva (assembly GCF_024679245.1). Lineage (NCBI taxonomy): Eukaryota > Metazoa > Chordata > Actinopteri > Cypriniformes > Gobionidae > Pseudorasbora > Pseudorasbora parva. The sequence goes on from NC_090192.1 coordinate 14,624,617, forward strand.
TTAGTAAAAGAAAAGCTTTTATAGACACCAGGCCCAGAAAACAAGGCTCTCAAATCAACAAGGTATTAGAAGGGGGAAACACCGCCTCTACAGATAAATGTTTACGCTGCTTCTGTAGCCCTGCCCACCGTCTCACAGAAGATAGCAAGATAATCATTTATAAACAAGACACAGGTAAACACTGGATTTGCAGAAATATTGACATTAAAACACAATGCTGTTCCTTCTATATTGGTTACGATAGGAATGGTGCAACACACTTATGTGAGTAAAACTTTTTATATGTGATAGTATTGCATTGCTGTCACAGCCTGGAGAATCCCTTATTTGTTGGTTCATTGCAATTCGGGATCAGACTCCCTGGGCTCGCAAAGTCCAACGTCCAAATGTGTTTTCCAGATGGGCTACCAAAACGTAAGCACGTTGGCAGGCCGGTGAATCTTAAACAGTGAAATAACATTAATTTCTTGATCTCCGTTGTTCATTCTCTTGACTTGATGTTTGAAGATGCGTGTGTGTGTGTGTGCGTGCATGCGTGTGTGTGTGTGGTTCGCACTTTTACCCACCGATCGGGCAGGCCAAGTAATAAAAAAAAAAATCAATCACGGGCGGATGATGGATAAATAATTGTGCTTGTTTGATAAATAAGATTTGAGACTGAGCTCCGTCAGAGAATTATTCTGTCTGCTTTTAAAGCAATCCCGCCTGTGAACTGACAGGGGAGCAGAAGCTCATTAAATATGCAAATCTTCTCCAATCCTAACCGTGGGTGTTTACTTCCAAGTCTCCAAAACCCAGCGTTTTGGAGAGAGCCTCAAAACTAGTGTAGAAAATAGCCTATTACTTATTTATTAGTTAGGATGTTTTGAATGTAAAAACCTAGCGAACGTCATACGTGTGACCTCATACAACAGTATATAAATATAAAAAAAAGCCAGTTCATGACACCTTTAATAATGATTGTCATCCATAGCAGTGCAGTAATATCAGAACCACTTACCTAACAGTTTCGCTTTTTTTCAAGCAAACACTACTGGTGCCATCTTGCATCTCATTTATCCATTATATTGCAAATAAAATCTGATTACTTTAGTATTAAATATTGTACAGTACGGATTTAACAGAGACAGCTTTATCTACAGTTAATGTAGCAATCACTTCTAGAAGATAAACTTGTTAAGATAGTAGCTGTAGTATAATGTGTTACGAGTTGTTTAGGTGATTGAGCAAGACTGTCATATCTTAAAAATCTAATTTACATTTGCCATAATTATACCATTTAAAAAGTTAAAAGATTACTTTTTAAAATAATTTTACAGTGGCGATACAATTTAGTTTTCTTGTCTATCACTATCACACGGTTTCACAGACAAGGCCTAGACTAAAATGCATGTTTGAGTGGTTTTAACTGAAAGAAACTGATATATCTTAAAATATGTCTGTGCCATTGTTTTACACCAATTAAGGTGTTAGTTAGGAGTGAGACAGTGGAAGTGGTAAAAAAAAAATACTTAAACTGCACACAAGGGGCCTGTTAGTCTGCTAGTTTAACTAGTATGCTGATTTATCTGCAAGAACTACTAAACACTAAGAAACATAAACACTACAAGGTGCAGGAACTCACAATGCCATGTCAAGTTTATACCTCAATGTCAAAAGGTGGACAAGTGAGAGTTATTTGATTATCATCTGTAAGAAGGACTGAAATACTCATGACTTGGTATAAAGTGGGAGTGAAAGTAGTCTGTGCACTGAGCCCCTATGGAACCCCATTTGGTAAAGTAGTTGGCGTGGAAATTAAATTTCCTAATGCTCAATGTGCCATTATATCAAACACAGAAATAATTAAAACACACAGAGCCATCTCATTATATTGATTGCAATCATATTTATCATTCCTGACTGTGTGTGTGTTTCAGATGGGCGGCTCATGAGAAGGCTGTGGGGTCTTTGGCGAAGCGTCTTGGTTTCACTCAGGTGTCTCTTTCCAGTGAGGTGATGCCAATGGTGCGAGCAGTTCCTCGTGGGTACACTGTTTGTACTGACGCCTACCTCACACCAAAAATACACGTTTATCTCACAGAATTCACTGCAGGCTTTAAAGGAGGATTGAAGGTATGTGTGTGTGTGTGTGGTGCAGTAAGCAATTTCTAAGAAACATTGTTGAACACTGTTGATGTTTGAAATCAACCCAAACAAACACTCCCTTCATTGCTCTGTCCCCAAAACGATATGCAAGAGTGGACGAACAAAAAATGGAAGAACAAAAAATACAGTGCACAAGTATAAACAAGCAAGAGTCGCCAGCTGCACACCAGCTCCAGACAAACAATGACACTCAAAACTGTCTGTTCCTATAGCTAACATTACAACAACAGCGTTCAGTGTATCTGTTTTGTGAAACTCTGCGTCCATTTTCACACCTTCTCACTTGGGTCTCTCAAGCACTGGAAAGTTTTTCTAATTTTAAAGCTGCAGTAGGTAACTTTTGTAAAAATGTATTTTTTACATATTTGTTATTATGTCCTGACAGTAGAATATGATACAGATAATCTGTAAAAAACTCAAGCTCCTCTGGCTCCTCCCAGTGGTCCTATTGCCATTTGCAGAAATACACCGCTCCTGGTAAGAAACAACCAATCAGAGCCAGGAGGAGTGTCTTTGCAGTATCAATCAAGCTTGTGTGCGTGATCACAACCCTATCTTGCACAGCGCATACAGGGCAGGCGTTCAAATTCAAGATTACTGGTGTGCCGCAGCTTTGCTTATGGCGGACAAACAATCTAAACTGCCAATTCCTCGAGTGGAACCTGCTCATAAAATAGAAAAAAAGACGGGAAAATGGAAAAAGACAGGTGGCGATGATAAAAAAGACAAAAAGAAAGAATTAGATAGAGCCCGAAATTAAAAGAGGGTAAATATCGGAGCGGCTTTTCCAAGGTGGAGGGAGCTCATGTCCTGAAAGGATTAAAAACCGATGCAGAGTTAGCCACATTTCTGATTGACAAGTAAGTATCCCTGCTTGATTTGTTTCATTCCTCAAAGTCGCTGTTAGTGTGAATTCCTCATCAGAGCCCATTGACTCACTGTCAAAACTCAAGCCGCATAACATACAGATAAAATGTCACGCACTGTGCAAAGCAACTATTGAAACCACTAATTCACTGGCTTGTCATGTTGCTGAAATAATGTACTAGCAAACCTTATTTAGCATTATTAGATATCGATAGAATAATTACTTGCATACTGTAACGTTAGTTACTGTTATATTATCTTACTAGCGATTTATTACTTTTAGAAATAGTGCAATGTCATATAGTTACATTACATGTATTGCAAAATACGTATTGTTTTGAGGACCAAGTTTCTAGTCAAAGTATCGGCAGGCCATAGTCAATGTAACTCATATGGTTGATGTTTCGTCTGTACCAGTGAATGTGCCGTAACTGTTTATCTGCCGGTGGCCTGTTTGCTTAAAGGGGGGGTGAAACACTCAGTTTCAGTCAGTGTCATGTCAATCTTGAGTACCTATAGAGTAGCATTGCATCCTGCATATCTCCGAAAAGTCTTTATTTTTTTTATAATTATATAAGAAAGATGCGCTGTTCCGAGTCTTTCCGAAAAAAGCCGAGCGGGTGGGGGCGTGTCATGTGAGCGGAGCTAAATAATGACGTGTGCAGCAGCGCGCTGCAGTGAGGAAAGTGAGTCGCTCTGTGAGGAAAGTGATTCGCTCTGTGAGGAAAGTGATTCGCTCATTGAGGAAAGTGATTCGCCCGCCGCGTGAGGAAAGTGATTTGCTCTGTGAGGAAAGTGATTCGCTCAGTGAGGAAAGTGATTCGCCCGCCGCGTGAGGAAAGTGAGTCGCTCTGTGAGGAAAGTGATTCGCTCTGTGAGGAAAGTGAGTCGCTCTGTGAGGAAAGTGATTCGCTCAGTGAGGAAAGTGATTCGCCTGCCGCGTGAGGAAAGTGAGTCGCTCTGTGAGGAAAGTGATTCGCCCGTCGCGTGAGGAAAGTGCTAATACAGATCGACCGCCGGCCTATCAGTGGGTAAGTCAGTAGCTACTGGTTATATCACCTGTTTAGCATCCTACAAGCCAGCGCTTTGATGGGCGTAGCCTGTTGCTTTCGCTCTCTCCCTCGCTCTCTCTCACGCGCTTCCGGTAGAATTGTCCGTAAGGCCCATACAAGGAAATTCCGCCCCCATTAACGTCAAAGGGGACGCATGATCTTAAAAAACTTGCCGAAACTTATGACTAACCGGAAGTAGTATTTTTGACAAAGAAATACTCCCATCAAACGTCCACCTTAACTTTTGAAACTTTGTCTATGTTTAGTATGGGATTCCAAGTCTTTAACAGTGTAAAAAGATCAGTATGCATGAAACAGCATTTCACCCCCCCTTTAATAGCCTGCGTGTTCACGACCGGCTTCGATGTGGTGGGGGAGGAGCTGTGGAGGGAGGGCTGTAGCGCAGCAGAGACCAAGGGGGAGTGACATATGAGTTGTGCTTGTTCAAATTTTCAGGCTAAATCAACGTTTTCTAAAAACTCCCTACTGCAGATTTAATGTGGGTCTTAAAGCATTTGCCTGATCATAACCCTTCTTTTTACAGTGATATTCCTCTGACCCTTTCTCTTTTGTAATGTCTCTCAGCCAACTCTCTTTCTGCAGTCTTTCCTCAAATCTCCCTCTTGCTCACTCTCTCTCTCTCCTCTCTCTCCTGACTTTAACATATGCCATCAGTGATGGGAATAATGGCGTTATAGATAAACGGCATTACACACACACAAGCACAAGCATATGCACAGTCGCACACACCAACGACTAGGAAGAGTCCGAGCGATGGCAAGTTCAACGACTTCAAGGGTAGCTTTCGCAAACTGGAAGTATAAGCGCTACTTTTCCCTCTTTGAGGTGAAAGGTAAGAATATTTATGTAACGTGCAACTTATGCGCAGGAAGAAAGAGTTTCTCCACGTCGGTGCCAAGTAATTCTAATCTAATGAAGCACCTCACATCGTCACATGCATTTACAAAATTAGTGGCTAAGAACCCAGGTGATAACATGAGCTCCACTACCAAAGGAGTAGTATAGTACTGACAATATTTACACTATATTTACACTATAGTACTGGTAATATTTATAATAATGGATTGAAATTGATAGGTGTCTTTCACATTGTCCCACAGCAACATTACAATAGTGTAGATTAATGTACAATGTTTTATAATAATTTATTCTATTTAGTGTCTAAATCATTAATTTAACATATTTAATATTTGGGGCATTTAAGTTATTTGACCATTTAATTAAAAAAAGAAACCCAGTAGTTACTTTCCCTTGTAATTAGTTACTTATACAATGATGTAACTCAGTTACTATCTCAGTTACTATTTGTGAGAAGTAACTAATGACGTTTTTAATGTAACATGCCCAACACTGCATGCTATCAAAGTATTGCGAGAGCGATTCGAGCGCAGCCGGCTGATTCATTCTACGCAGCTTCACTAGAGTCGCTGCACAAGATTTTGATGACAACACAGCTGTTCCACTATTGGCCAGATTTGACAGCGATCATGTGTTTTGTGTTTATTCTAAAACCTTCCGTTCGACTAATGCTTTTTAGTTTTTTAGAGTTGTTATGTAGTGTAATATTTATCAAATAAAACTGATAAAAAACGTAGACCCCACTTAATTGATAGTATAGTTAACTTTATTCTAATACAAACAGATGTTGTGTTAAAGGAATAGTTCATCCAAAAATGAAAATTATCCCATAATTACACTTTCTTTGTAAGTTAAATAAGGAAGGACACTGGAAACTAGATATTTTACTTCATAATGTGTTAAATATGAATATTTTTCTTACAAAAACCCCTTCTGGCCTTGTATTAACCCCCTGGAGCCATGTTGATTACTTTTATAACAGATGGATGCACTTTTTTGGTCTTCAAATTTTGTGCTGCCATTATAAAGCTTGGAAGAGCCAGGGCATGTTTTAATATAACTCCATATACACCAGTGATTGCTTTAAGATGAGTAAATTATGGGATCTTTTTAATTTTTGGGTGAACTATCCTTTTAAGAAGTACATAAAGTATTGAATGGAAATCTCTCCGAAACATCTGTGTATTTGACAAATGTTACATTTATTTCACTTTAGCTGTGCTAAAGTATGCAAGCACAGCACAAACATCACTAAGGGAAGCAGAAATTGTCCGACTTCTCGCCGTGATTGCTCCTCTCGCCGTCTCCACTCTCTTCAACACACCTTTTCTTGGAAATCGCTTGCTGCACCTGTATTTTAATACTCCAGCTATCTCTCTTTCAGGGTGTGGATGTGTTATTCATGCAGTCGGATGGTGGACTGACTCCAATGGAGCAGTTCTGTGGCTCTCGGGCAGTTCTCTCTGGTCCTGCTGGAGGAGTTGTGGGCTATGCAGTCACATGTTATGGGTTTACAGAAAAGAAGCCCGTCATTGGTTTCGACATGGGAGGTGAGAGATGGGTGGATGTATAAAAGAACACTTCCATTCACACCTGCATGATCTCTAATAGTCACTAGGTAACAAAGCTGTTGACGTTGATCTTGTGCTTATGAGCAAAACTGAAACAGTTTTTTAAAGGTCCCATGGCATGACATTTTTATTTTATGAGGTTTTTCAACATTAATATGAGTTCCCCTAGCCTGAATATTGTCCCAAAGTGGCAAAAATTTTTGAGCGGTGTAAACCGAGATCTGGTTGTCTTTTTCTGCCTTTGAGAAAATGACAGCCCAGACAAGCGGATCTTAAATTCTCCTGTCATGACGTCATACCAAGAAAGGTTTCCTCCCCTTCCTTTTCCTCTGTCTCGATGTCAGCACAGGCTTTACCATATGGATTCAAAAGCACCGCCACAAACAGTGAGTAACAGTGTTCATTAATGCCTGATCTGGGATCAGTGATTTCTGAGGTGTAGCTAATCATTCAAGTTCACAGAGTTTCTTTCTATATTATTTAATCCCGCCACTGGCCGTCTTGATGCATCAGTGAATCAAGCCAGTGACTAAAACGATCAACTTCACGTCATTTCTGTTAGTAGCATGAAACAAATCTGTTATTTAAATGATTAAACTACAGAGAGCGATCAAAGAACACTCTTTATAATGTTCGGTTCTGTCAGTCACGCGTATATCTGCAGTCCACACTTGGCCGTTTGAATGACGCTGCTCTAGTAATTATGCTCAACAGAAGCTCTTACTGTATTCATGTCGTGTGTTAGCTGTGGTGAAAGCAGTTTGTGAGAGAAATAACGTTGCAATGTTCACTCATGTTTATTCAGAGCTCTCATGTACAAACAAAATAAACTTGCGCTCTCAACAACTCAGTACAATAACACTTCCTCAGCAATCTTTCCCCAGCTCCTTCTCTCAACTGGCAGTGAGTGCTGCTCGTGCCTTACTAAGCCACGCCCCCTCCGCACGTAATTTCATTTCAAATGCAGATGTCAGCCAATCACAACAGAGGGTGTTTTCACTGAAGACTCGCAGCAGACACACCCCTTGAAACAGAGCATTTCAGCCAGAAGGCTATTATCAGTATTGAAAAAAATACCTTTTATTTCTAAATTATGACATTTTTTGATGTAAAAACCATACTGACAAAATATAAGTACACCTCAGGAAACATAAAATAATAAAAAAAAATCCATGCCATGGGACCTTTAAATTAATTAACAGTCAGGGAAACTAATGAGAAGGAACACATCCAAACAGAGAGAACTGAACCAAAACAATAAAACTAAACCAAACAGAAGCATAACCCTCACACACAGCTTTTAAATCATATATTTAGGGCCCGAGCACCGATGGTGTGAGGACCATGTTGGAATTATTCCGTTTATTTATATATGTATTTGTTTATGCTTGGCATGCAGTGAAAAGGGTGTTGAACTGATTTCAGATGAGAGAAACATTTGAGCTATTTGACATTACTGGTGATGGATTTATTTTGTACAGGTACATCTACAGATGTGAGCAGATATGCTGGACAGTATGAACATGTGTTTGAAGCAACGATCTCTGGCATCACCCTGCAGGCGCCACAGCTTGACATCAGCACTGTAGCAGCAGGTGGAGGCTCTCGGCTGTTCTTCCGGTAACAAACATACAATATGATAATAGATCACAATGTAATTGTTGATTTGTTGAGTCTGTATTAATATATTGTAGTGTGTTTTTTTAAATCATTTTTTGCATTGATTCAGTTGGTCTAATTGTGATTTTTTTAAATTAGACAGATAAGTTAGAACCAGTGGCATTTGACATGGGGTCGTTGATGTGTAGTCAATGACCAGCTATTTGTTGTTAATAATTGAATTGGTTAAGATTACAGATTAATCAATGTCAGCACAAATACATTCATGCATACACTGATTGGGCAGTCAGCCGAAGCTAGCGTGCACACTCAGTTTTGGAATGTTGATTTGTGAATAAAAATTATGTTCAATGCAAACATCCCTGACAGGAGCCCATCATATGGTTGAAATTTTATGTTTGGTGTCTGGTTTTCTGTGTTCAACCGCATGGCATCTTTTCTGTTCTTTCACTATTTGCTCCTGCATCTTGCCCTTCACCCCTCTCAATTGTTACTCTCCTGACTTTATTAGTGTTTCTTCAGATGGTTATTGGCCAAACAAAATTATTATGATTATCATGATAATCAGCCTTTGCTTATATATAAAAAAATGTCCCGGCTAATCCAGCCTTTATATTGGTAGTGAATGGGAGCCCAAAATATAAAACCCTAAAAAGTGCATCCATCCATTATAAAAGTAATAGCGGTTCAGTGGTTCATGTAGGTTGTCTACAAACCGGAAGGTTGGTGGTTCGATCCCGCCGTCGGTGTATGAATGAGTGTATGGATGGGTGAATGTGAGGCAACATGTAAAGCGCTTTGGATGGCCATAGGGTCTGTTGAAAGCGCTATATAAATGCAGTCCAGTCCATTTACTTTTGTAAGAAAAATATCCATAATTAACACAGTATACTACCAGCAGACTACCTTCTGTATACAACTTTGCCAAACTTTGCCTAATGATGACATCGGACTTAGCGTAAGCGTTTTGAACTGTGAGAGGTGTTACTCTTTCTTAGTAAGTTGAATACGGAAGGCGGTCCGCCAGAAGCAGTAAGGGCTTTTGTTGAGCCCTCGTTTTTGTTTAAGGGTTAGTTCACCCAAAAATGAAAATTCTCTCATTAATTACTTACCCTTAAGTCGTTCGAAACCCGTAAGACATCCATTCATCTTCGGAACACAAATGAAGATATTTTTGTTGAAATCTGATGGCTCAGAAAGGCTTTCATTGACACCTATGTCATTTCCTCTCTCAAGACCCATAAAAGGCACTAAAGACGTAGTTAAAAAGTCCTTCTCACTACAGTGGCTCTACAATAATTTTATGAGGTGACGAGAACAGTTTTTGTGTGCAAAAAACCCTAAATAACGACTTATATAGTGATAGACAGATTTCAAAACAAAGTTTTGAGCGTTATGAATCAGTGTATCAATTCAGGATTCGGATCACCAGTGTCACGTGATTCAGCAAAATTTGAACAAAAATATCTTCATTTGTGTTCCGAAGATGAACGGAGGACTTACGGGTGTCGAACAACATTAGGGTAAGTAATTAATAAGAGAATTTTAATTTTTGGGTGAACTAACCCTTTAAATAAATAATGACATTGTGTAATATGTCATGTGTTGTTGTTGTTGTTGTAATATGTCATGTGAGGTTGTATTTACCTAATTTTAAGACCTGCTAAGGACCAGAGGATGTTTTATTATGTCCTGATAAGTAAAACCATTGAATTCAGTAGGGTGTACTTTCTTTGTCACATGACGGTATACACACAATACATTAACATGTCATAGTACACTTACAACCATAAAGAGTGAAAGCTTAACTATATTAACCCTGTGTAAGTTTGGAAAGTTGAATATTCCTTCTTTTGTCTGTTTGTATTTCAGGTCAGGGATGTTTGTTGTGGGGCCAGAATCTGCTGGTGCTCATCCTGGACCGGCCTGCTATAGGAAGGGTAAGAGTGGATGTTAGGTTCTTATCAGACGCACTGATACATACTGCCAATCTCCCTAGGATGCCCGTTGTAAACCTCCAATACTGATCTGTAAAAATAATAATCTCTACAACCATCACCAATGTGCAGAATCCACCTGAAAAAAACCCTCGTTAAACTTTCTTTTTGCAACAGGCCCATTTTCAATGATCATAGCCCACATCATATTTAAACTTCAATGAACATAAATCTAAACGTGTTAATGTTATAAAATAATTGGCGTATACAACAGTGTGTCCCTGCTAATATTAAAATAACACATGGCCTTTTATTGTGGCCAGCCTAAAGCCTAGTTCAGACTGCACGATTTTCAAACTTGTCGGGTCACTGCTCTATTCACACTGCATGACTATCTGGGGTATCATTCAGTCACTGCTGTGTTCACACTGCACGATGGTTTGACGACAGAGGAGTTCACACTGCATGACTGAACAAGAGGAAGAATCGCCGACAACTCGCTCTCTCTCCCGTGCGCAAACTACGTTTCCCAAACACACGTGCGATGTGACAAGTAAACAACGCGAGATCACACGTGCGTCAGACCGGAGTTCTCGCGCATGACTTGGAATTGTTATTAAAAATAATAAACTGCACAAAGTTTGCTTCAAATTGTATGTGCGCTGATTTGTGGAGAAAAAGAAAAAAGATTATGGGGGAAGAAATTGTTGGAGAGACAGAGGGAGCCAGGATTTTGTTCTGCAAAGACAGTTTGAGGTAAATAAATAATTTTGTAATGTGCTGCTGCTGTGGCTGGATGTGCAAATGTTTGCCCTTTGTTTCTGTTTGATAGAATTGTAAATATATCTATTAAAATACTGAAATTATGCTCTATAACTCCTCCCTGAACCTCCTGGTGCCCTGTATCTCACTCTCTTATTGGCTGTCGGTGTAATTTTCAGTCAGAACGCAGTTCACACAGCAGGAGTTTGAATCGCCGACAGGTCCAGATATTTAGCATGCCAAATATCTCACCGGCGTCGGCGACTCGTCGGCGATTCTCTCTGATTGCGTCTTTGATTATTCACACTGCGTGATTGTCACTCGCGTGCACGAGCACCGATTTGCCTGTGATCTCGGGCATTTGTCGGCGATTTCACAAAATGTCGGCGACTCAAAATCGGGGCAAAAATCGGGCAGTGTGAACTAGGCTTAAGGCACACCTCTGCAATAATCATGCTGTCTAATCAGCATCTTGATATGCTACACCTGTTGCGGTGGATGGATTATCTTGGCAATGGAGAAGTGCTCACTTACACAGATTTAGACTATTTAGATGTAGAATATTTGAGAGAAATAGGCCTTTTGTGTACATAGAAAAAATCTTAGATCTTTTGAGGTCAGCTCATGAAAAATGGGGGCAAAAACAAAAGGGTTGTGTTCATAATTTTGTTTAGTGTGTATATATGTATATTGAAGCAGCAGTGGATTTCAGAATTGACCCCTTTAACTTGTTCTTGCCATCTGTCCCTGCCCAGTTCACATACTTCAGTACATATACGTTTTTTCTGTTTCTCTTGTGGTTCAGGTGGTCCTCTGACTGTCACTGATGCAAATCTAGCCCTTGGCCGCCTGCTGCCTTCCTTCTTCCCAAAAATCTTTGGCCCTGGAGAAAATGAGCCTCTCTCAACTGAGGACACCATGAAGCATTTTCGAAAACTCAGACAAGAAATTAACCACTTCCTTTCAACTAACCAGTCATCTAGTAGCGCTTCTGGAAGACACCACTCAGAAATGAGTGTAGAGGATGTTGCTATGGGCTTCATCAATGTGGCTAATGAAGCCATGTGCAGGCCAATTAGAGCACTTACACAGGTACAGAGCATTATATTGTTCATTTTGTTGTTACTGTTTATAGTTTAGATAAGAGAATAGGTGTGGTCTTTTATCCTTTAGCAGGTTTTTCCAGGCTGGTTGTTGTGACAAAAGTAGAAATAAATGATCATGTTACCATAATGATGAACACCAATAAAAACATTTAACCATCTTGAGACTGAAAAAACAAACTGCGTTTGCAGAAAATAAACTTGCTTAGTTAGCCACTGAACTTATCTAGGTAGTTTGATAACAAGATTACACTGAGATCAGGAACAAAGTGAACACAGGCAGCTCTCATACACTGCATGAATAGTTCCTGTTTCTGTGACAAGAATTTTCGCACTACAGTACACATAACAGATCTGCCGATATTTACATCCTAGTAATTTCATTTCGGAATCATTACCTGTCAAATCGGCAAGTGAGTTGACAAATTTCACATTTGGCTGGGTGATAAGGTCACATACAGACTAAAGTTTCAGAGGTGCCTACTTCTGCTAGGTATTTTATGCTATAAAGATATAAATAGGGATATTTTTCTCACAAAAACGCATTGCTTAAGAAGGCCTTTATTAACCCCCCAGAGCCGTGTGGAGTACTTTTAGAATGGACGGATGGATGTGCTTTTTTGACCTTCAAAATCTCATATACCATTCACTGCCATTATAAAGCTTGGAAGAGCCAGGATATTTTTTTAATACAACTCATATTGTACTTGTCTGAAAGAAGAATGCCATATACACCTAGGATGGCTTAATGGTGAGTAAATCGTGGGATAAAATACATTTTTAGGTGAACTATCCCTTTAAGCACTAAAAGGTGAATTGACAACTGAATTTAGCTGCAGTTTGTGCCTGGCCTCAATTTCATACTCTGGGTACATTTCTACATTTGCTGACACTTCATGACATCAGTTCCTTTAGAATCAAACCAATAAACATTGTACTATTTTTTGAGCTACAGCAACACCTCTGTACATGTAACCTTTTAAACAAGGAATGTACCTAACATCAGAATTGACCATGTACTTGTTCCTTGTTTTAGCCTAATGGAAGGAATTGTTTGTCTTTGTAATCTTTAATCAGAATGAAATAACTTTTTCCACTTGTAATTCTGGAATGTAATGCCCACCATTTAACAAATTACAGGACTGCTATCTAAATTTTTGTTTTAAATATCAGCTCTCTCTCAACAGGCTAAAGGGCATGATACGTCTGAGCATGTGCTGGCATGTTTTGGAGGAGCTGGTGGTCAACACGCTTGTGCCATCGCAAGAGCCTTAGGCATGAAGACTGTCTACATACACAAGTATGTCTGTATGTTTATACGTGTCCATCTGTGTATTTTAGCTTTTGTCACCATACTTGAATGGGATGGCAAAGAGATGCTTATTCCAGAATCTCTTGTGCTGTGAATAAATTCATTTGTGAATGGCTGATGGTCATCAAATTCAACTTATACTTGAAGCTGTCTATATGTTTTTGTGATTGGCTCACACAAATTATTGAATACAATTTTGTTATTTCAGGAAGAGCTATAATCCGTGAGCTATATCTATGAGTATATCTATGAGTCTATGGGTGGACCTGACTTGTTTCTAATTTGTCCGTTCATTGGCAGATGTGATCCATAATGAGTGATTGTCTTGTGGTACACATGGAAGATATCATCAGTTTTTAATATCAGTGTGCACCAAAATTAAGAATTGTTCAACTGTGATCACAGAAGTTTTTTTTTTTTTAATTCTTTGCAAAATGTATGTACATTTTGCAATTACCAGGGGCCTATACCATGAAGCCGGTTTAGCTGGCTAGCCAGATAAGTTTAAGATTAGTTTGTGCCAATCCTAGGTTTTAGGTATCATGAAAGTGGTTTGGCTTTTATCTGTGTTCATCTCCATAGTAACTTATGCTCCACGGCTAACCTGCTCCAGGGCAGGTTATGTTCTCGATAAGAGATCTCAAACTGAAATTGGACCATTTAGCTGGGAGGAAAGTGAAACACGTCTGATGCAATTAAGTCACTCTCTCTGTTTCTAATCCAAATTAAAGGTCACGACATAGCATGTTTTTAAAGACTAAAGCGCCTGGCTTTTAGCAATGCTTATTTATAATAATAAAAATGATTTATGTAATTATTATACCCTTAATCAATTACACATGTATCATTTTAGTTAATCAATCATTAATAGGCACTTTGTTAAAATGAATATAAATAGCCTATATAAAGGTCATATAAATAAGCTTTAAAATCAAAATAAAGCTAAATTACTACATGTGAGCTTAAATGTTCAGTTCTTTCTATATATCTACTAAACTAAGTACATAACTTACTTGCATTGACGTTTAAGATTTTACTTGTAGTTGTCCTCTTTCATAGACAGCTCTTTTCCTCTTGCTGTGTAAATTTGTTTAAATTCTTAATATTTTTCAATGATGTAATATTCTGAAATAAATTTCACTGTTTATCTCGCGAGAAGTGAATCTCAGTTCCACTGATCCACAGCATGTGACTGGCTGTTCACTTCTGAACTCGGATCAAAGCCTGAGCTGACAGAGAAAGCTGATGATCAGCATCATGGGACCAACAAAGCCTGAATAGGTTGGTTTTGTCAACTCGAAACTTATCCTGTAAAACTTGGCAACCCTGTCTGCACGCGCGAATAAACGATATAAATCAAAGAATTTAAGGATACACAGAGTACTTACCCAACATAATCATCATTTTTTAGAGAAATAGTGAAGGTGAATGCAGATACAAACAAGCTCTCTGTTTAGGATTCAAACAAATATAATGAGTTTGTTAAACTACCACCATGGTACAGGCCCCATATGTACTTTAACAAACTCCTTCTAGAGATTTAATCAAAGCAACATCATATTTGCACAGTCTAAAGGCATTGGCGAAGTTAAATTGCGAAGATCTTGAGTTTTCCCTGGAGGGTGTGTCCATGTTGGCCTGAAAAAGTTGAATGTTTCACCATGAAACAGGAAGTTGTAACTCAGACAATGTCCGACCTGCCCCAAACGTCACGTTTGCTATGAGTTCTTAGCCTGACGTGGTCATACTCAATTCTAGTCAGAATATGAGTCTGAAACTGCTCCATTGGGCTGTGATTATGGGGCGTATTTCAACCGAACCATGAAAGACATCAATTGGCTAGACCTACAACCAATCAGAGCAACGAAGCGACGCATTACGTTAGTTGTCAAATGTCAACAGAGCTCAACTGCACTGTGTTGCCAAGTCCGCGTTTTTTTCTGCAGCCTTGTTTTCTATGTTCATGGGTTGAAGCGACTATTATGTGATATATAGACCCATGAGTGCGAATTTTAGCAAGCAACCTTGCCAAAATAACACACATTTTAACCCCCCCCCCCCCCCCCCCCCCCCAAACAACATTTTTTTTTCCCGGAGAACCCCCCGAGAAAGTTACTGTTTTGGGCTAGTAGTTGGCGGGTTTTGTTGTAAAAACTTGGCAACCCTGTCTGCACGCGCGAATAAACGATAAAAATCAAAGAATTTAAGGATACACAGAGTACTTACCCAACATAATCATCATTTTTTAGAGAAATAGTGAAGGTGAATGCAGATACAAACAAGCTCTCTGTTTAGGATTCAAACAAATATAATCCAAGCCCCTTTGATGACGTGCATGATTACATTACTGTTTATCATTTGTCCGTCATTGTCTAAAGCCCACCCTGATGATTTCATTGGTAATTATTGGTGATAATTACTCCTTTATGGATCGAGTCCAGACCGAACTGCCCGACCTAAAAATTTTGCGGGGCTAAGTTCAGCTGGCATTCAGGCTATTGAGTCCTAGCCTGAAGACATAAATGGCCATATTCAGTTACTCATATAGTATGATACTTGCTGGCAACAGTAAATGGCATTCTTTAATTCACTCCCAGAAATGCATTTAAATATGCCATGTAGTACCAAACATGCTAGAAACATGTTGAATCATGCAACACTCGGCTAACTGTTAATGTATGCGATTTACACATAGACTGTAAAAAAAATATATGGATGTAGTGTCCGTAACGTCACCCATAGGATTCTACGAGCAGTTTTGATGTGTAAAGTAGGGTCGAGCTGGCCGTTGCCATCTTGGCAGGACGTCACCACGTGTCACTTCTGGATAACAGAAAATGGACAAAGAGTTGGGCCGTGGGCAGAGCTGAGGTGACGTGATGACTAACAGAGAGAAGACAAACAGCTGTCCACCTGTCATTCAAAGTGACCACGCCCATAATTACGCAGAAATATAAGGCTTTATAAAATGTACATGAATGAGATATTTTAAAAAAATCACCCCCCTCACAGCTGTCATGAAGGGCACAATTAGATAAATAGACCAAAACCACAATTTGTACCAGACTTTAAACATGTTTTTTTTTCTGCTGTAAAGTTGGGCATGTTAACAGGGGCTCACAGGGATTCTGCTCCCGTCTGGAGCCTGTCCCTAGTGGCCAGTCGATGAATTGCAGTTTGTCACATCCGTATTATTGGCTTTAAGAGAAAATGGGGGAGGTTGTCACTTGAATTTACACCGCAGAACAGGAAGTTGTTGTAACTCAGGCATACAATGTCCAATCTGCCCTAAACACCACATGTTGGATACAAGTCCTGACCTGAAGACATCTACATGGCAATATTCAGTTATAGTAATAGCGTCACCCTCTGGCAACAGGAAGTGACGTTTAACACTCTGATGTACTACTAGCAACATACTAAAAGATGCAATTGAGTACTAAACATGCTAGAAACATTCTAAAACATTCCAGCAACACTTAGCTTGCTGTTATAGTCATGAAGAAGGAAGCAGTTGTAACTCAAGCATACAATGTCCAATCTGCCTCAAAAATCACATGTTTGATAAGTACCCTGGCCTGAAGACATCTAAATACCAAAATTGAGTTGGTTATAGTGCCACCAGCTGGTAGCAAGAAGAGTGGCAAATACAAATGACTGATATAGTCTTCCTATTTTTATATACTTAAATGCACATTGCCCACTGTTTTCTGTTGGTAGAGGGGTCACGGGGGCGAGGCCTTTTCCTCTGGCGGCTTTAATTTAATTAGTATCTTTGATCTACTGTATTTATGTGTGCTCTTGCTTGTTATTTGTTTTGATCTTGTGTTGTTTTTACTGTTTAATTTATATTAGTTAGGTTAGTAGTTTTAGATGGGATTATTGAAATTGGAATAGAGAAAAAAATCTTTATGACTGGTACATTTTCTTAAGTCATCGGCCATTGGCAGGCATTGCAAATAGTTGTTAGGCCCTGATTGGCTGTATTTAATATTTATATTCATTCTGTATTTAAAATAAAGTGTCCTTAAATAAAGTCTTTAGAATAAGAACATTGACATGAATGAAGTGTATGAAGTTGTAAGTTTTTTTTTTATTTTTATTAATTGGTGACAGTACAATATTCCTTCTCTTTCTACTGTTAGATACAGCGGAGTGCTGTCAGCATATGGTTTGGCTTTGGCTGATGTGGTGGAGGAGGTTCAGGAACCGTGTTCTCTACAGTATGAAGCGGGTTCATACTCTAAGCTGGACCGCAGGATAGAGGAACTCTCTCAACGCTGCGACCAAATACTGAGCAAACAAGGCTTTAGCAGGTTACTCTCAAGGATAAAGTCAAAATGAAGAGCTTCTCTTTTTGCTCATCTGGTGTATCAGTAACGTTTTACAAACACAAATAAAAGTGCAACAAATAATTTTGCAATAATTGGATGATAATTAAATAATTGTGTCTTTACAGTTCTCAGATCAGTATAGAAGTGTTCCTGCACCTGCGCTATGAGGGCACAGATTGCGCGCTCATGATCACGGCTGCAGGTCACCCCAGTAACGCCCACTCTTGTCGCTCGGGAGACTTCCGCACAGCCTTCACTAAACGGTACTGCTGTTTCTATTGTGATTGGTCAAAAATGACTCCTGTTCTGTCTCTCACTCGTTCTGCTTCTACATCAGATATCTGAAAGAGTTTGGCTTCACCATCACAGATCGGCCAATCATGGTGGATGATATCCGTGTGCGTGGTTCTGGGAAGTCTGGAATTAGGTCAAAAGTGCAGCCCAAAGCAGGGCAGAAATCTCCAAAACCTATCACGGTATTAAAACTTATGCAAACCTAACCTTTTCTTTTTTTTTTTGAAAGACTGAAACTGCTCCTTCAGACAGCCGCAGATGTTAGGAAGTCAAGGTATTGCTCAAAGATGTAATGAACCCTTTTTGAGGTCCGATAGATGGGACATAGTCTTAGTGTTAATGATTTGGGGTACACTAAATTTGGTTGCACACTGGATGATAAGTTCTTCATCACAACTAGGAAAACACTCAGTTATCACATCATGTTCATTTCAAGGCAAAGGTCCAAAGGCATTGCTTCTAATCACCAAACAGGCAAAAGTGAACAAAATGGCATCAGATTTTGAATGGCAGTAAATGGCAGCCCAGAATTTGAAGTCAAAAAAATGCATCCGTCCAACTTACGGAAAAATCATAGTGCGCAACATAGCGTAAGCGCTTTGAACTGCGAGAGGCATTACACCTTTTTTGTAAGTTGAATACGGAAGGCGGTTGACCAGAAGCTAAGTATTTTACTTTATAAAGTTTTATATATGGATATATTTCTTACACAAACCCATCAAATCAATTCAGAAGGTCTTTATTAACCCCCTGGAGCTGTATGTATTAAGTCAAGTCAAGTCAACTTTATTTATATAGCGCTTTTACAATGACGATTTTTCAAAGCAGCTTTACAGTGTTAACCAGGAAAATATTGCAACAAAATTTAATTCGGCTGTACAGTCGTTCTGGATAGAACGGTGATGTTATCAGCTCATTTCAATTTATGTCATAGCAACAATGTGGGCAGATTGGTGAAATAGATTATACAGTTAATTTAGTAATACATTTTATTTGGATATTTAGTTGAAAACTTAGATCGAAATTTTAGAGTCCCCAAATGAGCAAGCCAAGCCAAAGGTGACAGTGGCAAGGAACCAAAACTCCATCAGGGCATGATGGAGAAAAATAAACCTTGGGAGAAACCAGCCTCAGTCGGGGTGCCAGTTCTCCTCTGGCCTATTAACACACGGTGTATGATTATTATTTTGGCAACCTTACTGGTCAGAAATCATATTAGATCGGAATATTTGAAAGTTTGAGGTATCACGCAAGACACGGGTTTATTGAGGATGACACTTTGATTACACAAAAATATGTGTATATATATATATTATTTGAAGGATCAGAGTCATCGCGCTGAAGACAGGTTTATTTAGAATGGCGTGTTGGTGAAGCAGAGGAGACACTAATTGACACGGTCTCAGCAGACTCTTCGGGGATGCGTTGGTTATGTCTTGGTGCAGGTCTATCATCTGATCTGGATCCGGCCGACTGCAGTGAACCTCGGAATAAACAGAGACTAACATTAGTGTGGATGCCACTCTTTTTATGATATAACGAGTACATCAGGTGTTATGGGAAGTTTCCCCGGTTCCGGCTGACCTAGTTAATGCAGCCTAACAATCAGTCAATTGATTTGAATAATGAAAGTTAAAAATGTTCTATGTGTATGCCATAGTAAAGAGATGTTTTTAGTCTAGATTTAAACTGACAGAGTGTGTCTGACTGCCTCCTGAACAATGCTAGGAAGACTGTTCCAGAGTTTAGGTGCTAAGTAGGAAAAGAATTGACCGCCTGCAGTTGATTTAGATATTCTAGGTATTATCAACTGGCCAGAGTTTTGAGACTGCAATAGGAGTGATGGAGTATAATATGTTAAGAGCTCGCTCAAGTACTGGGGAGCTAAACCATTTAATGCTTTATAAGTAATAAGTAAGATTTTAAAATGTATGCAATGTTTAATAGGGAGCCAGTGCAGTGTTGGCAGAATTGGACTAATATGATCGTACTTCCCTGGTTCTAGTAAGAACTCTAGCTGCTGCGTTTTGGACCAGTTGGAGTTTGTTTATTAAGCGAGCAGGGCAACCACCCAGTAGAGCATTACAATAATCTAGCCTTGAGCTCATGAATGCATAAACTAACTGTTCAGCTTTTTGCATTGAAAGCATGTGCCGTAATTTATATATATTTTTAAGATGGTAGAATGCAGTTTTACAGATGCTATAAACGTGGCTTTTAAATGAAAGATTGGTATCAAAGTATTGGATTACTTTTATAATGGATGGATGCACTTTTTTGGGTTTCAAATTTTGGGCTGCCATTCACTTCCGTTAACGCATTAGCTTGGATTAGCCAGGAAATTATTTAATAAAACTGGTTATATTCCTTTGAAAGAAGAATGTCATATACACCTAGGATGGCTTGAGGGTGAGTAGATTATAGGATAATTTTCATTTTTGGGTGAACTATCCCTTTAGCAGTCAAGGTTCAGGACATACTTGTGCTTCTTCTAAATTTCCATTCCCCCTCTTTGGTGGTTTTTCTCAATTTCTTGAGGTATCAAAGGTGTTCACAATTTTTTTTTAAATAAAAAAATAAAAAAATATAAGATCGTCAGAAACATTCTTACTATTGCATTTTGTCACAAGATTATCACTTTCCAAGATTCTTTACACATATTTGATTTAATTTGTCGCTATTATTAATAAAACCTAGGAATTATACAGGAATGTTATTGACTAACATTTTTCTGACCCAGGTGACCCAGTGTTACTTTGAGGACCGTTATCTGGACACCAGTGTGTATCTGTGGGAGAATCTTTGCTGTGATCACAGCATCCAGGGACCAGCCATCATTATTGATAAGAACAGGTGTGTGTGAGTTCCTAAAAGTTTCTAAATATTATACCATACATAGTCATCATGCTCACCACTTTAAACTTGCAATTGTTGGCAGTTTGATCAAGCCTGTTAAAGTTCAGTGTGTGTGTGTCTGTGTGTTATCCTGCAGCATTTGCTCCAGATATGAATGATTTCACAGATCATGTGACTTTTTGAGGAGATTTGGGGAGTACAAAGTACCAGAACAGCAGACCATTATCTGACAGCAGCACTAATTTAATTTTGTATCCGGCCCAAACCTGTGTAACAAAGCCTGCGATCGATCTGCGCACATGCAGATCTCACCCCATGTTGGAGCTCTGTTAAAAATTCGGTCACATGAGGCTTACAAGAAAAACGAGCACAGCGTGAACATAAAATTGACTGAATTATAACGCAATTCATATAGTTACTTTTCTGTAGATAGCATACTTGCATGAAGCTTCAGTGAAAATAATTTGACTAAACATACTCCCTTCCCTGTTCTTTCTGGTTTTAGTTTTAAGGCATATAAAGCTGCAAGTAATCCGTGTTATTTTTGTATTATTTATATAATCTTATAGTTTTTATTCTTATTTTGAATTAGCATTTATCTTTATATTAACAGTTTTCATTTTAATTTTAATTTAAATTAAAGTTAATTTCAGAAATGGCCAAATTGTCCCTCCCAATATTTGAAATTCTTCCACTGCTCTAATGCACTCCATTACACAGCGCTCTGTATGTTAGGATGACAAAAGGTTTAAAAGTAAAAATTTTAGTCTGTTTTGCTTCAGGTCTAACATCTCTCGTCAATGTCAAAATGATTTAGATGGCCAATCAAATCAAAGTAGGCGGGGTTTATGTTCTCTCTTGGCTCGTTCACAGTCTTCACACAGACGAGCATGTCAATCTATCGCTTAATTCCACTGCGGAGAGAGACTATTCTTACCTGTGAAATCAAAAAAACTAAATGCACACAAATGTGTCCATGCTCTTATTATACAATCATTAAACATTGATTTTAATGAAGAAAAAAAACTATATGGGGGCAGATTAGAACCTGTAATCTTTGACACGGTTTACAAAAAATTCTACCAAACCATTAAGAGATTCAAATGTTAATTGCGGATTATTTGAGGTTTGAAAACAAATGCGGAAGACTGATGCTGAAATAAGTCTTTTTTTTTTTTTTTTTTTTTTGACCAAAATGTATTTTTGATGCTTCAAGAGATTCTAATCAACCAACTGATGTCACATATGGACTACTTTGATGATGTTTTTATTAGCTTTTTGGACATGGACAGTACAGTGTCCATAGACTGCATGTGCTCTGGGACTAAAATATAAAATATCTTAAACTGTGTTCTGAAGATGAACGGAGGTCTTACGGGTGTGGAACGGCATTAGGGTGAGTCATTAATGACATAAATTTCATTTTTGGGTGAACTAACCCTTTAACTACATGTACCTATTATAGGGTTAGGATTTGGTTTAGGTTAATTACTTGTCAAATACTTGCTATAGTAAGTACATTTAATGTGTAACTGTCACTTTAAAATGAAGTGTTCTGCCCCTCTTCAAGCATCCAATGAAAATATCTTAAAAGGAGAGGGTTCTTCTCTTTAGCTTTTCTCTAAACTGCTGCTGTTCTTCCAATGGGAAACTGTTACTACCTGTTTCAGTCTCCAGCTCTTCCAATGTAATCTGTTAAGTAAGAATTCCAGTCTGGGATTTGCCAATTAACGGTTGATCTAAGGTGTTTAGAAATGTTCTCATTGTTTCTTAACTATATATCTTTTTATTTAAAAAAAAAATTATATACTTTTTTTTGTCAGCACGATTCTTGTGGAGCCGACATGTGTGGCTCATCTGACAGAGGACGGTGACGTGTGTATTGCTGTCGGTATGGGAACGCAGTGTGTCTTAGGAACTGAACTCAACACCATCCAGTTGTCCATTTTCTCCCATCGCTTCATGAGCATCGCAGGTTGGATGGGACAGAAAAAAGTTTGGAATGAATATTGATGTGGAATCTGGTCAGTGTATAGTGGGATGTCTATGTTATTATAAATGCACTGATGCGTTATGGTTCCTCAAACACAGAGCAGATGGGTCGTGTGCTGCAGAGAACCTCCATATCCACCAATATAAAGGAGCGTCTGGATTTTTCCTGTGCTGTGTTTGGTCCTGATGGAGGTTTGGTGTCTAATGCTCCTCACATCCCTGTTCATCTAGGGGCCATGCAGGAGACTGTACAGTTCCAGGTACACAAACACACAAATATACAACAAATTACTAAGCAGAATTGTTGAATTCTTGATTGTTGTAGCCAGTGTTGGGTTAAGTTACTTTTAAAAAGTAATGTTACATTTCGTTAGTCCATAAAAAAGTGACTAATTGACCATATGCACAGAACATTCTTAAGAACTTCCACAATAATATAAGCCAGCTGGAAAACTTCTGGTCAAATGTCGCTTATTGGTGTGTCGGTATCGTCAATTTCCTGAGGTAGCTTTAACAGCATTAATAGTGTAATATTTACTTCATACTTCACCTTGACAACATTTATTTTTAAACCTAGTGATTTTATAATGCTTAATATTTATTCTAAATCACCTGGAAAATACATTATAGGAAATGGCTCCTCTGTCACCATCTCCTGCTTATAGTGGTAATTAATTATTTTTTTTATTTTTAAATAAAAGTGTTTTCTATTAAATGTATTTATTAACGTTCGGTTTTACAAATGTGGACAATCAAATGATGTTTTTGGTCATCACATTTGAATTGCTAAAAAAAGGTTGGGTGTCCAATTACAGATTTCATGTTTCTTATTCCAACGTTCCCATTAGCTTCATTGATATTTCAATCTATAAAACTGGTTTATTGGCTTATTAGGCAAGTGTGACAATGGCATTAAAATATAAAAACAACATTAAAAAAGCAACCACTGGTGATTTTGTGTCCATGTACAGTGAGTATAGACTGACAGTTCACCGGAAATCCCAAGCTGGCTTATCGAAAACCAGTAGGTAACTGTGCACAGTTATATGAAATACATTACTCAGTTACTTTCTATGTAAAGTAATATATTGTGTTTCTTTTTCTTCATGGGCTGGGCTTGATTCTTTATTTTTTTAATAACAAAAAATAATAAAAATTTGTCATGTGAAATTAATAAACCTCAGGCTAAAGAAAAAACAAATTCACGCCTGTACAGCAGAGTGCGCAGCTTAAACAAACCTTTCAGCTGCTGGGTTATTGGAACAATTTTCGATTGCAGCACTCTTCAACAAAACCAAAAAGGAACACAAATGTGATGTTTGTTTAAAGCATTTTTTGCTTATTAGCATGGTTAAATTGGATAATCGAATGTCATCAGCAAAACATTGGTTAATAAAGTAAAGTAGATAAGTATAAATAATACTTATATAATTTAACATTTAATTATTGCAGGTTTGCATTTCACTGTTTTTGTTCATTTTGAAGAATGCTGAATCAGTTTTTTTGCAAGTTGTGTTTAGTAGTTTGCACAGCACACACAATGCCTCAACACTGCAAAAAAATGCTTTTCTTACTTAATTTCTTACTTAATTGTCTTGTTTTGGGGAATAAATAACTCAAAATTAAAAGAGTTTTTGCTTAAAATTAGCAACAAAATCCGCCAGTGGGTTAAGCAACATAATCTTAATTCAAACAGAAAACAAGATTATTTTGCTTACCCCACTGGCAGATTATTTTGCTTATTTTAAACAAAACCCCAAAACAAGACAATATTTTTTACTTGTCAAGTAAATGTTTCTTAATGTAAGAATTTGTTAGAAATTTTGACTAGAAACAAGTCAAAAATACTAAGTAAGAAAAGCATTTTTTGCAGTGAACTTACTCCCAATTTCTCTCAACACGGGGACAAAAGAGGTCTCAGTCAATAACTAGGAAACACACACACACACGCACACGCACACACACATTAAACATGACCCAAACACCCTGTGAAAATTGTCATAGTAATGTGTATGCGACACGCTTAAAGTCACACGTACTGAGAACATATTGAAAATAACACAAAATCACTCTCTCTCTGACACGCACACACGCACAAGTTGTTTCTGCCTGGTGATTTCAAACTATCGTCAGACTTAGCTGTCCCTAATAGATGTTTAATCTGTACTGAAAACCTTAAAGAGAAAAACCCTTTTAAATGCAAAACCATGGTTCAAGTGGCATAATTCAGCCTTTGAAATATTGAAAATGAATGCTGAGTGAGGTGAAACAGCTTCTCCTCTTTGCATAAACAAAAAATATACGTTTCTTGGTACATATACACAGTTTAACATAATACGCCATGCTGTAGATTAACTCTAGGAAATCCAGAGATGTTTGATAGACACTATGTTTGATAGATTGCATCAGTTGTCACTCTTAGCAGATTTTTTGTGATGCGAATTGGAATGTATCAGAATCTGCTCTTTCGAAGATTTTGTGAACTAAATTCCAAAATATTGCAGATATGCTTGTTTAGTGTTGTATGTTGAATAAACTAATATACTAAATTAAATTTGAAGAGGAAATTATAAGTATTGTAATAACTGTAAGATTGATCAGAGGCTCTTTTCACTTATTTTAGATCAAGTCGGCAGGAGGCAGCATGCAAGAGGGAGATGTGATTCTCAGTAATCATCCATGTGCGGGCGGCAGTCATCTACCAGACCTTACTGTCATCACTCCTGTAGGTTGCACATGACGAACTTTCTGAGTTTCATTTTAAATGATCTGCTAAGGCTGTCACAAACATGTTTGACTCATTTTCACCTCAACATTGAAAAAAAAGCCTTGTTTTTCATTACTGTAATGTATCTGGAATTTATCTCATGACTCGTTTGTTACATTCAAGGTAACAAACCATTTAAATTGGCATATTTGGGATAAATAACATTTTTAGTTTCTTATGTTCACCAAGGCTGCATTTAAAAAAATGCTTTCTTCTTTTTAATCTTACTTATCCTAAACTTTTGAATAGTAGTGTCACACAGAGCACTGGATATTAAATCCAAGAAGAGATGTGTGATGCAGAATGAACAAGCTATAACAGAGATTTTAATAAACATTGAAGAAAAAAAACACAACCATAACCGTTAACGCGAGACATAGAGGAAAGTGAAGAAACTGAGGGCTTATATACACAGGGGGTGCTAATCAATGTAACACAGAATACAGTATGTGCATAACTCAAATCTAACAACAAGAACTCAAACAGGAAAACAGGGAAAATGGATACAGAATAAAACAGAAAAATACGGTTACAGGTAGTGTATTACAGTTTCCACAAACAAAGTAAGCAGCAAAAACTTCTTTAAACGCTGATAGTAATAATAAGAAATGTTTCTTGAGCACCAAATCAGCATATTAGTCATGTGAAGCTGAAGACTACATTAATGACTGTTGAAAATTCAGCTTTGACTTTAGAGGAATGCAAATATATTCCAACAGAAAACAGTCATTTCAAATTGTAATAATATTTCACAATATCACAGTTTTTACTGTATTTTCCATCAAATAACTGCAGCCTTGGTGAACTTGGAGATTTCTTTTCAAAACACAGTAGTGTATATACATACACTCTATTGCCTAAAGTATTGGGACACCCCTCAAAGTCCTTGAATTCAGGTGTCCCAATCACTTCCATGACTGCAGGTGTCTAAAATCAAGTCATGCAGCCTAGGCATGCAGACTGCTTCTACAAACGTGTGAAAGAATGGGTGGCTCTCAGGAGCTCAGTAAATTCAAGCGTGCACAAAGCAAGGTCCATAAAGACATGGAGGAGCGAGTTTAATGTGGAGGAACTTGACTGGCCTGCACAGAGTCCTGACCTCAACCTAATATAAAACCATTGGGATGAAATAGAATGGAGCCAGGCCTTCTCATCTAAAATGGAAAAAAACCTTTTAATTATAGGTACAATAATAACATAAACGTGTGATTTAGTAAATGTTTTAATAGCTTGATCGGTAAGTTTCTTTAAATGTTTTTGAAAGTATCTTATGCTCACCCAGGCTGCATTTAGTATTTTTTATATTGTAAAACATATTGCAATTTAAAATAACTGTTTGTGTAAAAAAAAAAAAAATATATATATATATATATATATATATATATATATATATATATATATATATTATATATATATATATATATGTATTGTATGTTGCATATTAAACTGAATCCTGAAATGACACTGAAGACTAAAGTAATAGAAATCAGGAAATTCTGAAAATGAATAACTGCAGCCTTGGTGAGAAGAAGAGATTTATTTTAAAAACATTAAAAATCTTACCGATCCCAAACTTTTGAACGGCAGTGTATATGCACAATTTCACAATGCACATTTTGTTTTAATTGTTTATCATAACAATAGGCTTACAGCATAACTTGATGAGAATTACTCTGTTATACAGGTGTTTCGTGATGGCATGAGTGTGCCGGTGTTCTTTGTGGCCAGTAGGGGGCATCATGCTGATATAGGGGGCATCACTCCAGGTTCCATGCCTCCCCACTCCACCTGTCTACAGCAGGAGGGCGCCGTCTTCACTTCCTTTAAACTGGTCACGGGTGGGGTCTTTCAGGAGAAAGGTTAGAATAAAGTGTACCGTGTACAGATAGTACTGAATTATTATTATTATTATTATTACCATATTGTAATACCAGGGTATTTCCATGGTCAGTCCATATTAGACTAGTATTTATTTTCATTTTTTATTTATGTCTATCAGCTGTGACCGAAGCCCTCATGGCACCTGCTCAATACCCAGGATGTTCTGGGACACGCAATCTCCGTGACAACCTTTCAGACCTTCGAGCACAAGTAGCAGCCAATCAGAGGGGCTGTCAGCTTGTGGGGGAGTTAATCACCTTCTACGGCCTGGAGGTCGTCCAGGCATACATGGGATACATTCAGGTGTGGACATTGGTGTGATGTATTAAATATGGCTGGTGAAAATCTCAGCTTGATGGTTTTGTCAGGGATTGCCTAATAGTCATCATAAAACACCCTGTGTATATCGAATATCTAGAGTAACGCAGAGCTTGCAGTTCGTGACATGCTGAAGGACTTCGCCCGTCGGCGGCGACAGGAAACGGGTTCCCTTGAGGTTGAAGCAGAAGATCAAATGGATGATGGGACACCAATCAGATTGAAGGTCCAGATTGATGAACAAGAAGTAAGAAATTATATTAACTTTTTTCAAATTAAAATACATTTCTGAAATAGAACTGAATTGTTTTTTGCATTTTGATCCTTTCCATCCTTCTATGTTTTATACTATATTTCTGTTATCGTCCTATCTATGTTTCATACTTCTATGTTTCATACTGTATTTAATATCGAGATATTTGGACTCTTGAGCAACATTTAAATTCAAAAATAATAAAAAATTGTGTTTTAATCAGAATTATTTTGCTCCTATTCTATTGCGCCCTGTCTGTTTGAAGTGTATGTTCACTGGAACTCAAAGTCTCTAAAGTCTGTGAAGTTTAACGCAGACTCACATGCTGTCCAAAACGAGCCTTTATGCAAAATGGAAATATTTGCTTGACTTTCTAACATTTACAGATAAAATGCAATTCGCTGAGAAAAAACACATCTCAAAAGCATTAAAGAGAACCTGCATCAGTCAGAGTACATTACTGGGCTATATTATATGCTTTCGTTTGAAGTGTATATGAACAAAGTGCACAGAACACAGACTATATTTAGCCTTTTTACTAAAACAGCAAATTATATTTACTAAACAGCTAATTAGTATGAGTGCGCAATTCCAAAAAAGCATAACGTTCTGTCTGTGTGATCTTCTAGAAAACAGACACAGCTACAGTGGGGCAAAAAAGTATTTAGTCAGCCACCAATTGTGTAAGTTCTCCCACTTAAAAAGATGAGAGAGGCCGGTAATATTCATCATAGGTCAACTTCAACTCTGATTTGTAAAGAATTTATTTGCAATTTATGGTGGAAAATAAGTATTTGGTCACCTACAAAAAAGCAAGATTTATGGCTCTCACAGACCTGGAACTTCTTCTTTAAGAGGCTCCTCTGTCCTCCACTCGTTACCTGTATTAATAACACCTTTTTGAACTCGTTATCAGTATAAAAGACATCTGTCCACAACCTCAGACTCCAGACTCTACTATGACCAAGACCAAAGAGCTGTAAAAGAACACCAGAAACAAAATTGTAGACCTGCCCCAGACTGGGAAGACTGAATCTGTAATAGATAAGCAACTTAGTGTGAAGAAATCAACTGTGGGTTTAATTATTCGAAAATGGAAGACATACAAGACCACTGATAATCTCCTTCGATCTGGGGCTCCACGCAGGATCTCACCCCGTGGGATGAGTGATCACAAGAACGGTGAGCAAAAATCCCAGAACCACATGGGGGGACCTAGTGAATGACCTGCAGAGAGCTGGGATCAAAGTAACAAGGTACACACTATGCCGCCAGGGACTCAAATCCTGCAGTGCCAGACGTTCCCCCCTGCTTAAGCCAGTACATGTCTGTGCCCGTCTGAAGTTTGCTAGCGAGCATTTGGATGATTTTGATGCTAGAGAGGATTGGGAGAATGTCGTATGGTGAGATGAAACCAAAATAGAACTTTTTGGTAAAAACTCAACTTTTCATGTTTTTTTGTTTTGTTTTTTTTTGTGGAGGAGAAAGAATGCTGAGTTGCATCCAAAGAACACCATACCTACTGTGAAGCATGGGGGTGGAAACATCATGCATTGGGGCTGTTTTTCTGCAAAGGGACCAGGACGACTGATCCGTGTAAAGGAAAGAATGAATGGGGCCAATTATTGTGAGATTTTTTAGTAAAAACTTTCCATCAGCAATGGCATTGAAGATCAAACTCGGCTGGGTCTTTCAGCATGCGAATGATCCCAAACACACCGCTCGGGCAATGAAGGAGTAGCTTCCTAAGAAGCATTTTCAGGTCCTGGAGTCTCCAGATCTTAACCCCAAAGAAAATCTTTGGAGGGAGTTAAAAATCTGTGTTGCCCAGCAACAGCCCTAAAACATCACTGCTCTAGAGGAGATCTGCATGGAGGAATGGGCCAGAAAGGGATCTTATTATAACATTACCGCCCCCTTAATATGCAAGTTTCCACCCTCAGCTCCACAATTTTTTTTGTCAAGCAACAACAGTAAACAATGTAAGAACATGCTCGTCCTCATTTAATGGTAAAGAATAATAGATAAAACTCTACAAACAGTACAAACTGAGTGCTAAAATGACATTAAAAAGGAAAATATTTCAAGTTGCAGTACAGTGAAGATCAATACCTCTGTCCATTGTTGTGTCTGTCTGCAGGGCAGCGCAGTGTTTGATTTCACCGGCACAGGGACAGAAGTGTGGGGCAACTGTAATGCTCCTCGTGCCATCACCCTCTCTGCCCTCATATACTCTCTGAGATGCATGGTGGGCCAGGACATCCCCCTCAACCAGGTGAAGCACTTTGGTGGATTGTGCTCAATAAAATCTATTCATTTTCAGAATTTCCTGATTTTTATTACTTTAGTCTTCAGTGTCATTTCAGGATTCAGTTTAATATGCAGATTTGCATATTAGGGGGAGCAAGCACTGAGTAATGTTTATTAACAACATACTTACTATACGATTTGGGTTACACATTATTTAAAGGTGTGTTTGTTAAACTGTAACTATACATTTAGGTACTGAGTAATATTAAGTAACTACATGTGAGAGTTAGTTGAATGTAATTACGCATAATTTATTACTATAGTAACTACATGTAACATATGTAATTATGACTGTAATAAATTATTTACCCAAGAAGACTTTCTTGCAAATAATAATATTACAATTATTATTAAATTAGAAAGTCTTCTTGTGTCATGATTTGTTTTGTGTTACAGGGCTGTCTGACCCCTGTTAAAGTCATCATCCCCCCTGGCTCGATCCTGCAGCCGTCTCAGAATGCTGCAGTAGTGGGCGGTAATGTGCTGACCTCACAGAGAGTGGTGGATGTCATCTTCAGAGCCTTCCAAGTCTGTGCAGCCTCACAGGTGTGTTTTATCAAACAGAATGGTCTGAATCTACAGCAGTTGAGGAAATCTCCTTGAGCTTCTGAACTCACACGGCAAAAATCCAGACCTGGATTTCAGACCGTATGGTTTTGGATGCTTAAGGTCAAGTCCAATTTATTTGTATGGAGCTTTTCACAATGCACAGATTTTCTGTAAATCTACTTTAAAACAATTTCACGATATGAGCTGATGGAATCTCACGATGAAGACGATGATGACTTGGAAACAGGAATTTTAATAATGAAACTCAAGAAACATGTTGTTGACATTGACAAAGACGGACCAACACTGAGTGAGAACTAAGGACTTAAAGGGATAGTTCACTTTGAAATTACTTTTTGATATGTTTTAGCATACCTCATGGGCATCTGAGATGTAGGAGTATTTGTTTCCCCAGTAGTTTCAATTTTGATCATTTTAGGTCAAACCGTTCTTGTCTGTGCCTCACATAATGCAGGTCTATGGTCAAGTTAGAAGTGACCAAACACCTCCACATTTTCCCTATTTAAATACAATTACACAAATAGCTGAACGACCTAGTATGGTAACACAAAATAAAACATGGCGCTTTTCTTAGCGGGTTAAAAAGGAACTGTAATGTATGGCGGAATAGCACTTTTGAGAGTACTTTGACTTGGCGTAGTATGCTGGTCTACTTCCTGTTTCCTGACAGACAGACCCAGTAACATTTAAAGACATACACACATTAAAACAGATAAGAGGAATAAAATGGGCTAAAATGACTGACAACATGTAAACATATTAAAACTAATATAATCTAATATACATAAAATCATTATAGTATATGAGTGGTTAAGACATGTGTCTTGTATGACAGTGTCACATAGTGGCCAGTGAGATTAAATATTAGCTGTGCAATAATACCAACCTTATCTCACAGAAAAACATAACTTTATGGAGGTGGAGTCCATTTAGACGCCATTTATGATCCCACTTTGTGCTTTCTCTCATATTTTCTTTTAAGGGTTGCATGAACAATGTGTCATTCGGCAGTGAGAAAATTGGTTACTATGAGACGGTTGCCGGTGGTGCGGGGGCGGGGCCAACCTGGAATGGACGTGGTGGAGTTCACACTCACATGACAAACACTCGTATCACTGACCCTGAGATCCTGGAGAGCAGGTCTGAATATTTAACAGCATTATATTCATTCATAACATGAAAGATATTTGAAGTTGAGTTGATTGGCTTCCCAGGTATCCAGTGATTCTTGAGCAGTTTTCTCTTCGGCCCGGTTCTGGAGGCAAAGGTCTGTACCAAGGCGGTGATGGTGTGGTCCGGAAACTTCGATTTCGTAGTCCAGTGGTTCTGTCAGTACTGACAGAGAGGCGCTCTACACGACCCTATGGCCTACACGGTACCTTCATTTGCATTTATTTATTTATTTATTTATTTATTTACACAACAATCAGGCATAACATTATGACCTTAACATGATGATATTGTGTTGGTCCCCCTTTTGCTGCCAAAACAGCTGCCAATGGTTCAGTATGGGCACCCTGACTGGTCTGCGGTTATGCAGCCCCATACGCAACAAACTGCTATGCTCTGTGTATTCTGACACCTTTCTATCAGAACCAGTATTAACTTCTTGAGCAATTCTTGCTCTCCATGTGCATCAATGAGCCTTGGCCGCTCATGACCCTGTTCCTGATGCACCACTGTTCCTTCCTTGGAGCGCTTTTGATAGATACTGACCACTGCAGGCTGGGAACATCCCACAAGAGCTGCAGTTTTGAAGATACTTTGACCCAGTCATCAAAATTTGTCCCTTGTCAGACTTGCTCAAATTCTTACGCTTGCACATTTTTATTGTCATAATTTTATGCCTGATTGGTGTATATATATAATGTATATGTATATATATATATATGTGTATGTATAATATATATATATATATATATATATATATATATATATATATATATATATATATATATATATATATATATATATATATATATATATATATGTGCTTTCATCTATGTGCTTAAGGTTACATACACATACATATAATTTTTGGCTTGTCTAGGAGGTAAAAATGGAGCACCAGGGCTGAATTTGTTACATAGAACGGATGGCAGAGTCTTAAATTTAGGGGCGAAGAATACCATCAGCCTGGATCCTGGGGTAAGACAAACTATGCGTGTTTTTGTATACTTCTAAATGCCTCCAAATCAATAATACTTTGGTTAAAAGGAGAGACAGCATTAGAGTTCTAGAAATAAAGCTGTATGTTTGTATACATATGTATATGTACTTTTTTTCTATTCAATTTTGAAGCAAAAAAGTTTTTGAAAATCAGATAAAAAAGCTAAAGGACACAAAGCATTGCATATTTATATTGCGAATAATACATAATCAAATTAAAACTGATGGAGAAATGAAACTATTAATTTAAATTTGTTGATTATAGCTACAGAAAAAATATACAATATATTTTACATGAATTAAGTATCCAGATTGAGGCACGAGCTGTTCAGGCTTTTCCTTCTTCTGGAAAGTGTGACAGGGAGCAGCAGCAAATTTCAAAATACATCAAAATACACTTAACTTCCACTCAAAAATGGCCATTTATAACATATAATAAATGATCTGTGGGGTATTTTGAGCCGGAACTTCACAGGCACATTCTGAGGACACCTGAGACTTACATCTTGTTAAAAGGGGCATATCTTTAAAAGATTAAAAAGAAGTAGTAGGGAAAATTAATCGATTAAAGGTAGGGTAGCTAAGAATTGGTTATAAAACTTTTTTTTCCAAAATTGTTTAAACTTTCTTTATATATCAATACATAATTCAAATGTAAGTACTCTAAAAAAGAAAGTATAAAAAATTGAGTGTCTGTAGACCTCTCACGACTCATTATTTCCATTCACTCCACCTTCTCCCCTCTGGGCTCTTTCCAAAGCCACACTCCCAAAATACATGAATGCTCTAGGCCGACCGCTCAGCTGGAAGACGCATTATTTACCTGAGGGGAACGGAGTGCATGTACTGACATCATCATTCAGATGTCACACTGCACATGCAAGGAGTCCGTTGACGGCATAGATATGATATCTATGGTTGATAGGGCAGAAGCAGTGCATATGGAGAGCGGGAGCCACGTCGCTGATCACTCGCAGCTGAACTGTGTATTGCAAATACAGACTATAATATCGTCCATTGTCACATTTGCCGGTGTTCTTCTCCGAGATGTGCTTTGATTTATGACGGGCAGCATATATGCCCCATTCCCAAACACACATGGATATAATGTGCTGTATATACATTGTTCACTTGATAAATGTAACATTAAAGTTAAGATACGCTTAGATTAATCATTTAAACAGGCATTGGAAGTTTTGGCAGTGATGTGTTTTTGTGTATTTTATTATTTATTTCACAGCGCTGGGTGTTATGTGGTGATTGTGAAACACACGGAACACTGCACTACATGATTTTATGGTGAAATTAGTTGTCTTTCATGTTAATCGGGTCAAGTTGATCAAGAACTATGCACTGTGGCTTTAATTCAGCGCAAGCAGCATAGAAAAAATAGACAACAGACTCGCTGACAGAAGGGCATGCTTATAGAACAGCAGAAATATGTTGGTTTCTCTTCTTGAAATACCCTTACATTTAGTTTAATTTAAACACTTTCAAAGGGTCAATGTTAGTTTTCACATACATTTTCCATCTACGTCGTAGGCTATACATATCTATGCTTGAACTCCTCAAATCAAACGGGTGCGCGCACGTGGGCAGATCCTGTAGCGAAAGCGGTGGTACTCATCAGGGATGTCCCGATCAGGTTTTTTTGCCTCCGAGTCATTTGATTTTGAGTATGTGTCGATACCGAGTCCCGATCCGATACTTCTATAATACATAAAAAAAGAATAAAGAAGAGCGAAAAAACGAACCAGGATGTTCCTTATTTTTTATTTTATTCACCTTATTTTAACATTCAACAACTCTAACAAACAGAGCACTTCTGTGAGGTAGCTTGAACAATCAAGTAATAAATAACATAAATTCTTCACTTTTGGATTTTAGTGCAACAGTAGGCCTAAATATAAACAAGTCTGGGACCGTAGTTGCGCAGAGCAGGAAGTACAATGGCGATATCAAAAGCCCGCCCATACTCTCACAGATGCAGAACAATTAATTATGTTGGTGTGAAATAAACATGGAAATTAAATAATCTGCTCCCAAAACTCCCAAAAAAAAGTCTGTTAGTGCCTCAGTGACAACTTCACTCAGAGAAGATGTCGATCTCAGCTGTCAATCATGACATCACACAGCCGGTTTTATAGCATCAAATAACTAACTAAAACTAAACTTATTTAAAAAACAAACACTTGAAATTAAATCATCGTGACAATAACTGCCTACAATGACATAAACTAACTTTAGGGAAAAAATATTTGAAATGTAATTTGATTGAAGTGTAATTAACAATGCTTTTCAGGTTTTTATAGGTGTAACATTAGTTTTTAGGTTGAGAAATTGAATAAAGTAGGCTAATCAAATGTAAAATAGCTGCATATTTAACTGTTTAAATTAAAGACTAATCCTTACAAAAGTTATTCAATCAAGAGCAGTGAGTGATTCCTTATCTTTTGTTTGACAATAAACAGACAGCAGTAAAGGTTACTGCCCCTTTAAGACCTAATGGAAGGCTCTGCGTTGTCTTTCTCGACTGTAAAGTCCTCTTAAGGCATATTCAGACCATGTCTGCTTGGATACTTATCAAGATGGACATGTTGACATACTTCTTGTGTGAGTTTGTCCTTTTAGGCACAAGACTTGAAAGAGAACTCAATATATGCGCGCTGTGAGATGAGTGCGCACTTCCGGATGATTCACAAAGACAGATCAGCGTGCGCGCGCTCATTCGCGTCTTCTGGCGAATATACCCGAGTGATGACTGAAAATGACTGCTCATATTCGAACATACAGCAGCACTCGCATGAATTGAACAAAGTTTACACAGATAGACCATTTTGCCCACGTTTTTCTTTTATTAGCGCTGTAGTAATGTATCACTGAGGAGCCAGCACGTGTATCCATCGACATAAACATGCGTAACGCATTATTTTCAAGTTAAACCCATATTATTGATGCGTCATCAGATGCGAGATGAACCGCGGTGCAAGTGCGCACCGTTTACACGGCAACCCGGAATATTCATCCGAGTCCTGATCGGGATGTAACGTCCGATTCCGATCGAGTCTAAAATCACGTGATTGGGCCCGATTTCCGATCACGTGATCGGATCGGGACATCTCTAGTTGCCGTGGTAGCAAGAGAGAGTGACAGTCGCCCAAGCCAATCACTTCTTTCTTCCCGAACGAAAATAATGAGCGCTGTTTCTTGCAAATTAAAAAGTCTAGAGTCGCTTGATTTTTATACTCTCTTTTTCAGAGTACTTACTTTTTAATTATGTATTGATTGATTGATGTATTGACATATCAAGAACATTTGGACAAAAGTGTTTTTGATCATTCTTACCTACCCTACCTTTAAAGAATAGTTTACTGCCATTGTGAGACTAACATGTAATCAATAAAAAGTAACTGTTTACATTTGCGGTGCTGTGCCCTTCAGAGTGAGCAGGGCATAGAGATGCATGACTTCTAAAGAATTTCCCAGGCATCTGTGCCATTCAGAACTGAAGTGAGAATGCCATTTGAATTCCAATTCAGTTCCTGAATTTGAATTGAGCTAGCAAACAGGATGCCATATTGCCATTTAAAAAATTGAAATGCATCATGTTTGTTACCTCAATTTTGGATGCAATGAAGTTGAATTAAAATCTGTTAAAAATCTGTTATTTTTAACTCAACAAACTTTGAATGCTGATTTGACAAAGCCTTAAAAATAATTGGAGGGATGGAGGGATGGATGGATGGATGGATAGATATATGTTTTTTTTAAGAAGTTGTTTTCTGTTAGTGGAGTTAGCGACAAGAAACTTTAAATAAAATGGACTTGTGTAACCTGTGGCATACATGACAGGACATGTTCAGTCTGTTCACCCCTGGAGGAGGTGGATATGGACATGATGATGAAGAGGATGGAGACCATCAGCTTCCTTCTAAACGTCGTTGCCTGCATGAGACGCAGGATACAGTCTAAGAAGACTTCATGGATTCATGCTTTTTAGGGAACAAAGCATTGGACAATAGAGAAACATTTTTTTAGAAAGATGAAATAAAGTCTAATGCAACCTCTTATGTAAAGTGTATTTTTTCTGTTCTGCTACACTGTGATTTACAAAAATTGGTTTAGAGTATATATAATGTGATGAGATAATCAATGATCAGTATATTTCAAATCAGTAACATTCTATTCTATTAACATGCACTGACTGGAAATTACAGCAACCGTATAAGTGACATTTTGTATGAACTGGCCAGGGTGTTACCTGCTTAGGGTCCGAGAATGTAAAATTAAGAGCAATCAGGCACATTACATTTCCAAGCGGATTTATAAAACACCCTGGAGCCTGCCTATATAGCGCAACAGGGCAAACGGGTCATAGGCGGACAGGGCTCATTAAAGCACCAGGGGAGCGAAGGCTGATGTGGTCCATATATATATATATATACACAGTCTTGTTCAAAATAATAGCAGTACAATATGACTAACCAGAATAATCAAGGTTTTTAGTATATTTTTTATTGCTACGTGGCAAACAAGTTACCAGTAGGTTCAGTAGATTGTCAGAAAACAAATGAGACCCAGCATTCATGATATGCATGCTCTTAAGGCTGTGCAATTGGGCAATTAGTTGAAAGGGGTGTGTTCAAAAAAATAGCAGTGTCTACCTTTGACTGTACAAACTCAAAACTATTTTGTACAAACATTTTTTTTTTCTGGGATTTAGCAATCCTGTGAATCACTAAACTAATATTTAGTTGTATGACCACAGTTTTTTAAAACTGCTTGACATCTGTGTGGCATGGAGTCAATCAACTTGTGGCACCTCTCAGCTGTTATTCCACTCCATGATTCTTTAACAACATTCCACAATTCATTCACATTTCTTGGTTTTGCTTCAGAAACAGCATTTTTGGTATCACCCCACAAGTTCTCAATTGGATTAAGGTCTGGAGATTGGGCTGGCCACTCCATAACATTAATTTTATTGCTTTGGAACCAAGACTTTGCCCGTTTACTAGTGTGTTTTGGGTCATTGTCTTGTTGAAACAACCGTTTCAAGGGCATGTCCTCTTCAGCATAGGGCAACATGACCTCTTCAAGTATTTTAACATATGCAAACTGATCCATGATCCCTGGTATGCGATAAATAGGCCCATCACCATAGTAGGAGAAACATGCCCATATCATGATGCTTGCACCTCCATGCTTCACTGTCTTCACTGTGTACTGTGGCTTGAATTCAGAGTTTGGGGGTAGTCTCACAAACTGCCTGTGGCCCTTGGACCCAAAAAGAACAATTTTACTCTCATCAGTCCACAAAATGTTCCTCCATTTCTCTTTAGGCCAGTTGATGTGTTCTTTGGCAAATTGTAACCTCTTCTGCACATACCTTTTTTTTAACAGAGGGACTTTGCGGGGGATTCTTGAAAATAGATTAGCTTCACACAGACGTCTTCTAACTGTCACAGTACTTACAGGTAACTCCAAACTGTCTTTGATCATCCTGGAGGTGATCATTGGCTGAGCCTTTGCCATTCTGGTTATTCTTCTATCCATTTTGATGGTTGTCTTCCATTTTCTTCCACGTCTCTCTGGTTTTGCTCTCCATTTTAAGGCTTTGTAGATCATTTTAGCTGAACAGCCTATCATTTTTTGCACCTCTTTATAGGTTTTCCCCTCTCTAATCAACTTTTTAATCAAAGTACGCTGTTCTTCTGAACAATGTCTTGAACGACCCATTTTCCTCAGCTTTCAAATGCATGTTCAACAAGTGTTGGCTTCATCCTTAAATAGGGGCCACCTGATTCACACCTGTTTCTTCACAAAATTGATGACCTCAGTGATTGAATGCCACACTGCTATTTTTTGAACACACCCCTTTCAACTAATTGCCCAATTGCACAGCCTTAAGAGCGTGCATATCATGAATGCTGGGTCTCATTTGTTTTCTGAGAATCTACTGAACCTACTGGTAACTTGTTTGCCACGTAGCAATAAAAAATATACGAAAAACCTTGATTATTCTGGTTAGTCACATTGTACTGCTATTATTTTGAACAAGACTGTGTATATATATATATATATATATATATATATATATATATATATATATATATATATATATATATATATATATATATATATATATATATATATATATATATATATATATATATATATATATATATTACACATACAGGCCAAAAGTTTGGACACATTATTTGTAATGTTTTTGAAAGAAGTTTGTTCTGCTCATCAAGCCTGCATTTATTTGATACATGTAATGTTTTGATATATTATTACAATTTAAAATAATTGGTTTTCAATTTATTATACTTTAAATGATCATTTATTTCTGTGATGCAAAGCTGAATTTTCAGGATCATTCCTCCAGTCTTTAGTGTCACATGATCCTTCAGAAATCATTCTGATATGATGATTCATTTTCAAAGTTGGAAACATTTCTGCTGCTTAATATTTTTTCATAACCTGTGATACTTTATAATACTTTGATGAATAAAAAATAAAAAAAAAAAAAAAATAAAAAGAAGCAAATGTTTTAAAATTGGAAATCTTTTGTAACAACAATGTACACTACTGGTCAGTCATTTTTTCTTTTTTTAAATAAATCAATCATTTGATTCAGCAAGGATGTGTTAAATTGATATAAAAAAAATGATAGTAAAGGAGATTTATATTATTTGAAAATATGTTTCTTTTGAATAAATGCAGTTATTTTATTCATCAAATATATTAGGCAGCAGAACTGTTTCCAACACTCAAAATAAATCAGAATATTAGAATGATTTCTGAAGGATCATGTGACACTGAAGACTGGAGTAATGATCCTGAAAATTCAGCTTTGCATCACAGAAATAAATCATAATTTAAAGTATAATAAATTGAAAACCAAATATGCAAAATTGTAAAATCACAATGTTTAAAAAAAAAATCTGTA
Organism: Pseudorasbora parva; assembly: GCF_024679245.1. Taxonomy (NCBI): domain Eukaryota; kingdom Metazoa; phylum Chordata; class Actinopteri; order Cypriniformes; family Gobionidae; genus Pseudorasbora; species Pseudorasbora parva. Next base: position 14,664,570 of record NC_090192.1, read on the forward strand.
TTTTTGATCAAATAAATGCAGGCTTGATGAGCAGAAGAAACTTCTTTCAAAAACATTACAAATAGTAATGTGTACAAACTTTTGGCCTGTACTGTGTGTGTGTGTGTGTGTGTGTGTGTGTGCAGGGATGGGCAGTATTTCAAATACATGTATTTAAAATACGTATTTGAAATACAAAATACTATTTTGTATTTTGTATTTTAAAGCCTTTGGAAAAAATCGAATGTAATTTGTATTTAAATACATTTAAGATGAGTATTTTTGTATTTTCAAAATACTCAAAATACTTTGAGCCAGGCAACCTCTTTATCAGGAGCTGTTTTCATGCATCTACTAGTTCAGACCAGACACGCCCCTCCCCCCAACATTCATTCAGGTGAGCCGCAGCTGTACAACCCTAGCCTGACAAGCCAGACCCATCTGGAAACTCACCATAGACAGGGCTCAATCCGAGGTGTGGGATAAACGGTTGTCTTTCAAACTCCCTCTGCACGCGATAGGATAGCGCTACAACCATCAAGAGCAACGTGAAGCGGAGCTCATTGATAGATTAAACATTCGCCGTATCCGGTGGGCTAAACTCCGAACACATCTTCCCTTTTTAAGAATGACTTCAGTGCCGTGATTCGAAAGACTGCCGTTCGCCAGCATCTGTGTTTACTAGAAGCGCGCAAACGCAACTCTGCCGTCATTATGTTAAGCCCCGCCCACCGAATCTATACACGATGTGATTGGCCCGACCAGAGTTTGGTTTTTACAGCTCAGAAGTGTATTGAGAGTTGCTAGACGACACTCGTGGCAGATTAGATTTGCTGCCGCTAGGGTGCGTCTAGATTTCTAGGCTAGTACAACCCAGCCTTGGATCGGCAACTTTACAAAATTGTTGGAATAAGGTGAGGATGTCATGGTCAATTCTACTTGTTGATTAAAGTAGCTTGTCAAATGTGTTTGAAGTATTAACGTTACTGCATGTTAGGGATGAGTGATATCATATGACAATACATATCGTAGATTCGTAGCAATAATATTAAATGTGAATCGATGGAACTTTTTCTAAATCATTTACATAGATAGGCCTATCGGGGTAAGCACAAATATCTGTGCAGCTTTTAGTGGGCAGGAATAATTGGAATGTTGGAGTGGAAAAAGAAGTGAGGGCGAATGAGTTATTGACGTAATTTGTGTTATTATAACTGCCGCTAAAGGAAATTCAAATTCAAATTGAAAACGAAAGTTTCTAAGCAGTTGCACACATCTAAATGCTTTTTGGCATTCAGAATAGGCCCAGATAGATTACAGCCTAATATGGATACCTTCACTGATTTGCCAATTTCACATGTATTTGGTGTATTTTCAAAATACAAAATACTGTATTTGTATTTAAATACATTTTTCCACACAGTATTTTGTATTTGTATTTAAATACACTTTTCCTCACAGTATTTTGTATTTGTATTTTAAATACATTTCCATGTATTTATGCCCATCTCTGTGTGTGTGTATGGATATATATATATATATATATATATATATATATATATATATATATATATATATATAATATAAAATTAATTGTCTAATACGAGATTTAATGGATTTCCTTTAAGAAAAACATATGCACTGATCAGGCCTTACATTATGACCACTGACAAGTAAAGTGAATGAAACTGATTATCTCTTCATCACGGCTCCTGCTAGTGGGTGGGATATATTAGGCAGCAAATTAACATTTTGTCGTCAAAGTTTGTGTGATAGAAGCAGGAAAAATGGGCATTTGAGCGAATTTGACAAGGGCCAGGGTGTCCCCGGTCTGTAGTGGTCAGTATCTATTAAAAGTGGACCAAGGAAGGAACAGTGGTGAACCGGCAACAGGGTCATAGGCGGACAGGGCTCATTAAAGCACCAGGGGAGCGAAGGCTGATGTGGTCCAACAATGACAATTTGCTCAAGATGTTAATGCTGGTTCTTATAGAATTTGTCAGAATACACAGTACGCAATTTGTTGCATAATTCAGTCAATATTTGATAATTTTCCTGTATTGTAGTAGTAATGCAAAAATAGTCCTTTAAAAATTACGTCAGCTGTGATTTCATGAATTTGATTCATTCAAGTTTTCTCAGAATGCCCATTTTGTCTCCACAATGAAAACAATGTGGATAGTGGTTGAAGTTTTTTAATTAAAAGTTAACACTTGTGTGCTAAGCAAAACAAATTCAGTTAATTCTGTTTAAAATAAGGTTCGGTGTGTTCTGATTGAGCTTTTCGTAGTTTTTATAGATTCTTGTGTCACTGCATCTTTCTTTTACAAGTCTTTTGAAATACAGATTATAGTTTTATACCTGCCTGATACCTTGAAAACATATCAAATCAGATTGCATTGGATTTATCTCCTAATTTGTAAAATTCATATCAGTTTCATCACTGGGGTTAAAGTAAAAATGCTTTGGCCTTCTCAAACCACAAAGTAACCATGATCAAAGAACTCAAAACCGAACATTTGACTGAGTAAATACAAAGCAAAACACCAGTAACAAACATGCATTGGCTGTGAGAACGTCTTTCATGCTTTCTCCTTGACATTTCAAAACATGGGCCATTTTGCCTTGCAATCTGAAAACATTTGTGTATACACACTTTTAAGATGAAGTCTAGGTAATATAGGAGGCTTCTGGACACGTTTCATTGGGATTCCACCTCAAATGGACACGCTTGAAGCATATTCAACAATATACAGTCTGAATGCTATTGTGACAATATAATACAACAAAGACTTGTAGCGGAGCCAATTAATCAGCCACAAATGCTCAATAAGGTCCATAAAAAAGAATGGACCTGTGAGAGGGGGGAAGTGTTGGGGGTGTGAATGAGTGATTTGAGGGAGGACAGGACAGAAAAAAACCACAGGAGGTGGTGAGGTGACGTGCACCAGACAGAGGGCGACAGCCACAGACCATCAGTTAAATGACCCTTACATTCAATTACTGATCAAATTGCTCAATATGAGATTCTGGACAGTTTTAAGCATGATCACGACCGACATGCATGATCAAACGGTGACAAACATTCATTTGATGACCAGATTATTAAAGAGAATCATCTGTAGTTGGCGCTTATACCCCACAGGGACACAGTTGTGATAAGGCTTAGAGACACAGTAGACTGATAAAAAAATGGCTCTAATTACAGTTCTTCAAAGTGAATGCATGCCAGAAACAAAACGCACAAGACTGCATCTTATCAAATCCGTCAAGCCTCCACAGTTGTTATCAGAGCCTGAGATTGGACTTTTACCAAGTGGAGTGGGGGTGCAATGGAGGCGTTTTAAACACAAATTGGAGGAAGAGAATCAGGTTAGGAAAGCCATACAAAAAGTCAAGATTTCCACAAAAAAAATTATTCCATGTTTACTCTGCAACATATAAAAAGTGACACATTCATGGCAGAAAAGCCTGCCTATGTAAACATTGCAGGTTCCTTACAGATTCAAAAGTACACATTCACACGCAAACATCCCTAATCCCTAAAAATGTCCAGCATGACATTTCTGGACGATTTGTAGGAAGTTAAAGCAGCCACACGTGATACTTCGGGCTTATAAACAGACAACATTCAATTTGTCATGTGAAGTATTGCATCATTCTCTTTCATTCAGGAAACAAGAGCAGCTAAAAGCACCAATCTCACACTGGCATTAAAAGTCTTGAGGTAGTAATTGTATCAACGCAAGTCACATGAGTGGATGGGAGTTACAACAGTGTCAACACTTGAATCTTTGGTCAACAGTGGTCCGTCTTAACTCCAGCAACACTTCAGTACACTGAGGGAATTCCCCGAGACAAGTCACAGATTGAGTGTTTTGAGTCAAGCAGCATAAATGGTTGCAAATCTGTATGTGCAAACCTGGCCGGTGCCAAACATGAGTTCTTCTTAGAGAGAATATTTGCAAAGGGAAGGTCCGTTCTGAAGGGCATACTGGTTTGGAGTTGGGTGAGAAGTCTGATTGTTGGGGCCTAGAGCATCGAACACACTCTTATTGGGAGGAACGGATTGCAGCATGCTGTCCAAGTCCATGAGAAGGGGAGGCGCTTGTATGGAAACCGGCCCACTTGGTAGAATGGGCCAATAAGGGTGACCAATCAAGCGTGATGATGTGACGTGCGCACCACCGTAACCGTAAAATGGAATTCCACCCAGTGGCATAAACGGGTTTCCGTTAAAGCGCATGCTAGGAGGGGCTACCGCGTTAGGGGGGGTGTATTTGGCATAGGAAGTCGGCAGCTCCCATGGAGGATTTATGCCACGCTTGGAGCTTTTGTTTGGCGGGGGGCAGGAGTCACTGTATCCATCTGAAGTCGACCCTCGGTCACTTGATCTTTTCCCAACGAGTGTCAACCCTCTCCAGTCCTCATCGGACAAATCCGACGCCGGACTGACGGAGCTGGCCGACGAACTGCAGTTGTACGAGCCGTTACAAGGGCGTGGAGGAGTGGTAGAGCGAGTGTGCGGAGGGGGCCCGATGCCCCAACTTTCCCTCTCTCGTAGCCCCTCCCCAACAGAACTAGCAGGCCTGAGGCTATGCAGGAGAGAATCTATGGCAAACGTAGAGTCCAGTTTGGGACGATAGGGGTCCTCTGATGGGGGCGGGCTGTGACGGGTGGGAACAGGGGGTAAAGAGAGGTCAGCGGGCAGAGGTTTGGACTCGTTCGACGGAGCGTAACCTTGAAAGATGTACGGGGCCAGGTCCTGAGCAAAGATAGTTTCATCCTGGCGGGACACTGCTGTATTTTGTCTTTTCAGCAGCTCCAAGGGAATTCTGTTCACCTCTACAGTCCAAAAGTTACCTTTACCTTGGGGTTTACCAGGATCCTTCAGAACCTAGAGAGAGGAGAGGGCAACAGGTTAATGTCAAACTAACGTCAAATAATGTCATTCGATAAAATGAAGTCAAACGCATACCTTCACAAAGCAGTCATATGAGGACAGGTTGTGTCGGACTGAGTCCCTCCAGCCTTTGTAATTTCCCTTGAAGAATGGAAAGAGAGTGCTGATCTCCTTCAGAATCTGTTCCATGAAGACAATTTAGAACATATCATCAATATTGGCCACAGCTTCTAAATTGTACAGATTCCTGTTACTGAAAATACACGGATGTTAACTTTCTCAAAAAAATCTAATCATGTATACAGTCAAACAAAAAATTATTCAGACACCAGAGATATATATATAGATATATATATAAATAATAGTGGGTGCAGGACACGATATAGTTAATTTATGCAAGTAAGGATATCAAAACAAAATAAACTGACATATACCCCAAATTCTTTATACAGGGGACTACCAGTAAAATGTATAAATATTTGGGACCAAAATTATTCAGACAATTCGACCAGACCATGTTTATCTTAAGTGTTTTTTCTTTATTTCATAATGTGACCTTTTACACAAACAAACAATTGGTTGACCTAAATTCTTGTTATTAATTAAATTGCATCAATTCACAGAAATTAAATTTGGCCAACTGAAAAATTTAGATGTGGTCAGTCACTAGAATTAAAAAAAAAAGTTTACAGTGCAGGCGGACCTGAGACCCTGCCTCTTAAATCAAATCACAGGTTTATTTTGTTTTTGTATGTTTTTGTGGTCACTTGGTTGAAGGTTGCTATGTATCACAATTTAAGCAATCCACAGTCTAAGCAATCGCTCTGCTCATCTCCACTATGGTAACCCAGTATAATTTAAATGGTTCTAATTATTACAACATAATTAAACATTAAACACTGTTAAACAATATAAACTCCCCCTTATCTGATTTTGTTAAAAAAAAAAAACATAAAATAACACTTAAAGGGTTAGTTCACCCAAAAATGAAATTGATGTCATTAATGACTCACCCTAATGTCGTTCCACACACGTAAGACCTCCGTTCATTTTCAGAACACAGTTTAAAGTGATAGTTCACTTTAAAATGAAAATTCTGTCATCCTTTACTCATCCTCAAGTTGTTTCATCCTGTATGAATTTCTTTCTCCAGCTGAACACAAGGGAAGATATTTTGAAGAATGTCAGTAACCAAACAGTTAACTGGCGCCATTGACTACCATAGTATTTTTTTTTCCTATTATGAAAGTCAATGGCTCTAGTTAACTGATTGGTTACTGACATTCTTCAAAATATCTTCCCTTGTGTTCTGCTGAAGAAAGAAATTCATACAGGTTTGAAACAACTTGAGGGTGGGTAAAGGATGACAGAATTTTCATTTTAAAGTGAACTATCCCTTTAAGATATTTTATATTTAGTCTGACAGCGTATCTAAGTGCATTCACACTATACTGTCCATGTCCAGAAATGGAATAAAAACCTCATCAAAGTAGTCCATATGTGACATCAGTTAGTTCATTAGAATCTCTTGAAGCATCGAAAATACATTTTGGTCCAAAAATAACAAAAAATACGACTTTATTCAGCATTGTCTTCTGTTCCGCATTTGTTTTCAAACCTTAAATAAAGATTCAAACGGTTATGAATCAGCGTATTGATTCATGATTTGGATCGCGTGTCAAACTGCCAACTGCTGAAGTCACGTGACATCGGTGCTCCGAATCATAAAAGTTGATTTATTACCATTTGAATCTTTATTTGAGGTTTGAAAACAAACGCAGAAGAGAAGACAATGCTGAATAAAGTCTTAGTTTTTGCTACTTTTGGACCAAAATGTATTTTCGATGCTTCAAGAGATTCTAATTAACTAACTGATGTCACATATGGACTACTTTGATGAGGTTTTTATTTCCTTTCTGGACAAGGACAGCATAGTGTGAATACACTTAGATATGCTGTCGGACTAAATATGAAATATCTTAAAATGAGGTCTTAAGGGTGTGGAACGGCATTAGGGAGCGTCATTAATGACATCAATTTCATTTTTGGGTGAACTAACCCTTTAAGTTCAATATTTTTTCTCTTCTCATCAAGTCCTAAGCAAAGCATGCTGGGAACTACAGTTTCAGCAAAAAATCATTTGAGTACTTAATTGGTTCACATGATTCACCCCAAATAATGTAATCTAGTAGATTGCACATTTTAGAGAATTACATTAATCGAAGGCAAAGAAATCACGTTTAGAAGAGAAACACAATTTTGTTGCGTAATATGATTAAGTAAATAGAACAATGTGCGTTTTCCTGTTTTTTTTAGTGCGTGATAATGTAAGACATGTTGAAGGTGTCTGGATAAACTTTGGTTTGACTGTATATATGAACTCACACTTTATATATGTAAATACTCACACTTAATAGGCCTAATATTAGCATATGCCTAGCGTTTATCTTTCTTTCTTTTTATTTTTTTGCGTAAAGTGCCATTTTAATCAAAGAAATAGGTTGGGAGAGTCCAATCTTGTAGCCAGCCCTACTTCAATTCAAGAACAAAAATTCACAGGAGTCGCTCTTGAATAGTCAGCAAACTGCTAATCCCGATCGTGGATTCTTACACATTGCGACATTTCGAAACAATCGGGTAGTAATTGTGGCACAGTGTGATTCCGGCCACAGCTATCAGCATGATAGAGTATCGCCCTCTGCTTTCACTATTCACAACACAAACCCCATCGAGACCCAGACATGAGACAGATTACGCGCCTCAGGCTGATTTGGATGTACAACACGCACTAAAACGCACTTCACATGTAAACTTAATGTAGTTTCTTTGTGGCAATAAACGCCAGTGTTGTGATGGTACAATTAGGTTTTATATTAATTGTCAGGTAATTCCTCTGAACATAAGTTTAAGTAGTCCAATACTAATGGACCTTTTATTGGATCCTTAAATCGGAAAGGATCTAATAAGATTTTAGAAATTAAAACTAAATTAGGCTGCCTCACAACTTAAAGTGAAAGTGTACAGCACGTTGCTTACCTACTGAGAAGGATACAAGTTTCAGATGAAACGCTAAACATCTTAAATTAGCATAAACAATTATGCCAAACACATGATGAAAATATGGTGAAGTATTAGTAAAAAGTAACAGTAAGGGTACAGTTTGCAAGAAAACATGGTTTCTGGGTGAGAATTGTTTCTGCATCTTTATAAAGCATGATTTGACCAAGACAAAAAAAGTAGCCCTATATTTAAATATTTAAAAAAAAGTTGTGAAAGTGACCTACCTCTGATAAAGTGAGCTTCTTCTCCGGAGAGTTCTGGATGACCATGGAAATCATAGCTAGGTAAGAATATGGTGGTTTGGGATAACGCTGATAGTTCTTCTTCTTTCCTCCGCTGGAGTTTCCACCCTGCAGTTCCCATGAGCGCTGATCCGACGGTTTGGCTCTAAAACAGGAGTCCTGCGCCATCCCTGTGGACTTATCCAGCCGGCCACCGAAGTCCAGCAGTGGTTTTGTGGAGCAATGACAGCTTGAGCTGCAAGAGGAATAGCTGGGTTTGCAGTCAAGGTGATGGTCGCGTTGGGCTCCTACTCCTAAAGTGATCACGGGTGGTGCCAACAAGCTCGGACCCCCCCAGTGCTTTGTCATGCTGATGTGGAGGGGGAGGAGGAGGGAGGCAGGGATGGTCGCTCCTCAACCCCTCAGACTGCTGGCTCCAGGTCAACTATATTTGAGCAGCAAACAATTCACAGTTTCATGTCAGTCCCGCTGCGTAATGGGAGTGAGAATGAGGCGCGATGCGCAATCACCGCGGGGGAGGAGGGGGAGGACACGATACAAATCAGCGCTCGGGTTACCTGAAAGACGGCTTAAGTGGCCTTTCCATGATATGTCCTACGTGTGTAGATTTTTCAATCACGAAATGATAATAAGAATAACAATTTCGAACTTGGTCCTTTTTAGGCTCGCGCTGTGTAAAATATAATTTGGAATAATGGTCTAAAGAGCTGTCGAAACGAATCAAAAGAGCACCAGCTCAACTAACAAGTACATATTTCAGACATGAGTAGCTGACATGACAGTGACAAGTGTTTTTATAATATACGCCCATTTTATAGTAATCTAAAACACCCAATTAATGTGCGATTATGGCTCTCAATTAATGGAACTACAAACACATTACACTTTTAAATTCCATTGCCACATCACACGACTGGAGTTACTGCTAACAAAACCTAAAATGCTGTTTACATGGTCAAAATAAATAGACTACACTTTTTTTTTAAAAAAGGCAAATTTTGAACTTTTGCAGAAATCGACTTTAAAAAGAGTTACATCTTGTTTAACTAATACAAAATGTTTAACAGTTTTTAACTTATTTTGATGAGTTAAAACAACGTAAAAACATGTTGTCATAACTTATTGAACATATAATTTTTTACAGTGTAGGACACTACCAAACAACACAACACATTAAATATTACTGTTAAGAGAGAAAAAAAAAACATGCCAATGCTGTCTGTCAGATATTAAGAGGTGTGAATAATATGCTAAAAGAATAGAAACAGTAATACACAGATTAACACCCAATCAACAATCACGAAATAACTGCAAACCGATCACTTTAGTCAGCTTTGGCTAATCAACTACTTTTTTCTGTTTTTTACGCAATAAGCATCTGATGCTTGCTGCCTAAAAAGAAAGAAAGAAAAAATGTTATTATTAGCCGGGTTAAACAACGAAGTGTGGAAACTGTGTGGATTTCCCCAGGCCGAAGGAAAGGGCTTTTGGGGATTGGGTTGGATTTAAAGCAGGACTCTCATATCTCAGCAAGACAGAGAAAACAAGTTGGATTAGAGAGAATCTCTTCCGTCCCGGGGGTTCAAAAACACAATAGCGGAATGAGAACTAAATTTATCACCCTGAGAATCTGATAATCGCCTTGAAAACAGATTGGCAACATATACTGACTACTATTGTAGCACGTTTATTGGGACCCTCGTCTTTCTCATGCACATATCTTGAATTACTGGATCCAAATAACTAGCAGGTAACAAATAATTGAGTGAACTGGGTAAAAAAAGAAAAAAAAAATGTTAAACACGTTTAAATAATAGGCCTAGGCCTACTGATAGGCGTTTAAAGGAACTTTGTGTTAACTCAACCGCGATTAATTTATTTCACATTATGATATGCTTGGTTTATAACAGAGACACATTTTAAGTGATACCAAATGAGCTGATGTTGCTAAACGACCGCGTGTCTTACCTGATCGCATACACGCGCTCTCTGTTTGAGAAAAATCTGCAACTCATTTGAGTAATGATACTCTAATCAAACGAATGCTCAGCGCTGATTGGACGAACAACTCCCCATTCATACGAACCTGTCCAAACCTATTTTTTTACGGTCTATGGTCCAAACATTCGCTGCATCATGCCTCCCATTTCGAAATAATTAAATACTTGTGGAGTGACCATTTTGAGGATATTAATTGGAGATTGTTTTGGACTTAATAAAGAATACGGTTAATAATACAGTTTTAATTAAATATACTTTAAAATTATACATATAGTTTATTCAGCAAATCAGCGTCTAAAATATAAAAAACTATCTTTCCGAATCTTGTGTAGCCTATTTTGTAAAAATGTTATGTAGGCTATGCATGTTAAATTATTTTGGATTGATGTGGAATGGCTATGTTAGGCGGAATTTAAAATGAACAGAGAAAATAACTATTTTTTTATTGTGACAAAAAAAAGATATAAAAAAGAGTTATGTTTTATGTTAAATCTTATAATATTACTTGGTAAGTTCTAGGCTACACGTAAATGGTCTCTGAAAGGAGTCCCAATATAACCCATTTCAAGGCTGACATTTAATTTAAAACCTTTCAAACTTCAAAGAAATAAGAAATATTGACATTTACAAAGAATTAAATGAATCTTCTTTATTTTGACTATGCACAACATTTTCTGTTATTTTTGTATCCCCTTTCTTTCACTTTAATATGTTAGTATTTTCTTTAATATCTTTAATACAAATGTTATCCTTAATGTTCATCTTATGATACCTGATGTTAAGCAGTTTATGAATGTTTTATTATGTTATGAAATTTTATGAAATTTTATGCTTTTATGCATTATATGTGAAACATTTGTATCTTCTGAAATGTTACATGTATATTTTGGTAAAGAATAAATAAAATATGAATGCCTCCATCTATAGATGAATACATTTATTTATTTAATATTTATTGTATTCATTTACTTACGTGCTTATAAGTATTACAGAATATTCAAAACAATAAAACAGACAATTATTCTTTATAAGCCCTGGCACTAAGAGTTTTTATTTAACTTAAAAAAAGAGCAAAATAATACAATACAACACAAATAATCCACATTACAGAAACTAATTTGCACATAAGATTTGAATATTTCATTTGAATGAGGATCTGTATATTGCTATTGTTTCGAGATTTGGTTATTCTGTTGTAAAATCAGTGCTGGTTCTTACCTGGTGTAAAAACAGTAATAAAAAACCTATAAAAAAGTACATGATATTTTAAATTTAGTTTATAGTCTAGTTTTGTACTATATTACGCAAACAGATTCTTGAATAGGGAAAGATTTGTAAAACTACGAAAAACAAGGAAACGTAAGAAATATACATTTTTTTTCTTCTTTTTTTTTTGCATATACATCTGCTTAAATTTAACAAACTATAGTTTGTTTATTGCATTGTTAATCCCCTAACAACATAACTAGCAAATAAAATATTGACACACTGGTCTAAACCTGTAGCGAGTTTGTAAATAAATTTGAGAAGTATAGGCTTGAGTAACAGAAGTAGTAGCATGCTGATTTGCAAGACTAAGCAACATAATAATGTTGCTCATGGTGAATATATAGGCTACATTTTTTGGAATCAGTTAAGCGGAACCGTCTTTACTTTAGCCATGTAAAGGAAAACAGAGGACTCTATTTCCTGCATCCCCCTGGAAAAGATCAGAAGAAGCTGTGAGGTCATTTCAGGGGTCACCAGATTAAACAATTGAGGTGATGATCACAGATAGAGATATTCGTTTGAATCTTTCCCCTCAAATAGTTTTTCCACTTTCAGTTTAACATTAAAAGTATTTTCCTGAAGCTCATCATTTGGCCGATTCTTATTTATATGGCCCAATGTTCTGCTATTATTCAGCAGTTATTGCTAACTAGTGGTCATGATGACCCTTTTACGAGTCCTGCGAGTTAACACACAGATAAGCCGGTGTGTAACCTGCCTGCTGTGAGGATTGTCCATGTGCTAACTCAGTAAATCAAAATTATAAATAGGGTCAGATCTTTGCTTTCAGAGAACAGAAGCAATCTGTTAACATTTTCACCAATGATCTATTTTCTTATATTTTGTTGTATTGGTATTTAGTGGGTAAATCGGTTGGAAATTGCATGTGCTGAATCTTTAAGGTTCAATTACTTGATTTTTTATTCTTAAACAAGAATTTTTATTTTTTATTCTTAAACAAGATGCGTTTTGTTCATTTGTCAGTACATATAAAAGGCTCTATGAGCAATTTTTGCAATCCTTTTACCAAAATGTAAAGCTTCTCTAAATGAATGAAATTATTTACTTGTATTTCCAGTATGAAAGGGCCTGAATTTATGACATGATGTAATTTCTTGGATGTTTCAAAATAAAAAAAGGTTGTATGGGAAAATTATGTGGTAATTATATCAGCAGAAAATGTGGGATAGTTATTTTTGATATCAACAATTACATTTTCACTGTTTAAAATGCTAATTCTTGATATTAGCAATTCAATTTTCACTGGTTAAAATACTAATTGTTGATATCAAGAAGTGAATTTCAACTAGTAAAAACTCTAATTCTTGATATCAATAATTAATAATAATGTTACCATAGACTTCCATTCAAATTCAATTGTTGATATCAGGAATTGAATTCTTGATATCAACAATTTAATTCCTGATATAAACAATTAGCATTTCTGATATCAAGAATTCAAATGTTAATATCAACAATTAAACTCTTGATATCAGTATAATTTCAGATATCTAAAATGGCTTTCGTACTATAGTAACAATCACATTCATGATATCAGAAATTAAAACTGCCCTAGAATTAACCTTGCTATAGTTAAATAACAAGAGTTCAGTACATGGTCATCCCATACAGTTAGTCTCAAACACCATTGCCGCCTCCTTTATATGTAAATCTTGTTTGTGAAAAACACCAAGAAAAAACAAGAAATATTCAACATAACACACCCTGTGACACAATCGCTGCGATCATTAATATGTATGCCCCCCAAACATTTGCATACCAGCCAATGGTCCTTGTCAGGCGGAAATGCACAGCCGAATCAGTTCTGCAGGTTCAAGCGTCACACAAGGATTGCAAAAATGGCAGATCATGGAAATAAATGTTATTATCCAGGCTGTGCAGGGGATGTGAGGACTTTGCATACCCTTCCCACAGATAAAAAATGTCAAGGATACCGCAACAATTTAATTCAAAGTTGTTGGTTTGCTCGGCCCATTTCACCACAGTTTTTCTAACCTGGACAATATCAAGCAGGATTCGCTCAGTGTCTAAAACTGAACAAAGGGCCGATTCCAACCATATTCCTGCAACCAGTAAGTAGTTATTTTATCAACTTCTTGACTGTTGACCCACTTCTGATTAAATTAAAAGTTTCTTAGTAAGACAAAATGAACGCTAATATTCCCTGCGTTGTCTAGATCCAACCCAAGATGCTAGTTAAGTAACAATTGGAAACTCCAAGTAGCACACATAGCAGTTTGTCTAATGACAAAGGTTAATATTGTTTCCTGTCAGTGTTGTCATAAAATACAACAGTAGATACTTCTGTCGATCCCTTTTGACGGATTGAAATCTATATTAGCCTAAATTTCATAATCAACACATAATTCAGAAGCTAACTATGTTTACTACTACTGTTTAGTTGCTTACAGATCGCTCACTCGAGCCTTGTAGCTAACGTCAACTTCTCCACCATCTAAGTTGAAATGATAGTCATTTGACAAGGCTTCTAGTCAATTTGTTAAATAAATATACATTTTTGAGAACTGAAGTATGATTATTTTGCAGCGGGTGAGAAGCAAACATGATACTGACTATTTTGAGTGCGTTCTACATTACTTTGTTTGGCCAAATAAATCGACTTTTAAATCATTACTCTACTGTTAAACTGTAACGTTACTGTACAAACAACATATTTACGTGCTACCCAGTTCAGTTTGTGATTTAAAGTTAAGAAGCTATCATTGTCAAATCATTGCCATGATGGATGGTATAGATGTGTTAGCTGTCATTTAGCCACTGAAACAGCCAATCAGAGCAGAAATCTGCATTAATATTCATGACCCTTCCAAATAAGGCAAAAACAGAGCCTTACATCCTAGGGACAATTTCTAGGGTTGTAAATGGACCTGTAAAACCTTATCTGGATTGTTTTAACCTTAAATAAGCGACATACCCTCTATTTAGATATCAGAGAACAATTTAAAATATTGTTTCAAATCATTCTAGTGCACCTTTAACATTGTCACTAGTGGCAATTGAATTGTTGAAATCAAAAATGAACATTTTTTGCTAGTAGCAATTCAATTGTTAATATTAAGAATTAGTATTTTAATTAGTGAAATTTTAATTGTTGATATCAATAATTCACATTTTAAACAGTGAAAATGTAATTGCTGATATCAAAAATTAATATGCTGTAAATTAATAAAAGTCAAAATGGCTTGCCATAACCATTGGGAAATAATTGTCTGGTTATCACCAGACCAAGCTCAATTTAAGATTGAAATCAAGTCGCTGGCAGATCAGGCTGGGTTTACCCAGTCTAATAAAATCCCGAGATGAATAAAAGCTTACTGGGCTTGCCATACAAGGGTATTTCTCCCAGTTTTCTTCATAGTCATGAATGAGCCCCTGTTTAAGTTATGTGTTGCAAGCTGTTTTAAGAAACAAGCAGGGGGCGCTTGACGACTCAGAGGGCATGTTTCCACTCAGGACGTATTTTGTCTTATATTAGGAAAATAAAAAAGTAAATTTGTTAAAAAATACTGTACAATGCAAAAGATTGCTGTCTGAAATTTAAAAATTAAATTAAAATGACCAATTCCGCCCACCAATCTCTATAAAATGATTAAAAATCGTTGTTAATCACAACGAATGTGATTGGTTCAGTTTGACCTGCGCTGAAAAAAGTAACAGGTATCACGGGACAAACGCCGTCTATTGCAACATCGCAGAGCTGGACAAGAAGTTACACCTGACCAATAACACTGATACAGAAATGTAATAATTAGTAATATAAACCGAATGGATAGAATAGAATAATTATTATTTAGACCAATCCGGAAAATTCTTAAAACCTTAAAGCCTTTTGCCCGCACAGCCTCTTTCTGTGCAAATTCCCTGTGTTGTACGTTAACGTTAGTGTAGCGCCGACTGTCGGGATCCGTTGAGCGAGTGGACGGACCGAAGGGCGCAACGGCTGTTATGGAGATTATTTTATTCCCCCTAAAAGCTGACGAAAAGGACTTAAACGTGATTAGACGGACATGAATTCACCGATTGAGCTCAGCTGAAGGCAACAGGTGAGACAGAAGCGCTGAATGTGACGTGACAAACAGGTGGTTAAATGACAGGTGTGTGTTCAGGTGCGTTCACAGGCCACCGACACTAACACACCACAATAACAGTAACGTTAAAAATGGCTGTATTACTGAATGACCGATTCAGTACAATGATATGTTGAAGTTTAAAGTGTTCTTGTATCGTTGTTATTTTCGTATGAGGAATGAAGTTCAAATGAACTCTGGTCTCCAGACAGGTTAGCATTTATGCTAGTAAACAGGAAATAAGACATTTCAAATAAGTTTTTTTTTAAACACGTGCCATCGTATTACCACGTTTTGACATGGTATCATGGTGTTGCCATGTTTTTTTGTAACATAGTAACCTTAGGCCTACTAATCTTGTCACTTTAAGTAGTAATGTCAGGATAAATGTATGGTAAGCCTTCATTACCATGGCATATATCAGTACCATGCTTTGGCATAGCTCAGAGGGCACATATTAAATTGGCTTGTAATGGTTGGTTATACTTGATTTGATTCACGATTCATAGATTTTAGACTAAATTCAAAAGCAGATATTGCAAATTCCTGACGTTTCTCTTCGATTGGTAATTAAATTAAATTAGAATATACAAAGGATTTTTACATACGTTGTGTAATGTGTTTTAAGCAAACATTCTATGCGCCAATTACATTTTTGAGCTAAGCTTAACTCCATGATTCTTTTGAAGGATTTATTTTATTTCTATAGGTTTTTTTCTGCACTGGAACTCGCAATTTCATATCAAAATTTAGTTTTCCATATGAGTAGCCTAATGCATAGCAGATACATCAGTGTTTGTGTTGAAGTGAATTGTCAGTGTAAGGTTTGTTAATATTAAGTCTCCTACATGACAAGAAAAATCTAAAAAGATCTTGCCTATTAGTCATTTAGCAGACATTTTATAGAATTTTTTAAAGCTTATTTTAGTGTTAAACACCGTGACGGTGATACTGAAATTTTAGTTGTTGGTACTTAGTACCAATGGTTCTTTAAAGAAGTATTTTACTTTAAAATATAAATTAGCCCATAATTTACTCACCCTCAAGCCTTTCTAGGTGTATATGACTTTCTTCTTTCTGATGATCACACTCAGAGTTGTATTCATTATAAATATCTTGATGCTTCCAAGTTTATAATGGCAGCAACAGGGTCTATTGAATTTAAAGCTGAATTTTTATTCATCCGTCATAAACATAATCCACACAGCTCCGTTAATAAAGGCCTTCTGAAGCGAATTGATGGAGTTTTGTAAGAAAAATGTATAAAGTAAAATATCTAGCTTCCGTCAGACTGCCTTCCATATTCAACTTACAGAATAAGCGTAACTGGTGCAGCGTAGGATTAGAATGTAGCGCAAGTGCTTTGAACTGCGAGAGGCATTACACTTTCTTTTAGAAACATTACACAGTTTTTTTTAAATAAAGTTTTAAATATGGATATTTTTCTTACAAAACTCCATCGATTCACTTCAGAAGGCCTTAATTAACCCTTACATGTGGAGTACATTTTATAATGGATGAATACAACATTTTTAGCTTCAAACTTAATGGACCCTGTCACTGCCATTATAAACTTGGAAGCATCAAGATATTTATTAATATAAATCTGATTGTGTTCATCAGAAAGAAAGTCATACAAGGATGGCTTGAGTGTGAGAAACGGGCTAATTTTAATTTCAAAGTGAACTACTCCTTTAATACCTATTTTGATGTCACAAAAATAGCTTTTGAACAAATGCCTTTGAACTTTCTGAAGTTAAATATTAATGCAAATAAATTAATATTCGTAAAGGATACATTACTTTGTGGCGTGAGAAAAGACAAGTGGATAGTCAGTAACTGCAAAAAGAAACAATTACAAGAAAAAGAACAAATAGTGCTCGACATCTTTCACTATTCAGACGAGTAGTGAGTGATCAGATGTTTTTGTCTTGTCAGTTAGATCACTCAAAAATGAAAATATTGTATTTTTCTCCCACTATGGTAGTCAGTTGGTGTCGAGATCATCTTGGTTACAAACATTCTTTCATATATCCCTCTTTGTGTTCAGCAAAACAAAGAAATTCATACAGGTTTAGAACAACTTGAGGGTGAGTAAATGATAATAGAATTTACAACTGATTGTTAACTTCTTTCCAAAACCAGCATTTTGAAAAAGTGCAGTCATCATCTCGCATACCATAAAGCTGCATATAGGCCTATATGTTCTTCCCAAGTTCCCACAAAGATATTGTCAAATTCGTCCCAAATCAGCTCAATGGATTTTAAGTTAAGTGTGGAAACCTTATCTTCTACGGAAGTTCTGATACTGTCTAAACTGTCTTGCTGAGTTACAGCAGAAGTTTACAGCAGGAAGAGTGAAGGTCTTAGAGAGTGCCTTTGTACCTGGTTGCAAAGGAAACACAAGGTGCTGTTCACTCTCTGATCGTAGATAGTGGGAGATAATATATATGCCTAGGAGCGTGTTGAGAGGGTGCAGTTCTAGTAACAGTAGCCCTTTTGATTGATTGAAAACTGCTGCTGTGTTCTGGATCATCTAGAGACCCCTGAAGGCTGACCAACAGAGCATTACAGCAGTCAAGAACTGAAATGACAAACACTAGGACATATTCAGTCAGGAGGATTAGAGTTGGAACGTAAAAAAATGGATGTGTAAGATCAATGGGCCATGTGTTTCACACGTACTCCTTTTGCGGTGTGTATTTTTCCCCTCTGGCCATGTTAACAGGTTAGAGCATTCACACTGCACACAGACTCTGCCTGAAAAGGGCATTGCAGGATTGGTGTGGTCAGTCATGCGTGTTTCTGAATTGAGTCTATTTTTGCTGTGCTTGCATGCAGAATTAAAGTGATAGCGCATGATTCATGGTCAAAATGAACACAGATTGACATGATTATGTAGTAATTTCTGATTGTAAAGATAGTTGTGTTGTATGAGCCTCAGGACTTTTCATATAAAGTTTTGAGTTAATACAATGAACATTTTTTGAGATTCGACAACCTTTATTAAAACATTATTAAAAGATTTTGTAAGCATATTGGGTATTTGTGTGCGTTTTATTTCTGCTGACGCAGTGAAACATGCCAAATAGTGCTATTTTCATGATTTATATTTTTTATGTGGTTCAGATACAATAATATTTTGAGTTTCTATTTATTAAACAAATTTCCTTCATTCTATCAATTCTATCTATTTTTTATTTCAATAAACTCAAAATTTTAAGGCAACCAGGTTACTTACTTAAGGTTAAGTTAAACCAACAAAAATCCCCCAAAAAAATTACAATGTATATGTTAACCTTGTGTGTATTTGACAGTATTAGCGCAGTAAGAATACTTAGTCCAGTTATTACGTATGTTTGATAGGCTTTAGTGCTCGCACTCACACTGAAAACCCTAATAAGTTGATTTAACCCAATTCATTTGAGTTAACTCATTCCCTCAATTTAATTGAGTAATGGAGTCTCCCAAAACTTGTATATTTAAGTTTACTTAACTTGGTGCTCACGTTCACTGTAATTAAATTGTTACGTTCACCAAACTTTGTACACCAGTTCAGTACACCATGCTGGGTTCTACCAATCAAAACTTCCCCATTGGTCCCAACATGCATTGCGGCATGAATAAATTCTGCATCTAAATTGTGACTAATTTTCTTTGATTCTTATTATTTGCTTTTACTTTTGCTGTTTTGTTCTGATGTTTTTGTAGCTTGTTTTATGTTCAGAGTTGCTCTGTTTATCAGATTTATATTTATTTATTTATTGTCACCATTGTAGAGATTCATACGCAGATTCTTGATGTCTGTGCCTGTCTAACTAATGCCATAGATTTTAACTTTTTGTGCACATAGTAAATGACTAAATACATTTTTCAATTACCACAACAGTGAAGGATCTCATGGCTATTATTATTAATATTTTAAAACTGTTATAAACCACTTAGCATTAGGGCTGTCAAAATTGCTCAAAAATGACATTCGAATATTCCCTCTAAAACAAACACGAATATTCAAGCATCTGGACGCGCATTTTGTCAATGACGCACATTACGTCAATAACAGGACAAATTAATACAAAGAGACATTAACTACTTTTATACTTTGTCTATTTAAGTTTATACATATTTGACAACGTATTAGTTATACAAAAACAAGAAGATTGTTATTATAAATTATAATTTTATAATTATTATATATTATTATATATAAATTAACTAATGGCCAAGACCGCAGACCCCTGTGTATAACGGTTTAAATGAACAAACTTTGAGTGCTGATCAAGAGTTTTGTGCAAGCAATTTAAGGTCATGAGACTCGCGACTCTTGTCCCAAATATAGCAGGCTTCATTCAGTGACTGAAACAAATATTATTAATATTAATTGAAGTTTTACAGCATATTGAGCGCTCTGAGCGAGATCTGCTGTGCTTAACATGGAGCTTTTCCTTGACATGGTAAATAATCACACCAGTGAAAGCAGTGCATTTATCCTTTATTCATGCAGTATCTCTTCAGTCAGTACAGTAGCCTACACTTATGGTCCTCACACCTCTAGAGGCCAAATAAAAAACTATCACTGTTTACATTAACACATGAGAACCATAGGTGAGGACACGTGAGGCTGCATGCTTCACCGAACGCTGCACAGAGCGAGCTGACACATCTGATGCGCGTTTAAAACACCGAAAGGGAAACGGTATGAATACAGAACACTTCAGTACATGTTGCCAAATCATTATAAAGTAATTGTTTTGGTGACTAGATGCTTTAGAAGCGAAAGAACAGCAGTATGTATGTACTTTACTTTGTCATCGAGGCTGAGAGTACGCTAACATTAGCAGTAACATTTACCTCAAGCAGTTAAAGCGTGTAACAACTTACTAGGTGATGTAAGAAACCGAACTGTATGGTCATGCATCCGACAGAAATATAAACACATCAGAATCGATTTCAATACATATTTTGTTATTTTGATAAGAAAACTGTCAAGTGTTCTAAAAAAGCAAACTGTTTGGATTTATATAAAATAACACTTAATATAATACAGTAATCCATTATAATCCATTATATCCAATATTCCATTTGTAACATTAAGTAAGGTTAATAAATGCTGTAGAAATATTAATCATTGTTAGTTTTATTTGATAACCTTTTTATGCACTATGAACTAACATGAATGATTAAGATACAATTGTATTGCTCAACTATTATTACACGGTGTAACATGTATATTGCATATCATTCATGTAAGCTAGCTAAATAAGCTAATAAATCCTTGTTAAAAAATGGGACTTGCAGTGTGCTACCTGACATTTACATAAATGTTTCTAGGTTATAGTTAAAGGAACATTTATTTGTAATATTTAAATGTTTTAGTTATTTTCTGTAGATTTTTTTTCTGTTAGAACTTGTCATTTTAATATATTCATATATGTAAATATGATTAATTTGTTATTATTATTACTATTATTATTATTTTAATATAGTATCTTTTTAAAAACTATCGGTCGATTAATCGGTTATGGGCAAGCGTGGTCCAACCTAGCTATCGGTATCGGTAAAATCCACTAATGATCGACCGCTAGTTTCTGTTTAACGTTAAATAAAATGAGGCATGGCATGCTGACTGTATCTTACATAGCTTGCATATAACTTTATCTCGTGGTTCAACAATTTTACCTCCTACCGACCAAAATCCAACGTACTTCCAGACATGACTTTTTAGATTATGGAGTTAAAATCTCTTTCTTTGCTGTGGTCGAGTAGGGCTCTGCACTTTCTGCCATCTTCACTGCAAGACGCGTCCACTTTCAGCAGTGACAGTGCGACTCCTGCTGTGACCTGTCCCTGAACCCCCATGCACGCGCTCACTCGCAAAGCAGACAGCCATGCCTCTACTACCGTGGTGGTTTTTTTCTTCTGCTTTTAAAAAAAAAATTTGAATATTAATTTTCACCTTCGAAATTCGTTTTTTAAAAACGATTCGAATATATATTCAAATTTAGAATATTCATTGACAGCCCTACTTAGCATTAGACTCTGCATGAGATCAGGGATTCTGTCAATACATGATGTAAACTTCATCAATGTATTAACAACATCACTTGATGATATTTTCTTTTTACTCTTTGTTCTTTAACAAATGTGTCTCACAAACACAAAGCAGCCAGAGAACTATTAATATTACACAGTCAAGGGTCAAGAGCCCAACTAAAGCAAACACTTATCTCCATCATAGTGACTTTAAACAAAATTATTATTTAAATGAAAACAGTCAATCTGGTTAGTTACAAGTTAGTTCACATTAGGGCTGTGTATTGCCAAGAATCTGGCGATACAATACGTATCACGATACAGTGGTTACGGTACGATATATTGTAATATATTGCGATATTGTAAGAGAGGCAATATATTGTGATATTTATTATGTGTTTTTTAATTATTTTATTTAAATAATTTAAAGGAATAAAGAACACAAGCATATGCCTAAAACACGAGACAAAGTATTTTATTTAATACAGTATAATTTATATCACTAATCACTATTTTGGGCAGTCTGAGTAAAGGGAAATGTAAAGTGACTGCAGGATTCTTTGTGTATATGTTTTAAAGGTTCACAGTAGGGCTGGGCGATATGGCCAAAATTTCATATCCTGATATAGCTCATTTGATGTCCCGATAACGATATACATAACGATATAGCAATTTTTCTGTTAATTCAGTTTATGAATAGTCTATACAAAATTGCAATGTGGAAATGCAGTTTGAAATGATATTAAAAAAAAACAAATAAAGGTAGTATGGACTACATTTTTATTTTATTTAGAACCTTTTATTCAAGCAAGACAGTTGGTAAAGTTAACACCTGCCTAGGGATGTTAACCGATGACCGTTGACCGATGGTTGACCGTATCAACGTTAACCGATCAAAGTTGTCGGTAAAAAAAAAAAAAGTGATCTCTAAATTAGGCTATTATACAGTGGACTAAACGCTACTACAATTAGCCATCTCATTCCAAAATATTTTTGTGTGAAGTGAACATATCCCTCTCACTCAATTTTTCATAACTCGCCTGTGTGTAGGCTACTTAATAAACCAATAAAAACATTTGGCACGCGCTCACAAGGTTTGCAAAAAGTAAACAGGCTAAACACTCGAGGTTAGAGCCAGGGCAGACGACAGTATGAAGCGTGCATTTCGCTTAAGATGGACTTACATTTGGAAATATTTTTATTTCAGTGGTAACACATGATCGTTGATGTTGATCGTCTTTCTTTATTATTGTTAGCACTACCTCGAACTAAAGCGGGTCTCTTCGGAGCTGTCATTTTCTTAAATGAGCCGCGGCAATGTTTCAAATGAGCTCATAACGCTAGACAAATGCCTTTATTTTCAACGCGATCACCTTGTACCCAAACCATTTCGAAACTAAGGAGCCATTGTCCTCAGATTACAAACAAGCTCCACGGCGGCGCGTTTGCGGGAATCGTGTTTCGCGCTGTGGGGGATTTAAAAAAGAGACGTGAGTGGAAGGGAGGCGAGTGAGTGTGTGTGTGTGTGTGTGAGAGAGAGAGACAGAGAGACACAGAGAGAGAGGGAGCGCGGCTCGCGGCTGTTATTTCAAATAGCGCAGCATATTTTAAACTAATCGGTTAACCGGTTTCAACCGGCTAATGAGGCTCGGTGGTCGGTCAAGAAAATGTTTAGTTTTCGCCATCCCTACACCTGCCATTAAAATATTTCAATATATGGCTATATGGTGTGCCACGCGTAAAAGCCCGCTGCAGCGTCTGTGTCTGAAGTTTGTTTTGCGCGCTTATGCACCACTCTGGCATAATTATTACCCTGGTCTGAACCGCGTCTACTACCGTCTTCCTCCATGTTTGTTTATGTATTGCAGCGTGCATAGGCATGCCGTGGCGTGAGGTGCATCTTGACGTGCACCTTATCGTGGCGTAAGCGATAGAGCCTAAAATAAAACGATAGACATTTTCTATCGTCCAGACGATATATTTCGTCATATCGCCCAGCCCTAGTTCACAGTATAACAGTGGCTATTAAACAATAGAAAGTGCAGTCCATTTCATGACTGAATGACTGTTTGTTTTATATTTAATACAGTTAAGCTATTTTCTATAAAGCAGTCTATTGTATAAAGTGCTATTTCAAGTACTGAACTGGTCATCATATCCACATCGCTATGATCTTTCATTCTGCTGCCACCGCTGTCAGTTTTGGTGTGTGTTTATTTTGTTTCTGAGAGGAAAACGTGCAGTACATTCTATGTGTTTCCAGAGTATTAGATTTTAACTTTAGAATTAGAGTATTAGAATTTCCTTAGTGGCTTCTTTTTAGCTGAAGGCGAAATGAGTCCACACTTCAGCTCTACATACTGCGGGAGTGGAATAATGCTATCGTCTTGAGAGCTGGGTTTGCTAATGCAAAAGCTAGCGATGCACGCACCTTCACTTTGCGCTTCTCTGGCTCCGCGTCAGTTATACGTTCTGAGATAACACTGCCATCTAGCGGTTGGGTGTTATACAGTCTGTGGTTTAAACCGAACACAAAGGCACAGATCTTGGATGTAAATATATAAATATCGATACAGTGTTTTTGAGAATTGATACAGTATCGCCATACATTATATCGCGATATTCACGTGTATCGATATTTTCTTACACCCCTAGTTCACATATTATTGTTAGGTTTAGTAACTTACAAATTTTTACTTATTGAATTTAAGATTGCATCACAATGAAAAAGTCTCCATCTTAATTTGAATCAGCAAACAGCAACAGACGAGGCGAAAAGGATCGCTTTTGTAAATGTCCTCCAATCAATAAATTAGTTCTTGTTGCCAGACAGAACTCCTTGCATGGCCAATCACATCAAAGCAAGACCAGAGTAAGCTATTTTATAATTATGATTTTGAGTTCATACAACTTGAAATCTTAAAGGGGGGGTGAAATTCTGTTTCATGCATACTGAGCTTTTTACACGGTTAAAGACTTGGATTCCCATCCTAAACATAGACAAAGTTTCAAAAACTAATGTTGGACGTTTGATGGAGTATTTCTGTGTCAAAAATACTCCTTCCGGTTTCTCACAAGTTTCGGAGAGTTTTTTTTAGAGTATGGGTCTACTTGACGTTAATAGAATGGAAGGTCCTTGTATGGGCCGTACGGGCACTTCTCCCGGTAGGGTGCGTGCGCGCGCGTGACTAAAGCGAGAGACGAAATGCACGCCCGTAAACACTCTCTCAGGTGCAGATCCAGTCGTCCGTGAACACTTATGACGCGCACCGCGCTCCACTTTATTCCTATGGGTGACGTCGAGTGACTTCAACGCTTCAGCACAGCATTCCGGGAAGGCAGCGCTGCATTTGAACCGATTTGAACGCAGAAATGACGGGAAGCTTCACAACATTGTTTCAGTCGCATTTCAAAGTGGATTTACACGCCACTGCTGTCACAGGACTTCACCAAAGAAGTGTGTTTTTGACGGAGCGGTCCCAGCGATAAAGGTTAAGTCCTGCTTTGGAAGCAGCCGGTGAGTAAAACTGCTTCAAATGTCTGTGCTGTTGGTTATCATCGCCTGAGTAAACATCAGTAAACGACACGATCGCGTGCTTCGTCATTCAAGTGCGCTAACGGTTACTCCATTGCTGTTCTGTATATAATGTTACACTAGTCTGACGTGCAAAACCGTTTTGCTTGCTACTGCTAAGGTTTAGTCGCATACAATAGTCCATAAACCGAATCATGTCCTCATAAACTGCGAGTAAAGACACACAAATGTTGACAGGTCACTAAATACAGTACATACCACAGAGACGGACGTCCTGATGTTGCTGTTTCTTCTGTTCAATTTATTTCTGCCTCAGATTTGATTCTGGACCATTATCTGTATTAGCTGAGATAGCCATGGGTTTCTCCATGCTTGAGGACGTCACCGCTTTGTTCGCAATCGTCATTCTTTAGCTCCGCCCACTCGATACGCCTCCAGCCGCTCGTTTTTTTCCGGAAAGACTCAGTACAGCCTATATTTCTTTTATAAATATAATAAAACTAAAGACTTTTTAATTGTAATGTCTGTTCTCTAACTAAACTGATTTTATAAAAATGATGCTGGTGGCTTTGGGAGTGCCCTCGTAGGGCAGCGAAGCAAGTGCATTCTGGGAGTTGTTGTCTTTCATCCCCACAAGACAAAAATACATTTTCTGTATTTTCTCAGTCTAGAAGGCACCAAATTCAAAAATAATTTCACATTTCTACTACATTAATGACCCAGTTTAAACACAAAGCTTAATGCTAAATCACTGAAGTAACCCTTTAAGTTAAAATGACTAAATGAATCATGAAAGTAAATAAAAACAAAGACACAGGCTAAGTGTTAACTGGTAAGAGGAACAGAGATTCACTCCTCTGAGCTTAGTAATTATTAGGCTACACATTTGACCGCATTACAATAGTCACAGTTACTGCTAAAATAAATACACTTCTGCATTTGGTTGATTACCACAAAAAAATAAAGTTCTTCCTTCGGTTTAAACTGAGCAAAATGTTTTAGTTTGAGTGAGGCACTTACAGTGGATGTGAATGCGGGCCAATTTGGTTGTGTTGTAATGCTGAGAGAGCAGTTTCACACAAATCCTTTCAACTCAAACATTGTCTTTTGGCTACATTGTTGTATTTTAATGTTTTTGAATTTGCCCCATGGGATGGAAAATGCATTCACAGTTTTAAGGGCTTTACTGTTGCTTATTTTTGCTCTTTTTCCTTTTTTATTAAAGAAAATTAATGTGGCTGTACAATTTTGTGGCAATCAACATTATGCCACAAATTCTGTAAATTGAGCTTATCTTGCACTGAGCCCAGAATATTTCTTTAGCTGTTGGAAATATATGCTGTATGTGTGCGTTTTCATGATGCCGTTTTCAATAAAGTGATAAACCAAAGCATTTTTTAAAACAATGGGAATGTATTATTTATACTGTACTAAACTAGAAACATTTTTTTTTACTACAGCTGTACTTACTTATGCTGCACTTCTGTTTATTGTCATTATACTGTGATATTCTTGTATCACATCATTGCGGTACACTGAGATCTGTATCAGATGGCAAGTGCCTTGCATTAAAGCATGTGACATGCTTTTCGTTTGGCTCTTGCTGTGAATGAGTCTTTATACTGCTGCACTGATCCTGTACAGAACATTTGGATTAGGAGAACTTCTCACTCTCTCGCTGTTCCACCTCTAAATCTGCTTAGTGCCTATGAATAATTAATCTCATTTCTTGGCGGTTTACTCTTGTATTAAAACTGGGCAAAAAAAAAAAAAAAAAAGCTGGCTTGTCACATGCATACTTACAAAAAATTGATTTAGGAACTTTTTACTTAGACTACAAGTCTATATAGTAAGTAACACTATATCTGTGTTATCTGGGTCATTTCTTGATGATGCACCTTTGTAAAATTCCTATTAATAATAGTCTTTTTTTTTAAAATATTGGAAATACTGCAATTGGCTCTTGATGTCAAAATCACTGGTACCAAATCGATACATTTAAACTCTTTACTAAAGACAGATTAAAGATCGTTTCTATATACAAACTTGATTTGGCTCCTGTACTTTGAATGATTTTAAGGGGTTGCCAACTCTCCGCAAGTAAATTTTAGGCCAAATTGGCAACCCTGCTTTTGATATGAAGTCTTAGCTTTCAAATTTTATAAGTTCCAATTCTCCTAAAATGCAATACATTTAAATGAAATAAAATCTGTATTTTAAAAAATAACAATATTATAATAGAATAATAATAAAGAATATTATAATAAAAAATCTAATTGAAATTGATTTATCAGTTTATGTTTTGCTTCAAATTATCTTCATCTGTAGTATTTTTGCCTAGCTGTTGTCGGCACCAACTTTTACCATCTCTGATTCACACCTTACACGTGTCAAGTCATTATTAGTGCAGGAAAGTCATGCCGATTTCAAAGTTCAACATGTTTTGATAATAATTGACCTACACTGTAAAAAAATTCAGGTCTACAATTGAACATTTTCTAGTCACTGATCACATCTAAATTTTTCAGTTGGCCAAATTGAATTTCTTTTAATTAAATTGCATCAATTCACAGAAATTCAATTTGGCCAACTGAAAATTTAGATGTGATCAGTCACTAGAAAATGTTCAATAGAAGAAATGATTTTTTTTTTTTTTTTTTTTTACAGTGTATGAATGCCAACGAATCTTGAACAAATGACCACAGAACCTTTATGTTTGTAATTATATTGTGACCAAGCCTCTATTGTGTGTATAGCTTGAGAAATTAAATGTATAACAAAGAATGGTAGTAAATGGGGACAATATTCCATTGCATTTCATTTTGACTGGTCATGATTGTATTACATTGAGTTGCAGTTGCATGATCTTGATCACGTTTAATTACTTTAATTTTAGAGACTGTAAGGTGTAAATGGTGTAAAAAGAAAATAATAATTGTGACTGTCTCACACATTTTTTGTGTGAAAAAAGTTAGAATTGTGTGGTATAAAGTCACAGTTATCTTTTAATCTTTAGTACAATTAGGCTTCCATACAACAGCCTTTTATTTGCTTGCATAACATGACGAATCAACCCTATAGCCTTTTTTTTAGTGAACCCTTGGTATTTCTAACTGACATGTGATCCTAATGATCTGAGTGGTCTGATAAGGAGCATATCTGCAAAGGTCCCATTGAGTGATTTATAATAGGGATGTGACGATGTGGACTAGTTGTCACGATACCAAAATTATGACTTCGATACGATACCAGACTAAAATACCTCTACCGATACTAAATCGATACCACAGTAAAAAACAAACAAAAAAACAGATAATATGAATAATATGACAACAGAACTTATTATTCATTGTTTTATTTTTTTAAACTAAAAATTCACTTGGCCAGCATGTTTCTGCCCTGGTTTTTGACCATTCCCTCCTTTTATTGCTATAACTACATGTCATTGTGAACATCCTTAAAGAGATCACATTATCAATCATGTTATCATTCACTAACCTTTCTGAACAGGTTGGGATGACCAAAATCTTATTTAATGATAGGAGTAATTTAATATATTTTTTAATGTAACCTTATAATTATAATATAGATTTTTAATTGAACTGTGTCTGTTTTTAAAAATAAGCACACACAAAATCAAATTACAAACAATATGACAAAAACCCAAATAATAATCCGCGAAGAACTGAATGCCGATTAGGGTTGGGCATCGAGAACCAGTTCTAACTTGGAACCGTTTAAAAAATAAAGATTCCATTGGAATCGTTTAGAATTTTTTTTCCGGTTAACCCTCTGAACACGACGGACGCTTGTTCTGCTGGACTTTTCCTTACGACAGTGTGTTAGTGTGTGTGTGATCGGTCTGAATTTCGCGCGGGATTGCACATAATTCTACGAATCCCTGCAGATTTCGTGCTCACATCTGAAGCACACATACATACCGTAATAAAGCCCTCTCTGACATACAAGTGCAAATATTTGCTTCTTTTTCCAGCTTATTATTGGTCAAATACACTCAAACAAATTCTCAGTGCACATTTTGAAGAGTATTAATGTAAACACAGTCGTGAACAATTCAGGAAGAAATGAAGAATGAGTAACCGGAACAGTGTTCAGGATCCATGTTCTTAAAGGGACAGCAGTTATTTGTTATTCAAAGTCAAACTACAAAAAGACAAACGATCACACTGCTCTTGACTGATCAACTTGTGTAACTTTAATGGATTTATATGAAACAATTTAATTTTTTGCCAAAAACATTATCCAATGTTATTTTAAATTTAATTAGCCACTTTGCGTTTTTTAATTCAGTTTCTTACCTGAATGTTAGACCTACCTGAAAAAATAAAGCAGTCTATTTCATTTATATCTTTTATTCTATTGTATTTATTTGTGCTATTTTTTGTAATATGTTTATTTGTTCTTATTTTATTACTGTTTAGTCGTCTTTTTTAATTCAATTCACCATTCAAAATCAAGCTTACTTGTGCTGTGTATAAGCTATTGCAATACAATTACCCCGTTGTAAAAGATACATTGAGTTAGCAAATATTGGTGAGATAATTTTAATAATAAGTGATCAATGTTTATATATGAGAAAAAGCTTAAAAGCTTTATCATATAAAGTGATTTCTTCAGAATAAATTTTTGATTGCCTAGACTTTCAAAGACTTATATAAAAGTTATCTAATTGACAGTATATGCAGCGTTCCCCCAACCCTGTCGCTGAGGTGTGTGTGTCGGTGAGATGCACGAGGTGTGTGTGTGAGAGCGAGAGCGTGAGAGAGACTTGTTTTTTTGCCCGTTTGCGTTTACTACTTACACAATAAGTAATGATATTGTTGATATACAGTGTAGAGTACAGAAATGCTGACCACAAATTAAGATTTTAATAAATAAATCTACCTCAGTTTTAATAAATTGTTCACCTGTTTGGGAAGTGTTTGTCATGTTTTGACAATAAAGGATAGTTTAAAACCACAGTTAACTGTCTGTTTACAACATATTTCACTCAGGAGCAAAAATATGCCTTTAAACTTTAAAGAATTAAAGATTTTACATATATCGTGATATTTATCGATATCGACTGATATGGAAAATTATATTGTGATAATTTTTTTGGGCCATATCGCCCAGCCCTAGGCGATCGCATGTTTGTTGTCTGAAAGGTGTGTGCGCGCGATTCAGGCCAGAGTCCGGTAGCGCGAGCACGTCACGCGCCACGCTTTTTCTCCTCATGCGTGCATATTTCTGTTGCTTTCTTTGTCATGCGTTGCGCATATATATTTAACTCTTCTACTTCCGTGAATGGTGGAAGAAGAGCTCTGCACACACGTCCTGACACCTCCTGACACACATCCACGCAAATTAAAGGGGGTACTTCAGTGCTGGGAAGATGAATCTGTATTTAAACTGGGTCATCAATGTAGTAGAAATGTGAAATTATTTTTGAATTTGGTGCTTCTAGACTGAGAAAAGACAGAAAATGTTTTTGTCTCATGGGGATGAAAGACTACAATTCCCAGAATGCTTCGCTGTCCTGTGAGGCCATTCCCAACGCCAGCTACTGGATTACTGTGACTGAGTTGGAGAAGACACTACAATTAAAAACTGAACGTGTGTGTTCAATATAATGAGTGAGTCACTGTGCGAGTATCACAGCACTGAGCACTAACTGTAGGAGTCAGATAAATGAGCTGAGCTCTTGTGATGAGAGCTGAGGTAATCGCGACTACACTTGCTGCATACATTCACAACGCGAGTTCAGTCTGGCGCGTTTCAGTTCATGCCTTTGCAAGCTTAACTTTCGTCAATTTGCATCATAGGAGGAATTTTTCCAGAAATAAAATGCATAAATCTCTTGAAGTTATAGTAAATGAAGTTATAGTTCATTTTCTGACAAGTATCATAATGGACTTCATTGAGATAGAGAGACGGCAGATCTTGCATCATGTTTGCTTCTTTATTTTACAAAAAGCACAACATTTAGATTTTATTTTGAGTATACACAAATAAAAGTGGACGCTAAACTGGTTATAATGATGTATAACGCTTGCTTGTATGACAAATCGACGGAGTATTTTGAGTAGGGCTGTGCAATATATTGAAATATCGCAAATGTACAATATGCATATCGCAACGGCATGCAATATCTGAATGATTTTAATAGGCTACTTCAACATTGTGAAAAGTGTCCGTTTTAGGTCGATGCATTGCAGAGAATAGACTGAGCACACGATTGTTACTTATGAGACTTGCTTGATGTTAAAAATAGTTATTACGCAATAATTCACAAAAAAAAACACTTGTCTGACACACACACACACACACACAGAAAAGTGAACGACACTGCTGGTAACTTTCAGAAGTTGTGGCAATGCTGTCTTTTCCTAGCCTAGAAATCTAGACGCACCCTAGCGGCAGCAAATTTAATTTGCCCGCAAGTGTGGTCTAGCAACTCTCAATTCCTATCTGAGCTGTATTCCTCAGAATCTGGACGGCCCAATCACATCGTGTAGGTAGGCTATAGAGTCGGCGGGCGGGGCCATAATGACGACGGCCGAATTGCATTTGCGTGCTTCTAGTAACACAGTCTTCTAGTAAACACAGAAACTGGCGAACGGCGGCGGTCTTTCGAATCAGCTCTGCCCGCGCCTCCGGAAGACTTGGAGTTAAGCTTTCCTCTGAGAAAAGAACAAAGAGCGGCACTGAAGTCATTCTTAAAAAGGGAAGATGTGTTCGGAGTTTAGCCGACCGGATACGGCAAATGTTTAATCAGTCAGCGTGCTCCCCTTCACCGTCGTTGCTCCGGTTGGTGTACCGCTATCCTATCGCGTGCAGAGGGAGTTTGAAAGACAACCGTTTATCCCGCCCCTCGGACTGAGCCCTGTCTATGGTGAGTTTCCAGACCAAACATCTTGATGTGGGTCTGGCTTGTCAGGCTAGTCTTTTCCCAGAAAGAATGTGAAAAACACATGGTGTAATTCTGAGTTTTGAAATACATTTTTTAATATAATTTAAATAGATTACACACTAATTGCAATATCGTATCGCATATCGAATATCGCATTATTTAACAAAAATTGCATATCGCATTATTCTTCAATATCGCACAGCCCTAATTTTGAGTTTATTTCACACTGATAAGAAAAAAAGCTAGGTGTGTCGCCAGTGCAACTGCCTCAGCATGCCAAGACATTTCGGACAATTTCATACTCCCAACTTTGTGGGAACAGTTTGGGGACGACCCCTCCATAGATGAGCAAGTCTGGTGTTGATGAACTTGACTGGCCTGCGCAGAGTCCTGACATCAACCTAACAGGACACCTTTGGGATGAATTAGTGTTTAGATTGCGAGCCAGGCCTTCTCATCCAACATTAGTGCTTGACCTCACAAATGTACTTTTAGAAGGATGGTAAAAAATTCTTCCCAGAAGAGTTTAGGCTGTTATAGTTGCAAAGGGTGGGTCAACCCCATATTAAACCCTACGGATTAAGATTGGGATGTCTTGAAAGTTCATGTACATGTAAAGGCAGGTGTCTCAACTTTTGGCAATATAGTGTATATCAGAAAAACAAAATATTGCAATGTTAGTTTTCCCCCCCAATATCGTGCAGCCCTAGTTGTGACTTATTCATATAGTTTTTAAAGTGAGTGATGCCCTGAAATGTTTTTTTTTTTTTTTGTTGCTCTATTTATGCTTGGCTGAATTTATTATGGACTTGGGGATAGTTTTTAAAGTGAATGATGTTCTTAATTGTTTTTATATTTTTATTTTATTTTTTAGAGTAACCAATTACAAAAAAAATTGTTTTAGGCAGTCTTTATTTTCTAATGTATACTTCACTCATGTCCCAGTGGCCACTTAAACCAGCAACATTTACATGCCCAAAAATGGATTCGCCTTGTGATATGCACCTCACCACTGATATTTTACCACAACAGTGGGACAGTTGTGTAACGGTCTCTGACATATTCCTTTGGCCCTACAGATAGAAATAAATTAAAATTTGCTTATTATAGCATTTTTTTTTTAAATGATTCTAAATATTTTAGTTCAAAGTACAAACAACCTTGTACAAACAATCTTAAACTAAGGCAGTTGTACACATTCACACAAATTAACCTCTCCTACATTTAACCTCTGCTCTAACTTGTTTCCTAGCTTTCTAATAAACCCGACTCTGTACACTATGAATATTTTTTTTTATATATACATTACCATATTGAATTCTATATCTTCTTGAAACTTCCTCAGCACTTGTAAAGCTACACAGTGATGTACACACCATAAAAATGGTGTTGGTTTTACTGTATCAATTCAAGCCTGAGCCCGAAGTGCATGCAAAGTGTATTGGCATTTGCAGCTCAGGGTTGTCCCCAACACAAACCAAACTCAGCTAGTCCAGTTTCAGTCCTCAGCTACAACTACAGTGTTTGTCAGGTAAAATCAGACATTTGCGTGCAACTAATGTTGACGGCTGGCGTTATGCAAAGTTCTTCTTACAGACCTATTTTGGTTTGTGCAGGAAGTAAGACTGAAATGACTGACAACTCGTCTCAGTTCAGAACCAGTTCTTTCTTTTGGGAGACAATATACCTGTACATCATGCATGTTGACAGCCATATTACACGACATAAAATGTATATCTGAAAAAGCATAATGGGGCACTTTATTTTGGCATTATGGGCTTTCCTAGATTTATGTGGCATAATAGGATATTCAAGATTTGAACTTGAACAGTTAAAATTTTTAATTTGCAAACGCAACTGTTTGAAAGCGGTATATCCACCTCCTTTTTATTGACAACACAACTGGCTATAATGGATGTCTGGTTGCTTTAATGATTGATTTTAGGCTAATCTCTAATTACTAACTATAAATTTGTGCTCCCTCATTTTGAATAATCTGGATTCAATAGACTCAGAATGAGTATGTATGTGCATGCATAAATGTAAATGTATGTGTGGGCATACCTGTTGTGAATGTGGTGGACTCTAGGGATGTATGTGAGTGTGAGTAAACTAAACGATATTGCTACTAGTGGACATTGAAAATACTAGTTATTTATGTTAGATATTTTTTGCATAATTACGTTTTGCTATATATTTTTACAAAAGCTACATTCAAATTACTGTCATGTTTATAAAATAATGTATATAATCTTCTATATCTGAAGCGAAAATAATAATTTCATTTTACCGCAGAGCTCAGACTTTGCATGCATTTGTTTTCTCTGTGTCACTCGTGGCAGGCTCAGAGAAATATCCACTCAGAAGATGAGCAAGGTGAGGGAGTGTTTCTACTTAGCCTGAACAAAACTTTTGTTTTCTTCTTTGTCATGTCAAACTGTCATATAACAATTAGGCTTGCTTTTCCGTTTTGAGGGGAAAATAGCCTACTAATATGAATTTTATTAGAATTTGGAGGGGAACATTTATAAATGAAACGTATTTTTACAACAACAGATCTCATATCAGTATAACTAATAGAATACTCTTAAATAATGTAGTTTCCAGTACACATCAAGCTTTTTTTCACATCAAGCTTTCTTCCGGCCATGTGTACTTTTCCTTAATTGTATTTTTAAGATTGAAATACCCTTTCGTTTTAGGAGTTCTGTTTATAATAGGCTGTTGAGTTTGTATTTATTGGTCCTGCACTGCTTATTTATTCAGTTGATTTTAATACACTATATTGCCAAAAGTTTTGAGACATCTGTCTTTACATACACATGAACTTTAATGACATCCCATTCTTAATTAAAATAGAGTTTAATATGGAGTTGGGCTTTGGCCAACCCTTTGCAGCTATAGACGGTCCAAACTTAACTCCCGGTAGACATCTGCAAAGAATCAACAACATCAGAAGGCTGAATAGTCTTTCTTATGCGTTATCATATTTTGTTTTAATTGTGCAGCATTATAGTAATTTATATGTTTTTATTGTTTCATCGTGTTTATTATAAATAATCTCCCAATTTTGTCAGCAATATAGAGTGTGGGGAAATGCCCACCCCTTAAAGGGTTAGTACACCCAAAAGTGCAGGTTTGGAATGACATGAGGGTGAGTAATTTTTAAAAAGGACCGTGTAATGCCGTAATGGACATTTTAAAGGCAGACTAACAGGTCTTTGAGGGTCAGACCATATTAGCTGATAGACAGGTGTTCAAATACTTATTTGCAGCTGTATCAAACAAATAAATAGTTTAAAAAATCATATATTGTGATTTCTGGATTTTTTTAGATTATGTCTCTCACAGTAAACATGCACCTATGATGACAATTTCAGACCCCTCCCTGATTTCCAAGAGGGAGAACTTGCGAAATATCTATAGCACAGTTCAAAGAGAAAATCTATCCATCTTTCATTCTGTGTTTTTGGTGTGCAAATTCACTTAAAATGCAACTTTAAAAACTTTTTCACTCTTTCTTTGCAGAACTTGTCCTCTTGGTCCACATTGGAAAAGTTATCAAGAATATGGTTCGTCTTTGGCTGTCATCTGCATCTCTACATTATCCCATTGGATCTCGAGTTTGTATACAGCCCTCATCAGGCACTTTGACATCAGAACTGCAGGTGTGAGGGAGTCGAATGTCTATGATAGGAGACAGCAGAAGGTCCAAGCAGAAGCCACAGTCTTTGGGGTGTCAGAAGAGACTGTGAAGACACTGAGAGTCTTGACTTGGAAGATATGGCAGAGCATGCAGA
Organism: Pseudorasbora parva; assembly: GCF_024679245.1. Lineage (NCBI taxonomy): Eukaryota > Metazoa > Chordata > Actinopteri > Cypriniformes > Gobionidae > Pseudorasbora > Pseudorasbora parva. Next base: position 14,700,414 of record NC_090192.1, read on the forward strand.
GCTGCTAGCAGAAATGTCGACTGTTGGCCGTCTGTCAGCCACCGAGCGCCTGAAGCAGGCACAGAAGAGACGGGCGCAGCAGCTGAAAGGCTGGGCTCAGATGGAGAAGGACAGTGCCCTTAAGGGAGATGGGGTGAAGAAAAGCAGAAGGGTGACCTTCCACACTAACGTGACGTTACTGGAGGCTTCAGCCAGGAATGACCTAGAGGAGGGTAAGAGTAGAGTATCAATACTGCACATTTATTTACACACACTGCAGGGTTTTTTATGTAAAAATACTGTCTTTTGCTTGATCTTCTCTTTAATGTGATATTGAAAGCAGTTATTATTTACTTTTAAAGGATCCAAAAGATTGTTTCCTATTGTTTTATTTTCCACTCCCTCACTGTCTACTTTAAAACAAATTCAAAACAACAAACCATTAGAAAAATAAAATCACATTTATGAAATGACATTTAAAAATGTCAAAATAATTTCACACATTTTTCAAACAATTCCAATAATCTGTTTTCATGGTTTTCTAATGTGTACATGTACAATTTGGTTTATAAACCATATTTACACATTTGTAAATGGGTCCAAACAGCATTGGACTAGCTTGACTTTTGTTGTATGGACTAAAAACAAGACATTTTTTTAAAAGATATTATTTTGAGTTAAAAGAAATTCTGTAAATCACTTACATTATGACAGAAATTTCATTTTTGGATGAACTTTCCCTTTTATATCAACATTTGTTCAAAAGGTTTAGTTTGTAGGGTTGGTGATTTAAAGCAATGTGTCTGTTGGCAGTACGAGAGTTGCTGAATAATGGAGTCAGTCCAGACCTGTACAACGAGGACGGGCTCACTGCGTTACATCAGGTACACACTCATCGACACAAACAACACACATATACATAAGTGTGTGTATGTGACCATTTAAGGTATTGCTGTGACTATGCATATTGTACATTTAGAAGCACAAGCTTAAATTTAGTCAGGAGAGAGCTAATACAAGGCTACAAAGCTAATACAACAGAAATTGTGACAAATCCACAATGACAAATGCACAAAAAATAACACAACACTGCCCAAAAATCAACTTATATTTTGTTTAATTTATTGTTTAATTTATTGACATAGAACTTGTTTAGTATGACAATTTTCCATCCTTATATCTTTACCTCAGTGTATAAATATGTAGATCCACTTCCAATACTTATGCGCTAATTTTCTGGCGGGAAAATTAGGACATGGTTTCCTGGTAATCGATACATCCGTGCTGCGAGATGTTTCAAAAAGTGGTGGTGACCGTATCGACCCAGGCAAAAAGTGGTGGGGACATGTGCCCCAAATTACACCTTTGGTGTGAGTCATGATTCATGACTAAAGAGTTTACCTTCTGATAAACCAAATGTAATATTTTCGGTTAATTTGACAGGCTGTAGAACAAATAACAATAGCTGCAGCTGTTAACTGATTTCATTTTCTCTTCAATATTCAACACAAGAGGCGTTATCAATGGGCATCAACCCATTCTTCTCTATCCATCATTGTTTTAAACCTGCCAATAGGGTGCCCAGCCTGAGCTGCAGGGCAAAATCCAGTCTAACAATTTATGGTATCCACAATCAAATTGACTATTCAGTAATACTGCTGTTTGGATTCTAGGTGATGCTATGGGGTTATTTTCTGCGTAGCTTGATTCTGCACCTTTGAATTTTTTGCATTTATTTTAACTATAAAAAAGAACAAAAGTAAATTAAATAAAATAAAAAAAATTACAAACTTAAACAATTAGTTCAACCATTGAGTGTATGTGTGGAGGAATATGGAGGAACTGCACAAATGTCATGTCCTCTTCAAAGAAAGAGATAAACAAAGACAAGAGGTAAAGACACTAATGTTAAATTATAGTAACGCTAAAATTAAGAGTATAATTAACAAATAAGGAGTAGATTGCAAAAATAATGAGAGAATGAAAAAAACGGTAGATGGATTTATGATATTTAAAGAATTTTAATGTGAAAAGTTTGTGCTGGCCTAAGTCTATTCCTGATAAACAGCAAGCGATTAACACACTACAAGGCGTTCATTTTTATACATTTTGCCACTGAATCATATTTTCCACAGCCAGTAATTCAGATAATTGTTTTGTTTCTCTGCAGAGCTGCATAGATGATTTTTTGGATGTTGCTCGCTGTCTTCTGGACGCAGGTGCAAATGTGAATGCGTGTGACAGTGAGCTGTGGACCCCTCTACATGCTGCAGCCACTTGCGGACACACTGACCTCGTCCAGATGCTGATAGAAGCGTAAGTCTCTGTTTATAATTAATTTGTTATGCAGATATTATTTCTGTCATCAACTTTTATTCTTTAAAACTGATACAGACTGTCTTGTTCATGTGTTTAGGGGTGCAGATCTGTTGGCAGTGAATGCAGATGGAAACATGCCGTATGATCTGTGTGAGGACGAGGCTACGCTAGAGCTTATAGAGATGATCATGGCAGAACAGGGTGAGGGTTTCTTATAATATACCCAATATTGAGCTTAATCAAACCTCTTATTTGCTGTGTTGATGAACAGTAATTTTAAAATATACATTATTTCAAATGCTCTTGATAAACATTTTTATGAAACATAGTTATGTATGGTACATTTTTACTTGGACAGTAATGGAATTGATATGTTTGGGTTACATTGGCTTTTACAGTAGGCTGTTTCTCTGAAGCAGGGGTACTCATTTTTTATGCTGCTATTTTGTGAAATATGAGAGAAACAACGTTTTTTTTTTCTTGCATTTGGTTTTTTTGAATAAACTTTTTTTTGGCAATAGCACTGCTATTCGCTAGTACATTTTTTTTGGTTTACTATACACTATATTGCCAAAAGTTTTGGGACGCCTGCCTTTACATGCACATGAAATTTAATGACATTGCATTCTTAATCTGTAAGGTTTAATATGGAGTTAGCCCACCCCCTGTAAGCTCTCGTCTCCTCACTAATTCATGCCAAAGGTGTTTTATTGGGTTGAGGTCAGGTCTCTGTGCAGGCCAGTCAATTTCCTCCACATCAAACTCGCTCATCCATGTCTTTATGGACCTTGCTTTGTGCACTGGTGCACAGTTATGTCGGAACAGTAAGGGGCCATCCCACGAAGTTGGAAGCATGAAATTGTCCAAAATGTCTTGGTATGCTGAAGCATTGAGAGTTATTTTCACTGGAAGCGTGGCAGAGTTCTTTCCAGTGTCAGAGTGCTTTACACCACTCCATCCAACACTTTTCATTGCACTTGGTGATGTAAGCTTTCGATGTACCTGGTCGGCCATGGAAACCCATTCCATGAATCTATGCATTGTTCTTCAGCTAATCTGAAGGCCACACGAAGTTTGGAGGTCTGTAGCTATTGACTGCAGAAAGTTTGCGACTTCTGCGCACTGTGTGCCTCAGCAACTAACAGTTGTCCTTGGAATATTTAGTAGTGAGGGAATTTCATGAATGGACTTATTGCACAGGTTTCAACCTATCACAGTACCACGCTGAAATTCACTGACCTCCTGAGAGTGACCCATTTTTTCACAAATGTTTGTAGAAGCAGCCTGCATGTCTAGGTGCTTGATTTATTTATTTATTTTACACCTATGTGATTGGAAACCTGAATTCAATGATTTGGAGGGGTGTTGCAATTATTTTGCCAATATAGTGTATTTTACAGTATTTTGCAAAAGTCATAAGGCCACTCTTTTTTGCATGTACTAGGACTAGGAGAAAAAAAACCTCTCGTTCCCAGGGCTGCGAGAACAAAATGACGTCAGTTTGTTCTTGCAGCTCTGATTTGGGAGTTCTCGCAGCTTGTTTTCTCACAATTATTTTCTTGTGGATGTCCAATAACTATTGTGTGATTGGTCAGAAACCTAAAGTGGGTTTAATGCAGAGTGAGTTAATCCAGAGAAACAGAAATGTTCGTCACCTACTTTTTGTAGATTTACTTTTTGCAGTCAACACATTTAAACAGTGTTTTAACAGTTCACATAAGACTATTATCAATATGTTTGTAATAAGGGATTACTCAGGAGAGAATTGATGAATGTCGCGGAGCAAAGGAAAAGGGGATGCTGTCTGATCTTCGGGAGATGGTAGCGAGCGGAGCTGATCTGAATGTGAAGGACGAGCAGGGGGCCACTCTGGTAAGAGACCGCACTATATACATACAGGATGATCATTTATAATATTATAAAAACTAAAGGTCCAGTTCCCTGTGTAGCTGCATATAGCTGCTGCTAATGGATACATGTCAGTGGGGGAGCTTTTGCTGGAGCACAGGATGTCTCCTGACGACAGGGATGCTGACGGGTGGACGCCGCTCCATGCTGCCGCCTGCTGGGGACAGGTGAATACTGACACATCAGGGTTTATAGTCTGCAATCTGCATAAAATCTAAATGTACCCAATTTATTTTACACTTAATATTGTTACTGTTCTTATTGTAAAATTAAAATTTGAAAATACCTTTTAATCAAAATATATACACTCACCTAAGGATTATTAGGAACACCTTTTTAATTTCTCATCAATGCAATTATCTAATCAACTTAGATTATTTGCTTCAGTTGCTTCAATGCATTTAGGGGTCTGGTCTGGTCAAGACAATCTCCTGAACTCCAAACTGAAAAATGCATAATGCACCATGTCACAAAACACGAATCATTTCAAATTGGTTTCTTGAACATGACAATGAGTTCACTGTACTAAAATGGCCCCCACAGTCACCAGATCTCAACCCAATAGAGAATATTTGGGATGTGGTGGAACGGGAGCTTCGTGCCCTGGATGTGCATCCCACAAATCTCCATCAACTGCAAGAAGCTATCCTATCAATATGGGCCAACATTTCTAAGAATGCTTTCAGCACCTTGTTGAATCAATGTCACGTAGAATTAAGGCAGTTCTGAAGGCGAAAGGTGGTCAAACATAGTATTAGTATGATGTTGCTAATAATCATTTAGGTGAGTGTATATCAAGTTGGTTGCGACTTCCATGTCATGCCAACTTAAAAATATACCATCAGTAGGAGTGTGCAATATATATCGTCTGCGATAATATCGTAATTTTCGTTTTAACGATGTGCAATCTGACATTATCGAGTATACCCCTTACACACCCAGTGTGTGTGTGCCCGTACACTACATAATGTAGTCTTGAAGATTACACAAGTGTGGGTGCACGCTTTCACTGCATGTATTTTTAATAAATATTGCAGGAAGAATCCAGATATCAGCATGATAACAAATGTGATATTGATTTTATACAAGTTTACTAAACAAGAATTTAATAAGTGACTTACATTTTAGACACCATATTGCCCATTTTTACTCTATTTCACCAACGAGAATAGTTCAAAACAAAGTCATGGCACTGTAATCACGTCTCTGAGCAAGACACGCTGTATTTTCTTTACTGAATGAATCAGCTTTTTGAACAAATCATTTGAATCAGTGATTCAGTGAATAAGACAGATTAAAGGGCGCGCGGGGGGGGGGGGGGGGGATGGGGGGTGAAATGCTGTTTCATGCATACTGAGCTTTTTACACTGTTAAAGACTTGGATTCCCATCCTAAACATAGACAAAGTTTCAAAAACTAAGTTGGACGCTTGATGGAGTATTTCTGTGTCAAAAATACTCCTTCCGGTTTCTCACAAGTTTCGGAGAGTTTTTTTTCGAGTATGGGTCCGCTTGACGTCAACAGGGCGGAAGGTCCTTGTATGGGCCGTACGGGCTCTTCTCCCGGAAGGGTGCGCGCGAGCGACCAGAGCAAGAGAGCAAATGCACGGCCATAAACACTGCTCTCAAGGTGTGGATCCACTTGTCCGTGCAACACTTCTGTCGTGTCGCGCTCCACTTTTTTCCTATGGGTGACGTCAAGCGACTTTAACGCGCCCGCATAGCATTCCGGGAAGGCAGCGCTGCATTTGAACCGATTTGAACGCACAAATGACGGGAAGCGCCACAACATCACGCTTCAGTCGTGTCGCAAAAGTGGATCTCCACGGTCATTGCTGTAAGGACTTCACGAAATCAACAATGTTACCAAAGAAGTGTGTTTTTGACGGAGCGGTCCCAACAATAAAGGTTCACGGTCCTACTTTGGAAAGGTCCGCAGGTCCCCCAAGGATTTGGAATCGGTTCTTCTCCACAATCTTCCTCAGGGTCCGGTCACCTCTTCTCGTTGTGCAGCGTTTTTTGCCACACTTTTTCCTTCCCACAGACTTCCCACTGAGGTGCCTTGATACAGCACTCTGGGAACAGCCTATTCGTTCAGAAATTTCTTTGTGTCTTACCCTCTCGCTTGAGGGTGTCATTGATGGCCTTCTGGACAGCACACAGCAGTCAGGTCGGCAGTCTTACCCATGATTGCGGTTTTGAGTAATGAACCAGGGTGGGAGTTTTTAAAAGCCTCAGGAATCTTTTGCAGGTGTTTAGAGTTCATTAGTTGATTCAGATGATTAGGTTAATAGCTCGTTTAGAGAACCTTTTCATGATATGCTAATTTTTTGAGAATTTTGGGTTTTCATGAGCTGTATGCCAAAATCATCATTATTAAAACAATAAAAGATCTGAAATATTTCAGTTGGTGTGCAATGAATCTAAAATATATGAAAGTTTAAAGGGGGGGTGAAACACTCAGTTTCAGTGAATCTCATGTCAATCTTGAGTACCTATAGAGTAGTATTGCATCCTTCATATCTCCGAAAAGTCTTTAGTTTTATTATATTTATAAAAGAAATAAAGGCTGTACCGAGTCTTTCTGGAAAAAAACGAGCGCCTGGAGGCGTATCGTGTTGGCGGAGCTAAAGAATGATGAGCGCGCAAAGCGATGACGTCCTCAAGCGTGGAGAAACCCTTGCTATCTATCTCAGCTAATAGATATGATCCAGAATCAGATCCGGAGGCTGAAATAAATTGAACAGGAGAAACCGCAACATCAGGACGTCCGTTCTGTGGTATGTACTGTATTTAGTGGCCTGTCAACATTTGTGTGTCTTTACTCGCTGTATATTTGGACATGATTCGGTTTATGGACTATTGTATGCGCCTTAACCTTAGCAGTAGCAAGCAAAACGGTTTTGCACGTCAGACTAGTGTAACGTTATATATAGAACGACAATGGAGTCCGTTAGCGCATTTGAATGACGAAGCACGCGATCGTGTCGTTTACTGATGTTTACTCACGTGACGATAACCAACAGCATAGACATTTGAAGCAGTTTTACTCACCGGCTCCTTCCAAAGCAGGACCGAACCTTTATCGCTGGGACCACTCCGTCAAAAACACACTGTTATATGCGGTTGACGAATCACAACAGACTGGGACTGGCTGGCCAATCAGAACAGACTATGCTTTTCGTAAGGCAGGTAAAAAAAACCTCTCCCTGCTCCAACACAGCCATCTGTAATTTATGAAGTGTTTCTGAAGATGTTAATTTGCTTTTGTTCTAATTACGATTAATCGCATCCAAAATAAAAAGTATGTAATATATGTGCGTGTACTGTGTATAATTATGTGTATACATAAATACACACTCCTTCATGTATACATTTAAGAAATATTTGCATGTAATACTGTATATATGTATACATAATATTATACACAGTACACACATACATATATTATATAAACACAAACTTTTTAGATTGGATTAATCCCCAGGAATAGGATTGAGTGCCCCTGTTTTAATTCCACTTGCAATTATATAGAAATAACAAATAACCAAGTAATGAGGGAAAAGCTTATGGCCTTTTTCCCCACCTTCTTGTTTTAAGTAATAAAAAGAAAATGTAGTAATTGCAAACATGCAATGGACCTTAAAATCATAAAGCATGACGTTGGAATGATTATATCAGCTTTAATGGCAAAATTTATATTGATTCTTCAGTGATTGTGTCTTTATGCTCTTATAGATGCAGATGGTGGAGTTGCTGGTGGCTCATGGTGGGAATTTAAGCGCAAAGTCTGAGCTGGACGAGACGCCTCTGGGTACGACACATCCAACATGTTTGACCGGGAGTGACTTGACAGGAGGCTTCATAATACTTGTGCTATATTGCAGATGTTTGCACTGATGAGGAGGTCCGGGCCAAAATGATGGAGTTGAAACACAAGCATGATGCCATCATGAAGGGTCAGGAAAAACACAAGAACACATTGCAGAGACGAGTGTCCAGCACGGGCAGCAGAGGGTGAGTACTAACAGTGCAACAAAAGCATTTTGTTTACGTCACAGCCCGGCAAAGCTGCACTTTAAGAATTGAGATTAGATTTAAGATTTAAGTGTTTCTATAAAATACAGCATATCAATTCTCCTTGGCACCAGGGCATGCATAAAACAACATTCCAGAACTTTTCAGAATATAATTTTTAATTGTAAAAAAGATTTGTTAAAATATGTACAAAAACACCATGTGTATACAGAGCAACCGCACAAACTTTGATTAGATGTTTTTTTGTTATAAAAATAAGTGGAGTTCCTCTCTGGCTCTCTGTCTCTTTGGCTTGAAGCGTCTTATGCCAGTATGTAAATGACACCACTGACCCTTAAAAATATGCTTCTTTGGCCAGCATCCATTATAAAACACTCATAAAAAAACTTTTTTTTGTTATCACTAATCAAATATTGCACTAATTTACTAGCCTAGAAATCTAGACGCACCCTAGCGGCAGCAAATTTAATTTGCCCGCAAGTGTCGTCTAGGAACTCTCAATACCATTCTGAGCTGTGTTCCTCAAAATCTGGACGGCCCAATCACATCATGTATAGAATTGGCGGGCGGGGCCATAATGACGACGGCCGAGTTGCGTTTGCGTGCTTCTAGTAAACACAGAAACTGGCGAACGGCGGCGGTCTTTCGAATCTGCTCTGACCGCGACTCTGGAAAACTTGGAGTTAAGCTTTTCTCTGAGAAAAGAACAAAGAGCGGCACTGAAGTCATTCTTAAAAAGGGAAGATGTGTTCGTAGTTTAGCCGACCGGATACGGCGAATGTTTAATCAGTTAGCGAGCTCTGCTTCACCTTCGTTGCTCTGGTTGGTGTAGCGCTGTCCTATCGCGTGCAGAGGGAGTTTGAAAGACAACCGTTTATCCCGCCCCTCGTATTGAGCCCTGTCTATGGTGAGTTTCCAGACCAAACATCTTGATGTGGGTCTGGTTTGTCAGGCTACTAATTTACGACTTACCATCCATTAAAACTTTACTAGCGAGACACTAATTTGCTCCATCCAGCTGAGAGTTTGCTATCATAATGTCCAGTGCCAGTTGTTTCAACCTGCGGTTTAGTCTTTATTTGACACAATGTGAGAGGATATAGCGAATTTGTGAGAATATCAGAGAGTTTGCTTAGCTTAGTTTTAAGCTAAATACACACAGGAATGAATAATTCTCTGAAAACTGGGCTTGAGTCACTATTCTCTCTGCCATCTCAACTGTAATTGTCTGGGTTATCACTGCATTAGCGCTGTTGTAGACTAATGGAATGCATTTGGAATAAAGTTTAGCAGCTTAAAATGAATCGCAAACAGAGGAACTAAGACACCGGTTTCTCGTCCAAAAAGCATATTTTTTCTGCTACAATGTAGTAAAGAAACTTCAGAGGTTGAATCTAACACCACCTTGTTAATAGAGACTCAAAGTATAAAATGACTGTATTTTAATTCATTTAAATGAAATTCAGGATATTTATTCTTGTGCCACTTTTGGAATGTCCAAATAGTGAAGAAGAAAAAACTCAGTAAGCTGTTGGATAGATGCAATAGTCAAGACCACTAAACCAAGACCAAGGCAAGACAAAGAACAGACCAAGACTTTGTAGGGTTGAGACCAAGGCAAGACCAGACCAGCACTCCTTAAATTCATCTAAAAGATCCATATCTGCTGTTTGAGAAATGTCTTATATTTAATAAATAAATACAATTCGAATAGTAAGACACTATAGCGCTGTTCCCAGTCAAATCACTAATAATAAAATGTATGGCACAGAAGTTGCATTTGAATTGGTACAATTAAACCTGCATGAATAATGTTGAGATTAATTTAACATTAAAACATTAACATTATTTAACAGGCACAGATTCATTTATTCAACCGATTTTTTTAAAGCAGCTGATTCATTTAATAACTAAACATTGCAGAATTAGCAAAGACAGTTTAAAATTTGTAGATTATAATTTATAACTATAACTTTTATATTGATTTGTATAAATCAGTATCATTCGCAATCACGCTTAGTTTCATCTCAGAATTCAGTGGGCATTTATATTAATTTGAAGCATTTTTTAAACAATGCGGCATTATTTTGAACCCGGCAGCACAGTAACAAAAGAAATCACGGTAACACTTTATTGTGGGGAACACACATTCACTATTAACTACAACTTTTGCCTCAATAAACTCCTAATTTACTGCTTATTAATAGTTAGTAAGATAGCTTTTGTAGCATTTAAGTTTAGGTATTGGATAGGATTAAGGGATGTAGAATAAGGTCATGAAGAATAAGGCATTAACACATGCTTTATAAGTACTAATAAACAGCCAATATCCTAGTAATATGCATGCTAATAAGCAACTACCAGTAGTTAATAGTTATTAACTGAACCCTCAAATAAAGTGTTACCGAAATCACATTAAAATAAGTTATTGATTGCGTTTTAAGCGGTAAATCACATTAATAATGTTAAATCAGGCAATGCACCAGCAATTTAGTGATTATCCTTGCAGTCCTCTAAGTCCGAGACCAAGACAAGACCAAGAAAAAATGCAGTTGAGACCAAGACAGACTAAGACCTTAAAAAAATGGTCTTAAGTACTAAAACATTTGCAGACACAATTTTTTTTTCACATAATAAAATAAAAACCTTAGTTGTATTTTGTCAAACAGATACCTAAACCTTTCATAGGTTTAGTGTTTAGTGTTCTTCTTTCATATATTAAATATTTAAAAAGTATAAAATGTTCTTTATTGTTTTTTGATGGTTTAATCAAATTTAAAAATAAATATTCCTTATCCCATCACTTTTGGCTGCTACTGTTCATCACACTAATGTAACACCAAACAGTAATATAATTTTTTTATGCTATATCTAGCAGTAAGAGGACTGACCTTTTTTATTTTTCTACACTTTATATTTTTCATGTTTAGAGTGTGTAATGTCTGTGCAGTAGCGCTGACTGTGGTTTTTAGTTTTGTTGCAGCGCTCAGTTGCTGTATCATTTGAATGCTTTTGTTGCCATTTTTCATGATTAGATAAGTGTAATTATGCTAATTGTGATTTAAAATGATATACTTTATAAACAGTTAATTATAATCTCCGAATCAGAATGTGTGAGCTCTTTTTTATGTGGATTGTGTTTACAGTAAAGTAGTGAGGCGCAGCAGTGTGAACGAGCGCAGCAGTCTGTACCGCAGAGAGCATCAGAAGGAAGCCATGGTGTGGAAAGAGAGAGGAAGACAGACAGATGCCCTGGATGATGATGAAGACAGACAGACTGATGCAGAACTGAACCTGCATGCTGTACTGGTGAGTAATGGTCTTATTCTGTGTTTAAAACCTTCTGAAATACGACAGATTGGAAACACACTAAGCTTCCAGTGATGAAGATTGGTTTATAAAAAATAAAAATAAAAGACATTTTCCTTTTTTTAAATCTTGTATTTAAGCTGTGCTGTGTGCGCTGTCAGTGGCACCAAACAGAATAAAAATATGTGACTTTATTTTATATAGTTTCTTTACATACAAAAAAGAAGAACATTAAAACCAAAGTAAACGTCCATACTAAGATATTAAAGGGTTAGATATGATATGATGATATGATGATATACACTTTATTGTCAGACAATTCTGACATTTTTCTTGCAAAACAGTATCTATAGCACTATTCGCACGTGATTAATATTATCTAGGGACCTCTGTGATTTAGAAATGACTCCCCCACATCTGAGTTTTGGGTGGCGCATTCGCACGGGATTAGCAAGCCTGTGATTTTACTTGAATTTACTGACTTCTCCCGGATATGATGTCAAGATTTCGTTATAGATATAGCTGTATGAAATCATAAACAGGCATCGATATCGTTTTGATTATTTTATAGTAATAAATAAACATAATTTCGTTCAGTTAGCGAACAGACCGGCAGCAGGAATCAGATTTCATTCATAACGAGTGAGAAGCTGACAATATACAGCGGAAGATTCAGTTTCAAAACTTAATGTAAAAGCACCTATTTAAACAAGCTTGTCATTGTACTGTACTGTTCTGTTCTGTTTTTCATTAAGAACAGTATTTATGTTAATATTAAACACCATTCAATCAGTTTACTCCCAAATTTATACTCATTCTAAAGTGAAAGTATAATCAGTGCGGGCGCGGCTGCACGGGAATTCATAACTCTGACTTTATTCTTCGTGCAAAAATTATATACGATCCGCCTAATCCTGGCCAAATCACAGAGATGTCGATTCGCACAGGACTACTATTATCACAGGACCTCGGTGTGCAGCGAAATATGGTTGGTAATTTGCAGGGGAATTTTTACTTTACAAAATAATCAATATGATCTTTCCAGGATAACATATAATCAATCATAACTCCTAAATACTTATATCCTTTAACCTGACAGATTTCTTCATTATGGATAAAAATGGGCATTAATTGAGTGTCAGATGTTAGACAAAATATAATCTCCTCCATTTTACTCGTATTAATGACAAGAGCATTATTCTCGCACCACCCTATCAGTTTAGTCACACCCTGTTGATGCAAATCAGGACTGTTACAGTTATTCAACACAGGTCATCAGAATACTTTAACAAATACTGATTAAACATGTCCGTCCGACAGTCGTCTGTATACAAGGTACAAAGTACGGCTGAACTTACACAGTCTTGTGGTACTCCGAGTCTCCGACATTAGTTGTGATAGCAGATGACATGGTTTTATATACTTTAACTCTTTGAACTCTGTTAGGGAGAAAAGAGATATACCAGTGAATTAGGTATGGATTTACACTCAACTTTACAAGTTTTGACACCAGTATGTCAACCTGTATAGTGCTGAAGGCAGATGAAAAATCTAGAAATACAGTTGTTTTCGGTTTATCTAAATGTTTAGAGATGATATGCACTAAAGCAGCAACTGCATCTTCAGTACTACAGCCTTTCTTATAGGCAAATTGCCCAGGATCTACCAGGATCTAATTTATCTTTAACCATCAGAACTAAATGCTGGAGTAATAGTTTTTCTAGACATTTCCCAGTCACTGAGGTAAGGGCTATTGGTCTATAATCTTTATATTCTCTTGGACAAGAAATTTTAGGTAATGGTTTTATGTATGCAGTTTTCCATATCACAGACACAGTAAGTGTGTCTACTGAGGTTTGAAATACTGGTTGCCACACCAGAGCCAACTCATGTGCAAAATTCTTTAGCAGACCTGCACTACATCCATCTATTCCAACTGCTTTTTTTGTATTAATAGACAAAAACATTTTTGTAACTTCTTCAACCTCAATAACAATTCTGTCCAATAATGCTGGAATTGTATATCTTATTTTCCAACAATTGTCGTATTTATCTTCAAATCTGGTAAAAAAGCTGTTCAATTCATTCCCAAAACAAAGTTCACAACGATTACAATTGATTTGTTTGAGGAGACCAATACATTCATTGTTTTCATAATATCCCAAACCTTTCTTTAATATCCGTGGTCACATATGGCTTATTATTTGGATACACTTAATTTATTTAGTGGCTTTGACCAGCTCCACACAGAAGTTAATATAGTCGTTTAACACTGTTGTTCTTTCATTGAGTGAGCCATCCTCAAAAATGTCCCAATTTGTCCAGTCGAAACAAGATTTCAGTTGTTGTATACTTTCATTTGACCACAGTCTAATCATTTTCTTTTCTGGTTTGCTTTTTTTAAGTTTGGTCCTGTACACAGGAATCATATGTACCACATTGTGGTCAGAGTTTAGAATTAGTGGCATACTCTTTGACACATAAGCATCCTTAACATTCACAAAGCACTTATCAATAATATTATTGTTTCTTGTTTGAGTCTTTACATACTTTTAAAATCCCGGCAAAAAAGTCTCCAATTTGCACTGGTTTAAATCACCCAGCACAATCACGGGTGCATCTGAATAGTGTAGCTGTAGTTCATGAGTATAATCCGCTATCAGGCTGGCTGCCTGAGATGGTTTACTGATGGGCGGAACATATACTGCGAATAGCAAAATACAACCAAATTCTCTTGGTAGATAAAAAGGTCTTGCCGAGAATATCAACGTTAGGATCACATATTTTATATTTTACTGAATACGTTCGGCACCATTTATCATTGATATACACACAGATGCCACCTCCTTTGCTTTTACCCGAGACTTTGTCTCTATCAGCGCGAACTAATGTCAATCCAGGAACCTCAAAAAGTGAGTCAGGCATTGTAGACTGCAGCCAACTTTCTGTGAAACAGAGCAAAGATGCTTCACGATATTCTTTACAGTACCTTGTGTGCGATCTTATCATATCCACTTTGTTACTCAGAGAATGCAGATTACTGAAGACAATAGATGGCAGCAGTGGCCGATTAAATCTCCTTCGCAGACGACTCCGAATTCCACCTCTTCTTCCTCTTTTCTTTCGTTTTATTCTCATCAGCTCGCGTGGAATATTCTCTAGCAAATCTTTGAATTGGCCTGTTAACCTCCCTTGAGTAGTCTTTAAGTTTAACTCCAGCAACGTCTCCCAGCTGTACATGCGTGCAGACAGCACTTTGACGCCGCATATTGAGGTTCCACATGCAGTTGGAAATTGCATCCCCAAACATAGTCCACAGAGGCCAATCATCCCCAGAATACAAATCAAGAGTACATTTTCCCTTGCCTTCATCATTCCACGTTTACAGGTCCTCAACCAAACACCTGACAGGGAACATTTAAACAGAACAAACAAGGCATAAACATAGGATAATGAAGCGCATTGTGTCGCTGAGCAGAGCACCGGAAGTCGTGATGGCACGAAATGTCACGATTTAGTTCACCCAAATACTAAGTCATTTAATTACTTACCCTAATGTCATTCATCAAACGTAAGACCTCCATTCATCTTCGGAACACAAATAAAGATATTTTTGTTAAAATCCGATGGCTCAGAAAGGCTTTCAATGTCATGTCCTCTCTCAAGACCCATAAAAGGCACTTAAGACATCGTTACAAAGCTCCTCTCACTACAGTGACTAAAGACGTCATTACAAAGCTCATCTCACCACAGTGACTAAAGACGTCATTACAAAGCTCCTCTCACTACAGTGACTAAAGACGTCATTACAAAGCTCCTCTCACTACAGTGACTAAAGACGTCATTACAAAGCTCATCTCACTACAGTGGCTCTACAATCATTTTATGAAGGGACAAGAATAGTTTTTGTGCGCAAAAACAAAAAACTAAATAACCACTTATATAGTGATGGATTTCAAAACAAAGATTTGAATGGTTATGAATCAGCGTATTGATTCAGGATTCGGATTGCCAATGTCATGTGATTTCAGCATTTTTCCTTTACTTTTTATTAATTTCCATTGCTATGATGTGCTATAACTAAATACACAATTCACATAGTTATTTTTTGTTTCTATTTACCACCAATATAACGATATACACAGCATCAGAAGCATCTGGGCTGGATTTCCTGAAACCTTTTTAACATTATGTCATTCTGAAGTTATACCTTAAGGTGTACCTTAACGTTAATATGTGTTTCCCAAAACGATCTTAGTTAAGAATACCTTCTGTAAGTCTTACTTTCTTAAAGGGGGGGTGAAATGCTGTTTCATGCATACTGAGCTTTTTACACCTTTAAAGACTTGGATTCCCATCCTAAACATAGACAAAGTTTCAAAAACTAATGTTGGACGTTTGATGGAGTATTTCTGTGTTAAAAATACTCCTTCCGGTTTCTCACAAGTTTCGGCGAGTTTTTTTCGAGTATGGGTCTAATTGACGTTAAATAGAGCGGAAGGTCCTTGCATGGGCCGTACGGGCTCTTCTCCCGGTAGGGTGCGCGCGCGCGTGACTAGAGGGAGAGAGAGGAAATGCACACTGTAAACAGTCTCTCAGGTGCAGATCCAGTCGTCCGTGAACACTTATGTCGCGCCGCGCTCCACTTTATTCCTATGGGTGACGTCGAGCGACTTCAACGCTTCAGCACAGCATTCCGTGAAGGCAGCGCTGCTTTGAACCGATTTGAACGCAGAAATGACGGGAAGCTTCAAGGCATCGCTTCAGTCGCGTCGCAAAGTGGATTTCCACGGTCACTGCTGTCACAGGACTTCACCAAATCATACCAAAGAAGTGTGTTTTTGACAGAGCGGTCCTGCTTTGGAAGATGCCGGTGAGTAAATCAACTTCAAATGTCTCTGCTATTGGCTACCGTCGCATGAGTAAACATCAGTAAACGATACGATCGCGTGCTTCGTCATTCAAATGCGCTAACGGTTACTCCATTGTTGTTCTGTATAACGTTACACTATTCTGACTCTGACATGCAAAACCGTTTTGCTTGCTACCTCTAAGGTCTAGTCACATACAATAGTCCATAAACCGAATCATGTCCTCATAAACTGCACACAAAGGCCCCTAAATACAGTACATACCACAGAGACGGACATCCTGATGTTGCCGTTTCTCCTGTTCAATTTATTTCAGCCTCAGATTTGATTGTGAATCATTATCTGTATTAGCTGAGATAGATGGGTTTCTCCACGCTTGAGGACGTCACCGCTTTGCGCGCTTGTCATTCTTTAGCTCCGCCCACATGATACGCCTCCAGGCGCTCGGTTTTTTCCGGAAAGACTCGGTACAGCCCATATTTCTTTTATAAATATGATAAAACTAAAGACTTTTCGGAGATATGAAGGATGCAATACTACTCTATAGGTACTCAAGATTGACATGAGATTGACTGAAACTGAGTGTTTCACCCCCCCTTTAAGGTTGGTCTGCTCTGTACCACTCTTAGTTATACCTTATCACTATTGACAGTTCATTCCACTAGTGGCCACCATTGTGCAAAAAGCTTCCTTACATGTCAGTCTAAGTTGTAATATACACCCAGTGTTCAATTAGGCTAGTTTAATTTTTTTTTTAAATTATGCAAGGATTAAAATTGTCATTACACTAATGGTTGTTAGCTTTTAAATTATATTATCCAAAGGTACATCAGCTGGCAAACCAGACAGGAAAGGCTTAGGGGCCCCACTTTATATGTACTTACATCAAAAAATAATTGTATTGCAAAGCACCTTTGCTGATATTAAGGTGGGATACGGGTAGAGTTAGGAACAGGTGTGGTGGTGTGGGTCAGTTTAAGGGTAGGGTAAGGTGTAAGGGAAGTGCCAACTGTGTAATTACAAATGTTACTACAGAAATTAATTACAGACATAATTACATGCAGGTATTTTTAAAATGTAATTACTATGTAAAAACATGTAAGTACACAATAAGTGCATTGTGTCAAATGATTAATTAAAATGGGAGTACATAGTAGTTAAGTCCACCTAATATAAAGTGGGTCCGGCTTAAGAGTAGGGTTGGGTACCGAAACCCTGTGACAATATAGCACCCGTACCTATGGTTCATGTATACCTATGGAATTTACGGGATGTAAATCCAACAGATCCGATTCTCTGAGGCTCAAACTAACATGGTGGTGCCCATCGGGGATTATAGATCAACTAACATGATCATTATGACAAAACACATTTACTTACACACATTTGAAAATCTGAATATCAGATAGTTCATGACATGGGTAACAAGTTTGTGAATATGTTGAATAAAAATTTAAAAAACTAAATAAAACCGATAATAATAAAACCTTAAAAACTTTTGTGAAACAGCGCTATTGTGGCTGCTGTGTCTCATGTGAGAAGCATGATGCGTCACCATGGAAAAAATAAGGCAATGTGTTCTAAAATATTTAGCCAGAGAATATGGTCATATTTCTGCAAAATAATGCTGAACTGAAGCTGGTTTGTAGGATACCAAGAATAGAGACTACTTTGCTGTTATTATTTCTGTAACTGTTGTTTTGTGGATCTTTTTTTAATTAAAAGTATCGGTTCAGGCACTGTTTAGGTACCGTTTTAAAAGTATCGGTTTGGCGTTTATCGTAAAAACCCAAATGATACCCAACTCTACTTAGGAGCCTATTTAAAGGCAATGATTGTAGAGGAGAGTTTGGTCAAACTATGGCAGCGAGACAGTGAATAGTTGTGCTAAATCAAAGACAGTGCCGTCTGCGGAGCCATTTAGTGCATTTATTTCATATGTGAAAACTTTAGTCCCCTGCCATGTCAGAAGCTGCTATTCAAAAAAAAAAAAAAATGCCTGCCACTACAGCAAATTCAGCAGCTTTTAGATGTTGTGTTGTTCCAACTTTTTGAGACAAACTGGATGAAGCTACCCTCTCAGCCCTGAAATCCTAGCCTTGACGCCAGCCGAACTCAGCCCCGCCCACAATATTTGAGCTTGGGCAGTTCAGTCTGGACTGGATCTATAGAGGAGTAATTATGCCCGAACAGAAACTGTTCAGACCAATGAAATTGTCAGGGCGGGCTTTAGATGATGACGGACAGATGATCAACAGTAACGTAATCATCCACATCATCAAAGGTGCTTGGTTGAATTTGTTCAAATCCTAAACGGAGAGCTTGTTTGTATATGCATTCTCCTTCAGTATTTCTCTCAGAAATGATGATCGTGTTGGTAAGTACTCTGTGTATCCTTAAATTCTTTTTTTTTTTTTTACAATGCCGGCAAATATTGTTTATTCCAAGCAGACAGGGTTGCCAAGTTTTTACAACAAAACCTGCCAACTACAAGCCCAAAACAATAGCTTCTCGGGTTCTCTTGAAAAAAAAAAAAGGCGTTTGAAAATGTGGGTAAAATGTGTGTTAATTTGGCAAGGTTGCCTGCTAAAATTTGCATTCCTGGGTCTATATATCACATAATTGAGGTTGCTTCAACCCGCGGACATGGAAAACAACCCTCAGGAAAACAACAGACTTGGCAACACACTGCAGTTGACATTTAACAACTAAAGTTATGCGTCGCTCCATTGCTCTGATTGGTTGTAGGTCTATCCAATTTAGGTCTTTCCTGGTTTAGTTGAAACACGCCCTATAATTACAGCCCAATGGAGCAGTATCAGACTCATATTCTGACTAGAATTAAGTATGACGATGTCAGGCTACTGAAATCCAGCTGTGGGCAGCTCTCCTCGTTCTTTCTTTTTTCTCTGTCATAGTAGCAGCTGATTATGTTTTGCGTGTTGCGTTTTTATTGAGTAGGCCATCCAATAACAGAAATTTGTTATTTACACAATAATGTGATGCATCTGCTGGGCAATCATCACTGGTTGTGGAGTAAATCAACACACTATGGAAAATATTAGGGATGCACGATATTAGATTTTTGCCGATATGCCGATATTTTTCAGCTGCGTTTGGCCAATGCCGATACCGATACCGATATATGTTATTTTGTTACCTTTGTTTGGAAACAACACCATTTTGAGCAAAAACTTTTTTTTTTCATTCTGGTTTCAGATTTCTGTGGTCTCCTTACTAAAAGGATTCTTGTTGAAGATAAATAAATGTTAATAATGTTCTTTGTATGATAAGAGTATATTAAAAGCCCTGAAAATAATAATAAATTTAACCAATAATAAATAAAATAAAAAAAAAATTGTTTTACCCCAGATGCAGCTGTAACCTAAATATTGTATTTTGGGATTTAGCATTTGTGCACACCTATTGTAGAGCTCCTTGGATTATTTTTCATCATCCATTTCCTAAAATTTTATTACAGATTAATACACGGTATATAAAAGTATTTAATTTACAAGTGTCTTGCTTGTGATTTATGACATCATTACTGATTTGTTTATTCAGAACAAGAAGTAACTTTAATTTATTTGTGTATTCTACTTTTCATTGTATAACTGTAACAACAGCGCCCCCACTACATGTATAAATATACAGCGGTCTGGGGGCGGGCACTAGGACCTGGAGGAGCTTCTGCTGTGGTGGTGATTTATAAATATTAAATATTTGTGGTGGTGATTTATTTCTATATGAGAAAACAGTTTTATTATGCTATCATCAGATGCACTCGATTACTAGTTCTCATTACTCGGGTAACACTACATACAGGACATCGTACAAACAGTTTACAATACAGTTACATCAAATATTACACAGGTCCATGCATACATGAATGTATTTCAGCTAACAGACTGATAATACAGGACGCCGGTGTGTGCGTGTAACGTGCATGTGTATGTGTGTGTGTAGTCCATGCCTAGTCACAGGCTTACCCTGTGACACCTAGCTTTAGAGTCTTTGTAGCGCGCTAATAGACAACGTTATCGGGAAATGCAGCCCTGTTCTTTAGTCAATTCTGATAATATTTTCCACGTTTTCTGACTGTTTATGGCTATATTGAATTTAATAATTGTGTGAAAAATGTAAGGATTGTGTTTGTTGAGAGCCTCTGTTGAGCTCAGTGATGTGTTTGTGTCTTACATATAGCTATATAGATTTGATTTGACCATCCTTTGTGAATTTTCTTCTACTTTTCTAGGTGTCCGGCATTAATGCCACCCCTGTTCCTCCATTAGAGGTTGTCGAGGTGGAAAATGGAGCTCAGGTTTTGGGGAACGGCAGCACAGCGTCATTTTCTTCCTCACTTCCTGGAGAACTCCAGGGCGGGGGTCGCAGAGATCGCAGCGCCTCCTATCAGCTCTCTCCACCATCGGATGGTACTGGCGGGGACATGAGCAGAGAGAGATCTCACCACACACTAGCAGATCTCAAACGCCAGAGAGCTGCAGCTAAACTACAAAAACATCCAGCACCTCCTATACCCCTGTCTGCAGGCCCTCAAAATGACCCCGTCCCTGAAGAACCCCAAGGGCCGCTGGAAACGCCTGAATTGGTACAACAGGATGTGTCCCCCAATGCAGTGTACTTTACCCAAGCTAGTGGAGATCCACCTCTACTGAAGCTAAGAGCACCAGAAGAGGATACGACTAATACGAAAGAGCCGTGCTGTGGACTCATGTAGAAGCAGCAAATGAACACATTTGGTTTCATATGATCGTGCAGTTCTTCTGTAGACAGATGAAAAATATCAGGCAGGTACGTGAAAATGAGTTTCATGTCCAGGCATACAACTGTGGGAGAAAGCTTGATTGAGTGAACTCATATTTTTAACACTAATATATTTCAACACTAATAGCACCTAGGAATAATGACAGACTACACAGCTTTCCTGATTGAATAACACATATATGAAGGAGAAGCTCCAGTATTTCACACTCTTATGCTCATTTTATTTTACTTAGTTGTTATGGTCATTAAAGTTTCGAAGTATTGGCTCTGTTCAATACAGAAAAAAATGACACTGAGCACTTTACTTGACCAAACATTCAGCAATCTTCATAATTATAAATATATGTACTGTATATGTAGAAGTTTATTGGTAACAAAACAGCACATTTCAATTGCACTGATCAAAGTAAAATCGCATTTCATTAACAGTTCTTTCAATTTTAAAGGCTGCAATCTAACAGCTAGTACGCTTACACTTCAACACCTGGTTGCATCATTTCATACTGCAAGTTTAAAACCCTCGCATCCCAGCTTCTGCCTAGATTGTTGTTCATTGCTGATTGAAATCCTTTAGCTAATTTTATATTATTGTAAATTATTTAGGAATGAAAAGGTGGACTAAGGTCAGTGTACATTCAGATAGCTTGTTTTCTTCAAATCTTCTTAACCATCTCATTCCCCACCCCCCACACACACACACTAATGCATCAAATGGAAATAAAAAGACTTTTTGCTCTGAATACCTTTTAGCCATTGAATTTTCCATGAGACACAGCTTTCTTCTGAATGGTCACCCGCTCCATCTCATATTACAATTATAATTTAATAAATCTAAAGATTACCGGTAACCGCTTCCCTGAATAGTGTAGAACTTGGATTTGGCTATTTCATGTTTTTTGCTCAAGGGGGTCATAAAAACACTGGCAGATTTTTTTTATTTTATTATAACCATTAGACTTTTTTTTATGAATCTCCAGTGTTATATTTAACACATAACCAAGCACAACCATGAAAAGCTAAAACATTCTCATTCTATATTTTCCCATTTGTCATAAACCCATATATTCCCACATTTCATCCATATTTTAACCCTAAATCAAACCATTTCTAAAAAAAAATTATATTTAAAATTCTACATCTACTTTTCCAGACATTGATACTTAAACACACCAGCATTTAAATGTAACATTTATATATTTATTTAAAAAAACATTTGTTTATAATTTCTATGATTTTGAATGAAGAATTTGTATGGAAAATCTGCATATTCTATTTATCAGTATTTTAAACAAGAAATGAAATACTATAATGGTTCTAACAAAGTACACAAACCACAGGATTCTAATTATTGTATATTTTAAGTTATGCTGTAAGTGACTGGTTTAAGTTGTTTAGTTAGTTTTTATTTTTTTCATGACTGTGTAGGTTTAATTAGTTTCTGCTCAATGTTCAGTGAGATTTGAATAGAATGAGTGAAAGAAACACTTATTTTGTTATGACTGGCAGAAATGATTTTGCAAATATCTTTAGCTTTTGCACTTTGAACTATTTATAATCCAGTCTTAAGCCTCAATAGCACTGATATATTTACAAGCAGATTTACTTCTAATATTTTGTGTAAATGACAGCCATTCTTTTCTTCAGGAACACACCAGCAAAGTCTTGTACCTTTTTGCACCTTGTTTACCTGTTCTGCTGACATCAAGTGCTCTTCTTCTTTGCTAGGATGCTCCAGTCTTAAAATGTAAAGAACATGTGTCAGTGTCCTAAATGAAACTACAGAAGAGTTTTGTATTATACAGCTTAGAGTCAATGAGTTTTACAAAAAAATAATTGCAACAATTTAACATGATTTACTCTTTCTTACATTCATATGCATTACTTGTAAATCTCTTTGTTTCAAATTATGAACTGTAAACATTTTCTTGGATTTCATTTATTTTTTATTTTTTATTTAATGAACTTTGAACCGTATGTGTGATATGTTTTAGATGTTAGGATATAGAAACTTAATGAAGAGCAGATGCTAAAGGACATTATTAAGAGATTACATGAACTCCATGAATGTCAAACATTTCACATTTGTCAAATATCTAGAAGCTTATCGTGATAATTGGGGAATTACCTGTAAACAATTTTATAATCTAGAAAACATTGATATTCTAACGTGGCACCACAAACTGGGCTAAGCAACCCTCTCTGGGTGCAATGATCAATTTGAATGCAGATGTATGTATTTCAACTGAGACACTTTTTCAGGGATATTTTATTTAGGCTTTTTTGATATATTTAAACTTGGAATATCTCTGGACTATGTAATCTGAACTCTACCATGTAACACGCAATCATTTCATCTTGACATGCAGTGTTTACCAATGGACAGCACTTTTCACATTGTGACCTAAATGTAAAATGTCATAAAATTCCATGCTTTTTTGTTTTGTTTTTTTGACATCTGTTTTATATATGTTCTTTTTCTATGTCATCTATTTCCTCTGATACATTTAACACTGGTGTCTGTAAATATTTTCAGAGACAGAAAAGTTTAAATAAATTATACATGCATTGCATACTGAAAGTTTTCTGAATAAGTCAGTTCTTGAGAATTGTTGCTCAAGAATTGGTGTCTGAACAAGATGAAAATTAGTCAGGAAAGCATTACTGAATTTTGGGGAAGTTATGCCCATATATATATGGAAGAAATATATGGAAGTTGTGCCCATATACACACACACTCACCTAAATGATTATTAGGAACACCTGTTCAATTTCCCATTAATGCAATTATCTAATCTACCAATCACATGGCAGTTGCTTCAATGCATTTAGGGGTGTGGTCCTGGTCAAGACAATCTCCTGAACTCCAAACTGAATGTCAGAATGGGAAAGAAAGGTGATTTTAGCAATTTTGAGCAGGGCATGGTTGTTGGTGCCAGACGGGCCGGTCTGAGTATTTCACAATCTGCTCAGTTACTGGGATTTTCACGCACAATCACGCAATCACGCACAAAAAGAATGGTGTGAAAAAGGAAAAACATCCAGTATGCGGCAGTCCTGTGGGCGAAAAGGCCTTGTTGATGTTAGAGGTCAGAGGAGAATGGGCCGACTGATTCAAGCTGATAGAAGAGCAACTTTGACTGAAATAACCACTCGTTACAACCAAAGTATGCAGCAAAGCATTTGTAAAGCCACACGGCCTACCTGAGCATTGTTTTTGACCATGTCCATCCCTTTATGACCACCATGTACCCATCCTCTGATGGCTACTTCCAGCAGGATAATGCCCCATGTCACAAAGCTCGAGTCATTTCAAATTGGTGTAAAAGCCAGTGTGAATTCTCTCCATATATAATCTAAATACATAAAATACTTTCACTTTTAGACTTAGTACTTGCTGCAGATAAAATATTAATTGCTGGGGATTTTAACATCCATTTAGATAATGAAAAAGATGCATTGACATTTATATACAGTCTAAACTCTATCGGAATCCGTCTGTAAAACAGGGCCAAAGTGTGCTAAAACTTGTTGAGTATTGGCCTACAAAAATACTCTTCTTCAGACCAAATTAAAATAAATAAACTGAAAAACATTTACAGTTATATATTATTGTAGTAATAACAATAAACACTGCTGCAGTGGGGTTAGTAATACAGCTGCTGAGGGAAAACTGTACATCTGACATATTTTCTCCCTGCCATTTTACTTCTCCCTATATATATTTTTCTTTTAGAGCATTTGGGAATGTAAAAAATATATTTGCGTTTGTCTCCTATGTACCACTATACAATAGTTTTCCTTGCTGTACCAAAACTGAAAATGTATAAAGTTATTTGTCATTATATAAATGTATATAAAATATACAGGTCCTTCTCAAAAAAATTGCATATTGTGATAAAGTTCATTATTTTCCATAATGTAATGATAAAAATTAAACTTTCATATATTTTAGATTCATTGCACACCAACTGAAATATTTCAGGTCTTTTATTGTTTTAAGACTGATGATTTTGACATACAGCTCATGAAAACCCAAAATTCCTATCTCAAAAAATTATCATATTTCTCTGGATGTTTCTACTTCAGACTCAGTCCACTGCTTCCGCAGGTCCCCCAAGGTCTGGAATCGGTCCTTCTCCACAATCTTCCTCAGGGTCCGGTCACCTCTTCTCGTTGTGCAGCGTTTTTTGCCACACTTTTTCCTTCCCACAGACTTCCCACTGAGGTGCCTTGATACAGCACTCTGGGAACAGCCTATTCGTTCAGAAATTTATTTCTGTGTCTTACCCTCTCGCTTGAGGGTGTCAATGATGGCCTTCTGGAAAGGGTTGGGTCGGCAGTCTTACCAATGATTGCAGTTTTGAGTAATGAACCAGGCTGGGAGTTTTTAAAAGCCTCAGGAATCTTTTGCAGGTGTTTAGAGTTCATTAGTTGATTCAGATGATTAGGTTAATAGCTCGTTTAGAGAATCTTTTCATGATATGCTAATTTTTTGAGATAGGAATTTTGGGTTTTCATGAGCTGTATGCCAAAATCATCAGTATTAAAACAATAAAAGACCTGAAATATTTCAGTTGATGTGCAATGAATCTAAAATATATGAAAGTAAAAATTGTATCATTACATAATGGAAAATAATGAAATGTATCACAATATGCTAATTTTTTGAGAAGGACCTGTACAAGTTCTTTCTCCCCAAAGTGTCACAAAAAAAAAAAAATCCCCTAAATCAGTTAAACACACATGCAGACCAGACACAGACCACACACACAAACAAACAAAATATTTAAAAGAAAGAATAAATGTGGGGGAAAAAAGCATAATCATCAAGAAAAGTCATTTTATATAATATATAGTCAACTGTAAAGCTGATCATTATGAGCATTATGACCACCTTCCTAATATTGTGTCGGTCCGCCTTTTGCTTAGACTGCTTAACCGATCTGCTGGCGATCTGATTTCGCTCTACAGGGTGGAAACCTGTACATATTTTTATCCTGCTTCTTCTACAATTTTGCGGGGACCAATCACAAACCGGCTTATTCATCTGATTCGCCATTGGCGGGTTTAACACAATGACGGATAGAGAAACGATAGATCGTTTGTCTGATTGGTTGAAGGACTATCGAATTGCTTACAAAGTCATTTGAACTATGCCCCTCTGATCACACCTCTCATGTAGTGAAAAATACAGCGCAGACTCCTTAGACCAATGTTCAATCTTAAAAGACAGCCAAAACAGCCCGTCGAGGCATGGACTCCACTAAACTCCTAAAGGTGTGCTGTGGTATCTAGCACAAGATGTTAGCAGCAGATCCTTTAAGTCCAGTTAGTAGCAAAGGTGGGCCTCCATGGATCGGACTTGTTTGTTCAGCACATCCCACAGATGCTCGACAGGATTGAGATCTGGAGAATTTGGAGGCCAACACAAATTGAAGTTAACACATCAAACTCGTTGTTATATACCATTCCTGAACCACTATTGTTTTTTTGGAAGGGCGCATTATCCTCTAAAAGAGGCTACAACCACCAGGGAATACTGTTTCCATGAAAGGTTATACGTGGTCTGCAACAATGCTTAGGTAAATGGTAGGTCTCAAGGTAACATCCACATGGTTGGCAGGACTCAAGATTTCCAAGCAGAACATTGTCCAAAGCATCACACTGCCTTCCTCGACTTGCCTTCTTTCCATAGTGCATCCTGTTGCCATATGTTCCCCAGGTAAATGGCACACCTGGTCATCCATGTGACATCAATGAAGATGTGATTCACCAGGCCACCTTCTTCCATTGCTCCGTGATCCAGTTCTGATGCTCACATGCCACTTTCTGCATTGGACAGGCGTCAGCATAGGCCCCCTGACTGGTTTACGCTGGCTATTGAGCCCCAAACACAACTGCAATTGTACAGTGTATTCGGACAACTTTCTATCAGAACCAGCATTAACTTCTTGAGCAATTTAAGCTACAGTAGCTTGTCTGATTGATCAATCAATTCATCAATCAACTTTATTTATATAGCACTTTTACAATGATTGTTTCAAAGCAGCTTCACAGTGTTAAACAGGACAATATTGCAACAAAATTTGATTTTGCTGTACAGTCATTCTGGAGAGAATGGTGATGTTATCAGCTCATTTCAATTTATCATATAGCAACAATGTTGGCAGATCAGTATTATAGTTTATATAATTAAATAAAACCTAATTAATAATTTTTATTTGTATATTAAGTTGAATACCTTAGATCATTATTTTAGAGTCCCCAACTGAGCAAGCCAAAGGCGACAGTGGCAAGGAACCAAAACTCCATCAGGGCATGATGGAGAAAAATAAACCTTGGGAGAAACCACACTCAGTCGGGGTGCCAGTTCTCCTCTGGCCTATTAACACACCGTGTATGATTATTATTCTGGCAACCTTACAGGTCAGAAATCATATTCGATCGGAAAAATAAAAATTTCTGGGTATCATGCAAGAGACAAATTTATTTAGGATGGTGCGTCGATTACACAAGAGTATGAATATTTGAAAGACCGGAGTCAGCGCTGGAGATGGGTTTATTGAGCATGACGTGCCGGTGAGGAAAATTCCAAGGAGACACCAATTGACATGGTCTCAGCAGAAACTCTAGGATGAGCTGGTCATGTCTGGGCGCAGGTCCACCATTCGATCCGGACATGGCCTGGATCTGGCCGACTGCAGTAAACCTCGGGATAAACAGAGTGACTTCCATTAGCGTAGATGACAATCTTCTTATAATGTAACGAGTACATTAGGTGTTATGGTAAGTGTTCCCGGTTCTGGCTGACCTAGTTAATGCAGCCTAACAATCAGTCAATTGATTTGAATAATGTGTATGTGTAATGCCATAGTAAAGAGATGCGATTTTAGTCTAGATTTAAACTGATAGAGTGTGTCTGCTTCCTGAACATGGAAGCTGGCTTTCCTGTAGCTCAACCAGTAGAGCGTGGTGTTAGCAACGCCAAGGTCATGGGTTCGATTCCCAGGGAAAGCAAGAATTGACAAAAAAATGTAAAATGTGTACCTTAAAAATGCAATGTAAGTCGCTTTGGATAAAAGCGTCTGCCAAATGCATAAATGTAAATGAACAATGCTAGGAAGACTGTTCCAGAGTTTAGGTGCTAAATAGGAAAAGGATCGACCGCCTTCAGTTGATTTAGATATTCTAGGTATTATCAACTGGCCAGAGTTTTGAGACCGCAATAGGAGTGATGGAGTATAATATGTTAAGAGCTCGCTCAAGTACTGGGGAGCTAAACCATTTAGTGCTTTATAAGTAATAAGCAAAATTTTAAAATGTATGCAATGTTTAATACAGAGCCAGTGCAGTGTTGACAGAACTGGACTAATATGATCGTACTTTCTGGTGTTAGTAAGAACTCAAGCTGCTGCGTTTTGGTAAATGGTAAATGGACTGCATTTATATAGCGCTTTTATCCAAAGCGCTTTACATTTTTGCCTCACATTCACCCATTCATACACCGACGGCGATGTCAGCCATGTAAGGCGCCATCCAGCTCGTCGGGAGCAGCTGGGGTTAGGTGTCTTGCTCATGGACACCTCGACACTTGGTCAGGTGGAACCGGGGATTGAACCACCAACCTTCTGGTTTGTAGACAACCTACATGAACCACTGAGCCACTGCCGCCCCAGCTGGACCAGCTGGAGTTTTGGACCAGCTGGAGTTTGTTTATTAAGCGAGGTGGGCAACCCCCCAGTAGAGCATTACAATAATCTAGCCTTGAGCTCATGAACGCATGAACAGTTACATTTTGCAATTTAAAGCATGTGCCGTAATTGAGATATATTTTTAAGATGGTTAAATGCAGTTTTACAGTTAAATGCAGTTTTTGCTAGAAACGTGGCTTTCAAATGAAAGATTGGTATCAAAGAGCACACCCAGGTTCCTCACTGACGACGAGAGCTTGACAGAGCAGTCATCAAGTGTTAGACAGTATTCTAGGTTACTACTTGTGAAGCTTTTCTTTTAAATGATCGTATTACACACACAGGCCAGCCTTTGCTCCCTACGTGCATCAATGAGCCTTGGCCGCCATGATTGTCATCGGTTCACCACTGCTATTCCATGGAGCACTTTTAAAAGAGACCTCTGCAGACCAAGAACACCCTACAAGAGCTGCAGTTTTGGAGATGCTCTGACCCTCTGATGCTCTGGAGATGTCGTCTAGCCATCACAAGTTGGCCCTTGTCAAACTTGCTCAAATGCGGATGCTTGCCCATTTTTTCTGCTTCTAAGACATCAACTTTGAGGACAAAATGTTCACCTATTATATCCCACCCCCTAACATGTACATATTACAAATCTGATCAGTGTATATACGTATTGTTATGCCTGTGGTCGTGGACTGATGTGTTCATGTTATCTCTCATATACCTTGCAAACTGAATTTCCCCCTTTCCTAATTCAGGAGATCCTCCCACTAATTATCATACATCTTCTGTGATTGGCTCATAAGTACAGGTCTTTTGGTTAAAAGAAGAGCTGAGTGGAACTAAAGAAATGTGTTTTTTCACATAAAATAGTTTATTAAAAACAACGCAAGAAATGTTCAAGTCTTTATTTATTTAAGCTTGGTAACTTGCAAGTCTTGTCAACATTCCTAGTGGGTTTTTTTAAGATTAAAAAAAAGAATTACATTGCATCTCGTCTCTGAGAAAAGAATAGAAATGAGTTGTTTTCAACATTTCACTCACGCATGCTGAGTAGAATCTTTTTTTACATGGCAATTGAGAGGACAAAATCAACGATGTGTCTACCTCTTCTCAATTCAGTTACCGTAGTTTAAGCTTCAGGTAAGCTATTACAAAATGTACAGTCTCACACCCTGGAAGACATTTCTCCAGGAATCCTTGTTTTTTTTTTTATGGCAGTTGTTATACACAAATGTACAATAAAACATTGCTACTCTTGAATGCTTTAAAAGTTTTTTTTAACTACATATTGATACACAGGAGATACTTGTATTTGTGAAATTTGACAAATCATGACAAAAAAATTGTCCCGAACATTGTTTTTTTGTGTGTTACAAATACATTTAGACCTTTGCATACAGACAATAATAATATACATAAAAGAAACATTGTTCAGCTCTGTTGCTGTTGGCATTATGTCGTCGTTTACAGCTGATATATTCTGGGGGGAAAAATTCTCCTCCTAAACATTAGTGACAGAAACATGTAAAACACACTTAAATGTGCTGGCAGCCTGTTCTTAACAAATCATCAAGCAAGTTGTGGAAAAAGATTGTTTCTTTTTTTCTAACATAGTGCTATTAACATCTATTAACACCGTGCTAATAACATCTATGTTATTGAGATGTTCATTACAAACCACTGGAAATTAGATAGTATTGCATCATTGAGGAAAATTCTTATTTGCAGTGATCTTTAGCTTTACCTGATATTACTTAGATGTCATTAAATCTATCAATTAAATTGTTTGAAATGCATTTCAAAGTATAACATTTCCGTAATAACCTTATAGACATATAGAAATTTCTAGTTTAAAATTCACACTCAAAGAGAAAACGGCTAAAACACTGGAACTCAGTGAATGAAAGACACAGTGATTTGAAGTAAACGTTGGAATGTGACTGAAGGCAATATTTTAAAAATACGTTATCAGCTACGTTAATAGATTGTCCTTAATAATTCCTCTCAGCACCTATCAAGTTAATGGTTTGTTAACAGATGTTGTTTAGTGAGCCAACAAATGCAACATAAACTATCAATTGCCTGAAGATGTCACGTGGACTGCACAAAAATATTTAACCCCAAAATCAATCAATCAATAAAATAAAAACATTCTTTGGAATCTTGCACATGCTCTATATTTGGTGTAGATGTGTGATTGTGTTTTTAAAGGACCCAATATATTTACATTATCAAAGAATTAAAGACATACAGTCAAACCAAAATGTATTCATACACCTTCAACATCTCTCACATTATCAGTTTATTCACTATAGTTTAAAATATGTTAATAAAATATGACGAGAACTCAGAGTTAAACTGTGGCAGAGCAAATGTATCTTGATAATGTCAGATAACTTTGATAGAAAGAATTACAATCAATCAACTAATCAACTGTTAAATTTAAGTACACAATTTATGTCAACCAATTACCAAGCAATGCTTAATTTAACTCAGTCTGTGGTGTAAAATGTCACATTAGCAGCAAAACACAAGATAAACATGGTATGGTCAAAGTATCTGAATAATTTTTGCCCAAAATTGTTATCAATTTTACTGGTAGTCCACTGTATGAAGAATTTGTTGGATATATAATGTCACAGTTTACTTTATTTTACTTATATAAATGAACTATAATAGTGTCCTGCACCCACTTTAAAAAATATATATCTGGTGTCTGAATAGTTTTTTGGTTTGACTGAATATAAATGTATACGTCTTTACTTTAATACTGTAAGTTCAGATCTGATTTTGGCTGTACTGTATTTAATAATATTACATGACCACATGTACCACTATAGTAACTTTTAGAACAGGCTTATCATTGGTGAATGTAACTTTGATTATGATGTATTTTTGAAGGCACAGGAAAATACGACAAAACATATTTTAGATGTTACTTGATTCTACTAAAACAAAAAGTTGCATGGATACTTTTTTTAAATTATTATAATAAGACAATATTTGCAAGGATCTTGTATGGAAAAGCACTCAAATTCCTGTGATCACTTAAGTATCCACTGTGTACTACTAACATCATCTGGCTCATTTCTCTTCTACAGTACTTTTATTATTATTTTAAGTCGATAAAGGTTAAAATTGCGTACGTTGTAATTTAAGGAAGTAATTCTACAATAGTATAAGTATAAAGTATATTAGACTGTTCTACAAATATGTTCTGGTCCGTTTTAAACATTATTTAGCATAGCTTGATTATTTACACAATAATCATGAACGGGTCTCCATCATGCCTCCATCATGTTGGAAATAAAGTTCTTGGCATAGCCAAGCGATACTGTGGGTTAGCTTGTAAGAGGGTGTTAGTTTATCAATCAATCAATCAATCAATATATATATATATATATATATATATATATATATATATATATATATATATATATATATATATATATATATACTGCATATATTGAATTGTTATATTATCATACAGATTTCAGGACAAAATTGTAAGTGAGATATACTTAGCAACAGTAACAACACACTCTAAATAACGCTGGGTTGTTTTTTAACCCAAAATGCTGGGTTAAGACTGTTGGGTAATTTTTGTTGGTTTATTTGATCACATTTTAAACACCATTGGGTGGTTTAAAATTTACAGTCGTTGGGTTAAACCTGCTGGGTCGCAATCGGTCGCAATGCTTAGTTGATTCTACCCAGCGCTTAGTTGTTCCACGTGCTTCCCGCCTTGATTCGTTTAAATTCGCGTCCAAACTGTCATTTTGAAATGACAATGCAAAAGGCAAAGCCACTGGTTTCAGATGTTTTAAGATAAGTTTGTATGTTTTCATTAATAATAATTTTAATTAGCATAATTATTATTTTTTTCTTCTTCGCGGCAACATTTCTTAAGCTTACATGACGTTAAGACGACAAAAGTTTTACCTCAGAATCAGATGCAATGTACTGACTCGTGTTAGTTTAGGTAGGCATGTGAGACGATAGATTACAGTTTGTGATTACACCAAACCATGATCCCCTTACGAAAATTAAACATGGTTTTATGTAGGGATGTCACAATTACCGGTACTTCGGTACCAAGTACATACTGAAATTTAAAAAAATGTTGCAATAGTATCATAAATAGACTAACGTTATATTCGGTCCCGCAGCTGCGTTCAGTCGCGTCACGCAGGGCTCCAGACTGTAGCCAAATATATACAGTGTCTGTGTATATTAAATACTATTTAAATATTAGTCTTCCATGTTTTGCGTCTCTGTGTGAATGACGGGGTCGCGTGTCATATCATGAACACAGACAATCAAGTCACCGCAACCCGTCAAAATAAAAGTTTGATTTAAACGTAATAAATTTACAGAATATATTAGGTGTGTAGTTGTCATTGTTGCCAATTTGAACACATTTGTGTGTTGTACCATTTGTCAAGCAATAAAAAATGATTGTTTTAACAGTCTAAATATGCATTCTTCATTTGTTCTTTCATGATTGTCTAGTTTTACAATGAATGCACAGGAGATTTTTTAAGAACAACCAACAAGAATAACCCAGAATAGCAAATCCATTAATGGTAAAAAATTGACTAGATTTTGGGTTTTCTCAACAGCCCAGTTAAAATACCACTGGGTTAATTTAACCCAGCATGTGTTTTGTCCAATATTTACCCAGCACTGGGTTGCCAATTGGGTTGTTTTTAACCCAGCCATTTTTAGAGTGCACACTCTTAGAAGAAAAGTTTTTTTTTTAAATAAATTTTACTGGTAGTCCACTGTGTATGGAGAATTTTTGTGTATAATGTCACAGTCACAGTATATATATATATATATATATATATATATATATATATATATATATATATATATATATATATATATGAACTGTGACATAACTGATATATACAAAAAACGTATAACGTATTAAACGTATTTATGAATTAAGCAGCTAGTAAGTGAAATATAAACGTATTTTATGAATTAAGCAGCTAGTAAACATTATCAGTAGAAAAAATATGAAATAAACATGAACGTATTATGCATTGTCCCTGTTACTCATGTTGCATGTACTTACTATAGTAAAAACATTATACTATACATAATTACAAGCAACTAACCCTAAATCAAACCCTAATAACATAGTAAAAACATGTTGTTAATTAATATTACTCAGTACTTATTTCTAATTACATTGTAAAAAGGGCACCTTAAAATAAAGTGTAAACGAGCATTTTTTAAAGGAAGTGTATGTAAGATTGTGGCCAAAACTGGTCTGTAGAGCGGTTTATCCCCTCTCCCCCTCCCCCCTGACTCAAGGTTGCCAGATAGGCTGCAGGATCCAGCAGGAACATTTGTAGCTGCAGCTGTGGTAACAAGAGCAGAGCTGGCAACCCGGATGCCCAAACACTACTGAATTTGTGATTGTTAGATCGGTAGAGGGTGGAGCTTCAGGCCAAAACACAACATGTCAACATCAACATCAGTGGAGGGCTGCAACAACAACTTTGATAACAGTAGTCCGGCCAGGATATTGTCATTTAAGTGATATAAGTATTTGAAATTAACATGATTTCTTAATGTCTAGTGACATATTAGGGCCATTTTATGGTTAATTGAAACACATTTCTTACATACAGTTCGTTTAAAATTCAGTCAAGAATCCTAGAACCCCAACCTTTTTTTCTAAGAGTGCAGAACATCCCATTGTCCAATCCATTGCTAATACTTACTATTTTCCCACCAAAACTCCTTGGAGGATGGTGTCATTTAAAGGTAGGGTAGGCAATTTCAAAAACGGCTAACACTTGCAAGCTAGCTTTGAAAGTATTAGATCCCACCAACCCTTCAGAGCGCACTCGTCCAAGTCGCGCACACCCAGAGCAGATTCAGCAAAGTGTCATAAGAGATGACGTTAAATTAACTTAAAGCACATAACATTACAATAATAAACGTGAACAACTTACAGAGCTCTAGTTGTACCACCTGACTGCTGCGGATTCATTTCGGCATCGATAGTGTTGATATAGAAACGCATAAATCCGAGTCTGAGAATGTGAACAGCTCCAGGTTGAATGACACAGGTTGCCGTCTCTAAATTACGGTTACGACATGGCATGAACGCAGCATAAGCTTGTTGCTTTGGTTCAGTAGGAGAAACTGTAAAAGGCGGCTGCTGTTTTTTTGTAGTGTCCGGTGACTAACATCTGTCTACAGCTCTGCATAGCGCTAATGATGTGATGCCTGTGTGAGCAAAGCGGGCGGAAGTATGGAAATACATGTGACACAGATTGGCAAAAAGAGTCGGAATACACAGGGGATCATTTCAAGCTACAGGCAAAACAAAACAATGTTGATTTTGGGCCGATTTTGCACAAAAAGGAGTTAATTAAGCCCTCGTCTAGCCATCCCAATGCTCCAAATAACAATTAAACATCTAAAAGTATCTTTATTTGTACGTTTTCGGAGAGGAGTACCTTCCGCTGTCCATGAAAATGATCTCACTCGCGCTGACAGACAGATCCGACGCGTGCGCACTAAAGACCGTTACATACTCCGCAAGAAAAAAGAGAAAAAAGTTCTCGCTCTCAGGGCTGTGAGAACAAAATGACATCTCGCAGCCCTGGTTTGGGAGTTCTCGCAGCTTATTCTCGACACATCATCTGAGCAGAACTTTTTTCTCACGGGCATCCGAGAACTATTGTGTGATTGGTCAGACATTTAAAGTGGGAGGGGATAATGCAGAGGAACTGACATGTTCGGCACCTGCTTTTCTCGTGAAGTATGGAATGTACTGGCCAGAACAAACTTTGTTCTTGTACTTGCCACCTTGAGAAAACTAAAAAAATGATTTGTTCTTGTGGAGTACGTACTAACCTTGAGACACCTCAGACAGTGCCTGGTATATCAAAATATCTTGTCTTGGCGAGTATTCACGCAAACATTATCTGTTATATCTTGTTTGAATGTTTGGTTAACAGTTAGGGAAAAACATCTGATGTTACATTATTGACTTCAAACAGGTCTTGCACAGTCATTTTTTGTCCAATTTAAACAAATCATATAACCTTTTGAGGGTTTTTATTTAGTAGAGAATAACAATAACTCATTTTTGAAAATTTGCTCATTGCGACTCATTTCAATTAGGACCGAACGCAAGGATTGGACGAGAATTTTTGGTTCTGAGACTTCCACAGATGATATATGTACATCTTTAATATTTAGACCACTTTTTATTGATTGCTATCAGGATTTGAGTTTCAACCAGAATCACAAAAAGTGTTTATGAAATGCAATCGCCTACCCCACCTTTAAGAATTGGATTTTGTTCATTAATGAGATGATATAAAGTCTAACAGGATTGAAAATGATTAAAAAAACTAATGCAATATCCAGTTAGATATTTCATTACATACATAATGGCGACGTGTAGAACCGAGTAGAAATGACCCAGTCAACTGCCGCCTTACTGGGTGTCTTGTTTTCTGCTGGCTGTGCACAAGAATCAATAAGCAGCATGGAGCTGATATGTTGTTTTGTATGATTTTTTTTGTAAACACAAATGCTTCTTTCCTCTAATGTCTTGCTTCTGAATGTTTGAAACAGAAGTAATGCATGTCCATATAATAAAAAAACTAAACTAAAAATACAATATTATATATAAACTATCAAAACTACAAGTAACAAAGTATTTTTTTAAATTACTAAAATAAAGTAAATCATTTGAAAATGTAAAATGATCCACACTGATAAGTGTCAGTATAAAGTCTAAGATCTCTGTGACATCAGCCAGCAGAACAGAAAGTCACTTAGTGACAATGTGACAAGATTGGAAATGATTGGTAACTTTTGTGGTTTTGTAAGTGGTTTTGCCCATTAGTGACGACTGTATACAGAATATCAGTGTCAACGTTGTCATCATTCTCGACCCCCAGAATGTATTTGTGCTTATATCTGACAGTGTTATTTTTACAGTCAAAGGGCAAAATAGTGCCGTCATATACATTATATACATATGTATCCTTAGCTCGGTGCATTCAAACAGTGTTCCTCTTATAAGATTTACAAATTATACATATTTCACTTAAATTACCTGGCCTTGCCTCGCTCAGCTATGTGCTTATGAAAAGTATAAACTACATTAAACTCATCCAAGCAATGCCTTATTTTTTGTTACATAAAAGTACATTCATATGGTTATGCATGGTTTTAACTATTATGGATGATAGTAAAAGCAGCAAGATTATTGATATAAGACTAGTATGAGGGTAAACACGGAATGCTAGCAGACATTCCATTACGAGAGATACTTCCTACTGGGAAATCCATAAATATTCTGAAAGATTTTCTCCAAAATGTTTGGGGAAGAATCTGTCTATCTGCATTGAACAAAGGGTGATTGGAAAGTCTTAAAGTGATCATAGTGATCTTGGTGTCAGTTTGAAATAATGTAGCAGCTCTCTTATTAGGACCACTATAGTAAATTCAATTTTGTACTAATTTAAATAATACATTTCGTTTTTTTGGAAGAAATAAGGAACTGACAAATATGACTATTTACCTGAAGTGATGCGTCTCAAGACGCCATGTTTGAATATGCAGTAATATATCTGCATATTGATTTTTTTTGGTCCTTTTCCGGAACTCAACAATGTGAACTTTCTGCTCAACATCTCATTTTGTGCTCCGTGAAAGAAAGAAAGAAAGAAAGAAAGAAAGAAAGAGAGTTATGTGAGTTTGAAACAACATGAGGGTGTTAAAAAAAAAAACTTTTTCATACTCAGACCAAAACTGATTACTAACATTAATAACTAACATCTTCAAAACTGAAAGCAGTTTAAAAATGTTACCATGGGATGTACTGGATTGTTTCGAGGCAACAGGTGACAGGCAGTAACAGGAAGTGAGAAAGACAGGAGAGAGTAACACTGGAGTTTGGTGAGAGAGTGGAAGACATTGGTAGTTTCTTCTGTTTCCCTCAAAGTTTAAAGAACACAGTGGAGAAGCACAGGAGAGCAGATGACATGCTTTATCCCCCTCCAGATCTGAAGAATAGACACAGAAAGAAGGAAAATATAAGAAGAGAAAGAATACGTTAAATGATACAATTCACTGTGTATTGTAGTTTATAATCTTTATTTGCCTCCAGAATGAAGTCCACACAAGTAACTTCAAATTAAAGAGTTACTGAAGCAATTATATGATTAAAAGGGCAATTATTGTTCATATCTCAATAAAATATGTTTTATGAGTAATCCAGTGAGGTCTGCATTATAGCTTACTGGAGTGTGTGAATAAATGTGATGTGTATTGACTGGTGTATTGAAATGAATCTGTAATAAATGCATTGCAATGCAAACCTTTTTGGTCAGACTTAACATTAGGCATCTTTAATTGCTATGTATTACAAAAATTATAGTTAGAAACAAAAACTTATTGTGTTCGTTCTTCTATTGCAGACAATTTTGCTGCTATTGATGTGGGATGCAGGTATGGTTAGGGACAACAAATGTAATTATATATACAGCTGTAATCACATACTAGTCATTCAAGTACAACATGAAAACGTAAGTCCAGTGCACTGTATCAAATGATTAATTGAATGAACTAAATGGACAGACTAAGATGTGAAAACAGCTGGTGTAATATTTGGTAGGTGGACTGGGTGTATGACATCACATGTCTTGTTGGGCGGGATCATACCTTCCTCTTCTGATATTTCTGTAGTCAAGAAACAAAACAGAGAGAGAATAAGACTTTATTTGTGAAATTAAATTATACAAAAGAAATTGTCACATTAAACACTGCTGCCTTTACCATAAAATAAGAAGTCTTGATAAAGAAAGGGGTCATATGATGCAATTAATAGAATAGGTTAATATATAGTTATAGAATATATAGTTAATATATCAGTAACCAAACAGTTCACTTTAAGTGTTGGAAATGTAACGTCCCTTACCATAATCATAAGCATAATCAGGTTCCAATGCTTTAAGCAATTATAAACATAGTTAAAAATGTTGATGACAAACATTGCAATTCACTGAAACCTCGCCTTTTTATTTTATTTTTTGCTTTATGATTTACATTCCTGGAAGTAATACCTGGACTACAACCAAGGCATTTTAGGCAGGTCTGAATCAGTGTCAGTCCTTTTTGGGGAGACTATGAGCTTCTTATAAATGCATAAACAAATACATTAAAACAATAAAATATCAAAAGGCATCCTATGACCCCTTTACATTATTTATTAATGCCTAGGCTATTTATACATTATAGGACAAACCAGGTCATCACTGTAAATGACAACAATCACACAACACACCTTCCATTTCTTTAAAGCTATATGTTACTAAAGCAAAAAATAACTGCCAATATTTCAAGATTTTTATATTGAAAGATAAAAATGCTACTTGAACATATATATTTTTAATGCAGTAATTGTGGATGCCTTACTTGAAGCCCCAGCCTGTTCCTCCCAGTACTATAGCTGCCAGCAGTATCGCTCCTGCTATGGAGCCAATGATGATGTTTGTACCACTGGGACCTGTGGACAGACAGGGAACGGGAATAAACATATCTGTCATGTGGGTTTAAGTATATTCTCATTTTAAGTTTTTCATTTTTATTTTGCCATGTGCTTTCATTTTGAAGTTTATTTTATATCTTCCATCTTCCTGTTTCCTTATTTTGATTACTTGTAACTTAATGCTCTCTGTAGGAGGCAGCAGTGACATCTTGTGGTAACATTTGGTTTTGTTATTGGTTTGTTTGGCTATGAAGAATCTGCCCTCTCAAAGACAATCTATGTTTCTAAATATACTTTCACTTTTCCATACAATGGAAGTCAATGGGGCCCATCAAATCTCTGGTTACCCATATTATTTAAAATATCTTCTTTTGTGTTCAGCAGAAGAAAAAAATGAATACAGGTTTGGAACAACTTGAGGGTGAGTAAATTATGACAATATTCATTTTTGGGTGAAGTGCTCTTCAACTAACTACATTTAATATAAATTTATATTTGCAAGTTCATCCGTGAGCAAAAGGGATAAACAGATAAATATTACGTGCTGTTCTTTACTGGAATTTCCATTACTGGAGATTTGATGTTGAATTGGAATCAAATCTGGAAAAATGCAATTTAGGTTTCTATAATAAAGAAAATCTAAAGTAAATCAGTAATCTAGTTACTTCTTATATACCCTTGAAGCGTGATAGCCTCATTAGATTGACAAACTCCTCCCATTTATCATCTATAATACATTTTCATTTATTTAAAAATGACGTGTCTGAAATAAGTTTATAACGGTATTCGATTTTCATGGTATGAAAACCATTTAAAAAAAGAAACAACTTTTTCAGCAGATATATGATATATATTTATCACTTTATGTATTTATATATTTATCCATCCATCCATTCTCCAAACTGCTTATCTGTAGGGTCATGGTATATTTATAATAATACATATATAATATGTATTACTGTTTATATTACATAAAATATTTGATATTATTAGGGCAATATACTTCACTTTTATGGAGAGTATAGTTTCCAAATGTGTTTAGGATATTTTTTTTATTAAAAACGGTACAGTTCAATTCAAAGTACAATTCATTCATTCATTCATTCATTCATTCGTTCGTTCGTTCGTTCGTTCGTTCGTTCGTTCGTTCGTTCGTTCGTTCGTTCGTTCGTTCATTCATTCATTCATTCATTCATTCATTCATTCATTCAT
Organism: Pseudorasbora parva; assembly: GCF_024679245.1. Taxonomy (NCBI): domain Eukaryota; kingdom Metazoa; phylum Chordata; class Actinopteri; order Cypriniformes; family Gobionidae; genus Pseudorasbora; species Pseudorasbora parva. The sequence continues at coordinate 14,741,065 of NC_090192.1, forward strand.
TCATAGCTCAAAGTGGGTGCTCTGACAATAATATAGAAATGTATTGATGACTGAACCTTTCTTTCATATTATATTAGCTATCAATCCTATGCTTCAATTAGAGAAAAATCCCAATTTTTCATACAATAATCATAATGTATTTACACCTATGTCCCACCCCAAGTACTGTATCTTTTTTGTTGTTATCCATGTATTCAAAATTTTCCTTATATGGTTCTGAACGCTGCACGTCCATTTGAATAAGTTAGTAGCTCTCACAATATTTTTACACATTGTGCCATAACGGATGCCTCCATTCAGTACCACCGCCTTTACACATGGCTAGTAGTGTGTGATAAAGCTCATCTCAAGATAATGAAGCTTTGTCTGTTTAAAGAACCACGTCCTCACCTGGACCACACTCCTGTCAGGATTTACAACAAGCAGGGGCGTAGCCATCTTTTCAAAAGTGAGGGGGACAGAAATGTCGTAATACCATTTTTTTTGGGACCGATATAATTTATCGCATCTCTTGCTTTTAATTTGGTAAGCTATCAAATACACTGCTGAACAATAACCAATAATATCTATAATATTATTCTCCTATTTTTTTATGCCAATTTGTTATATACAAGAGACACTTGTGCATTAAGTCTCCATAGATTTTATGCAATGTAAAAAAATTAAAATAAAATTCTGATGTAAACCAGCTGTTCTCTATGTGAATATATCGTAAAGTGTAATTTATTCCTGTGATCAAAGCTGAATTTATCATCATTAATCCAGTCCTCAGTGTCACATGATCCTTCACTGAGCATTCTCATATGAGGATTTGATGATCAACACTTTTTGCCACATTTATGATTATTATCATTTGTGCTGCTCATGGTGATGCTTAAATTTTCTGGAAACCATCTAAACATTTGTGGTGAAATTAAAAAAGTGAAATGAATACTTTTATTGATCAGACATGCATTTAATTAATCACAAGTGATATTGTTAATATTACAAAAGATAATTTATTTAATAAATGCAAATAACTGCTGTCCATTGAACTTTCTATTCATCAAAGAATTCTGAAAAATAAAATGTTTCATGGTTTCCACAACATTTTAAAGCAGCACAACTGCTTTCAACACAGATACTGATTATAAAATCCTCATATGAGAGTGATTAGTGAAGGATCATGTGACACTGAAGACTGGAGTAATGATGATAAATTCAGCTTTGATCACATAGGAAAAAAGCTGTTTTAATTTATTCATATGATATACTTTATTGTCAATAAATAGTCTACTTTGAGATGGCTTGAAAAACACACATGAAGCATATATTGTCGCAATCGTCTGATTGTCGTCGTCACGTTTCATCACTCATAACGATTGTTTTCCTTCAGCTTCAGCTCCAGCGTGACAGTATTACTTCTACGAATCCGCTTTTGGACTTTATATGAGAGAGCGCCCTCCTCATATTTAGATGCGAATAAAATGACAGCAGGTCATGCATAGATTATTTTTTGTCACTGATTTTCAATCTTGATGTATTCACATTGGTTTCTATGTAAATACACTTGCCCGTGACCTCAAAAAGCGCGCTATCAACCGAGATTAGAGAAGGCTGTCGTTAGCGTGCGTCCCTGTTAATTTGTGTGCCGCCGCGCAGGGTAACGTCGGTACGAATCCCGCTCGGAGCGGGTCGACAAGGATCGGTGAGACCCAGTAAAAGTGCGGGGGACGAAAATACATTTTATTAAAAGTGCGTCCCCCGCGTAATCTACGCCCATGACAACAAGGACAACCCGCTTTTCTACGGAAACTTTTCCCATGGACACTATTTATTCCCATTTTGAACTTACATTTTATATTTATTTATGTTAAATAGACAACCGGGGCCCTTATGATCCTAGTTACAGCACAAAACATGTAGTACTACATTCCGAACACTAAATGTGTGAAAGTGACTGAATGTGTTGTGAACCTTTGTACTTCTCAGGACCATCTAGAGGTTGGGGGTCTGGAATGGGGTCATACACACTGCAGTCCTTCCCAGTGTAGTCGGAGTCACAGATACACTTCACCTCATTACTGCACGTCTGAAAAGGAGAGAGGCAGAAAATATCTAGATAAGCCAAAAGCTGGAAAATATATATATATATATATATCTTGGCTCACATTATTACATTATAGCAAAACCATCTGGACTAACAGTCAAAGTTACATAGTGAATTAAGATTGCATTACATTTTTGTTACTTTATGTCACATGATGATTCATTGTCACTTAAATTACATTTTTTTTTATTTGAGCGAGTTTGACAAGGGCTAAATTGTGATAGCTTGAAGGCTGGGTCAGAGCATCTCCAAAACTGCAGCTCTTGTGGGATGTTCCCAGCGCACAGTGGTCAGAATCTATCAAAAGTGCTCCAAGGAAAGAACAGTGGTGAACAGGGTCATGGGCGGCCAAGGCTCATTGACGCATGTGGTAAGTGAAGCCTGGTGCCCAAGAAGTTAATGCTGGTTCTGATAGAAAGGTGTCAGAATAGACACTGCATTGCAGTTTGTTGAGTATGGGGTTGCATAGACGCAGCCCAGTCAGGGTGCCCATGCTGACCCCTGTCCATCAGAACTGGACCATGAAGCAATTGAAAAAAGTGACCTGGTCTGATTTTCTTTTGTTTTCTTTTACATCACGTGGATGGCCGGGTGTGAGTGTGTCGCTTACTTGGGGAACACATGGCACAGGGAAGAAGGCAAGCCAGTGGAGGCAGTGTGATGCTTTGGGCAATGTTCTGCTGGGAAACCTTGGGTCCTGCCCTTCATGTGGATGTTACTTTGACACGTTCTACCTAAGCATTGTTGCAGACCATGTACACCTTTCATGGAAACAGTGTTGACGGTGAATGAGCTCTGCGACTAAGCAAAAATGGTTCAGGAATGGTTTGAGGAGCCCAACAACAAGTTTGAGGTGTTGACTTGGCCTCCAAATCTTAATCCAATCGAGCATGCGGGGGATGTGTTGAACAGCTCGCAATTTACAGTACTTGAAGTCTGCTGCTAAAATCGTGGTGCCAGATAATACAGCACACCTTCAGGGGCTCACATCTTCCACCCCCTAGCTCTTAATGCATCATGTTTCCTTCTGGAGCATCTGAACTTTTTTAATAGTTGTGTTTGAGTCCCTCAACTGTCCTCATTGTGAAAAGATGGATCTCAAAATCATACCGTCACTGCTGGAAAGGTTTCAAATATGCAAAAAAAAATGCAAGACCTGAAGGATTTTTCTGATGAACACTGGGCAGTTTAACTGTTCAGGACAAACAAGGGACATTAACATCCATGGATCATCTAACGATGATAACGACACGCTTTTAAGATTCAACGGCACGCCAACTTTTGAACGGGCAACAGGGTCATTTTTATAAATTCAGCTTTTTTGTCTTGTGGACTGTAAGTAAACAAATTTTATGTAAAATATTGTATTCAGGACATACGTAAATAAAATATAACATGCATTTTGTATGATCCCTGTTATTTTGTCACATCCTCACAGATTCTGCAATGGGTGTGTAAACTTTTAAACAAGACTGTATATATTCATAATATTTTATTAGTGCTACAGCAGATAAACTAACAAATTTGTTATGCTGCATGCATGCAGTAGCTTGCATTGTAGAGTGGTAGAACCTCTCTTGTAACCACACGTTTTTCAGTTGAAACTGAATCCAGTTTTCAGTTTTTTCAGTTGAGAACTGTCCCAGGGCAACACAGTACATTCTTGTAATTCCCTCACAGCAATAGACATGATTTGGCACAAGTACAATATTAGGGGTAGAAAATATTAAATGGGTTTGACTGAAAAGCAGCTTACAGGCAGGGCAAGGCATGTTTCAAAATTCAATTCAAAATGCTTTACAGAAAAACAAATAGATAAGTTAAAATTAAATGAAAATGTTAAATATCTGCCAGGTATTTTGGTCCAAGGCCATTATTGTCAGTGAGTAGGCTGTAGTAAGTGACAATCACAAAGGATAACAAAATGAGTTTTTAAATGTAAATTCCATAAGAACATGCAGGAGAATCACAGGGAAGAAGCTCAGGAAATAAACAGGAAAGAGCAGTAAGTGTTTCTTTTTTTGTAAATATTTTCGTTAATATTTTCTGATGTATCATACTGTATAGGTCAATAGTGAATGAATAAATCCCATCTCTCTTTTTACTCTCTTTTGTTTTACCACAATATTAGTTATTAAAGCAGAACTTTATTAACTACAGAAGAATGTGATTAAAGGGTTAGTTCATACAAAATGATCTCATGTCATTCTAAACCCATAACATTTGTTCATCTTAGGAACATAAATGAAGATATTTTAAAGGTCCCATTCTTCGCGTGTTTTCGAAGCTTTGATTATGTTTACAGTGTGCAATATAACCTGAGTTCATGTTTCGCGTGTAAAAAAACAGTATTTTTCACACAATTTACTTATCTGTACAGCGCTGTTTCCTCTGTCCTAAAAACGGCCTGATGATTTCCTTGTTCTATGAATTCCCTCCTTCAGAAATACATAACGAGTTCTGATTGGGCCAGCGCTTCCCGTGTTGTGATTGGACAGCAGCTTAGCGCACTTTGCCCGGAAAGGTCCCGCCTCTTACCATAACGGGGAGATGCAAGCGCTGAATGCGCGCTCTTCTCCACGTAGGAGAGCAACAAAACCACGCCCCCTATTTTGCGTGTTCTTGTGGGTGGAGGGTTAGTCAACAAACTGTTCTAGTGACGTCATTACATCCCTGCACTTCCTGCTGTAGTCCAAACCGCCCGTTCGCTGTAGGCTTTAACAGGGAACTTCTGTTAAATAAAATATCTCGCTTGGCATTGAACTTTGAGCTTTATAATTTTACAGATATTATTTATGCTCTAACAGCAACATTACACACAAACTAAGTTCGAAAAGATGGAATCGCGAAGAACGGGACCTTTAATAACTCTCATAATTTTGTTCATAATATTATCTGGGTCACTGCATCCATGCAAACAACATGGACCCCAAAACAGACAGTGTGTGACAGTGATGCTAAATTTGTCAAAGATGAGCAGCTCACCCCATGATCAGAGCACACTTGAGAGAAGGACGAACCGGGACAGGATGACAGGTTGAAGGTGGTGACAGGCAGACAACGATGGTCCAGGCACATCATATTAGGACCACATGGTGTCCCGTCTTCTACGTACCCAAGATCAGTGCCGTCCTCTAGCACCGCATGACCCCCACTGAACACACAAAAACAACAGCTCAGTGTTACACACAAACAAACACTGCAAAGGTTACTTTGAACACACGTCCTGACACATACGTTAGTCATATTCGGTAGAAGGGTGTACTCCAATTGTCAGAACAAAACTTGTCAACACTGGCATTCAGTCATAGTCATGAAGACTATGGAGAGGATCAGCAGCTATGTTTCAATCCAAAATTGGAATACGGCATTAGATGTTTGCATTTTATAAAGCATAGTTTACATGTGTTGAAGAGAACAAATTCATTACTTCCTAGGAGATTGGCGTAATATATCTGTAATAAAAATGGAAGTTGCTGCAACTGGATAAGAAACTGTGGCTCTTTTTCCCTCCATCTTAAATTACTTGTGGCTCAGTGCGTGCTTACGAAATGCAATAAGCGCTGTCATGCTATCTTGCGTTCGGATGTTGGTGTTTGGAAATGGAATCATTGTGAGACAGTTCTGGGAGGTCCAAATCATTCTGATGACAGACTTTGGCTCAGGCATTACAGAATAATCAAACCAACATTTGAGATGCTGTTCAATAAAATTGGTCTGCTGGTCGAGTTATTGTCAAATTATCCAATTGAGTTTTTTTGTTGTGCATTGAGGGATTTGGTAATTGTGTTGCCATTGTAGTTTATGTGTGTATTCTTATAGGATAATAAAAGGTATTGCTTTAGCCACTCGTACAATCTCATCCATACATTGTTGTACAATTTGCTTGCCCCTCAGTGATGGTTAATTTTAGGTGTGGACCTTTCTAAAAATTGTACGTTTTATGCGAATCACGAACAAATTCATTAAAAAAAAACACCATTTTGTAAAATGTTTATATTTTCTACCAGGATCAGGTTGTTATTTACTTAAATTAAAATAACTTTTTATAATTTTCATTTGAATGTCTTAAAAATGTGAAAGATTCAATGCAGAAGCCAAAAACCTCCATCTGACCCCAAGAATTTGGGTGGTAGTCCTAAATTTACCATATCCAGTTTTCCAGTAAAAATATCTGAACATGCTTAAAATCAATTAATTATACCCAGGAAGCAAACATATGTATTTACCGACAATCCAGGTACTTGTTCTGATGGTAGATGGTGAGACTTGTGATTTCTCCATTTAAGTCTCCATACCGTGGTTTCACTGTGATATTAGTGCACAATAAAAATCCGCACAACACATCCCTGTGAAAGAACACAGACAGAAATAACAGGGAAAGACAAATAATGAGGCAAAAGAAGGATTGTTCCAACAAACAAAGAAACAATTATGTCACTGAAAAGGTTATGAAGCGGAGTTCTGGTTGTTACTCACTGTTTATTGCACTGAATCCAGCTGCGCGAGCTGCTGTCCTGACCGCAGTTGCCACGCTCTGTACCCTCAGTGTTCAGCTTCTCATAACACATGCGATCTGCTGCATCTAATGGCACACAAGCATTGTGCATATGCAATTTCATTAAATTAGAATTGTAATTAAACACGTGAGGTGTACATGATTCTCATAGGCACTGATTTCTTATAATGACACTGTATGTATTCATAAATAAGCTGCATGAGGTTGAAATACAACATTTTTGAAAGAAAATACTGTGGAATGGAGAAAAGTTTCCATTTTTCTCTAAATTGCTTACATAATAACAGTGGGATTTGTATGAGGTTAATTCTTGATAGATATTTTATAATTTTGATTGTTACAATTTGGTGGGGGTTAACACTTTAGTATGGGAAACAATTCTCACTCTTAAAGGTGCCCTAGAATGAAAAATTGAATTAACCTTGCCATAGTGAAATAATAAGAGTTCCGTACATGGACATCACATACTGTGAGTCTCTCACACCATTGCTTCCTCCTTCATATGTAAATCTCGTGAATGAAAAATACCATGGAAAAATAAGTGATTCTCAACATAACGCCAACTGTCACGCAATCGCTGGGATCATTAATATGTACGTCCCGTCCCCAACATTTGGATATGTCTGAACATGTTCATTGTCAGGCGGAACTGACGGACCCGAATCATCGAGACTGCAGGTAAACAAAGACACTCGAGGAGAGGGAAAACGGCAGCTCTATCTAATGGACACAAATGTCATGTTCCAGGCTGTGCAGGGGACGTGAGGACTTTTCATACCCTTCCCACAGATAAAAAATGTCTACAGTCATGGTTGATGTTTATTATAATCGGATACCACAACAATTTAATAAAAAATCATGCCCATTTGTTCGGCCCATTTCAAGCAAGCTTCCCTCAGCGTCTTAAACTGAAGAAATAGGGCAAATATAACTCCTGCAAGCAGTAAGTAGCGATTTTATCCACTTATTGACTGTTTAAACAATTTCTGATTAAATTTAAAGTTTCTTAGAGAGACAGCATTGTCTAGATAATGCAAGATGCTAATACAATAACAATAGGAAACACCAAGTACCATACGAAACTAGTGTGTCTAATGACAGGTTAATATTATTTTGTATTACAAAATACAACCGTAGATAGGTTGCTTACAGATCGTTCACTCGATCCTTATAGCAAACGTCACATTTTCCACCATATAAGTTAAAACGATAGTCATTTGACAAGGCTATTCAATTTGTAAATATATATATATATATATATATATATATATATATATATATATATATATATATATATATATATATATATATATATATATATATATATATATTAGGGCTGTCAATTGATTAAAACATTTAATCGCGATTAATCGCATGATTGTCATGAGTTAACTCGCGATTGATCTCAATTTAATCGCACATTTTTAGCAATTGTAAATTTATCTTAAATTAAGTTTAATTCACGTTTTTAATACACTAATCAACATGGGTATGGACAAATATGCATGCTTTATGCAAATGTACATTTATGAAACCATACTTATTCAATAATAATCAATACAGCTTGAAGACTAGACGTATCAAAGGTCAGAGATGTTTCATCTAATAATCCATTAATCCAAATACTTTTATACACGTTAGAAACTAGTACACGTTTCTAAGGTGCTTGCTAAACCTTGGTGGTGGTTGAGGAGATTCCCCCTTCTATGTAAAGCGCTATTGAGTGCCTAGAAAAGTGCTATATAAATGTAATGAATTATTATTATTAAGAAATTTTTCATGTCTCTTAAGCCTAAACTTAAAAATTAAGAGTAAGTAGTGATTTCTCTCATTTTAAGAATATAAAGGGAGTTTTTACACTGGCAGTTTAATTCAGAGCTGGGCACAGTTCGTATGAAAAATTGGTATTGTGTACTGCATTTTATCAATCCCCATTTGAGATTTTCTGCTTAAAGTGTCATTCAGTCAGTCTGTGTTCTGTCAGGACAGTCATGACTCAGGAGCTGCTTCGCTGAAAAACGGAACTGCTGTGTCCTGCTGAAATAAGCCAATCAGAGCAGACATAAATATAAATACCTAAATAAGGCAAAAATAGAGCATTACATCCTAGGGAGAATTTATAGAGGCTGTAAATGGAAAACTGTATCTGGACAATTTTTGCCCTTAAATAAGCCACACACCCTCTATGTAGATATCAGAGAACAATTTAATATATTGTTTTAACTCATTCTAGGACACCTTTAACTAGTTGCATATTGGCTGTTTATTAGTACTTATAAAGCACATGTTAAAGGAATAGTTCACTTTAAAAGGAAAATGACCTAATGATTTACTCACCCTCAAGCCATCCTAGGTGTATATTACTAATTTCTGATGAACACAGTCAGAGTTATATTAATAAATATCCTGATGCTGTTACTGTCCTCCGGTGTTCATAATGAAGTGAAAGGCATCGCTTCTATGTTTTCTGTTTGTTTGTTGATGTTTTTTGACACAGCAATGAAAAAAGAATGAACTCTTCAAACTCAATGGACTCACAAACTCACTGTCATTAATCTGCCAGACTGCCTTCCATATTTAACTTATGGAAAAAGCGTAACTGGCTAGAATGTAGTGTAAGCGTTTTGAACTCCGAGAGGCGTTACACTTTCTGTATAACTTTGATTGTGTTAATCAGAAAGAAGAGTCATATACACATAGGATGGCTTGAGGGTCAGAAAATTTTTATAAAAATAAATTTAAAAAACTAATAAAAAATATATAAAGACTATAAAAACAATAAAACAATAAAGAAAACAATAAAGAAATAAACTGTGAATTTACAGTAAAAAAAGCCCACTGTGGTTTCTAGGAATTCAATTTTAAAAATGTATCCAATACTATGGGATGGCTTAATGCAATTATTTTACAAATCATTTTACAAATAACCAAGCCACATGAGCTCCCAGAAATGGCTTTTTCCTTTAAAATGTACTGAAAACTACCATTATAGTACAGATAGTACATCAGAACAGGCACATGATGAATAAAAGAATAGCCTGTCCTTTATGTTCAGTAAGTCAGACTGGAATTACTGAGGAGTCATTTCAGGCTGTTCAGAATCAGTTCTTTCTTTTGGAAGACAGTAACGTTTCAGTTACATAAGTAACCCTTGAATAGGAATAGGATAGGAATAGGAATCTCGCTAGAGTGAGCCCATCTACTTTGAGTGTAACTAAATGAGCCAATGCACATTGGCATGCAATAATTGCACCAGCTGCTCTTGCCACGCAGCTCAGGTATAAATGAGCTGCAGGTGATTGCATCAAACCAGTTTTTCACTGAGAAGCAGAGTAGGTGAACTGGTACCCCAGCGGGGCACAAAGGACAAAACCCTCCTTCAGGAAACAAGGGTTACATTTGTAACTGAGACAATTTGTTCCCATTCCAATGCCCTGTATGAGCCTCCTCAGCTCTCTTACCTGATGAGACGAGGCTCACACAGAGAAGTCCATCACTGCTGTTCCACGTGACTTACTGGATAACACTGGGAAAGTGTGCCTTCTAGGACTCGACAGAGTTTTCTTCTGGAGAATACAAGCGCCATATTTCAGGGCACAGTAACCCAACAAGAGCCTAGGCCTCTCAGTGCTTCTACCCATTTGAGGTGAGAAACTCTACACGAAGGTTATAGAATCTATCAAATGTGTTGTGTGTCGCCCAACATGCGAGCGTTCAGGAGGATGCAACAACTCTAGTATAGTGTGCTCGCACACTGAGCAGACAGGGCACACCTTGTGCTTGGTAAGCCAAGGCGATGGCAGCCACTATCCAGTGGGCCATCCTCTGCTTGGAGACAGCCTTTCCCTTCTGCTGGCCTTCATGACAGACAAAGAGCTGAAGTAGAGCATGGATTGGAATAAGCAAAGCCAGGGCTGGCCTGTGGGGGCAGCACTTGCAGGTTGGTCCAGAAGGGAGTGGTAGGAACCTTGGGCACATAGCCAGGTCAGGGTCTCATTACCATGTGGGTGTCACCCAGCCTGAACTCTAGGCACAATTTGTAGACCAAAAATGCCTGCTGGTCTTCTACCCTCTTGATGGAGGCCAGTGCAGCCAGCAGCAAAGTCTTCATAGACAGAATTTTTAGCTCTACCAACTGCAGAGGCTCAAATGGGACATTCTGAAGTACTCAGAGCACCAGAGCAAGATCCCAAGAGGGTATAGAGGAAGGTCGAGGAGGATTTAACCATCTCACCCACCTAAGGAACCTGATGACCAGGTCATGCTTCCCAACTGACTTACCATCCATGGGGTCATGATAAGCAGATATTGCTGCAATATAGCCTAAACTTTGAGGGTGGAGGGAGACAGCTTTCGGTCCAACTGCCGCTACAGGAAGAAAAACACAGATGCAATTAAACATCTTCGGGGGCCTTTTCAATGAGAAGAACTCAATGAACAGGTTCCACTTCAAGGCATAAGCCTGTCTCGTAGATTGTGCTTGTGCTCAAGTGATGGTGTTAAGGGACCTCTGTCCAGGGACCAGACATGGAGTTTGTCAGGGAGAGGATGTCACAAGGAGGATAAGTTATGTGAAGTCCGGTTGGGCCAGTACGATGCAACTAGCAAGACCTGCTCCTCTTCCTCCCTGACTGCAAAGGGTTTGTGCAAGTAGGCTCACTGGGGGAAACGTATATTGGCACAGTGTGAATGTGGACAGCACATGACCCAACGACGTGCCGTGACCTTTGTCGCAAAAATTGTGAGGTCTGTTGTGGCTCTCAGCTCCTAGAGAACTGTAGGATAGTGAGCACCCTCATGTTGTAACGTGAATGATGCAAAGGATTCAATTGCAGTTGCAATAATAAGTTTATTAGAAACCCAGAGAGAAGTTTGGTAAAGTCAACAGAATAAGACAAGACCGCCGGTGATGAAGGCAGCGCAGGGACCCAATAGACAACCAGGAATTTCATGTGTGCGAACCGCGGTGAGTGTCAGACCTCTGGTGAAGTTCTGTGATCCGTGAGTGACATGATCCTTTGTAAACCAGGGAGAGCGATCCTCTTGAATACAGGCAGACTAGAATCCACACCAGAAATAGAGAAGTTCAGGCAGAAATAGCTTGCATAATCCTCTATGAACAAAGCAGAGTGATTCTATGTGAATCAAGCAGAGCGATCCTCCATGCAATCTGAGACACCAAATCAGGAACCAGCAGCAGACTGACACACACAAACATACACAGAGGACTAACCCAACGATCTGACAACACAAGACGCACCACAGTGGGTATAAGTAGAACCATGAAACAAGTGGCAGATGGAGCTGGTAATCAGCTGAGTATCAGCAGTCACACCCACCACCACACAGACACTTACACTGTCAGTGAATTCATGAACCGTGACACGTGTAGGTTCTTCAGTGCCTGGGCCTGATGAACCTGCAACAACACCATAGCGTGAAAGACAGCTTCCAAACAAGCCTGGAATGCCTTGCCGGTTAGATCCGACATGTACCTACAGGCCCGTGAGGGGAGACACGTGTTCCCCAAGAGGTGGAGTTAGGGCACAGTTGCATAGCAACGGCCCGTTCTACAGGAGGAACCTGCGTGTAAACTTTAGCAAGGAACTCCTTAGAAAATGGAAAATGGAGTCTCGACCGCAACTCCAAGATGGCCATCTTCCCGCAATGGGTGCATGACAGATCCACGAATGCTGATTCAACTTGTTGAGCGCCCAGACACCCCTCGGTGCCAGGTAACTACCGCATCCAGAAAAACACATAGAATGTCATCTTGAAAAAGATGCAAGCTCTATCTGTGTATGCTCTTTTAGAAGGACTGCTCTCCTTGGTGCTGAAGCACGCAGAGGAACGCAGCATCACAGACAGGGAAGTATTGCAGCCTGACGTGGATGTGCAGCCTGTCTTACGAATGCATTCTCTTACCAGCTGTCAAAACTGCTTTTTTGCGCTCTGTCTGCACCAGCTCACCAAAAGACCAGCTGTAAGAATAGCCTTTGTGATTGTTCTTACAACATAGAGAGACAGTACAAACACCATACAACCCCATTGATGTGCTGTCACACCGACTACCTACTCTTTAGGTCCACTTCCAAAAGGTAGGCTCAGCCAGTTTTACTGCTTTGTAGAGAGTGATTCCGAAACAAACCATCCACCACTCGGCTTCAAGGGAAAAAGCTGGATTGATGCAATCAAAAGCTCATTTATACCCGAGCTGTGTGACAAGAGCACTTGTGCAATTATTGCATGCCAATGTGCATTGGCTCATTTAGTTACACTCGAAGTAGATTGGCTCGCTCTAGTGAGATTCTTATTTGTCATTCGCCGACGTGCCGTTGAAAGTAACTGACTTAATGGAAACTCCATTTGTTGTGCACTTTGATCTTTGAAACTTTTACCTTCACAGCTCCAAAGCTGTCAACACTCCATCATTAACTGGAGTGTTGTGCAGAAAGTCACCAGACAAGTGCAGGAACAGTCCTCATAAAAAGTTATACGAAAGAACTACTGTCATAAGTGCACAAATTGATCAAACAGTTTGGTCATTTTTTCATTATTATTTTTTAATTCTAAATACAGGATTACTTGAAGCATGTCAAATTCAAAACTGATGATTTAAAGGCACAATATGTAAGATTTCTGGATTAGAATATCCAAAAACCAATAGAACAATGTTATATATTTTGTTGACTTGTGTACTTACATTATCCCAAATGTTTCCAATAATGTTTAAAGGGGTGGTAAAACATTCTTTCGCAGGCTTGAATGTGTTTTTGGGGTGCACTGTAACATGTGTTCATGCTTCGTTAAAGGGGGGGTGAAACACTCAGTTTCAGTCAATCTCATGTCAATCTTGAGTACCTATAGAGTAGTATTGCATCCTTCATATCTCCGAAAAGTCTTTAGTTTTATCATATTTATAAAAGAAATATAGGCTGTACCGAGTCTTTCCGGAAAAAAACGAGCGTCTGGAGGCGTATCGTGTGGGCGGAGCTAAAGAATGACAAGCGCGCAAAGCGGTGTCGTCCTCAAGCGTGGAGAAACCGGAGAAACCCATCTATCTCAGCTAATACAGATAATGATCCACAATCAAATCTGAGGGAGAAATAAATTGAACAGGAGAAACGGCAACATCAGGACGTCCGTCTCAGTGGTATGTAAGTTACTGTATTTAATGGCCTCTCCACATTTGTGTGTGTTTACTCGCAGTGTAAGTTATGAGGACATGATTCGGTTTATGGACTATTGTATGCGACTAGACCTTAGAAGTAGCAAGCAAAACGGTTTTGCACGTCAGAATACTGTAACGTTATACAGAGAACAACAATGGAGTAACCGTTAACAGTTAGCGCATTTGAATGACGAAGCACGCAATCGTGTCGTTTACTGATGTTTACTCATGCGTCCGTAGCCAAAAGCAGAGACATTTGAGGCAGTTTAAGTTAACTCACTGGCTGCTTCCAAAGCAGGACCGAAGCTTTAGCGCTGGGACTGCTCCGTCAAAAACACACTTCTTTGGTATGATTTGGTAAAGTCCTGACAGCAGTGGTGTGTAAATCCATTTTGAGACGCAACTGAAACGATGTTGTGAAGCTTCCCGTCATTTCTGCGTTCAAATCGGTTCAAATGCAGCGCTGCCTTCCCGGAATGCTGTGCTGAAGCGTTGAAGTCGCTCGACGTCACCCATAGGAGCTCGGCGCCACATAAGTGTTCACGGACGACTGGATCTGCACCTGAGAGACTGTTTACAGCGTGCTCTAGTCACGCGCACGCGCGCGCACCCTACCGGGAGAAGAGCCCATACAGCCCATACAAGGACCTTCCGCTCTTATTAACGTCAAGTAGACCCATACTCGAAAAAAACTCGCCGAAACTTGTGAGAAACCGGAAGGAGTATTTTTGACACAGAAATACTCATCAAACGTCCAAAATTAGTTTTTGAAACTTTGTCTATGTTTAGGATGGGAATCCAAGTCTTTAACAGTGTAAAAAGCTCAGTATGCATGAAACAGCATTTCACCCCCCCTTTAAAAAAATGAAAAATCATATATTTTTATTTTTATATATATTTTACCTTTAATTCTACACTGCTTTGTCCCTCCTTGTAAAAACTGATAGTTTCCGGGTTCTATTAAGCCGCTCCCTTAAAAAATACGCAATGGGCTCAGATTGGTTAGCTGGCCGAGCTGTGTTCTGATTAGCTAACAACCTAGTACACGTTTCTTGGAAAACCCCCACCTTTACCAGTAGTCTGTAAAGACTGTGGATCTATTGATCGCTACCTAAATGCACCTTTTATATTTTTAGAACGATTAAAGCCAGATATCTGTCGTAAGAACTATTAATCCAAACTGAACACTAAACATTGGCTTTACTATGTTAACCAAATCAAACACAGAACCATGTTTAGCATGCCTATAGATAAAAAGCATGTAGATAAACAATACATAAAAGCTCTAATCAAAGAATAATTTGCACTAATTCAAAGTTTGCTGCTGAGATTTAAAAAAAGTTTGTAATGTTAGGTGTTTGTCGGATAACGTTAAGAATGAATGAGCATTTAACAAACTGGTTTGCAGAGCCAAACAGCATTGTCATTTAATTACTTACTTTACAATTACAACTACAAATTACAATTAAAGGTTTACTTCAGCAATTAGCATATGGCTTTCTATCAGTAGAAACCCTGGAGTATATTTGAAGGATTGTGCTTCCCCTGCCGTGAGTGCGGACGCGTTTACCTCAGCTCTCATCATGAGAGCTCTTACCTCAACTCATTCATCGCGATGAATAATCTTACTCCTGCTGTGTTTGTGACACTCACTCAGCGGCTAAATCACAATACATTGAACACATACCGTTTTTAACTGTAGTGTCTGTTCTCTAACTGAACTGATCTAATGAAGATGAAAGCGGTGGTGGGAAAGTGATCAGTGATTCAGTAGTGGTGGCTTTGGGAGTGGACTCACAGGGCAGCGAAGCATTCTGAGAATTGTTGTCTTTCATCCCCATGAGACAAAAATACATGTATTGTCTTTTCTGAGTCCAGAAAGCACCAAATTCAAAAATATTTTCACATTTCTACTACATTATTGATCCAGATTAAATACAGATTCATCTTGCCAGTGCTGAAGTACCCCTTTAACAATACGAACTATTACAGGTTGTGGCCCGTTTTTAAATTTGGAACTGCTCCATCTTTCAGGACAAGCCGTTGCGCGAATCCTGCATTCAACTCACGAAGATTGTGGAAGCTTTCCTCCGTAAAATGTGCAGCAAAGAGTGCGAGATTTGGGTAATAATTATGAGGGGCTGAGTTAAAATTACATTCTAACTGAACAAAGTCGACCTGCAATCCTGATGAAAATAACAGCTTTTCGTCTGCATTGCGACAACAACACTCCAGCCTACTCTTCTACACAGCAATAAAAATGGCCTCGCCCCCCTTATACAAGATTTTTGGAAAAGGGGTTTATGTAAATATTGGGGCTAGTGATGTCAGCAACCCTGGAGTAATGTCTGTAGTAAAATAGTAAATAGTAATAGTAAAAAAAAAAAAAAAAGCAAATATCTCCCTTTGCATTAAACTTTGAACGTTGTAACTTTGCAGATCTTGTTTATGCTCAAACAGCAACATTACACACTAGCTAAAGTTAGAAAAGTGAAATCGTGTTTTATGATTTCTTTAATTCCAGAAAAGATTTAACCAGGACACGGACAGTGTCTGTTTATCGTTTATCAATCACATTATACCCTCATTACCCACAATTTCTGGTTTTTTTAGTAGAAACCGTGAAACATCAAAGACTCTTTAATATGTTATGTTTTTAACTTTGCAACTGTTTGAAAGCATTTATCGACAGAAAACGAATCATTGTTATATAGCTCACAGTTAGTCTCAGTTTAAATCTTGTTTTCTTGATTTACCGTGAGTACCATGTTTTACCATGCCTAATATAAATCGATCTTATTGCAAGTGTCTTGTAGTAGCCGCCGAGCGAACACACAGAGTACCATTATAACATAACTTTTATCACACTCAGATGTATCTAATATAATAAAACAGCGATGCGTTACCTCACATACGCATGGCCAGAAGAAGTGGAAGCGTTCGTCTGCGACATAAGCTCCACTGCTCTCGAGCCATGTTATGTCAGCCCCACGCTGCTTCATACTACAGTAATGTTAATAAATCTTTAATACATGAACTCATCCATGAATATGATTTCTGCCCGAGTCCCATCTGATTTTTTCCCCACCGATTAGAGGTGAAGACAACAACTCTCATGATTCAGCGAAATCAAGGCGTCATCAAGCTATGACTTTGTTTTGAATAAGCGACCTCTAGCGGAGAAAATCACATATTGTGCCTTTCATTTCAAACACTATTCTAAAAACAAAAAACAGTACAGCTTTATACTAACAAAAACCAACCATAATGTCTACATCTCTAATTAATATTCATTACTATAAATACTATAAACTGTATGATCACTCACTGTGGCCCCAGAGCGCCAGACACTGGGCATCCCTGGTCTTACAGCGGCCCCCATAGCAGCGGCCCTGAGAGAACCAGAAGAGAGTACATCAGCTTATAGTATACATACTGTGCATACACACACACACACTAAGCCTTAAAAAAATGGGGGGGATGAGCATTAAAAAATGGATGATGTCATCTTTAACTACATTCACATAAAAAAAATTAAAGGAGAATAAAATGAATAATACTTAAAAATACCTTATGCAAAAATAATAATATTAATAATAATATGATTATAAAAAAATTACTTTAAAAACATATACAATCATTGCAGTCATATCAGGAGCACAGACATACTGAGATCACACGACCAGTCAGAAATGATTTTTGTTATTGGTGAGATTAGTTTGTGGGATAAATGAATAGTGACTAATGCATAGTGTGAATACCACATTTCTACAATTAATGACACTGGAAACTGAACACTTGCATCAACACACCACTAACTAAAAGGCCAACATCTACCAGAACAATACATTTTTTTGCTGAATGCCCCTTTAATAATTGAAACATTTTCATTCAACTTAATTTAAACCAAAGTGCACATAACAGTCTTACTCTAAGACTAGCTTTAAAAGATAAGTCTTCCAGTGTGCAGTAAATCATGCAAACAAAACAGTAACAATGTTTAGTGCTATTCTAGTAAGAAACATGTTCAAATTAAATAGAAAAACAGAATATTTACCAGTCCAGCATTGCACATGTAACCATCCAGTTTGTGGACATTATGTGGACACTGTTTGAGAAATTAATGAGAAGCACATGTACATTTTTTGCATTATTAGTATTATTGTGATGGTAATGATTTAAATGATGATTTTATATAAATGTATCATTACTTTACTCGAATCGCCAGTGCACGTTTCCGGCACATCACAGTCATTCACTGCATCCCTGCAGACCACTCCTCTCTGCTCATACTGCAACACACAGTCTTTCAGTGAGTTAAATACACAACAAACGATACCAAATGAATGACGATAAATTACATAAACAAATTTGACTGCTGACTTTTCAAAGTATTTGTCCCTTTGAAAATAAAGTCACCCTGTGCTGTTTTAAACCTGCATGGATTTCTTTCTTCTGTGGAACACAATAACAGAAATTATTTTGCTTTTACTTTGTAAAAATATTATGTAAAAAAAAAAAGGGAAAAAAGAAAGATATTCACAGATAATCTTTATTTCCAGTGAGCGAACAGCTCAAGAACCACTGTGACTGACTGAATAATGAATTCACCTAACTGAATAGAGTCTGGTATGTGAATGAATCATTCAGGCTGTTTTGTGAACCAGATCAACTGATACAGGTGCAGATCTACTGGGTGACAAAAAAAGAGAAGATTGGTATCACAATGTATAAAATATAAATGTAAGCAGTTTCTTGGACTGATTTACAGCAGTGGAGCTCCAGTTGATTAAATGAAAATACATTGTGTTGGGAAGTAATGACAAGAAAATATTCTCAATGGTTCAGGTAGTGCCAATCTAGTCCAAACACATGACACTAATAATCCAAGTTCTTTTTAGTAAATGGAACCAGTGTAGCCTGATCTCACACAATATATCAAATATACCAAATATCGGAATTAACAATTTTTTTCCCTTTCTGACATACTTTGGCTAGTTATCAAAACATCAACATGAGCTTATCATTACACTCTTAAACATTTTAGTGTGACATTACAGATTAATAACGGCACAATTTTCAATTATTTTTTAATCTTTTTTATTTTTAATTTTTAATTTTTTAATCTTTGTTTTAACAAATTTGTAATTAATTTGTCATATTTGTGACTTGGCTAGATCAGAAATTTTAATATGAATATACACAGTCCAAGATCCCAAGCAAATACTCTTTAATCCAATCTATTCCTGGCATTTGTTACAGAGTTTACAGATTACAAATTATATAGTTTATTACTATTACATAGGCTACTTGGAAGGTATGAATCGTAAGTTTAAAGGGATAGTTCACTTTAAAATGAAAATTGAAAAAAGAAAAAAAAAAGGAAAAAAAAAGTTGTTTCATCCTGTATGAATTTCTTTCTTCAGCTGAACACAAGGGAAGATTTTTATGAAGAATGTCAGTAACCAAACAGTTAACTGGAGCCATTGACTTCCATAGTAGGAGAAAAAAAATTCTATGGCAGTCAATGGCTCCAGTTAACTGTTTGGTTACTGACTGAAATATCTTCCCTTGTGTTCTGCTGAAGAAAGAAATTCATACAGGTTTGAAACAACTTGAGGGTGAGTAAAGGATGACAGAATTTTCATTTTAAAGTGAACTATCCCTTTAAGAGCAGAATTTGCTAACATTAATAAGAAATAGCCTACCAAAATATCAAAGCCCTGTAGCTGGATCAGTTTGCAAACTATGTTTGCGTCTCTGTTATTAACAGAGGAGGAAATGCCTGTATGGATGCTATGGAAGGTGAGCCAGAACACCCATAGCAGCCATAAACTGTACCCAGAATATCCTAGCAACACTTTAGCAAACAGAACATTGTATATTCTGAACTAACTTCAAACTATTTTACATTTTAAAACGAGACTGCAAGTTGGCTTTAAGACAATCCAGCATACATTTCTTATATAACTCTGCTATTAGTGTCCGTGACCTTATTGATTTCATTTTATTTATTTATTTATTGTCTGATGGCAAAAAGGCCTATATCTGTGATGAAGCAGGCAGTCGGGAAATCTGCTTGCCAAACAAAACGGAAACATAGACATATTCTACTTGGATGGGATTAGATTTCTCAGAGGATCTCTGAGTTAGCCAGGAAGCAGTAATTTTCCAATTCACAAACAAATAGAAAAACAGACCATTTGTAATTGGTGTTTTTGACAAAAAACTGGTTGTAATTTATTAATGAAGCTAACTACACTGGGCATTTTAAATCCACATGCAACCTGGTAGTACAATTTCTAGATAGATGTGTTTTATTGACATTTTTTTGTGATCCGCCTGAATTGAAGTGGCGCTTCTGAAAAGCGGTACAGGAAACACTGCTTACATTTTTATTTTATACTATGAAAATTCCTGGGGTGAATTTTTTTTTTGCCTGGCATTTGTCACCCTGGTAGATCCACTCCTGATTATGAACAACTTTTATGATACTTAATAAACAAGGACCAATATCTAAGAGACTGGTGCCTATCTCAGTATCCAGGCCAAAGGTAGAGGAAACAACTGGCAGCCCTTGGTCATGTCATAAGGGTGAGTAGATGAACACCACTTACCTTGCAACGGCTACAACAGAGTCCATTGCTACACATTGCATCATGGGTCAAAGTGCATTTTTTACAGCATGCACCCCCAGCACGAGAGCAATCCTACAAGAATGCACAACCAATAAAAAAAATTGGCTCATCAAAATATTGCAAAAGTAACCTTCTTGTTCTCTTATTCTAGCACACTTTAAAGCAAGGTGCAGATTTATTTAATGAATACATTTCTTTTTCTGTTCGATTGTCAAAGGAAATTTGTGTAAATTTATCTTGTCACCCACCACTTGAGAGCCACAGTCACATTCTTCTCCCTGTTCCACAAAACCATTGCCACATTCAGGAGGATCCAACAACTGTAGCGACATAAAATATAATGTCACTGCTAAGATACTTACAATAAATATCCAGTATTAAACAAGCTACTCAAAAAATGCATCAAGCTATATCTATCAAGTAACATAAAATCTATCCTTTAGCGAAATGAGATAATTGCACTATAAGCAACAGAGCTAAATACAAATTACTTTGTAGATGTATTGTTATGACTGTGTTGTTGGGGGTGAGGTCCCCTTTCCGAGAATGCAATGCGTTATAAGTGGCACAAATGTTTTGCATAATTTGCACTTGCTATTACAATGTTCTTGACTTTGTGAGAGCAGGAGTATCTTAAGATACTGTGGTACCCTATTGTACATTTTTACAGACACTGGTGCATTCGTAATACAGAATTATTTGTATACTGCTGTGACCTCCACAAATCCTAAAAGGGACCAAAATGTAGAGTGGGTCACCACTGGAGACCCTGGCCCCCTTCCCAGTAACACTCTGAGTACTCAAGGAGCTGCACAGTTTCCAGACGAGGAACTTTAAAGCACAGGTGTTCATGAGAGGTCTAGTCTATCAAGAGCCCCTATCTCCCCCATGTCCTGTGGGCATATCATTTAAGTGTTTGGGTTACCACTACAGCAATATATACCACTGGAAGCAAAGCAAGGGTTACTTTATTCAACTCTGAAAACAACTCAGAGTGGTCCATGGCTTTTGCCAGCAAGTGTAAATAATCTACAATTTTCACTAAAGGGAAAGATTTTGCCCTTGGGAAGATGGTATTGGTGTGCTGCCCAGAAAGGATTTCCAGTGCAGGAGCCTTGAGAAGATTTTGGAATAGATCTCAGGCATGGCTTACCATGTACAACTAAAACGTTAAGTGCAGCCAGAAAGTTACTACCACATGCCCATGGCTGTGTTTCCCAGAAGCCTTGTTAGTTAGCCTAAGTAGATTGTGGATGCTTCTGGAAAAAGAAGCTCCTGATAGAGGTCCATGAGCCTATAGCAGTGGACATCATGTACCAAGTACACGAATTGCTAAGCTCTAAAGCCTAAAGTATATTTTCCTTGTCCACATTCTGCTCTGGCTTGCGGACAGTCCAGGTGATGTGATTTCATCATGAACACAGTTCGCTGATGTCAATTCTGCATGCAGCTAGATTTTTGTATCCATACAGACTTGAGAGAAGACAACAGAGCATGTGCAGGTGATTTGAGCACTTAAAAGGATGATCCACTAGAATGTGTCTACAGGTTCAGGGTCAAAGGAGTATACTTTGAAAAGCTTGTGCGCTCAACTGTGCACAAGATGGAGGGGAATGTGGAAAATGAGGTGAACCTGAGCCTTAAGAGGGGGCAGTTTGATGTGGGGGTGGGGCACCAATTCCCAGCATTCACTATGGCATACATTTCACAGGTAAACTGCTGTTATAAAATGTCTTGACCTTTCACAATGATAAGGACAAAGACTACACAAGTTGTTGCAATGCTGCTTGCTAACAGCCACAACAGGAAAAAGAGTAGAAGAAGAATGGTGCGTTCGGGTCATGTCGTAAAGATCGTATTTACGAGATGAATGCACATGAACACCACCACGAAGTCGTAAATACCAGTGGGAAGTTCAGGATTTTCTTTAAACCCTGATCTGAGTTGGGGGCGTGTCCGTGAGAAACATGGCGGAATCAATGGATGCAACGTCTGTAGTTGAATATAACGGGTATTTAGCAGTGACACTGTCAGGCTTTGTCATTTAAAATAAAGTAAGCTAGCATTAATATAACAATTAGCCTAATGTATAACAATACCGTTTACAGTGGCTTAATTGATTAATTAAAAACCTAAAAGAATAAAATTATTTGTTCTTCATTTTCTATAAGCAGAGTTAACAAACTTTGCTGTATTTTTGTGAAATTCATTAAATGAAGCTACACCACCATTTTGCTCAGACCAAAGAGACTTGAGCGCACATGATGTCGTAAACACGACTTCTCACCTCGTAAATACGAACATCCCAGGAGGACCTGAACGCACCAGAAGACACACTCCATGCATCAACCCAAAACAAGGGGCATATACCAAAACTTGTATCAAACCATGACTCCAAAACCGAGGTACGTACTGAACTGTGACTTTTATGTACCATTATACCCATAATATATATATAAAATGTTAAAAAACTTTTAGTGGATGTTCCAGACAAACCTTGTTAGGTTTATTGAAGAGGCAGCTCCCTCCTCCTTGCTGGAGGAACTGAATGTACTCTTCTATACTGCACCGTGAAAACTTTCTGGGTAGATAGTATCTGTCAGATCACATAATACAGTTAATACTGTTCAGTTACCCTTACATGGAAACAGTGTGTAAAACTATTTGAGAAGGAACAGCAAAATTTAACTTATATCTGACAGATTTATCCAAAGCAATTTGAGACCAATTCACACTGCACTAGACATATTTGTCAGGTTTTGTCGGATCAGCATGTCACCCCTGTCGGCATTTGTTGGCTCTTCATTTTGGAGATTACACATGTTGAATCTGGTATTAAAAAAGTGACATACTGTAATCTGTTGACTGTTGCTGGTGGTCAGTGTCTGTCGGTGCAGTATGAATTGGCCTTTACAGTGAATTGGCCTTTACAGTGCATTTAAGGTATACATTATGAGTGATCCTGAGAATCAAAGCAATGACTAGTATTGCTAGTGCCATGCTCTACTAGTTGTGCTACACTGCAAGTTTAAAAAGGATCTTACAGAGCAAGTTAGCTAACAATCTTAATAGTAACTTAGTAAAAGTACAATTGATGTTGTCTATCACCAACTTGAGCCAAATCCTTAAATCTACTAAGATTACAGTAAAGCAAATTTCTAAATTTGAAATAAGATTTACTACATCATTTTATTCACAATTCAATCGAAGTAATTAGAATTACAACGAACTGAAATTCAAAGAAATCCACATAACTGTAAGTAATTAAATGTAACTAAATAAGTTACGATTTGCTGACTCTACAGCATTTTTTGCTAAATAATTTGATGTTTGGGGGTTTATATGGTGTAGGGACAAAAAAGATACAAATGCAATCATTGTATTAAATTATTTAACTTTAGTGGACCAGGGTGGAAGAATGTTTACAGAATGCTTAACCAGTGTTGAATTTCTTTGAATTGGAATTTAGTAAATTCCTCTTCAAGTTATCCTGTGGGGTGTGGTGAATTCAAAAATTCCTCAATTCTGAATTTTGCTCGACTCTAACAATAATTCACATCATATACAATGGCCTTGTGCTTGCAATCAATTTGCCAAAAAATTGTCTTGTGCACTTGCATAATGTATGTTTCTGGCATTAATGTTGCAATAAAAATGCACTTACACAAAGACCCAAAAACTTGACTCACCCCGTATCTTCCATGATGCAGCCTAACCATGGATCTGGACATCTGCAGTCTCCTATCACACACACACACACACACACGCACGCACGCACGCACGCACGCACACACACACACACCACACGCACGCACGCACGCACGCACACACGCACGCACGCACGCACGCACGCACGCACGCACACACCACACACACACACACACACACACACACACACACACACACACACACACACACACACATTAAAACAGCAGTCCCCTTTTGTGTTATATTTTGTCAGGAGTGGAAGGATGTTTACCTGCAGTAGCACGGTCTTTGTTCCACATCATTCCAAGGTTCTGTCCTAAACTCTGACATAATGTGATAGCCATGGGTCCCACATTTCCGTACTGATATAAATACACAGATAGTAAGTTAGAACTTGATAATACCTAAATATCAAAGTCAACTGCAATCCTTTTCCTATATAGCACCTAAACTCTGGAACAGTCGTCCTAGCATTGTTCGGGAAGCAGACACGGACTATTAGTTTAAATCTATATAAATAAAGATGACTTGACTTGACTCATTCTGCCTTTATCAAATACATAGTTTTACAGGCAGGTAGGACATTGTATCTTTGCATTTGGACCGAATGCAATGATTGGACAAAGATTTTTTTGGTCCTGAGACTTCCACAGAAGAGATATGTATATTTTTTAAACATTTACAGCATTTCTATTATTGATTGCTATTAGGACGTGAAGAGTGTATTAACCAAGAGGCAACCTCCTGCAGTTTCCGTTAAAGCCAATACGGAAGTGACTTAAACTGCAATTCTTCGGCTGGCCACTAGGGACATGCTCCAGAAGGAAGCAGAATCTCATTGAGAATCTCATCAAGTTGGGAATTCTTAAAATGCCTAACTTTACAGCAGAAAAAAACATGTTTACAGCCTCGTACAATTTGTGGTCTATACGGCTAATTTTGCCCTTCATGACAACGGTGAGGGGGGTGAATTTTGTATTATATGAAGCCTTAAAGATCTGCTAAATTAAGGGCGTGGTCACTTTGATCTATCTACTGTCTGTTAGTCATCGCAGATATAAAGAACAATTTGTATTTGTTCCTAAGCTCCACCCATGTCCCGCCTCTTTGCCCGTTTTCTGTTATCCGGGTGTGACGTGCGATGACGCGTTGCCAAGATGGCAACAGCCAGCTTGTCTTTACTTTACACTTTGCACTTCAGAAGTCAGAACCTTATGGGTGGCGTCACGGACACTACGTCAATATTTTTTTTACAGTCTATAGTTAACTAGTATAACAAAAAGTGCTTATGAAAGACCATGGTATTTATGAAAAACCTTTAAGCAGAAGTTTAGTCTACTAAAGCCTACTAAGTCTACTAAACTCTAATGACTGGTTGGTGACATGTAGTTGCAGCACTACTTCTAGTTAGTAGAAAGTCTGAAGTAAACAATCAAAATAAAGTATTAGTAAAAATAGCTCTCACCTCATTGACTCCTCCTCCTCGTGTTGG
This sequence comes from Pseudorasbora parva, assembly GCF_024679245.1. Classification (NCBI taxonomy): domain Eukaryota; kingdom Metazoa; phylum Chordata; class Actinopteri; order Cypriniformes; family Gobionidae; genus Pseudorasbora; species Pseudorasbora parva. The sequence goes on from NC_090192.1 coordinate 14,766,682, forward strand.
TGAGCAGATCCCCTCGATGTAGGCCGTGCCACTGCGACTGCTCTGAAATGTGCGTCCCCTACGGATCACAGAATATTTACCTTCCAAAAGTGGTTTTGAACTTCTTACAGTTGGTTATCACGAAAGTCATAAGCAACATTACATTTCAATGCTACTGTTGTGATGCAAATGTGTTACATAAGGCTCCATGAAATAGTTTCAAACTAAATTTTCTTTCCTTTGTTGATGCATTTCCAAATGAGGATATTCTCAAAAATGTTATTAGACAAAAATGTGTAGATGCCAGGAGATAATGCCATATTTTCAGTTAAAGTTTATTTCATTGGGATTTAATTATATTGAACGGATATTTACATTCAATATATTGCATGTTTTAAATGCAATGACAATGCGTGCAAGAGTGTGTCGCCTGTATTAAGAAGAAAGCATTACATACGAGAGCAGGTGAGCTGCGTCACTCTTCTCTTTGATATTCTCCTTCCTGTATTTCATAAAGTCACGAAGGGTCACCAAAGGATCGTCGCCAACAGAAACCATGTTCTGAGTTGACCATGTCTCCATGGCGACAAGCACTATTCTAGTGTTCAGCTGCTCCTTGTAAATCTGGAATTTAATAGGATTTTAAGCATAAAAATTGCTACAGTACTTACTCAAGGAAAACATGTAAATTGTGAATGTGCCTGTCAAACTTCAGAACGTACAGCATCAGCCATGTTCACTACAGCTTTGGCAAAGTTTCTCGTCTGAGATGTCGATCTTCGCATTTGTACAAACTACAGAGAGAAACATCAAGACAAATATTACACACAACATGCAAAAAGAAATACAGAAAATAATATTTATTAAAGAAATAAGCTATTTTCAGATCTTACCAGTTCATAGTCATTGACCACTAGTAACTCTACATACTTTGTTTCACTCTGAACTGTGCGCGGACCCCTCCGAACCTGCAGGGGGCCACAGAGAATCACAGTTTAACCAAACTGCAGCATCACAGATTATAAAGCCTTAAAATTCTGCATAATTAAGGGCTCGATGACTCGCTCGCAAGATGGCAATGCCCAGCTCGCCCCTACTTTATGATTCAGAACGGTTAATCGGAATCCTATGGGTGACGTCACGGACACTACGTCCATATTTTTTTACAGTCTATGGTTTTGACTTATAACACAAGCCTTTGATGACAAATTCAATTGACGTTTCAAAAAATTAATTGTAAAAATGACTACTGAATAAATGTTTTTTGGATAAAATGGTGTTTGTTTTGCTTAATTGATTAATGCCACTTAAAAGAAGTTTATTAAACCGGTTTTACTTCATTTTATAATTATATGGTGAGTGTTTGATCAAACATATATACATGTATGCCTTTATACAGCAAATACATTTGCTGTACCATTATTATAAAAATAACAATATACTTTTAGTTTGTATGTACTTTTAAAAAAAAAGTTTTTTTAAAAAAAATATGGGTTTTGGGAACAAAGTAAAATGTCATGAGGTTCTAAATTTGAAAACTAAGAAGTTCTATTTTAGGAATATCTATTTATAAATCGGTCCAAAATGAAATAGAAAAAGGGCAATAAAAAAAAAAAAAGTTTAATATCTTCAAATGATGCGTTACAAAAACTGCATTTATCACAAACAGTATGAATGTTTTTTAATGATTGAGCCTAAAAAGTTGCGGTGGGGAGGATGTCACGTAATCCGCGCCATACAGAAGGTTTCGAAGGTAACTTTTGAATGTATTCTCAATGTCATTCTTGCTTTTTTTACAGTGAAAGAAATGTATTTATGTATTATGAAATATAAATGTATTATGGCTCGCTTTTATGCGGATCAGGAAGCTTTTTGCGTCCAATTGAAAAGACCTTACGGCATGCCTCATTCCTCATGGCACGTCCCATTCCTTTCTGACCTTATGGCACGCCCATTGCTCAAGTCTGCAGTTACCTCTACTTGACATTTTGTCAGTTGTCAGTTTGTAATTTTCAACAGTTTTGATGTTAGTTGATATAACTTTATGTCTCTGAAAAATATAGATCTTATATTTAATATTATTGATGCTGCTCTGCTGTACTCCATTACTCACCACTCTGTTGCAAGGATGACAAAAGTAAAATGTTACATTTTTGGTCTGCCTCAGCGGTCAAACAGCACTCGTCGTGAGTGAGATGGCCAATCAAATCAAAGAAGGCGGGGCTTACTGTTAGTGTGAATTCCAATGCATCACTTTATAGCAGAGAAAGAGTGCCTCGTAAGAAGCTAAGTAGTTAAACATTTAATATTTGACATATTTGACAACTTTTTATGATCAAAAACATTTAGTAACTGACAGTAATATATCTGTATTCTGGCGCGGTCGATCCCTGGGTGCTTCAGCACTAAAAGAGCAATTTTTCTCTCAAAAAGAGCAACACGGGTGACACTGCGTCTTTTTCAAGATGTCAAGATGTGCGTTTCTGGATGCGGTTCTAGACCTACTTTGACAGATGGCCAGGGGTGAAATGAGGATCACGTTTAGGGCAAACCGACTATGCTTTCCCGGGCCAGCGAAAAGGTCAGGCTTGAGTGGAACCCTCCACCACGCCCCAAGCCTTCTAGGTCGGACGACTGGTTTCTCTGGGCGGGTCGCGCTGGTTCTCTTTCTTCCCGGAGGTGCATGAGGAGCTCACTAGTTCGTGGAAGGGACCGTTTAGTGCTCAAAGCAGACCTGGAGGGTCCTCCCTCCTCACTACCCTTGACAGCGGACAAGCCAGGGGGTACGAGGGCCTCCCGCCTGTGGAGCGGGCCGTCGCGATGCAACATGTGTTTCCGGCGACCGCTTCCAACTGGCGCGGGGGACCCCCGGCTCCCGTCCAGGGCCTGTAGGTTCTCTTCCAGTCTGACTGTGAAGGCCTACAGGTCTTGTGGCCAGGCTGCGTCTGCCTTGCATGCCATGGCGTTGCTCCAGGTGCAGGCACTCATGGACATGCACGAGGGTAGTCCTGGCCCAGAGCTCCTCCCGCCGCCGCCCCCGCTCCTGCCCCTGCCCAGCAGCAGCCTCCACCCGGGCGTAGGCATGGAGCCGGCCGTGGAAATGGCGTCCAGCGTGCTCAGGAAGCTGCCAAACCAGGTGGCAAGTGCCGTTGCAAGAGACCCTGACACGGGCCGCCCAGAGATGGAGGAGACTGCTCTACAAGAAGTGTCTGCAGCACCACTTCCTCCCCCGGAGGACTGCCTTCGGAGGAGGCAGACCCAGCCATGGCTTTTCTCTGTCCCATCCATGCCCTACGGACCTACGTGGACAGAATGCAAAGCTTTAGGACCTCAGAGCAGCTCTTCGTCTGTTACAGAGGCCAGCAGAAGGGAAAGGCTGTCTCCAAGCAGAGGATGGCCCACTGGATAGTGGATGCCATCATCTTGGTGTAGAAATCCCAAGACGTGCCCTGCCCGCTTGGGGTTAGAGCCCATTCTACTATGGGTATGGCCTCTTCCTTGCCGTTGGCTCGTGGCGCCTCGCTGACAGATTTGTAGAGCTGCGGCCTAGGCGACACCCAACACGCTCGCTAGATTATATAGCCTACGTGTAGAGCCGGTATCTTCCCGTGTACTCACTTCCCACAGACGGTAACACCGAAGTTCCCGTTCTAAGTATCGGCTTACTGCGCCACTCCCTTCCCCATGGAACGGATACGTGCGCTTATATGCTCCAGTCGAGTTCCCCAGAATGGCGAACCCTGTCGAGTCCTCCGCAACCCGTGGCAGTCAGACGTGGTGGAGTGTCTGACGCCAGGTCTAACACTAGTATACATTGGTGGAACTTGTTTTAGGCTGGGTTCCATATGTTGTGACCCCCACGGCGGTCCCATATGTGTATTCTTCCATGGTACGGCTCCCTCCGGCAAGCCCATGTCTTTTCCCCTTTAGCAGAGCCCGTCTGCCGTCCCAGTCTGGTGTTGCTCCCCTGCCTACAATGGCCGGGGCCACCCCTGGGACTTCCGTTTATTGTACTGCCCACGGCCAGTCCATACGTGTTTTTTCCACATGGCAACTCAATCTGGGCATGATGTGGCTTCCGCAGCGACTGACAGAAGGGGTCTGAGGGGCTCTTACGGGGCGCTGGAAGTGGTAGTAACTGTGGCGTTTTTCAAAGGGATCCCAATTCGTCGGTACGTCCGATGTCCGTCGAACGTAACCGACTGAAAGGGAACGTCTCGGTTACGTATGGTAACCCTCGTTCCCTGAAGGAGGGAACGGAGACGTACATCCCGTCACCACAGTTACTGTACCATCACTGCAGGCCGAGTCACTAGTTTGTGAAAAACAACAGTGAAAAACAGTGCCTGGCAATCGCTTCCGCTTTATACCCGCGCTGCGGGGCGGGGTGCGATGTGCAAAGCACACACGGCAATGTTAAATGACCTGTTTTCTATATCTCGAAGCTGATAGGGCTCATAGAAGTGATCCCCCATTCGCTGGTACAACCGACGTACGTCTCCGTTCCCTATTTCAGGGAACGAGGGTTACCATATGTAACCGAGACGTTCCCTTTCAGTCGGTTACGTTCGACGGACGTACCGACGAATTGGGATCCCTTTGGAAAACGCCACAGTTACTACCACTTCCAGCTCCCCGTAAGAGCCCCTCAGACCCCTTCTGTCACATTCTCTCCTCTCCACCTATCGCTGGTGTCTGGTGAGCGCACTGTACTGTGGCTGCCGTCGCATCATCCAAGTGGATGCTTCACACTGGTGGTGGTTGAGGAGAGACCCCTGACATGAGTGTAAAGCGCTTTGGGTGTACAGTAGTACATTTGAAAGCACTATATAAATGCCTCATTCATTCATTCATTCATTCATTCATTCATTCATTCATTCATTCAAATTAAAATGTTTTACCGCAACAAAACATTAATGGGGAAGCATGTGGATTGGCACAATTTTAGCCCCAGTCCAGCTCTAATGATTCTCCTCTAATAAGGACAGAAAGAAGACCTTCTAATGATAACTCCTTATAATAATGCATTTATGCCTTTAATGTGTGTTAAAGGTATGACTTTTTAAAATTCTACGTTGTACAAAAATGTTGCTGCATGCGCCAAGACTACTATGATAGGGGCCCTTGGGTAGGCTTGCCACAGGACACTATAGCCCCTTTCACACTGCACGTCGGACCCACAATATTCCCGGAACATTGCCGGGTCGCCTTCTGGGTGAAAGCAACCACGTCCCAGCATTGATTACCGAATTGAACCCGGGTCGGGGACCTAGTAACATTGCGGTATTCGACCCGGGACGAACGCTGTGTGAACAAAAGCCGAAACTAATGCCGCAAAGTGTATGTAGCTATCGTGCGACTCCTAGAGCTTGTTTTTTCAATAATACAACCCTGCAGTGCCAGAAGAGCTAGTCGATGTTTTAAACGCAGAGAGTGTTCATATACAAAAGAAACTAAAATTAAACAAGCAGAAATGTGCGCAAACTGGACACAAGTCGAGACCACGGAGCTCCTACTATCCGCGCTGAAGCTGAGATCGCTCGCCATTATACGTCACATCAGGATGTCACGTGTCAACTCGTTCCGGGACCGTTACGGGTTGTGTGTGAAAGCGCACATATTACGGTATTTCGCTGGCAGTGTGAATGAGCCAAATCTAGCGGCCCGGGAACAAATGCAGGGTCGCATTATCCGTGTATTTGCCGGAATCGCAGTGTGAAAGGGGCTTATGTGTTCTTAATGCAGGTCTGCCTGTCTTCACTTGAAATAACTCCAAATAAATCTCAGCTTTTCTTGTAAGTTTTTTCCTGGTCACTTCATGCATTTTCTTTGATTGATCGGAAAGCCAACCAGTTGTGAAAAGACCAGATGAATATTGAACTGCAACTGGACCAGTGAAAATACATGTGGTAGTTGAAGCTAAATGTGTAAAAGCCAATTCACCCTGCTCAGATAAATGCCAACAAACAAGTTAGATTTAGAATTTACACTATATTGTCAAAAGTATTGGGACACCCCTGCAAATCATTGAATTCAGGTGTTCCAATAACTTTTATGGCCAAAGATGTATAAAATCAAGCACCTAGGCATGCAGACTGCTTCTACAAACATTTGTGAAAGAATGGGTCGCTCTCATGAGCTCATTGAATTCAAGCATTGGCACGTGTGCAATAATTCCATTTGTGAAATTTCCTCGCTACGAAATATTCTATGATTAACTGTTAGTGGTATTATAACAAACTGGAAGCAATTGGGAACAACAGCAACTCAGCCACAAAGTTGCTACGTAAAATCACAGAGCAGTGACAGCGCATGCTGAGGAGACTGCGAGTCAGGCCTTCTCGTTAAAAATCAGTGCCTGACCTCACAAATGCTCTTCTAGAAGAATTGTCAAAAATTCCCATAAACACACTCATAAACCTTGTGGAAAGCCTTCCCAGAAGAGTTGAAGCTGTTATAGATGCAAAGGGTGGGCCATCTACAGATTAAGAATGGGATGTCATTAAAGTTCATGTGCAATATCAAGTATATGAAAAATAATTGTCATGTTTACACTACTCCAACAGACACAGACAAACGCTGATTGAACATGTTTAGTCGGGTGAAAACAAGCCCCGTCCAATGGCAACAGACACCGACTGGGGTAACGAACTGATCTGACAAAAGCCAACAAACGTGTTTGTTGGCATTTGTCTGTGCGGTTTGATTTGGCCTTTAATTTTACTCCTCCCAAAAAAGTTTAAAAAACAAAGCTGTGAGCGCATGTTATACCAGCTCATGGTAGCCAGATAGTCAACACAATGCTACTGCAACATGCATCACCACAAATATGGGCTGCCGCAGATGAGTAGACTTTAGAAAGCCAAGTTTATCTCTTTAGAAAGCCCACACGCAAACTGACGCAAATGAAATTGAAAGTTGGGCATCGCAGTCTTGGAGTTCAACACAGTCATCTTCATTAAAAAGAAGTGAGACTAAATTATCTTACATTCTGAGAAAAAAAAAATGGGACAAAAGTTGCCACTGGGATGGTAACCTTTAAAAAGATCTGATATGTACCATTTAGGTACTATGCATTCTAAGGTGCACCATAGTGACAGCTTTTGTACCTTTTTTTCTAAGAGTGTACCAGTCCTGATGCCGCTTTAATAAAAATAATTTGTAACATTTATATAGTGCTTATCTCTGCACCCAAAGTGCTTTACATTTGAAAGGGGGTAATCTCTTCATCTACCACCAATGTGCAGCATCCACCTGGATGATCCAACGGCAGCCATACTGCGCCAGAACACCCACCACACACCAGATGATTGGTGGAAAGGAGACAGTATTTATCCTCTATTTAGCATTTATATGGGGATGAATAGGAGGCTATGATGATGGATAGAGACCAGTGGGCAAATTTGGCCAGGATGCCAGGTTTACACTCCTACTCTTTTTGTTTCGGACCAGTGATTACAGAGAGACAGGACCTCAGTTTAACATCTCATCTGAAGGACGTGAACTCAGGTGAATTTGCATATAGTGTGGAAATATTTAGACTGGATTTACAGTATATTCGTTTTGCAGACACACATTTATGTTAAGTGTAAATGGAAGCATTTTAACAAATAGGCCCTACAGAGCCATGGACCACAAAGATCTTAAGAAGCATCCATGGGATCTCCTTGTTCAAAGGTATTGCTCAGACGAGGGCTACAAAAATTTCCAAGTGATTAGATAAGCCATGGAAAACAGAAAGGACATTCTTCAACACGTGGAGAAATAACAAGGTTATCAAGAATAGGGTACACCTTATTTTACAGTCATGTTTTACTACGCATGAACATACTACGTACTACTTTTTTTTGCAATTACAATAAGTGGGTTATAACTAGGTTCTAACCCTGAACCTAACATTAACCCATGTAGTTACCTTAGATTACCAGTACTTTTTTGGGTACGTACACTGTAAGTACACCTACTGTAATAATAAATTGTAACCAAGAACAGGGTTGACCCTCCAAAATGAATGAGAAGACAAAGAGATAACTGGTGAGGGAGGCTGTCAAGAGTCCTACAGAAACACTAAAACAGTTGCAGCTCTTACTCCCAATTACTGGTTGTGCTCCATACATGTGACAGCTATCTCCAATATTCTTAGTCTGCCTGGGCTATGGGGCATGGTGGCAAGACACGAGCCTCTTTTAACTAAAAACTGGCACAAGCCATTCTTAACAACTTACATCCAATCTCCCTAAATCATGTGGGAAAAAAAGTGTTATGGTCTAATGAGACCAAGTTAGAATTTTTTGCCGAAAATTGTAAAAGTTATGCTTAGACACAAAAACATCACAGCACATCAGAAAAAGAACACCATACCTTCGGTGAAGCATGGAGGTGCAATATCATGCTTTGGGGCTGTTTTTTATTACCTGGAACTGGGGCTTTAGTAAAGTTTAAGGGAATCATGAATAGCTATAAGTACCAGTCGATTTTGGCACAGAACCTTCTGGTGTCTGCTAGAAAGCTGAAGAGAATAAAGATAACTTTCACTTTCAGAAAGATGGATGTTTTGGAGGGGCCTAGCAAGAGTTTAGACCTGCTGAATCTTATAGTAAATCTGTGAGGGGACCTGAAGTGGGCTGTGCACAAGAGATGCCATGGTAATTTAACAGATCTGGAAGGTTTTTGCAAAGAATTAGTGAAAAAATAAAGATGTGCCAAGCTGATAGACTCCTACCCTATCACGCTGAGTGGTGTAATAAAATCAAAGGGTACTTCAACTAAGAATTAGTTCCAATCAAATTATTCCAACTTTCTTTTTTTCGTATATTTTTGTATCACTTGCTTTGTTCCTGAATGAATCAGCTGTTTGAACAAATGGGTGGAATTAATGACTCAGTGGATGCGTTTATATGCGCGTTCTTAAGCCGAGTATGCCTAATAAGCCAACAATGAACATGGTCATGTAAACGCGGTAACCCGTTTTCTTTTATCGGAGTAAGGTCATAAATAGCGTAAGAATAAACCGGTCGGGACAGCTAGTTTTCTTCCTCTTACCTCGATTTCACGCTGCATGCAAACGCGTTAACCTGCTTTCTGTCAGCTTATTGAAGTGCGCATGGGTGATAGGTGACAAAAAGAGCACCTATTAAGAGCAGATTAAATGCATCCAGACAGAGCGTTTTGCATGAAATAAGGACATATATGACAAACGCAGACTCGTTTAAGACCCAGAAAATTGTAAAGAGGTGTTCTCTTTTCTCATGCAGCAGAAGTAGCCTAGAAGAGGTTCAGTCAAAACGTCTAAACACTGCATAACTGCATAAGGGATAATATGAGCCGTAAATCTCCCGCTGACACGGCGCATGCTTTATTTAACATCACAACTGACGTAACATTTGAAAAACTATCAGATATACGGACATTATTATTTTTGACGCCACTACAAGGAATAACCCGGTTTATAAATAAAGTCATGTAAACACGGTTTACTTGCGTTGTCTGTTTACTGGTTTGCATGTAAACGCACCTAATGACTCATTATTAAGACAGTGGCTTGCCCCCTGGTGGGTATATTTGCCATATTAAAGAATCTTTTATATATATATATATATATATATATATATATATATATATATATATATATATATATATATATATATATATATATATATATATATATATATATATAAAATATTGACTGGTAACAGCCTATAGATGTACATTTGATAAGGTTAGAAGAAATTGCCCTTATACAGGTAAAAATGCCCTTGGAAATCAAATTAAGGTGTCAGTATATCGCTCCTAAATGTTTTTTTTTTTTTTTTTTTTAAGTTTATTTTTCCTCTCACTGCTGTGAACTGTACACTGCACAAAATATAAAGAATATAAAAAGTTTCAGGGGTCAGCTGACCACGACAGTACCGACACAAAAACATTTTTGCCATATTACACACTCCAGCCATACGGTTATATTTGTAAAATGCAGCAAAGAGCTCGTAGTTTTTTTCTCCACATTTGAATTTAAATGTTTTATTGATTCTTGTGTGACTCCCTCTCCTCTTCCCACCCTCTACTATCCCATCTTTCCATAGCTTAGCACTTTTTTTTAGCCTTTTTCAAATCTAAAACAGGCCGGGTATTTCATGACCCTTTAACAGGCTAGTCTCAGCTTCAGATGTCACACCCACTGATCGCCCACAGAGTGTCTGATACTTGTTGTACACAGATCTGGTGTTTTGAAACTGAACTATTCTAGGCTGCATTTAGGCAGCTTCTGTCTTTCTCTGTTTCATTGAGTCTAGTCAAGTCAAGGTCAAGTTGTGTTTTGTCTTGTCAGGTGCTCTGCCCAAACCCACATTTTCATGGCTGTTTTCGCTCTCCAACTCTGTCTGGCTTTCGGACGGACTTGATTAAGACATGCTGCTGGTCTCTCAATGTGATACTTGTGTTGCTCTTTGGATTGTTTGTCTAACACATGGAGGTTTCAAATCTGTCCTACACATTTTGTATGTTTCCCATTTTGTAGGTCCTCCAGGACAGGTTTCAATCATCTCACTAGACAATTTTTCACTTGCCATCGACATCACAGCTCCTCCCCTAGGAGGATGAGCCTCCAATATTGGCAAAACTTTGCTGGTAAACCCATAATTTTTTTAATGATACATTTTTTTTCCAGGATGCGCATATTTCATCACTGGACTGTAGTAGTGAGACTTCAATGATACCAGAGGTGGGCAGTTACTAAGTACATTTACTTGAGTACCGTACTTAAGTACACTTTTTGAGTATCTGTACTTTATTGGAGTATAATTTTTTCTGGATACTTTTACTTCACTACATTTGAAAGACAAATATCGTACTTTTTACTCCACTACATTTGGAGTTTCTGCAGCAGCTCTGAAAGTCGGAGAATGATTTTTTCCATCTTTAAAAGTTTTTTTTGGTGTTGTTATTTCTCTTATAGGGTCATATACATTTTCCAAACACTGATCAGTTCATAGCAAAATGGAAAAAGACAGTTCTTAGGCACAAGTGTGTGCACCCATAGCTACTTTGAAAGTATGTTTCAGTTTAAAAAAAAATCAAGATTAGTTTAGTTGGCATACACTTGGTGCATTTCTTATAAAATATTAAAAATATAAACATCTGGGAGAAAAAAAAGAGTAAAGTTGGGAGAATATCAGATGTGTATCAGTGTATTGGATCCGTGCATTCGGCCTGGTGTGGGGGATGTTTTCTTGGCACACTTTAGGCCCCTTAGTGCCAATTGGGCATCGTTTAAATGACACGGCCTACCTGAGCATTGTTTCTGACCATGTCCATCCCTTTATGACCACCATGTACTGGCTCAGTACTCTGATGGCTACTTCCAGCAGGATAATGCACCATGTCACAAAGCTTGAATCCTTTTAAATTGGTTTCTTGAACATGACAATGAGTTCACTGTACTAAAATGGCCCCCACAGTCACCAGATCTCAACCCAATAGAGCATCTTTAGGATGTGGTGGAACGGGAGCTTAGTGCTCTGGATGTGTATCCCAGAATTCTCCATCAACTGTTATCCTAGCAATATGGGCCAACATTTCTAAAGAATACTTTCAGTACCTTGTTGAATCAATGCCACGTAGAATTAAAGGTCCCGTTCTTCGTGATTCCATCTTTCAAATTTTAGTGTGTAATGTTGCTGTTAGAGCATAAATAATAACTGTAAAATTATAAAGCTCAAAGTTCAATGCCAAGCGAGATATTTTATTTAACAGAAGTTCCCTTTCAAAGCCTACAGTGAACGGCCGGTTTGGACTACAGCAGGAAGTGCAGGGATGTAATGACGTCACTAGAACCGTTTGTTGACTAACCCTCCGCCCACAAGAACACGCAAAATAGGGGGCGTGGTCTTGTTGCTCTCCCACGTGGAGAAGAGCGCACATTCAGCGCTTGCATCTCCCCGTTATGGTAAGAGGCGGGACCTTTCCGGGCAAAGTGCGCTAAGCTGCTGTCCAATCACAACACGGGAAGCGCTGGCCCAATCAGAACTCATTACGTGTTTCTGAAGAAGGGACTTCATAGAACAAGGAAATCATCAGGCCGTTTTTAGGACAGAGGAAACAGCGCTGTACAGATAAGTCAATTGTGTGAAAAATACTGTGTTTTTTTTAAACGCGAAACATGAACTCATGTCATATTACACACTGTAAACATAATCAAAGCTTCGAAAACACGCGAAGAATGGGACCTTTAAGGCAGTTCTGAAGGCGAAAGGGGGTCAAACACCGTATGATCTTCCTAATACTCCTTTAGGCGAGTGTATATACACACACTGCCACTGCATTACATACATTAACATACTAACATGATACTTGAGCATTATATCATATGGACAAATTTTATAGTGTACTACAACTTTAGTGATATTAAACTGTCCCTGGATGAAAAAGAGCTGTTAAAATTCTTTAAAAGAATTACCTTTATTTGTCACACAGAAAAGACTAGGCAAATAACTTCAAGAATCATGCCAGTGACTCATTCATGCTAAAGAAAAGCACAAAAACACCAGTTTTTACTCTAACATTTTTAAAAGCTATATGTTTCTATATTACTGTCAGAATGTCCAGGGCTACTCCACACACCTGGAAACAGCTGAAAACGTTTTGAACTGACAGCTTGCATGTTAATCTTCCATGTGTTTACTACTAAACATTAATTTTGGAGTGAGCTATGTTTAGAGTTTACAACAAAATAAGAAGTCACAGAGAATTTAACAACAGGCAGGATTCAGTTACAGCTAACTGTCTTAAAACTGAAAACTATTCAATGAGTGAGAACAATCAGATTCAACAATCAGAATAAGATTCAGGCTTTGATCAATTTGTTCATTTCAGATATTTACGTTTTGGCTAGTTCAAGTTTTGAAAGTCTGGTAACGAAAATGTTGAAGCTAAATTGACTGAGTGGAAAAGTTAATGTCAAACCCTGCCTGTCACAGTATCACTGTACTTTTGACTTGACAGCTACTGCAACCAGACCACTGTTACATGAGCCATATCAAATACTGATGTAATCAAGCCATAAATATATTGCCAGCAAAATATATTCATTTTGGAGTTGTGAGTTGGCAAAATCGAACATCATTAGGCCTCATATGATAATTATGCTCCAGGATTCTGGATCCATTTGAGTCGGAGTGACTGTCAAGCATATTTGAAAGTGAGTAATTTGTGTATAATTGAGTAATTTGTGACTCACACATTTCTGTGATAAATCCTAATCAATCGCACCCCATATTTAAATATGAATGCGTAAATATTTGTATATTTAATATGCAAATTAATGTAAAATCAACATTTAATATTTGTTGATTTTTTTTCTAGTGATATTTTTAATAGCAACAGTCTATTTGTTTAGATGCTGAGACTAAAATGACTAATTATAGCCATTCAACAATATATTTGTGAATGATCAGTTTGTTTGTTTTTTAAATGCTACATTAATTTATTACATAAACTGAAGAGGCTTCAGTGTGCTGAATAAACTACTTTTATGGGGAAACTGCTGATTGCTTAATGGATTGACAGCCTGCTCACTGATATTCGTATGCATTTCCCATTAAATATTTATTTGTTCTATCTTAAGTGAGATTCCGATCCAAAGGGTTCATACATGTTCAGTTCAAAAGGAACTACGAATGACATAGGGAATATGGGTACATCGATACATCAGTTGACATGAAGCGCAGAATGATATTAAATAATTAGTCCCAAAAAAATGTATTTTGAAATATATTAAAATATAAAACAGAAACTTTAAATTGTAAAAAATATTATTGTTTTACTGTATTTTTGATTAAATAAATGCAGCCTTGGTGAGCAAAAGAGACTTTTAATCTTAATCTTTAATCTAAAATTAAGATTTTTAATCTTAATTATTCCACACTTTTGAGCGGTAGTTGAAGTGCATTAGTAGAGAAAGATAATATAACGTGAGACCAGCATTTCTAATCTGGTACGTCTATGCAAGGCCACAGGTCGGAATTCTTGGGTCTGTTACAAAACCAGTTACTCAGTTGAAACCGATTTCTGGATGCCCTTTTTGGCAGCCCGTTATGCATGACTAATCTTCAAGAAAAATATAGATCAGTTCATAAATCAACTCATCTCAAAAATAAAAACTCTCACCTGTCTTTTTGCTCGTCTCAGCCCATCTGTGAGCTCCGGCTCATTTGTCTCCATAGAAACGGGATAGTCTTTGTTAATGTCGGAGTCCCTGCTGTTCCTGGTGCTTCCTGGAAGAGAAAAAGCCATAGGCTATATGGATGAAAACCATTCCAAACAAAAAAAGTTTCCACTCTTCAGCTTTCAGTGGATCGATAAAGATGTACTGAAAAATGATCTATGCAACAAAAAAAATCAATATGCAGCAGACAGAGAAAGAGAGATACATAAGGAAGGACGTAAATGCAGACACAGTCTGAATGCTGAAAAAAAAACACTTGAGTATAGTTCATATAAGACAAGACAGTGACTGCATATGGCTTACTCGTATGATTTTATAATAACATAAAGGTCATTTTATTTGCATGGGAGAGTATTGTCTTACCTGAGGAATGTGGCGTTAGCCGGATGTCTGCCATTTTGTATACAGCATGAATATTTGAATCCTGTGTGATAGAATCATGGAAGTCTTGTTAATCTGACATTGAAGAACAAGTGAAAGTGCATTACTGTACATAGTCACCTTCATAAATACTGCATGCAGCATGTTTTATTGACATTAGTCACATGATGGGTTATTTCTGTAGATTTCACAATCGACAATTACTACTTTAGTAAAGTAAGAAAATGGATACAATTTACAAATTTGAAAGAAAACAATCTTGACAAACAAGAAATAAAGTTGATACTGTTGATAGTCATTGTCATTATCATTGGAGTTATAGAGATGGGTGAAATTTGAAACGTTTTCTCTATGTCCTGTTCCATGTGCCGATACATTTTTGATGTTGCCCTCACAAAAATGACAATCAGTGATTATGGGCCGCATCCAAAAACATGATGTGATTAAATTAATAAAAATGGGTAACGTTTTGTCATACAAGCCAATTGTCCCATTATACAAAGGCTAAGGTAAGTTCAATATTCTGGGGGAATACGCTTGCTGGCACAGTCCAGAGTTACGACCTAAAATGTAAATGTACATTTTAAAGCATTACCTTGTGGCCGATTTTCATCGAAATTTGGTACCTCATCTAAATGGCCTCTACACGTGCCAAATTTCATTATAATCAGACAATTCAGGCTGTAGAAACATTTATTAGCTGCTGAGTTAGAATGTAAACACATCGCCTACAAATGCATGTAAATTTAAACTTCCCTTTTGAAAGTTTTGCTGAGTTACTGTGTTTTTTGTTGTTGTGGTGGTGGTGCTGTGCCTTATGAGTGGAAGTTTTTTTGCAATGTATCTTGTATCCTCAATCTCTTTGTTTTTGATTTCCAAATTGGTCGATGTGGCATTTTTCATGTTTCAATGGATTCTCAGAATCACAAATTACACTTTATAACTATATATCTGTAGCCTTTTGAGAAAAGTAGGACACACCATTAAAGGGGTACTTCAGCGCTGGGGAGATGAATCTGTATTTAAACTGGGTCCTTGATGTAGAAATGTGAAATTATTTTTGAATTTGGAGGATTCTAGACTGAGAAAAGACAGAAAATGTTTTTTTTTTTGTCTCATGGGGATGAAAGACTACAATTCCCAGAATGCTTCGCTGCCCTGTGAGGCCATTCCCAAAGCCACCAACTTGATTACTGTGACTGAGTTGGAGAAGACACTACAATTAAAAACTGAACGTGTCTGTTCAATATAATGAGTGAGTCACTGCGCGAGTGTCACAGCACTGAGCACTAACTGCAGGAGTCAGATAAATGAGCTGAGCTCTCGTGATGAGAGCTGAGGTAATCGCGACTACACTCGCGGCATACATTCACAACGCGAGTTCAGTCTGGCAAGTTTTAGTTCACGCCTTTGCAAGCTTAACTTTCATAGAAAATAATTTGAGAAGTTAAAAGACTTACATTGCTCACCATAGCTCCGTTTAAATGAGTGCCTGTAGCTGCGAGCTGAGCTCTGAGCGTGATCTCCCATCCCCCATGCGCGGGTTCAAAACATGAGGAAATGGCTCCCTCTGCTGGCTGTAGTCTTTAGCATTTGGCCAAACATTCCTCCTATGATGCAAATATCGTCAATTTGCATCATAGGAGGAATTTTTCCCGAAATAAAATGCATAAATCTCTTGTCTCAGGGGGATATGAGGGGGGAAAGCACATGTATTTGAATATACTCCAGGGTTTCTACTGATACAAAGCCATATGCTAATCGCTGAAGTAACCCTTTAACTAGTCCTGCTGATAAGTAATTGTAATCTTGTAATTTGTAGTTATTTGTCTTGCAATTGTACGCATGATATACATACACAAATGTTGGTACAAAATAGTATGAAAATGTTGTTGATAACTGTATATATCTGCTCAAATCCTGTTGATGGGTAAAGGTTCCACTCAGATGAAACGCTCGCTGATGTACTGAGCTCTCCCATGTAAGGCTATTACACAACTATCCATTATTAATCTCCCATCTACCCAGACAGAGAGAGACACTTTACATGTGGCTTTGAATACTTTATGAAAATGACCCATTTAAGAGAAGCGAAAGAGGAGTGGAGAGAGTGAGAGATAAATAACAAATACAGATGAAAGGACCAAGAAAAACAACAAAAGAAAAGGTGAAATGAAAGAAGAGTGAATAGCTCTTTGGTTTATCATCTCTTTGACATGCCATTTCAATGCATCAAGAATTGTGCCACAGTAATTCTAAATTAATTCAATTCACACAAATAGAAGAAATCAAATAAAGGATTCATCTCCATCTATGCTTAAAATAAAGGGTTAGTTCACCCCATCTTCAGAACACAAATTAAGATATTTCTGACCCATTGATAGACTGCAACGTAATTGCAACTTTCAAAGCCAAGAAAGGTAATAAAGAGATTGTTAAATTAGCCCATTTGACTCGAGTGGTTCAGCCTTAATGTTATGAAGCAACAAGGATACTTTTTGTGTGCAAAATCAAACTAAAATAATGACAGTATTCTTTAACAATCTCTTATCTTCCCTGTAACTCTCTTATGCTATTCACTTTGGGCTATTCACAAAGTACAGAGCTTCCGGGTTTTTACGGCAAAACGCCAGTTCACTATTGGCCAAGCACAATCCCATGATAACATGCATGCTTTGTGGTGCTTGCGTGAATTGCATAGGAGAATTGCATGGGAGAGAAGAGATTGCTGAATTAAGTTGTTAATTTTGTTTTCTTTTGCGCACAAAAATTATTATTGTCGCTTCATAACATTAAGGTTGAATCACTGTAGTAACATATATTTAAATGATGTCTTTACTACCTTTCTGGGCCTTAAAAACTTGCAAAATTGCATTGCAGTCTATGGACAGGTCAGAGAGCTTGCTTGATTTCATCAAAAATATTAAAAATATTTTTGTGTTCCGAAAATGAACAAAGGTCTTACAGGTTTGGAAGTGGAAAACATGAGGGTGAGTAATCAATGATAGAATTTTTCATTTTTAGGTGAAATTATGAGGCTTCTTTATTTGTCTTGGAACAAACTCCCACAGAAATTGCTTTACTGTAATAGAGTGCTCCAAGTAATATTACTTGCTTATTACTTATAAAGCACTAAATGGTTTAGCTCACCAGTACTTAAGCGAGCTCTTAACACACTATACTATTGCGGTCTCAAAACTCTGGCCAGTTGATAATACCTAGAATATCTAAATCAAATGCAGGCAGTCAATCCTTTTCCTATTTAGCACCTAAACTCTGGAACAGTCTTCCTAGCATTGTTCAGGAAGCAGACACACTCTTTTAGTTTAAATCAAGACTAAAAACGCATCTCTTTACTATGGCATACACATAGAACATTATCAAATTCTATTATTCAAATCAGTTTAATGATTGTTAGGCTACATTAACTAGGTCAGCCGGAACCGGGAACACTTTGCAAAACACCTGATGTACTCGTTACATCATACGAATAATGGCATCTGCACGATTGTTAGTCTCTCTGTTTATCCCGAGGTTTACTGCAGTCAGCCGTATGCAGGCCGTATCCAGATCAGATGGTGGACCTGCGTGTCAGAGGTGGACAGTAACCAAGTACATTTACTTGAGTACTGTACTTAAGAGCACTTTTTGAATATCTGTACTTTACTGGAGTGATATTTTTTTTCTGGAAATTTCTGGAACTGAAAGACAAGTATTGTACTTTTTACACCACTACCTTTCTATCAAGGTCCACAAAGTCGAAAGTCTTTTCTGTAGCAGCTCTTTAGTGGATGATTTTTTTTCTTCTTTAAAAAGGTTTTGTTTATTGTTTTTTGCAGACAGCCTATCTGTAATCACTCTTGTAGGGTAATGTGAAGTTTCCCAACAATTTTTGAACACTGATCAGTTTATAGCAAAATGGAAGAAGACGGTTCCTCAGCACAGTGTGTGCACCCATGGCCATAATTAGAAAGCATGTTTCAGTTTTCTGAAAAGAAAACTGAGCGATGACAAGATTAGTTAATGTTAGTTAAAAAGATACTTAAGTACTTTTAAAAACAAATACTTCTGTACTTTTACTTAAAAATCTGTTTTTAGAACTTTCACTTGTAACAGAGGAATAATTGACCAGTAGAACTTTTACTTTTACTCAAATAGAGTTGTGTACTTTGTCCACCTCTGCTGTGCATGGACATGACCAACTTAATATGACTTAAGACCTGCAATGTTGCCAGAGTTATAGTCATACACTGTTTGTTCGTCAGGCAGAGGAGAACTGGCACACCGACTGAACATGTCTTCTCCCAAGGTTTTTTCCTCCATTCTGGCCCTGAAGGAGTTGTGGTTCCTTGCCAACATTGCCTTTGGCTTTTGGCTTGCTCAGTTGGCGACACTTAAATTTCAACTATTTTACCGATCTGCCCACATTGACTCTAAATTAGCTGTACAACATTACCGTTTTCACCAGAGTGGCTGTACAGCCAAATCATTCCGTTGCATTATCTTCCTGTTAACACTGTGAAGCTGCTTTGAAACAATTGGACTTGTAAAAAGTGCTATATAAATAAAGGTGATTTGTTTTGATTTTTTTATGGATTTTTGGTTAAATCCCTGAAAAAAGGTCTGTGGTTAACAGAAGCTCAAGATATTTGACTTGTTATTCGTTTTTAACCTTTCAAAAAAGCTTGAAAAAAAGCGGTTGCTAACAAGTGTCTATATAGACACATAGTCTCCGTCCTTCGGGTGAGACGTTAAACCGAGGCCCTGACTCTTTGTGGTCATTAAAAATCCAATGGCACTTCTCATAAAAGAGTATAGGTGTAACCCTATAAGTCCTGGCCAAATTCCCTCAATTGGCCCTTACCAATCATGGCCTCCTAATAATCCCCATCCACCGAATTGTCTCTATCACCCTTTCTCCTCTCCACCAATTCTTGGTGTGTGGTGAGCACACTGGCGCCGTTGTACTGTGGCTGCCGTCGCATCATCCAAGTGGATGCTTCACACTGGTGGTGGTCGAGGAGAGACCCCTGACATGAGTGTAAAGCGCTTTGGGTGTACAGTAGTACATATGAAAGCGCTATATAAATACCTCATTCATTCATTCATTCATTCATTCATTCATTCATTCACCGAATGAGTCCAAGTCATGCGACCACGGTGTAATTTGTTTTTATCCTACGTTTACATTTTACTTATAGCAATTGTTTTTAGGCTTTAAAATTCATAAAAATGAAAGTTGTGTTCATTTGTGAAGGTTATCATGATGAAAAAAAACTTTTATTGGTCAGAGAGATATTTTTTCTAACTTTTGCTAACTTTTGTGTTGGCCTACCTACAAAAAGCTATTCCTCCATCTTAAAAAAAGTAGCCCCGCCTGAAATCGGCCATTCAAACAGCATTACAATTGAAAGGACAAAATGACAATTGCAAAATGAAAAAATGCAGCTGTTTGAAATCAAAATACAAATGTCACATTACTGATCTTACACCCTCCATTCGCTGTTCTTTTTAGGCTTCGATTACACGAGCATGAATGTAAATGTATTTGAATTGAGAAAAGAATGGAATGAAGTTTGCTGTTGAGAGTTTAACCTGTATTTGACCAGGAATAGTCTTGTCTTGATGAACTCAGTCTAATGAACTCAGTCTCAGTCTGATTAACTAAGTCTTTGTACTTTTAATGTCTAAATTAAATGTTACAAATTAATTACTTAGCAGAAAAATGTCACAAAAAAGTATTGTTCTAAAGGATTCTTTTTATTATATTGAATTTCCAAATTAATTTTAAAGTGACAGATTTCGATATGATAATACGGTGCTGTTAATATCACGCATAAGCTGCTCTGTCTCATATTTTCTCACTTGACACCCCTCCTTCTGCTCTTCACCTCCGTCCCACATACAGAAGTCTGCTGATTCACCTGTCAGTCAACCGCAGTAATGCACATTTCTGAGCATGTAGCTAATCTGCAGTGCTTCGCTGTCTCTTCAGTCTCGCGTTGAGCAGGACTGAGGCAGATGAGAGAGATGAATATTTCAGCTGCGTACTGACCTGATCGCTGCTGTTGTGCACTGGCTTGATGCTGTATGAAAAGTTGCCATCTGAGAACATCCCTCTGTAGACACACCAACATCACAAATGTGAGACAACAACTGAAACAAAGCTAAAAATGCTCTTTTAAAAAGAAGGATTTGTTGGGTAACACTTTACAATAAGGTATTTGTTCAAATATGTTGATGAACTGATCTCAGATAGAAGTTAATTTTAACATTTACTAATACATAAATAAAATTAATTAAAATCAAGTTGGTGGAAAGTGTATATCTGTTATGCTCTGTTTTGGTTTTGTTCCTGTTTGCCTGTAGTTGTAGTTAGTTTCCCTGGTTTCCACACACCTTTTCTGTTTCTCTTGGATTATGTTTCACATGTATTTAAGCCCTGAGTTTCCTTAGTTCTGTGTCCGGTATTGTCTATGTAATACAATCAAAGTTATATTAATAAATATCCTGATGTTTCCAAGCTTTATAATGGCAGTGCTCACGAGTTTGAAGCTCAAAAAAGTGAGCTCAACGCGGCTCAGAGGGGTTAATGAAGGCCTTCTGAAGTTTATTAATGCGCTTGTGTAAGAAAAATATCCATTTTAAAACTTTATAAAGTAAAATATCTAGCTTCAGGCAGACCCGCCTTCTGTATTCAACTTACGTAAAAAGCATCAAAAACCCATCAATTCACTTCAGAAGGTCTTTATTAACCCCCAAGAGCCATGTGGAGTATGTTTCTGATGGATGGATGCACTTTTTTGAGCTTCAAACTCATTGAACCCCGTTCACTGGCATTATCAAGCTTGGAAGCGTCAGGATATTTATTAATATAACACAGATTGTGTTCATCAGAATGAAGAAAGTCATATAAACCTAGGATGTCTTGAGGGTGAGTAAATCATGAGGTCATTACTAATCCTTTAAGTTTTCTCCTACGAAGTCCTGTGTGGGGATTTTATAAAGACTGTTTCTGTTTTCTACCCCTTCAACCCAATATGAAATTTGTACCTGTTATATTATCTACCGGACCTGAGTTAACATGAACTAACAATGAACAGTTGTGTTTTTTTATTAACTAATGTTAACAAAGATGAATAAATACTGTAACAAATGTTTTGCTCATTGTTAGTTTGCATTAATTAACGTTAACTAATGAGACTTAATTGTAAAGTGCTATGTTTAATGTTATAAAACAAAAAAACAAAATGTATACATACAGTACAGTACACTAAACTGCACATGCATGCATTTAGAAATATATATTATACAGAAAAGTTCAACTGCTTGTTGCAAAAAAATTTTTTAGATTAGATTGGATTCAACTTTATTGTCATTGCAGAGTACAGAGCAAGTACAGAGACAATCAAATGTAAATTAAATAAAAATGTAACTATATTATAACCTAGTTCTTTATATACATTTTACACAGAGTATACTGATGTAGGGTGATATATACTATATATATAATTTTTATGTGCAAACTACACTGTAAAAAAATATTTAAAAATAAGTTACCTTGTTGCCTTAAAATTTTGAGTTAATTGAAATTTGAATTAGTACAATGAACATTTTTGAGAATCAACAACATTTATTCAAATATTATTAATAGATTTTTTAAGCATATTGGGTAATTTTGTGTGTTGTATTTGTGATGATGCAGTGAAACAATGATTTATCACATTTTTATGTTCAGATACAATATTTTGAGTTTCTATTTATTAAACAAATTTCCTTCATTTTATCAACTCAAATGTTTAATTTCAATAAACTCAAAATTTTAAGGCAACCAGGTTACTTACTTTAAGTTAAACCAACAAAAAATGTTTACAGTGTATATTATTGCCCAGCTCTATTCTGTTAAATGCAATTATAAGGCATTAAGATACTATAATCAACATCATGACTTTGTGTACAGCTTTAAAACATTGTCTAAATATACTAAAAACAACAATAACAATTACAGAAGCTTGTTTCTGCCATGAATAAATAATAACAATAAAAAAAAATGTTTTATTGTGACTCGCAATTGCACATAGCCCACAGTTCTGACCTTATAGCTCACAATTACGAGCTTATATATCACAATTCTGAGGGAAAAAATGCAGAATTGCAAGATACTGTATAAACTCGTTATTCTGCCTTTTTTCCCTCAAAATTGTGAGATATAAACTCACAATTGCTAAAAAAATAAAGTCAGAACAGCGAGAAATAAACTTGCAATTGTGAGGAAAGTCAGGAATGCGAGATATATATAAAAAAGAAAGTCTGATTTGTGAGCTTTTGTTCATTCTGTGGTGGAAATAAGCTTCCATGAAAAGCAACTGAGTTAATGAAGTGTTTCTTCAAGAGTAATAAACATTTTTTTTCATGTATTGTAATGTTGAAGCAGTTAAAGGGTTGCTCACTGTAGGCCGTGACAGGTGGAAATGGCTGCCCATGACCTCTGAACTCCTCTCACATGACCGTGATAGTAACAGTGCTCTCCTCCCTGAAATCTCACACACATCAAACTATCACACATTGCACCGAAGTGAAATGATTGCATAGTGAACACTGAACAGCCCTCAAATATGACAGTAACCAAGGCAACAGTAACCCATTAAAATTCATCAGATCACTTTTCCAATGTCCACCAAACGCTTCTAGCACGCCGTTCTTCCTGTCTGGCGTGAAAATAGATGATACTCTATGATATTCTGGCTCTATAGTGGAAATGGTGCATCTAATCACTTAGTAAAGTAACAGCACATCTCTACTTGACAAGACACAGGATTTGAATAATCATTCATCATATCCGCAGACACGCCGATTTAAGCCACGCTTAAATCAAATTTAAAAGCTGTGGGGTCTGTAAGCGGGCACCCACACACTGAATGCGTGGGAGATGTTCATGTCAGTGGTGTGATTGATATATCGGAGCTATATTTGCAACTATTTCTGGGATTTTGTTTGACTGTCTGGCTGTAGTTTTCTGCACTGCAGTCCTGGTTCCTCTGTGTCTTTGCTGCAGTGTACTTTCTTAATGACTTCAGCTTCTCCACTCAATGCTTTGTTCTTCCTGTGTGTGTCTCTCTCTCTCTCGCTCTGACTCAGTTGGCCAAAGTGGACTAGAACTGTCTATAAGCAGTTGTCATGGCAACAGTGCTGTGATTGGTCAAATGTGGCTGACACTGAACAGGAGGGGCGGATGCTTTCCCAGGCTGCTTTGCCTCGCTGCATCAAAGCCGAGCACTAAGAACGGGTATTTTCCCAGACCCATAGATGATACCTCATTAAGACTTAACATTAAGAGCCACAGTGAAATACAAATATTTAAGAATCTGTTTATTACAGAATGTCTTGTAATGCAAGTCTTATTATATATATGCATATATCAGATACTTTTATCCAAAGCGACATACAAAAGAGGAGCAAAAGCTATTTGTCAAAGAGCCAACAATATTTGCAATACACAATGCCTGGTTTATTACACAACTAGACTAGTAAGTAAGCTAGTGTTTTTTTGTGTCGGAATGTTTGTAACAAAAACTGATAAAGCCTATTAATAAGATATTATGGTACACAATCCTAAGTGTATTAGGGGATAATTACAATCACAAACAGTAACAAAGATATTCTTTGTAATAGGAGATCTAATATTAATAAACATGTTTGGTCATTATGAAATTAATCTTTAACAAATCAATATAAAGGGATACAAATAGAAAAAGAGAGATTGTTTTCCTTACCGGACTCTGAAAAGGTTGCCCGTCCTTATCGAAGTGGCGTTCGACATAGTTAGACGACAAGAGATCGCTGCAGGCGCACACACACACACACACACACACACACACGCACATACACACACACAACATTAATATACAGCTTAGAGGGAATGAGAACATATGTGTGTATGCTAGTGTGTGATTTTGCACATACTGATTGAGCTCCAGGTCTAGAATAAACTGGAGTCCAAAGGCCTTCACCAGGAATGAGATCTGAGCCAAATGAATGGGCTGAGAGAAATAGAAACAGATCAAGATTTTATTTATTATCAACAGTGGTGTCTGAACACAGGATTTCATCATAACAAATATAAAAATCTTATTAAAGTACATGACAGTGTTGCAAAGCCTGTAAAACAAAACTAGCCCTATAGCCAATCAAAAAGGTCCAAAACTAGCCCAATAGTCTTATCCCAAATATCAAACCTCAAAATATGCCACTCCATATCTATATATTTTACAGTCAGTTATACATAATTTCAACTACCTAGCATGTTATGATTCCAAACTGTATTGAGTCACCTAACCCAGATAACATATTAAGGCATCATAGATGTATGCTATCTTCTTTTTCAGTGAAGTTATTCCCAGAATGCATTTTAATGGGCTCAGTGAGAAAAAAAAATCCAAGATGTTGGACAAGTCAAGAGAAACAGTGATTATAACTGGACTTAAATAAATAATACAAATTTGCCGAAAGCAACTGCCCACCGCATATACCCCTCCCTTCCAAAGCACAGAGAAGCTACGGTGGCCGAAATAGGACAAAGATGTCATCGTCTAAGACAGCAGAGAGTAGCTAGCACTCTGTACAGCAGTTTGTCCGTTTAGGGCTAGCGTAGCAAGAAACACGGTGGCGCAAAATGGTGACTTCACTGTAAGGGGCCATGGGTGTATGTAGATAGAAATAGTTCATTCTAATTTAATAAAAATAGAAACGGTTCATAATGCAAGTTCTTTTTATGCCACTGAAAACATAGTTGTGTACACTCACCTAAAGGATTATTAGGAACACCTGTTCAATTTCTTATTAATGCAATTATCTAATCAACCAATCACATGGCAGTTGCTTTAATGCATTTAGGAGTGTACTAAAATGGCCCCCACAGTCACCAGATCTCAACCCAATAGAGAATCTTTAGGATGTGGTGGAACGGGAGCTTCGTGCCCTGGATGTGCATCCCACAAATCTCCATCAACTGCAAGATGCTATCCTATCAATATGGGCCAACATTTCTAAAGAATGCTTTCAGCACCTTGTTGAATCAATGCCACGTAGAATTAAGGCAGTGTTGAAGGCGAAAGGGGGTCAAACACAGTATTAGTATGGTGTTCCTAATAATCCTTTAGGTGAGTGTATACTGTATTAAAATTAAGAAATGAAATGAAGCAGTCAGTGTCATTTAAATGTAGTTATTGAGTACATGCATTTAATGTGTACTTATATTAGAATTCCTGCATATAATTAGCCTACAGCTATAATTAATTTCATATCAAGCTATGTGTAGAGCGATTTCTATAGTGAAAGAAATCATACTGCTGGTGGGTGATTCAGCCCCGTGATACAACTGGATTATCCTGGGACACCCAGACAACTTCCGGCAAATGTAGATTTGCTCTGGTACTACTGAGAATGGTCTGGTTTTAACCAGGCTACAACTGGATACTACCGTAAATCAAAAATGCCTACTAAAAAGTAGAAACCAATAGTGTATGCACTCAGTGACCTCCGGCTTTCAACCAACACATTTTTCTTCAAACCCAATCAAATCATTCAAATGTAATAACTTGCTCTCCCTCTGAAAGTTTTTACAGTTATACATCTATCCGTCCGCTCAAAAAACTTAGAGAACACGTTTCACCATCCAATCAAATTCCTGATTAAAAATCAAGTCCAGCCATACAGTTTGACTTTTTTGCCTTTATGAGAGTGAGAAAGGACAATGGAGATTAGGTGTCACAGGACAGATTCAGACAGAAGTCACCAGGTCCAGTGCCTGAAGGACGGTCACGCAGGGTTGGCGTGTGCCCTGCAACAGTGTCAGGTGAGACAGCTCAAGGTTATGAGGATATAAAATGGCCTTTGACAGACAGGTGGTATATATTGCACCCATCGTTACAGGAGACGAAACGGTGTGGGTGTGAAATGTGATCACCTTGCAATACTTGCAGTCGAAGGCATGAAAACGAATACCTACCTCAATGCAAGAAGCGGGGAGTGCATCCACACTCATTTATTTTACTAAATAAATCATTCAAAAACGTACCGTCTCATACTGTACAGTAGGTCAGACCAAAATGGGTGGAAGGTAAACAATACCATAAAGCAAAAAAAAATGCTCACGACCCCACTGTGAAGCGATAACAGCTATTTGCCACAAAAGTAAAAAATTGTATATTATATTTTTATATTTTTATAAAGTTTATATTTTATTAGCTTACTTGTAATAAACTTTTTCCTTCTGCAGAGAATTTTTTTTTTCCAGCAAGTTCCTATTAGTTCCTTTGCTTGTCGTCACAATTTGTTATTTTGAATTTGCAAGCAGGTGGTTGGGCACTCTCCAAAATTTTACAAAAGATTAATTTGTCAATATAAGACCACTGAAGATTTTTAGCATTTAACAAGATATTTATTAATCTCAGGAACATTGTCAGCGTTCTCTTTGTATAATCTTTAGAGAACGCTTTCTGATTCACAAAACACAGAGATGAGGTGAAGCTTCAGTGTACAGAGCTGATGGTTTAAATCTATTTTTCTCTGTACATAATACACAGAATCCATGAAATTGAAATTTTGCTTGGTTTATAATTAAAATATATTATTAAATATGTTAAACCAGGATTTTAACCCGGGTAACACTGCATATTAAACTTGCATAGTAAGTCTGTCATAGATGCATGATACCAATTGTAATCAATAATTACTTTATTGATTTAGGCTTTATGTTCAGCCTCATGAATCAACTTCCAACAAATCAAGATGGCTGCACCAAAACCATTAATCAGTTCCAAATTCATGAGTACGAAACTTCGTAATGCTATGTGGACTGTCTCACATTAGCATATTTCCGCCCTCAGCCAGTTGTACACTGTCCCCCAAGGCAGCACTCCACATGCCTACACACCCTACGGGAGAGAGGGGTGGGGTGAGCAGTAGCTCATTATCAAAGAGACATGCACCGAAACAGGGCGCTGTTTTCGAGGAGGTAAAAAAGGGTGTTGTTTTATACAAACATTGAGGAATTTAAACCAAAATATTTTACAGACTTTACATGAAGATCCTAAAGAATCAAACCCACTTGTGGAAAATTGGCATCTGATGACCCTAAAAGATTCATAGTAGTATAGAAGGTTATATATTATATATTATATTATATATATTATGTAAGGTACTAATTAGAACCTTTATGGGGCTTTATGTGCAAAGTTGTCCCTTTAAGGGTACAATACAATATTTCTTTGAATACTGAAAGGTTTGAATAAAAAGGTTAGTTTCAGTCCTCTAATTTGATTGGCCAAGCATGTGTGCTTATATAAACAGCCTATTATAAACTGTTTGTATCACTACATTTTATTCTGTTCGTGTCATTCTGGATTTACGGTGAGTTTTTATTTATTTATTAGTGAGTGAGGAGCAGGAAATTGAGAATGGGGAGTATTTTTATTAATTAATTTATAGATT
Organism: Pseudorasbora parva; assembly: GCF_024679245.1. Taxonomy (NCBI): domain Eukaryota; kingdom Metazoa; phylum Chordata; class Actinopteri; order Cypriniformes; family Gobionidae; genus Pseudorasbora; species Pseudorasbora parva. The sequence goes on from NC_090192.1 coordinate 14,794,751, forward strand.
TTTTCTTAATTTATATACACGTACCTAAAGAATTATTAGGAACACCATACTAATACTGTGTTTGACCCCCTTTCGCCTTCAGAACTGCCTTAATTCTACGTGGCATTGATTCAACAAGGTGCTGAAAGCATTCTTTAGAAATGTTGGCCCATATTGATAGGATAGCTTCTTGCAGTTGATGGAGATTTGTGGGATCTTCTCTACTTTATGCTTCAGAACTGCTCTTCAGAATCCTATGTGTGACATCACGGAGGCTACGTCCATTTTGTTTTTTTTTACATGGCTTGCAGAGAAAGGCTTACCAAAACAAAGTTAGAGGGTTGCCCTTTTGGCAGATGCACAGAGGACCCGATTATAGCACTTTAAACACGGAAAAGGTCAGATGTTTCCTTTAACATGACTTTATCTTTGTGCATCAATCAAGTACGGTTAAGCTTCCTTTAAAATATTACTTGAATTACATGGATTATGAGTGAGAGTGTTTTTAAGGACTTTTTGAATCTGCTGGTGAAGTTTTGGTTTAGAGAAGAAACAGAAATCTCCCAGGTTTCATTAATATATCTTCATTCGTGTTTTGAAGATGAGGTAAACGATCACAAAATTATTGGGTGAACTAACCCTTTCAACATTAGACAGTTCAGTCTGAGACATACACTGAGATACACAGGCCAGTTTCCTCCAGCTGTTTATATTCCACTCTCCTCTACAGCAAGAAGCCATTATTACATTAAAGTATACATTTACAAGTAGAACCTTTAATGTGCACTTTACCTCTCTGAAAAGGGCTTGATGCCAATTCTCTCTCTGCCCTAGTCTTCATAACATAATATGGCATTTTATATATATATATATATATATATATATATATATATATATATATATATATATATATATATATATATATATATATATATATATATATATACATATATATATTATTATTATTATCAAGGCCATACGAGCATAGTCATGATATTGAAAGTCAAATTAATTGATTTAGGAATCAATCACATAAAAACAAATACATCAGTCAGTCATTAATATGAAAAATAGATTAGTTGCCATGGTATTTGGAAGATTCGGCAAATTTTTTTATTTGATTTTTTTTTTTTTTTACATGTGGAACCTTGGATTGCATCTGGTGCAAAAGGCCCAGATGGAGATCTGAGCAAAGAGCTGAGAACACACTGTTACTGGCAACCAGACACTTAATGAAATTGACCAAACTAATTCATTAAAGGGTTAGTTCAATCAAAAATGAAACTGATGTCATTAATGACTCACCCTAATATTGTTCCACACCCGTAAGGCCTACTTTCATCTTCGGAACACAGTTTAAAGATATTTTATATTTTAGTCCCAGAGCATATGCAGTCTATGCACACTTTACTGTCCATGTCCAGAAAGGTAAAAAAAAAAAAAAATCATCAAAGTAGTCCATATGTGACATCAGTTGGTTAATTAGAATCTCTTAAAGCATTGAAAATACATTTTGGTCCAAAAATAACAAAAACTACAATTTTATTCAGCATCAGTCTTCCGCATTTGTTTTCAAACCTCAAATAAAAATTCAAACGGCCATGAATCAGTGAATCGATCAATTATTCGGATCGCTAATGTCACGTGATTTCAGCAGTTTGGATCAGGTGGCGATCCGAATCATTAAACGATTCACTGATTCATGGCCGATTGAATCTTTATTTGAGGTTTGAAAACAAATGTGGAAGACTGATGCTGAATAAAGTCGTAGTTTTTGTTATTTTTGGACCAAAATGTATTTTCGATACTTCAAAAGATTCTAATTAACCAACTGATATGGACTACTTTGATGATGTTTTTATTACCTTTCCGGTCATGGACAGTACAGTGTGCATAGACTGCATATATGCTCTGGGACTAAAATATAAAATATTTTAAACTGTGTTCCAAAGATGAACGGGTGCGGGTGTGCAACGACATTAGGGTAAGTCATTAATAACATTTTATTTTTGGGTGAACTAACCCTTTAACACACAGAAAGGATAAGGTAATTTCAAAAAGAGAGCAAGTTATTGGATTTTGGTGAAAGTTTAGGAAGAAAATAGATTCTTGTTTTTCTCTGGAATGGCGAACCACATGGATTGTGCATTGTAAACAATACGAAAACATAGTAAAATGGTAAGTTTTGATTTATCGGTGGAGAGTACTCACATGCGCTCCATCAGCATCACTCTTTACTAGGGTACCCAAGTGCCCGTGCGGCAGCTCCTCCTCCGCGTCAGTCCGCTGCAGCAGCCGCTGAGGCTCCGTGCGCTCCTCCGCATACGCGTTCTGATTGCGTCCCCGTTCCGCTCCGTCCCGTTTGATGCTGCTGCCCCAGCCTTTCAACATAAGACACATGCATAAAAAAAATGTATGGTCAAAGCCACGATTCGATGCATTAATAATTCCAACGTGTTTACAGCCACTACACTTTAGCCTGCGGCATTGCGTATTCTGGCGCCACACATTCACAGCCATGCCCGTGACAGAAAACGGGGCCATCCGTGAAATTAAGAATTCGTTGCACCTGTTGGCGCACATTATACATAAAGATCTACACGGATGGAGCGTATACCAATATGACGAATCCGCTCCCAGCGCGGCGTCCGTAGCTCACCTGTCACGGCGAGTCGCGCGGTGACCGCAGCCCACAGGAGGAGGCAGCGCGTCGCCAACATGATCACATACTCCTGCGGCTTCAACCGGAGGGAAAAGATGCGAAACGCGACATTTACCGCCGCATCCCGTTCCGCGGCGATGTTGAAGTCACGAGGAAGACGTTAAGAGCATCCGTGGAAAACAAGACGACGCTGATGGGAAAGACTTTAGAAAGTGTCCGCGATGCCTGCTTATATCGCTCGTGTGTTGTCTGTCAGAGATTGCGGGTGGAATTCATGTTGGGATTGAAGCGCTCCTTCTGCGGGACTCCCACCCGCATCTCCTCCCACTCTCTTCTCTTCTCCTCCCCTTCACTTCATACCGCACTCACATGCAACATCAGATTCCACTTCTGTAACCTGGAACAAATAATAAAATAATAAAATAAAGAGGCAAATATTACAATACAAAATAAACATAAAATTCAGCAATAAATACATATAAATGTAGGACTACATACAATTTTATATATAGCCCATATATATATATATATATATATATATATATATATATATATATATATATATAGGCTATATATATATATATATATATATATATATATATATATATATATATATATATATATATATATATATATATATATATATATATATATAGGCTATGTGTGTGTGTGTCAGTGTGTGTGTAGTATACTGTATATATAGCAGTTCTGTCAAGCACAAGCCCTTCTGTGTGTGAGATCCCAACGTCATCTGAGATAAAAGCATATCAAATATTCTCGTCCTCAGCATTATCTCTCATGCCTGAGGACTAAATCGATCTGTACTAACCTTTAGTTATACTTATACAACCTTTCCAATCTTCAACAAACTAAATCATTCATGAACAGCACATGGCCCACTATTCAGGGAACATGGGAAAGATAGATCTGATGGGCAAGGAATTTGATGAAACATTTTTAAGAATTATGGCTGAATTGAATAATGTCATGCTTCCTAAATCATGTAAAAAAGTACAGAGTAGATAACACATTTCATACTGTATATGGTGTGTAGCTTACTATTTTTAATTCAGTTGTGCAACAAATGTTTTAACTTTTTATTGTCTGGTCAAAAAATCAGTCAAGAAAAATAATCTACAAAAAAAAGTAGCCTTACATGGTTTATAAAAACACATGGCAATATGCCCCCCCATGGTACCTGTGAGTCAATGCAGCATCACCAAACGACTAATGGAAAATATGGAAATCTTTGACCATAAGCTAAATCAAACTATAAGGCATTTTAATTATATCAAGCTCATACACCGATCATAACATTATGACCACATGACATCATACAGCTGAAGTGAAAAACACTGATTATCGCTTCATCACAGCACGTTAGTGGGTGAGATATATTAGGCTGCAGGTGAACATTTTGTTCTCAGAGTGGCTGTGTTAGAAGCAGAAAAAATGGACAAGCGTATAAGATTTGAGGGAGTTTGACAAGGGCCAAACTGCAGCTCTTGTGGGGTGTTCCCGTTCTGCAGTGGTCTCTATCAAAAGTGGTCCAAGGAAGAAACAGTGGTGAACCAGCGACAGGGTCATGGGCAGCCAAGGCTCATTGATGCATGTGGGGAGTGAAGGCTGGTTCATGTGGTCCGACTAAACAGACAAGCTACTGTAGCTCAAATTGCTCCAGAAATTAATGCTGCTTCTGATAGAAATGTGTCAGAATCTGCAGTGCATCACAGACCAGTCAGGGTTCCTATGCTGACCCCTGTCCACGGTCGACAGAGCCAATGGACACATGAGCATCAGAACTGGACCACGGAGCAATGGAAGGTGGTCTGGTCTGATGAATCAAATTTTCTTTTACATCATGTGGATGGCCAGGTGTGTCGTTTACCTGGGGAACACATGGCACCAGGATACACTATGGGTAGAAGGCAAGCCAGGGTAGGCAGTGTGACGCTTTGGTCAATGCTCTGTTCGGAAACCTTGGGTCCTACCATGCATTTGGATGTTTCTTTGATACCGCCTACCTAAGCATTGTTGCAGACCATGTCTTCCCTATAATGGAAACAGTATTCCCTGGAGGCTGTGGCCTCTTTCAGCAGGATAATGCGCCCCACTACAAAGCAAAAATGGTTCAGGGATTGGTTTGAGAAGAACGAGTTTCAGGTGTTGACTTGGCCTCTAAATTCCCCAGATCCTAATCCAATCGAACATCTGTGGCATGTGCTGAACAAACAAGTCTGATGCATGGAGGCCCCACCTCGCAACTTAAAGGATCTGCTGCTAACATATTGGTGCCAAATACCACAGCACACCTTCAGGGGTATAGTGGAGTCCATGCCTCGATGAATTAGAACTGTTTTGACAGCAAAATGGGGACCAACACAATATTAGGTATTCATTGAATATGAGGGAAATTCAAGTTTTCTGTAGTAAATATTTTTATTTGATAACCTTTTAAATGGTTCTCTATAAAACTTGTTATTGTTGTCAGTAGCCTTGAACAAGTTTCTCAGAAACCATGTGTTCACTCAAGGGGTCACAATTGCAGGTAACATTAAGGAATTGTTTTTGAGTTATTGACTAAGAATCCCATGCCCACTGAAATTAGTATAAAACGAGTGTGGAGCTTCCATCTCGGCCTTGTCTGACTGCACAACCTGCATGTCCGAATTGATTTTTTGGCAAGAATAAAAAGCTTTTAAAGACACTTGTGTTTTTTCAATTCCAGACTCACTCTGATAACTTATTTTTCCCCACAATACTAATTATCCATAATAGAAATACCAAAAACAATATCTAAAGATTATTTATTTTAATTACATAAGTTACAGTAGATATAATTGTGTAACAAAATAAAAACAGACTTGCCATTGCCATAACAGTTCCTTCAACATAACAGACCCACTCATTAAAAAACACCCTTATAATAAACAAAAGCAATATCTACTTGAAACTAAAAAAAAACTAGCAAACATTAAGTGATTAAGTTAAACATTTACTTGTGTTGAATGAAATAAGCAAACAAAGATCATTTTGTCTGATTTTAATAAGAATGCATGAAACTAACTACTGCTAAATTAGCATATAGAATGGAAATAAACAACTTTTAATGAAGTACAAAAAAACAACATTATACAGCAAAAACTAAAATATATTGTAGAACTTGTGTATTTGCCCTAAGGCTTTCTATAAGGGTGATTCCCAGTGTTTATGGAAAATCGTATAAGCTCAACATTTTAGTCATGATACAGACAGCAGCAGTACAAGCATAGTTATGGTAACTAAAAGATTACCCAAAACATAATTTGGCATTAAATAATTAAAATGGTTCATTGTACAAATCATTACACTAGACCTTTTAAAGTACATTTGCAGGAAATCTAAAAGGTTTTTAAAAAATGACCTCAAAATACCTTAATGGAACCACAGGACGTTTTTGCCTTCACAGTGTATCCTACCCTGCATGTTCTTCAAAAACCACCACAGCATTGTTCTACCATCAACAGCGCCTCTAAACTGGAGACAGGCCAGGCACAGCACTTAAACTAATTGGATAATGCCCCTCCAGCAAAGCCTCATTAAAGTCTCAATACCAGCACATGTTCCCGGATATTGCTGCTGAAAAGTCATGGTCAACAGAGGGAAAGAGCGAGCCAAAAAAGTCATGGAGGTCAGTTGAAGAGGAGAGCATGAAATTCCGTTCTTCTAAAACTGTTAATTAAAACTGTTTGTTTGGATTTGGTACGATATTGCATATTAGGAGACAGACATACAACACTGGAATGGAATATCAGATATGCTTGACAGAAATGTATAAATATTGATGTAAGATTAATTCATTATCACAGCAGTCTTCATCAAATAGAACGTGGGAAAAGCTGGGATTATTTACACATTAGCGGTGCAGAAGCCAACCTCTATAAATAAATGTTCTGCATGAAATGCAAAACTTTTTACAATTCAGACAATAAGTCTTATTTCTCAACTAATGATGGTAGTAATCTTAATCGGAGAAGTGAAAATGAGAATGAAGGAATCGACTGCTTTAGGATTCAATTCATCAACAGTCGCAATTGTCCTATTCCGTGTATTGGTGCCACATCCTTCCCAAAAAAATGTGAATCAAGAGGGTTGCATAATGGAGCATAACCGTGATGTATAACTCCCATCCTGCAAGCCAGTGTGTGGTTTTTGTAGTAACAGACCCAGGTCATCATGCCCCCCTTTAGCCTGAAGAGGAACTGCAGTCGCAAGCCAAGACAAGAGTCCAGAGTCCCAATCTGACTCTGAAGAGGCTGTGGACCACGTGATGTTTGGGAGGAGAGCAGATTCAATGCAAACAGAGGCTCCAGAGTGTGACAGGAATGAGCTGTTTGAGGCTTTACTGGCTGATGTATCGAAGGTGTCTTCGGGAAACAATTCTGGAGGATCATGATATTGATGGCGCTGGAGCTGATGGTCTTCATAGAAAAATGGAACCAACTGAGGAGGGTCCAAATCAGACAAGTAACTGGTTACTGGGGATTTCGCAGGATTTTTGATTGGAAACAATTCATGGGGCTGCTCAACATGAACACAAGGTTGACTTGCGCCATTGTCCTGTTGGTCAACTTTAGGTAAATAGTGGGTATTGGGACGAGTAATATATTCTAGGGAAGGTTGCATTGGGATCTGATTCGTGAAAGATTCATGGGTTTCTAGTAAGGCACTTCCTTGATTATTCGTCTTCGTTGCAAAACCTACCTTGGAGACTGGTAAACATGACATGGTGGAAAGCACAGATGAGTACTGTCTTATCCAGGGAACACTGCAATCCCAGGAGAGCTTTGGCTTTTCACTTTGACTAATCTTTCTTCTCTTGGCAAGTTTTGGACTTGGAGTAAAGGACCTGCACCGCTTTTTAAAGTTAACTATAGAAAATGAGTAATCTGACAAATGTGGAAATGGAAGTAAATGGGGTAAGGAAAAATGAGAGGTGCCAAACTCTGGAGACCCAACAATATCATGGGCCAACTTTAGTGATTGTTTTGTTGAAGACAAATTTATGTTGCCCATCACAAACTGGCCACAACTTTCGCAATTACAATCTTCCCTTCTTTGGCATAGCATTTTAAGGCAGCTTGACCACATTTTTGAACCTTGGTCCCAATTTTGTTTTTGAGAGCAGACTGTGTTAGGAACAGCACATGTAAGACTCTCTGGAGCATGCAATGCAGGATCACATTGAGCCTGAGACTCATGGACACATTCATTACCAGAGATGGAACATTGTATTTTGTCATCTCTGGAGGAATTTATGGTGAGCATTTTAGACAGAGTTTCTGAGGGTGTGACAGAAGATAGGCTTTTGAGTATCTTCTGTATAGACTGGGTATTTGAGAGAATGTGATGTGGGATTACATCTGTGCATAGATCACCGGATTCAAAGTCTTGAATCTTTGTGGTGCAGCTGATGTAAAGGCCTAATTTGTCATGGTCAAGAGGATCAGGGCAGCTGTTTTGAATTGTATCACGATGTGAAGTAGCATTTCGTTGACCAGATGGACTGTGGCCAGGTTCAGGAAAGTTTTCTTTGTTGTCTAAAACTAAAGAAAACATGTCAGTAATTGGTGGTAGATGACCACAGTCTTCAACCAGTGGAGTCTGCAGAAATTTTTCATCCTCACTGAAAGTATTCTGCACGATCTCAGTTAAATTACACAAATGTAACGGAGAGAAGTCTGCAGATGACCTGAGAAAAAAAAGAAAAAAAAAAAGAAAAGAAAAAAAAGAGTTAAAACAGAGAAAAAGTCTAACATTTAGTCAACATATCACATGAACTGCTTCCGATCAAAGAAAGCTTTTGTAAAATAGGCTCTTACTTGATTAGCGTTGGATCCTCTTTTCGATTCGGATTACAAACAAAGCTAGCATGCATTTCAGCTGTTAGTTTGTCCACTACAGCATAGTTGCTGTCATTTTGAATGAAAGAACGATGCATCTCAGATTGCAAGTGCTGAAAAAAAAAGAAAAAATATATATTCACAAATGAGAACTTATGCAAACCTGGATATGAATTTCAGTGCCTCCTGGTAATTGATATTGAAAGGATCTTACAAATTGTTTTTGATATCACTCAATTTTTGCAAATAAAATACCAAATAGACTTACCTCATTTTGGTCTTTGTAGGACATGTGGCAGCACTCACAATAGCCTGAACTTTTCTTAGTTGGGCCTTTGGGTGTTGCACTTGCTGTAAGTGGCACCTGCAACTTATGGCAGCTGCTAGTGGGTTCTTCCTTCTTCCTGATTAAAAACAAAAAAACACCTTTACAGATTTAAGTAACAATGTAGATTTGATAACAAAGTTTTCAAAAAGCAAGGAACATACCTGAAATTGTCCTTGCTGGGATCTTCATCCTTGCTTTTCCCAGACTGTCGAGGAATGATGAGCTCAAAAGGGCTATATTTTCCTGAGTAACTCATCATCGGGAGATTCAGAGTCTGTGCATAGTATGGTCTGAACTTCCTGTTTATAAAATCAAAATCATAGAGGATTAAGCTTTATGAAAATCTTTGAAGTCCTCTCATTTTCTAGAGGACACTAAGTCCAGCCTCATTCATTCAGCCTCAGCCATTTCATAAAGCTGGTGTTATTTAAATTTTTTTTTTTTTTTAATTGATACATTAAAAACATCTCTGTAATGTGGAAACTATAGATAATACATACAAAAATAAGAAACAATAAGAAACAACAAAACTTAAATTGGGGGGGGGGGGGGGGGGGGTGAAATGCTGTTTCATGCATACTGATCTTTTTACACTGTTAAAGACTTGGATTCCCATCCTAAACATAGACAAAGTTTCAAAAGTTAAGGTGGACGTTTGATGGGAGTATTTCTTTGTCAAAAATACTACTTCCGGTTAGCCATAAGTTTCGGCAAGTTTTTTGCGATCATGCGTCCCCTTTGACGTTAATGGGGGCGGAATTTCCTTGTATGGGCCTTACGGACAATTCTACCAGAAGAGCGTGAGAGAGAGAGAGAGGGAGAGAGCGAAAGTAACAGGCTACCCCCATCAAAGTGCTGGCTCGTAGGCTGCTGCACAGGTGATGTGCACAATTACAATGTCACCAAAAAAGTGCGTTTTTGGTTGCCAGACCAAGACAGTCCTGCACAGATTCCCCAAAAACCCCGCGTTAAGGCAACAGTGGATGGAATTTGCTTTTCCGGATCAGCAACTGAGTTGCGCGAATGTTTATATCTGTTCGCTGCATTTCGGTGCCGACTGTTTCATAAACAAGGCCCAGCTCGACGCCGGATTTTCCCGATCGCCTAATGCTGAAGGATGGAGCAGTCCCAACGATAAAGGTCCCAACGTTAGAACCGCAGGCGGTGAGTAAGACTGCTTCAAATGTCTGTGTTTTTGCCTATGCCCATCAAGTAGCCCAAACATGATCACGTATAGTTAGTTGATCAATGGAGCATGCGATGTGTAGTGCGTGTACATTTGTTTAGCTGGCCACTATATGTGTAACTTTATGTTTGTGTATTGTAAAAGCACTCCAAACAACAATACACAAAGAGTGGGGAAATATGTTGAACTAAATAAGCGCGCTTCTTCATTCAAATGCGCTACTATTCCATGTCTTTCTATGTAAACACTAGCCTGCCATGCAAAACCAGTCCGCTTACTAACGTTACAATTGTCTACACAAACCACGCGTAAACACACACACACACACGTGCACAACTGCACTTCCCACAGGTACACCTTCAAAGACAAAAATACGACGATATAATTCAAATATAAATATGTAAATAACACAAGCCGCTAAGCATATTATATAGTTAGTGTGTAACTTGTACCACATAGAGACGTCCTGCTCTAGTCGTTTTTGCTGCTGCTCCTGTTCAACTGCAGCCTCTGGGTCTGATTCCGGATCATAGATGTATGGCTGTATCTGATTAAAAGCCATATTTTTATTTTGAATAAAGTTTTTTTCCCGCTGTTAGGGATGACACAGCTTTATGACGCACTCGACTCAACACAATAGCAGCAGCGCGCACACGTCATTATTTAGATCCGCTCAAACGACACGCCCCCACCCGCTCTGCTTTTTTCGGAAAGACTCGGAACAGCGCATCTTTCTTATATAATTATAAAAAAAATAAAGACTTTTCGGAGATATGCAGGATGCAATGCTACTCTATAGGTACTCAAGATTGACATGACACTGACTGAAACTGAGTGTTTCACCCCCCCTTTAAATATTCTGTGCATAATTGTAATTATTATGAGGCTGCGAAAACCTCATGCATAATGTACAAGCTTTTTAAACTAAAGTCTGACAAGTTCAAGTAAAGTCTTTTCACATTTAAAGTCAGAGTGACATGTTGTGTTGCCAAGTATCGCATCCCACACTGTGTGAACACACACACACACACACACACACACACAGGGCAGCCATTTTTGATGCAGCACCCGGGGAGCGATTGGGGGTTAGGTGCCTTGCTCAAGGGCACCTCAGTTGTGAGTGGAAGAGTGCTGTTTGTTCATTCCCCCCACCTACTTTTCCTGTCCGTATTGAGACTCGAACCCGCAACCTTCAGGTTACCAGTCAGGCTCTCTAACTATTAGGCCACTGAAGAAAGTTTCTTGTTTGTTTTTTTGTTGTTGTTGCAGAAGACAGTAAAACGATATGCTACTTTATCAGACAATTTAAGTCATTGTAATATTTGTTGTAGTCTTTATGCTGATGTAAAAATAGTATGTGTGTACAGTATAATGTATAATGCATAACATACACTTAATCACCCATATCCATCAGGATCTATATAGGATCATCATCTGACAGCAGCGGTAAACTGCCTCAAAACACAATAGTTCTTGTCATTAGCCAAGAGCTGCCCTGCACGCACAGATACTCTGCAGGGGAGGGAAGGGATACTTTTCAGACTAGCCTCGGGGTGGCCCTTAGGATGCGCCATGCCATTTTGATAATTAACTTTTCTAAAACTACAGTGACCTGAGCTGAAACATTAGCCTTGTTAATGGAGCTGGGGACCAAAAAAAAAAAAGTCATGATGCAAGTATACCTAACTGCATTTATTAAAAACAGAGTTATTAGGATTTTGAAGATAAAGTTAAATCAAAATAACCTAATAAAAATTATCTGACAGCAGACAACCCACAAATCAAAGTAAAGAGACACTGGCTGTTATTGGAATAACGTAATAATACTTATGCAGTTTTCATTATGATCTACGATCTACTAAAAACACTGTGATCTAAAAAAATTACAACAACACTGTACACAAAATGCAAGTCTTGAATGAACCACAAGTGATATCAGCCATGACAGACATCTTCTTTGCTCATTATTTGATCACAATGAGACAAACTCTGTAATGTTTGAAGTTAACATTTGAAGAAAAGTGTAGGTAAGAAAATAGAGTTAAGAGAACAAGACTTAAGGCAAAAACTCACCGACTGAAGTCTTCCACTTTCAGAAAAGGACTCTTCAAGACTCCAGCTGTGTGAAGACAGACACAGTTGTGTTAACACTCCACCTCTACACTCAGGTTTCTCAGCTATTGAGGTGTGCAAAGAAAGATTAAAGCTAGTCTTATATCACAACAAGAAGTAAATGCTTATGTATTTTACAAACCTTTCACATGAGGAGTTGTTAGTCTGCTTATTTTTTTCTGTTTGGACAGAAATTGTGTAAAATCAGTTTGTGTGAATAAAAAAAAACTTTTTTTTGACAGTAAACAAATTAAGTAAAGTGAATTACCTTAGCAGTCCTCATTTTCTGATTCAGATGACTGATAAACTTCAGAAATTCTGTCATTTAGGTTAAAGAAAAAAACTAAGTACAGCCATATGAAAATTATGTTTTATAGGTTAACTCATACCATAACTTATTCAACCCTTGTGCATCAATTAAAAAAATTAATACAACTTTTTTGTATATTGGGAGCAGACTTAAATTTGGTCTCCTTTTAACGAAGACCCTTGGCAAATTATTGTTAAAGTCAAAAAAAGTTTAAAAAGTGAAACAAAATAATTTTGGACTCTAAAACTGCTAGAAAAATCAAAGCCATAAATCTAAAAAGTTGTGTTCCAAATTTGAGGTTGAGATTTCAAATTAGCTCACAGTAAGATTTTGTTTGGGCGCAGTGCCACATTTTCCCCATTAGATGCCAGCAAAGCTCCACTGATGGACACAGCTATATAGCTACATATTTTTTTAGCCATGCTAACAGAATGAAAGCCTATAAAAGATTGCAACATTTTATAGCTAAATGGCCCTGGGATTAAAAATTGCAGTTTTGATGGTTTACAATCGGGACATTGGACAATATTGTCCAAAAGGTGCTAAGAGGAACTATTTTGTGTACCTAGGGCAAATAGTTTTTTCTTTTTTCTTTTTTTTTTAAGTAAATGGGGTGAAATAGTAAAATTTTAATAAAAATACACACACACACGCACGCACACACACACACACAATTACAGTTAGCATTAACACAGACAAAATTAAAAAGACAAGTGTCCATGAGGTTGCACAAATAATAATATTAGAGGTCCCACAACATAATCATATGAGCACATAGTATTTCACATTCACTGAACTTTAAAATAAAACTGTATACATAGTGCTCTCTAGTGTTCATTCCTTGTAAGATTTTTTTTTTTTTTTTTTAATTATACATTGCATTTTACGCTTTCTATGTTCATTGTAATTGTAACTATTTCTGGTACAGTTCAGGACCAGAAATAATCAATCAATCAATCAACTTTATTTATATAGCGCTTTTACAATCACGATTGTGTCAAAGCAGCTTCACAGTGTCAAACAGGGTAATATTGCGACAAAATTAGATTTGGCTGTACAGTCGTACTGGAGAAAACAGTGATGTTATCATCTTATTTTAATTTATCATATAGCAACAATGTTGGCAGATCAGTATTATAGTTTATAGAATTAAATAAGACCTAATTCATACATTTTATTTGTATAATAAGTTGAATAACTTTAATCATATTTTTAGTGTCCCCAACTGAGCAAGCCAAGCCAAAGGCGACAATGTCCACTGTGTCCATAAGAAATAATGTCCACAAGAGGTTCAATGAGGAGAAACAGCACATTAAGTGCCAGGGATGTAAACTGTGAACAGGAAAATTGGATTCCTCATGACAATCCCCTTTCATTAGCATGTGACAGACTTCAGACTGAAGATTATCGAAAAAGGATACCATCTACAGTGTAGACCTTGACTCCCCATGAGCGAGCATTAGCCAGCACACTGCTCTTATGCTTTTCCTGCAACAACAACAAACACTCATCTGTCAACAACAATAACATCAATAAATAACAACACTGGCTTATTCTGGGGCCCGTTCTTTGTACCTCGCTTAATACATCTGAGATGATTTAATAGATCCCAGATCTTTTAATCGTGATATCTGATCTCTGGCTAATTTGGTACTTCAAACGAATTGGCAGATTGGATTATTAAAATATCTGGATTAAATTATCTGAGATCACTGCTCGTGCCCGTGTTCCCTGAAGAGGGCAGATGCATCGATACTCGAAATCACGATCAGCAATGCAGCGATTGGCTGGCGTCAATACAACTTACCGGTAATGACATCATATAATTAAAAAAGCAACCTGGCAAAAAAACTTGTCAAAGAAAAAAAAACACTAATTTCTGGACCTTTATAAGGAAACAGACAAACGACCAAACCAAAATAAAAGTTAGATCAATTAAATGTGCACTGTTTTGATGAACATGATTCCCAATTATTTATATTCACGATTTTATAACATTTGTACACACTTTGCATTTTTATTTCAATGTTGTAATTTCATTTTTAATTCAATTTGAAGGAGATTTGTTATGTGACAATATTAATTAAAGTTTCAAATCATCTGCATCTCTTGCGCTGCATCAAGCCACTCCCATATTATCCGTCATCACTCAAATTAATGCACGACAAAGATTAACTGCACAATGTGTGTAAAACCTCTAATACAACTATTCATTATTCCATCACAGTTCACAAATAAATCTCTCAATCAAGTGACTGTCTATAGTATTATACGCACATTTTACACAACATTAAAATATTTTCAAATAAACGTTTATATTTATTATTATTTTAAATTATTATTGCCCCTGGTTCAGTAATGAACTCTTGTAATAAAGTAGCAGTGGCTGGGACAGATTTTAAGTATCACCTCAAGATGCAATCTAATCATGTTTACATGAAATAAGCCTGCTCCCGAGCAGGTTTAAGTTTATGGACCTGTTGCTATGACAGCAAGTCCAGGATTAGTTTCGAAGAATCAAACAATCTGAGATCAAGCCAATTCATCAACAATCAAATCTAGCTAACCGAGTTAGCAACGCACGAAGAACGGGCCCCTGATAAAAAATAAAATAAAATAAAAACTGAAGGCCATCTTTATATAATGAAGAGTACAAAGGATTAACTTTGAGACGACAAGTAGGAACACATGCATGCATTGAATTAAAGTAAAAGAAAGGATTTTCAGGTGTGGACTTACATTGCTATGGATGGCTTTTTCCAGTAATGCTCTTCCACGACTGCCACAAACCTTGAGGTGAAAAGACATTTATAAGTCATTATTAGCTACTAAACATCCCTGTGTGAACCTTTAGAAATTTCAAATCACCTCTAAAATGTTTTCTCAATATACCATTTCAAAGCAGCTTTCTAGAAGTTTGAGCTTTCAGACGCTCTATGAACAAGACAAAGGTGAATGTGACAAAAAAAACAAAAACAAAAAACAAACGCCTTAGATGTTCTGCTTTGAAAAAGCGACCTTGGGAGGAATCAGGATTCAGCACAGGAGGCCCCTCAATAAACTGCATCAGAAAGTAACAAAGACTGCACATCATTCATTATACAGGTCCTGCTAAAAAAAAATAGCATATTGTGATAAAGTTCATTATTTTCCATAATGCAATGATAAAAATTAAACTTTCATATATTTTAGATTCATTGCACACCAACTGAAATATTTCAGGTCTTTTATTGTCTCAAAAAATTAGCATATTTCATCCGACCAATAAAAGAAAAGTGTTTTTAATACAAAAAAAGTCAACCTTAAAATAATTATGTTCAGTTATGCACTCAATACTTGGTCGGGAATCCTTTTGCAGAAATGACTGCTTCAATGCGGCGTGGCATGAAGCGATCAGCCTGTGGCACTGCTGAGGTGTTATGGAGGCCCAGGATGCTTCGATAGCGGCTTTAAGCTCATCCAGGGTGTTGGGTCTTGCGTCTCTCAACTTTCTCTTCACAATATCCCACAGATTCTCTATAGGGTTCAGGTCAGGAGAGTTGGGAGGCCAATTGAGCAAAGTAATACCATGGTCAGTAAACCATTTACCAGTGGTTTTGGCACTGTGAGCAGGTGCCAGGTCGTGCTGAAAAACGAAATCTTCATCTCCATAAAGCTTTTCAGCAGATGGAAGCATGAAGTGCTCCAAAATCTCCTGATAGTTAGCTGCATTGACCCTGCCCTTGATCAAACACAGTGGACCAACACCAGCAGCTGACATGGCACCCCAGACCATCACTGACTGTGGGTACTTGACACTGGACTTCAGGCATTTTGGCATTTCCTTCTCCCCAGTCTTCCTCCAGACTCTGGCACCTTGATTTCCGAATGACATGTAAAAATTTGCTTTAATCCGAAAAAAGTACTTTGGACCACTGAGCAACAGTCCAGTGCTGCTTCTCTGTTGCCCAAAAGTGGGTTGACCTGGGGGATGCGGCACCTGTAGCCCATTTCCTGCACACGCCTGTGCACGGTGGCTCTGGATGTTTCTACTCCAGACTCAGTCTACTGCTTCCGCAGGTCCCCCAAGGTCTGGAATCGGTCCTTCTCCACAATCTTCCTCAGGATCTGGTCAACCTTGTGCAGCATTTTTTTTTGCCACACTTTTCCTTCCCACAGACTTCCCACTGAGGTGCCTTGATACAGCACTCTGGGAACAGCCTATTCGTTCAGAGATTTCTTTCTGTGTTTTACCCTCTCACTTGAGGGTATCAATGATGGCCTTCTGGGCGGGGTTGGGTCGGCAGTCTTACCCATGATTGCGGTTTTTTGAGTAATGAACCAGGCTGGGAGTTTTTAAAAGCCTCAGGAATCTTATGCAGGTGTTTAGAGTTAATTAGTTGATTCAGATGATTAGATTAATAGCTCATTTAGAGAACCTTTTCATGATATCCTAATTTTTTTAAATAGGAATTTTGGGTTTTCACAAGCTATGCCAAAGGTTTGCCAAAATCATCAGTATTAAAACAATAAAAGACCTGAAATATTTCAGTTGATGAGCAATGATTCTAAAATATATGAAAGTTTAATTTTTATCATTACATTATGGAAAATAATGAACTTTATCACAATATGCTAATTTTTTGAGAAGAACCTGTATACACTATATTGCCAAACATTTTGGGACACCTGCCTTTAAATGCACATGATTTTTGACATTCCATTCTTAATCCACAGGGTTTCATATGGAGTTGGCCCACCCTTTGCCATCCTCATTAAACCCATCTCCGGCATGATAACTCCAATCTTTTGAATAATCTTGCGTATATCTATTGATCTAATATGACTTCTGAACTGTAAAGTTGCCAGAATCATAATCATACACTATTTGTTCGTCAGCCAGAGAACTGGTACCCTGACTGAGCCTGGTTTCTCCCAAGGTTTTTTTTCTCCATTCTGGCCCTGAAGGAATTTTGATTCCTTCCCACAGTCGCCTCTTTGGCTTTTGACTTGCTCAGTTATATTACTGATCAGCCTACATTGACACTAAATGACAACTGAAATTAGCTATACAACATTACCGTTTAGAATTTCTGTACAGCCAAATCAAATTATATTGCATACATTTCCTGTTAACACGGTGAAACTGCTTTGAAACAATCAGCATTGTAAAAAGCGCTATATAAATAAAGGTGACTTTGCAGCTATAACAGCTTCAACTCTTCTGGGAAGGCTTCCCACAAGGTTTAGGAGTGTGTTTCTGGGAATTTTTGACCATTCTTCTAGAAGCTCATTTGTGAGGTCTGGCACTGATGTTGGACGATACGGCCTGGCTTTCAGTCTGTGCTCTAATTCATCCTAAAGGTGTTATAATGGGTTGAGGTCAGGACTCAAGGCCAGTCAAGTTCCTCCACACCAAAATCCCTCATTCATGTCTTTATGGACCTTGCTTTTAGCACTGGTGCACAGTAACCCACCCTAACCCACGCTTGAATTCTCTGAGCTCCTGAGAGGGACCCATTCTTTCACAAATGTTTGTAGAAGCAGTCTGCATGCCTAAGTACTTGATTTTATACACATGTGGCCATGGAAGTGATTGGAACACCTGAATTCAATGATTTAAAAGGGCGTCCCAATACTTTTGGCAATATAGTATATTAGACAAGAACAAAATTTAAGGATCTTGGGTCCCACTTTCTACTTTCTAAGTGCCTTAACTACTTCAAAGGCCGCTACTTACATTTAAATTATTAATTTGATACATTGCATTTATTGTGTTTTTACATAGACGATCCTGTACAAACCATCCCGATACTGTACAGACAACTAACCAAAATAACGTGTAACTTCCTAGAGATTCTGACAAAATATGAATTATTGCTCTATTTAATAATGTTTAATTAATTTGAAAAAAAAAAAAAAAAGTTTAAATGATTGATTTACTGACAAATATATTTTTAACAGTCACTTCTTGCCACCTAGTGGCATAATGATAAAGATACAATCATTATTTGACACACCAAGTTACATTCAAAAGGTGATTTGCTCTTTTATCTAAGTACTTTTGTGATCATTTGAACACTTAGAAATAATGATACTGTGTGATTAAATAGACTGTCTGTGAAGCTCCTTGCTCTGGCTCAATGGCAGTGCAAACACAGATTTGAATGTCCTGGTATGATTATGACAAAGATTTAATAGATACCGTTGAATCATTGTCATTTAGGAATAAGATTGCATGGGTGTTTGAATCGAGATTGTTGCTTTTAAAAAAAATACCTGCATGTGATTACAGCAGTAATTAGTTTCAGTCAGTATATACTCAGCTAAAGGATTATTAGGAACACCATACTAATACTGTGTTTGACCCCCTTTCGCCTTCAGAACTGTCTCAATTCTACATGGCATTGATTCAACAAGGTGCTGAAAGCATTCTTCAGAAATGTTGGCCCATATTGATAGGAGAGCATCTTGCAGTTGATGGAGATTTGTGGGATGCACATCCAGAGCACAAAGCTCCCGTTCCACCACATCCCAAAGATGCTCTATTGAGTTGAGATCTGGTGACTGTGGGGGCCTTTTTAGTACAGTGAACTCATTGTCATGTTCAAGAAACCAATTTGAAATTATTTGAGCTTTGTGACATGGTGCATTATCCTGCTGGAAGTAGCTATCAGAGGATGGGTACATGGTGCTCATAAAGGGATGGACATGGTCAGAAACAATGCGCAGGTAGGCCGTGGCAATTTAAACAATGCCCAATTGGCACTAAGGGGCCTAAAGGGTGCCAACATCTCCCACACCATTACACCACCACCTCCAGCCTGCACAGTGGAGTGAAGTCAGAATTTGGCATAAACATAATGAGAACATGAATCCATCCTACCTTGATCCATGTTCTCATTATGTTTATGCCAAATTCTGACTTCACCATCTGAATGTTTCAACAGAAATCATCTGGCAATATTTTTCCAGTCTTTAACTGTCCAATTTTGGTGAGCTTGTGCAAATTGTAGCCTCTTTTCCTATTTGTAGTGGAGATGAGTGGTACCCGGTGGGGTCTTCTGCTGTTGTAGCCCATCCGCCTCAAGGTTGTGCGTGTTGTGGCTTCACAAGCGCTTTGCTGCATACCTCGGTTGTAACGAGTGATTATTTCAGTCAAAGTTGCTCTTCTTTCAGCTTGAATCAGTCGGCCCATTGTCCTCTGACCTCTAGCATCAACAAAGCATTTTCGCCCACAGGACTGCCGCATACTGGATGTTTTTCCCTTTTCACACCATTCTTTGTAACCCTAGAAATGGTTGTGCGTGAAAATCCCAGTAACTGAGCAGCTTGTGAAATACTCAGACCGGCCCGTCTGGCACCAACAACCATTGCCACGCTCAAAATTGCTAAAATCACCTTTCTTTCCCATTCTGACATTCAGTTTGGAGTTCAGAAGTCTTGACCAGTACCACACCCCTAAATGTATTGAAGCAACTGCCATGTGATTGGTTGTTTAGATCAGGGTTCCTCAAACTCGGTCCTGGAGGGCCACTGTCCTACAGAGTTTAGCTCCAACCCTGATCAAACACACCTGAACAAGCTAATCAAGGTATTTAGGATCACTATAAAATCACAGGATGGTGTGTTTGATTAGGGTTGGAGCTAAACTCTGCAGGACAGTGGCCCTACAGGATCGACTTTGAGGAATCCTGGTTTAGATAATTGCATTAATGAGAAATTAAACAGGTGTTCCTAATAATCCTTTAGGTGAGTGTATATGTCCAACATGACCACATGGTAATGCGTATATAGTATGAGTGTATAATCTCTGTAAATGTATATATGCCAAAATGAATGTGCATATGATACGCACTTTATGGCGCGTATATGACACATCTTGGGTAGGATCATGGGGGTGATGGGGTGTGTGGTTTGTGCGTATAATACGCCATAAAGTGTATATGCACATGAAAAACCGTGCATAAAACGTTTTTGGCGTATACATTCCAGGGCAGGATTTTTGTTGGGAAAGTTGGGAGAGAGACGCACTTCGATTAGACTGGATAAAAACATGCAACATCTTAATTGTTAAGAAAACGAAACAAAATAAATTAATAAATTAAGCCTTATTACACAACACTAGGCTATATCATACAGCATTCACACTCTTAAGCCTGAAACATTTTTCTTCTCCACAGGCTGGATTAATGGATATTATGCCAGGGAGCATTTACTACTTTTAAAAAATGCGGGTCAGGAAGCGGGTTGGGTAACATTACAATATTCTCTTTTTTGCGGTCCGAGTTGCGGGCGGTAAACTGAAAATGTCGGTCGGGTGCGGGTTGTTTATACATTGACCCCGTGCATCACTGATATAAATAATTGCATCCTTAAACTTAACCATACAACCAAACCTGTCTCTAACAAGCCTGCAGCACCCCTCTCAGACACTGAAGCCTCCGCGCCTTGATCGCCCCCAGGTGGCCAGTCCCAGTATAGCTGCCCCTTCGTGTTTTCTAATGGATGCGAGGCAAACTAAACAATCAAATTCCACTTTAAATATTTTTTCCAGAAAAAGTTAGTTTATGTCACTGTAAGCAGTTATCATCACGATTACATTTCAAGTGTCCGTTTTTTAAATAAGTTTAGTTTTAGTTAGTTATTTGATGCTATAAAAACAGGGGGGGGGGGGGTGACCTCATGATTGACAGCTGAAGTTGTCACTCAGACACTAACAGACTTTTTCTGGATTTTTGGGAGCAGATTGAATCTTTAGCTTTAATTTCTACATCTCCATAACTGTTTATTTCACACCAACATAATTAATTGTTCTGCATCTGTGAGAGTGTGGGCGGACTTTTGATATCGCAGCTGTACTTCCTGCTCTCTACTGCGCAACCCCAGTCCTGAAATCACTACTGCGCAGACTCCGGTCCCAAGATGTCAGTGCCGTGCGGGGCAGTGGTCAGTGGAAACAGATGAAGTCGCGTCGTCAATACTTTTTTTTACGGTCTATGGTCTCTAATCCTACCCGTACCCTCAAAAGTGATTTGCAATACGACACACTTTAGTTTTTGTAAAATGTGGGGACATTCCATAGGCGTAATGGTTTTTATACCTTACAGACCGTATTTTCTATCCCCCTACACTGCCACTGCCCCTAAACCTACCCATCACAGGAAACATTCTGCATTTCTCAAAAAAACTCATTCTGTGTGATTTATAAGCCTTTCGAAAAGTGGGGACATTAGTAATGTCCTCATATTTCACCATATCCTTGTAATACCTATATACACATTTGTGTCCTGATATTTCACAAAAACTTTAGGCATATTGTACTTATTATGCAAGTGCATAGTAGCTTAAGACACCTATAACATATAACCAGATTGGGTACATACCAGAGGTTTGGGGGTTCCAGATTGTTTCCCCCCTGCAGTACATGAACTATTCACCAGCAAATCAGTATGAGCTTCTTTAGAGCCCGTCACGACCACATTCACATCCTTAGTGAGGAAACTGTCTACTTTCTATAGGAAAGAGTCAACAGACAGAATGTGATTCACTATTTAATATCACTTTGCATAAAGGGCAACCATTACTACAATTTCCTGTTTTGTCCTTTAAAGATGACAAAATGATCTCTCACCCCTCCCAGACGGATGATGATGTCAGTGAGTGTGGCAGACTGATGTCTCTTCAGGTCATGCAGATAGAAGGATTGGCCCCTCACACCAACAAGCAGATCTCCTGTCATTCTTTGAACTGAAACAGGTATATGCATGTTAATTTGTCTCCTTGACTCTTTTGTGTAACACAATATCAAAGAATATTAAACAAAACTCTGTTGATTTGGATAACAGACAAATTAGTGTCTTCTGAGTGTTAACTGATGTGTTGGGAGAATATAACTCTTTAGGGCTGTTCCCGAAATCATATATTCTCTGAGTAGATATTTATAGTGCTTACTTCATGAAAAGAATGCTATAGTGTGAATGCAATTCCAGACATACGGTCAGTTGGGTTACTTCACCACCTTTCACAACTCTTCTCCTGTGGCCTTGTGCCGTGGGATTGTAAAGCGTCTATTGAATGTGCACTTCAAAACCTCAACGCAAGTAGTAGGTCATCCAGGGATTTTTGGCCTACTTATTTTTGAACACAAATTCGAAATGCTAGCTAACAAATTCAATTAATTCATTTTACATAGTGTTTTTCACCTACGATGCATCTTGATTTAATATCAATTCAATCAGAGCTTTCAGAAATATTTCCACTGCATATCAAAATGCTCTCAAAAAACACTATAAACTATAGTTTATAACTAGGGCTGGGACAACGCGTCGATGTCATCGATGACGTCGACGCAAAAAATACGTCGACGCAAAATATGCGCGTCGATTCGTCAGACCCAAAATAAAGATGGTGGCGCCGGAGAGTAGTAGCAACCATAGATATACATAATAAAGTATATTATTTATTATGTATATCTATGGTAGCAACACGAGTGGCTCCTCAGACTTTCAGAAGTGCAAGGCTTGCGGGTTGGCGCGCGGCGCGCACGGAGCAAGCGCTCTTATACACAGGTGCGCATGCACGCGTTTTGTTGTCACGGCTACATAAACAAATTTCTGCACACAGGAAGACAGATGTTTAAATTAAGTTACGGTACCGACATCCAGTTATGGTGTCCCGCCTTTGTTTTACTGTCTATTAAAGTCTGCCGCGTTTAAGTTACGGTGTAGCCTGTGTACTGTCATAGCCTACATGTTTTCATAATGCAGAATATTCACTCAGCGCGCTGTCAGGCAGTTTGGGGCTGCCCACTGCACGAGTGTGTGCACTCGAATGCCGTGACATCGTGAGCTCACGAATACAATCAGTCGTAACAGTTCGCAATTATATCCATATATCCTTGCTTTTCTTGTAAACCCGATAAAATCCATGGCAATGAATGTCATCGGGGATGTTTAATCCACAAGCATTCTGAGAATTATTCCTACTTGTCGTTCACATCAATCTAAAAGTTGTCCTTTTAGGCTATAGGCGATTTTCATTCAAAGATGTAAAAGTAATTGCTATGTAGCCTATTGTATCATTTTTTTGCTAGATAAAAACATTAAAAACATATTGCAATAAATAATTTCTCTGTTTAGCGTATGAATGGGCAATCCGATCCAGTCAGCGCTGTCATTAGAGTGTGATAGCCAAACTTAACCCTTGATTAACCAGCGGCACTATTTGCTATTTATCTTATTCCAATCCCATGCATTTTTACATGATTTGTTATTTGTTCTATTTTTTATATCTTTGCATTATATATGCAAATGTTTACTCATTAGAAATAATCTTATCTTGTTCATATAATTCAGTGTCACCTATCAACCTGTAAGTTTTGCTGCACAGCAATGAAGATACTCTTTACAAGACGTATTGTGTCCTTAATAATGGCATCAGAATGCAGCCAAAGCACATGATGGTAATAAGAAGATGGCTATAATTAATTGTAAATCATCCAAAATAAATGCCATGATCATTACATTTTATACAGGTGTTACTATATTGATTTTGTAAAAGGTGATCAGCAACCAAATATTGATAATATGGAAGTTACTGCCTTTTGCCTTGGCATGACTCCACATTTTTTGCAGACAATACAAAGGCAGAGTGCAGTAACTTCAAAATAGTGTGTGTGTGTGTGTGTGTGTGTGTGTGTGTGTGTGTGTGTGTGTGTGTGTGTGTGTGTGTGTGTGTGTGTGTGTGTGTGTGTATTTTGTTATGATTTTATTGAATGCATTGTTCTTGTATAGTCTTTTACTTTGGAATTTTAAGAGCAATAAACATATATTGCAATGTTAAGGAATTAGTTTTTTTCATTCAGATAATTAAATCAACATGTATAAATTGCTATTAGGCAATTAATGGGGAGATAATCGGTAATCGAATCGAATCGTAACCGAATCGGACAGGAAAAATTAATCGTTAGATTAATCGATGCATCGAAAAAATAATCGCTAGATTAATCGTTTAAAAAATAATCGTTTATCCCAGCCCTATTTATAACCCTTTCACTTGGAATATACCTGTTAAGTAACAGGGCAAACAAAGTATGCAAAAAAAATTGATTTACCCTATTATCTTTGTTAGCGTACAATAGTACTAGTAAACAATGCATACAATGAATACATGGAAGCTCACCCACAGGGGAAAATAAAATTCATATATTTTTATGCCGCTTCTAACAAATTTGCTTTCCTCTGGAATTTTGTTCCCTGAAAAGTTAGTTACAACTTCGGTTCACACAGAATTCAAATAATAAAGTAATACATAATATTAGTGTTTGGTATTGACACAAATTTCACATTTCAATTCTTTTTGATTCAATATCAATTCATATATCAGGTACAGTATGTTGGATCTTTCTCAAGTAAAAGAAATCAACTTTAACTTATGATGAATGATTGAACTGATCAAGAAATGATTCTAAATAAAAACTGATTTGTATACAAAAGATACAAATTTAACAACAATTATATTTCTACCCTACTTTAAAAAAACTGTGTACAACATGTTTTCATGATGTATTTATTCAAACATGCATTAAAATCGCAGAAAAGGTTAAGAAAGAATAATGTAATATAGTTCACTTATTCTTTATACTCTCTAGAGTTCATTTTTCTAGCTAAATAACAAGGTTATGGAATTTATTGTTTGAATTTCATGATGATTTTTATTTGAAAGCATAAATTGCTAACAGCAGGTTCTTTGGTAAAAAAAAAAAAAATGCAATATTGGCTCATCAAAACGAGAACCTATTAAAAATGCAGAAATGTATATATATTTTTAAGGCAGCCCTACATAGGTGCATAAATTAGGACTTGATTAACTACTGGTGGGTATATTATTGCCATTCTAATGATTAACAATCTATATCTTAATATCGATCTCCAGTGTGAATTTATTTTTTCTTCTCACTTTTATAGCATTCATATATTAAGATATTATTATATTATACATACATACCATTCATGCACATATTATGTTATCATATCCTGTAGTTGTCCAGAAGTTATTGCTGAACCAACATAATCAATTTACCAATATTGATCATGCTGGCAAAAAATTAACTGTTTTTATCAAATGTAATGAATTTGATGACTCTCTCTCTCGGTTTCAATTTTACACTGATAATTGAAGAAGAAAAAGAAAAAGAATCAGAATAAAATGCGCTCACAATGTATTTGATAAAATAACAGTATTTCAAAAATGCCATTTATTATTATCGATTTCTCGAATTATTATAGAGTGAAACATATGGACTTTAAATCCCCAATGCATTATTTCCACTAGTAAACACGTTTTAACTGCTAACTTACATCCGGCGTGTGTAGTAAATAAGTTGCAACCGAATTGTTAAATAAGGGCTAAGTTAACGTTAAACCACACAGCCTAGTTGGAAAATACTAGACAGACATAACGTTACATGTAAAACATTTTATTATTGATTTGTTGTCGGAAATTTATCATACTTATTTTTGTTTGATATATTCCATGTTTTGGGAACGTGAATACAACGTGTAAACTCTATCAATAAAAGCGCAAGTTAGTGGTTGTTGTTTTTTTCTTCCCTTTTCAAAACTATCAACTGATCGCATCAACAAAAACAATCAAAACATGCATTATCAGATATTCGTGAAAATATTTTCCTTACCTTGAGGTTCTTTGCTCATAATAACTATAAAATGTCGTGATTCTTAATATATTAAAACATCCTAAAATGTGTAGTTTTCAAGCGTTATAAATATTACACGCAGTGTGTGATCTGTGAATCTTTTCAAACTGCCCTCCTGAATCTCTTCTTCGCTGGCTCGCTGTCTGCTGTAGCGCGCATTGTTACACGGTACCGCCACCCACTGGCGTTTATTAATGTCCTTTACATTGCAGTGGCTCCAAAAAGTATTAGCACCTTATGGGTAAAGGTGATTTATTTTTTGACAGGAATGAAACAGAGGCTGTGAGGAATATGTCTCGGCAGTAAGTAGGCTAATAGTACCTGGCTTACGCTATTACTATTTGAATATTTTTAAAGCATTTTTAAATAGGCCTGTTATAGACAATATATTTGTTGCCTCTTTAATTCTTGTCTTTTGCACAAGAAAAGTTGTAAAAATTTAATATGAAGCATACATCACTACTATATTTGCTCATGGTACCGTTTAACTAAAAGTATGCACAGATAAGTTCACTGTTAGCCTAATTGTAAATTGTCTGTAGCCTATTTTTGTCATGTATTGTTTTTTTCTGTGACAGTTATTGCTATTCTAAATTTGTCTTGCAGTATGATATCAAGAATGATGGTTTTGTGAAATTTAATGGGCTACATTTTGTTACTCTGTGGTTATCGACACGAGATGGAAATGAATGAGGGTTTGGGGCAAAAATGGCACCATAATGAAAACACTGCAAAAAAAATAAACAAAAATAAAAATGCTTTTCTTAGTATTTTTGTAGTCTTTAAAGTATTGTTTTCAGTCCAAATATCTAAAATTTCTGAAATCAAGATGCATTTACTTAATAAGTAAAATGCCATATTATGTCTTGTTTTCTGGGGTGGGGGGGGGGGGGATCTAATGCACAACATAACTTAAAATAAATAATTAGTAAAATAAAAAATATATTTTTATTTGACCATCTTTGAAGCCCCCCTTCTTGAATAGCCTATATGTTAGGCCTATAACTGACTGCTGAAAGAATGTAACTCTGTATGTCTACAACATGTCATGTCATGTCTCATTAATTCATCTTTGACATTAGGATATGTACCGAAAACTTTTAAGTTGGCTATAATTAAACCACTTATTAAAAAAACGCAACTTGATCCTAAAGAATTAGTCAATTACAGGCCAATCTCGAATCTACCGTTTCTATCAAAAATACTAGAAAAGGCAGTGTCTTCACAATTATGTTCCTTTTTAGAAAGAAATGGTATATGTGAGGATTTCCAGTCAGGATTTAGACCGTATCATAGCACTGAGACTGCTCTAATTAGAGTTACAAATGATTTACTCTTATCATCTGATCGTGGTTGTATCTCTCTATTAGTGTTACTCGATCTTAGCGCTGCATTCGATACTATCGATCACAATATTCTTCTGAATAGAATCGAAAATTATGTTGGCGTTAGTGGAACTGCTTTGGCATGGTTTAAATCGTACTTATCTGACCGTTATCAGTTTGTAGCAGTAAATGAAGAGATGTCACACCGATCACAAGTTCAGTATGGGGTACCGCAAGGCTCAGTGTTAGGACCGTTGCTTTTCACCCTGTATATGCTACCACTGGGAGATATCATTAGGAAGCATGGCGTTAGTTTTCATTGTTATGCTGACGATACTCAGCTCTATATTTCCTCACGGCCTGACGAAACCTACCATTTCACAAGATTAACAGAATGCATAGCTGATATAAAAAAATTGGATGAATAGTAATTTTCTGCAACTTAATTCAGATAAAACTGAATTTTTAATTATTGGACAGAAAAGCTCCACAAGTAGTAACCTAGAATACTGTCTAACACTTGATGACTGCTCTGTCAAGCCCTCGTCGTCAGTGAGGAACCTGGGTGTGCTCTTTGATACCAATCTTTCATTTGAAAGCCACGTTTCTAGCATCTGTAAAACCGCATTCTATCATCTTAAAAATATATCTAAATTACGGCACATGCTTTCAATGCAAAATGCTGAACAGTTAGTTCATGCGTTCATGAGCTCAAGGCTAGATTATTGTAATGCTCTACTGGGTGGTTGCCTGCTCGCTTAATAAACAAACTCCAACTGGTCCAAAATGCAGCAGCTAGAGTTCTTACTAGAACCAGGAAGTATGATCATATTAGTCCAGTTCTGTCAACATTGCACTGGCTCCCTATTAAACATCGCATACATTTTAAAATCTTGCTTATTACTTACAAAGCACTAAATAGTTTAGCTCCCCGGTACTTAAGCGAGCTCTTAACGCATTATACCCCATCACGTCGATTGCGGTCTCAAAACTCTGGCCAGTTGATAATACCTAGAATATCTAAATCAACTGCAGGCGGTCGATCATTTTCCTATTTAGCTCCTAAATTGTGGAATAGTCTTCCTAGCATTGTTCGGGAAGCAGACACACTCTGTCAGTTTAAATCTAGACTAAAAACACATCTCTTTACTATGGCATACACATAGAACATTTTTAACTTTCATTATTCAATTCAATTGACTGATTGTTAGGCTGCATTAACTAGGTCAGCCGGAACCGGGAACACTTCCCATAACACCTGATGTACTCGTTACATCATAAAAAGAGTGACATCTACGCTAATGTTAGTCTCTCTGTTTATCCCGAGGTTTATCTCGGATCTGGGCCCTGTCCGGATTGGATGGTGGACCTGCCTGGACATGACCAACGCATCCTGGAGTGTCTGCTGAGCCGTGCCAAATGGTGTCTCCTCTGAATTTGCCTCACTGGCACGACATGCTCAAAACCCGTCTTCGGCGCAATAATTCCGATCTTTCATGTATTCATACTCTTGTGTAATTGACGCCCCATCCTAAATAAATCTGTCTCTTCCGTGATACCCTGAAAATTTTGAATAATCCGATCTAATATGATTTCCGACCTGTAAGGTTGCCAGAATAATAATCTTACACGGTGTGTTAATAGGCCAGAGGAGAACTGGCACCCCGACTGAGTGTGGTTTCTCCCAAGGTTTATTTTTCTCCATCATGCCCTGATGGAGTTTTGGTTCCTTGCCACTGTCGCCTTTGGCTTGGCTTGCTCAGTTGGGGACACTAAAAATATGATTAAAGTTATTCAACTTATTATACAAATAAAATATATGAATTAGGTCTTATTTAATTCTATAAACTATAATACTGATCTGCCAACATTGTCGCTATATGATAAATTAAAATAAGCTGATAACATCACTGTTTTCTCCAGTACGACTGTACAGCCAAATCTAATTTTGTCGCAATATTATCCTGTTTGACACTGTGAAGCTGCTTTGACACAATCGTGATTGTAAAAGCGCTATATAAATAAAGTTGATTGATTGAACATGTCTACAACAACAAATGTGCATTGAATAGTGCGAAAAATGTGGATGAACCCACAACAAATAAATAATTGTCCTAGACATAAGCCTACTAAGCCTACTTCTTCAGGAAAAGTGGCAGGTTCTTCTTTATGAAAAGTAGCTTCTCTGCTTTCTCACATGAAAGTCGGTTCCTCTTCTCATCGATGACATGAGATGCAGCACTAAACAGTGCTTCCACACTGCTGACATGTTTGCTGCATAAAGCGCGCGCCTGTCACTCTACGTGGTTTACTATTTGATCGCGTTATTAAAAACGTCATTGTTCGGCAAAAATTATTCGGCCTATTTACTTATTCTTTTTTTGGCTATTTTCGGCCGAATAATTTCGGTTCCCGAACATTCGGTGCATCCCTAGATTTTATATCTTGCAATTCTGACTTTTTAACACGCAATTGCAACTTTATATCATTCTGACTTAATAACTTGTGACTTTATATCTTGCAATTCTGACTTTATAACTCGCAATTTCAAATGTATATCTCGCAATTCTGACTTTCTAACATGCAATTGCGACTTTATATTTCTCAATTCTGACTTATATCACACAATTCTGACTTTATATCACACAATTCTGGACTTTATATCATGCAATTCTATTATTATTATTATTATTATTATTATTATATTATTATTATTATTATTCTTATATTATTATTATTATTATTATTATTTATTCTGACTTTATATCTCGCAAACTTTCTAACATGCAATTGCGACTTTATAGTTCTCAATTCTCACTTTATATCACACAATTCTGACTTTATATCTTGCGACTAACTTGTGACTTTATATCTTGCATTTGCGACTTTATATTTCACAAATCTGACTTTATATCACGCAATTATAACTTTATAACTCGCAATTTCAACTTTATATTTCTCAATTCTGACTATATCTCACAATTCTGACTTTATATTTCGCAATTCTGACTGTATAACTTACAACTTTATATCTCTTAATTCTGACTGTATAACTTACAACGTTATATCTTACAATTCTGACTTTATAACGTGCAACTTTATATCTCGCAATTCTGACTATAACTTGCGACTTTATACAATTCTGACTTCATAACTTGCGACTTAATATCTGGCTATTCTGACTTTATATCATTCAATTCTGACTATATAACTCACAATTTTGACTTTATATTTTGCAATTCTGACTTTATATCTCGCAATTCTGACTTTATAACTCGCAATTGCGACTTTATAGTGCTGGATAAGGTGGATATGTAGGATACATTCAGGCTTACCTACAGGCAATTGTAAGAAAATAAATGTGTAAATGTCTTACTATGGAATGAGCTCTTTATTGCTTGCAGATTGTGAAGGACTCTAGAAGGACTCTCTACTGCAGAGCCATAATCTGCACGCCCCTACCTCTTGCCACGCCCCTACATTTGCCACGCCCATTATTCGAAGCTCCAGCTGTCTGCAACATTGCAACTGCGTCCTGAGAAAACCTTATTATTTTGCTGTATCATAACCACGATTTTTAGGAATTTATATTCATCGCAATATTTGTTAGAATCTTATATTTAATAAAAACAAACATGATTGAGCAATTTGCTATGTAGCCTAGGCATACAAAGCAAAATAATTCAGTGGTTGATGTCCCTGATTAATGAGCTGCTTAAGTGTGTCATCCACCGGTTAATGAACGTCTTCCTCCATCCGCTTCCGCGAAATATGATCTCATTAAATATTTTTCCTTTATGCGTTATTTACCCAACATTTGTATTAATAACATCAACAATAATCGCAGCAAACAACTGTTGACTCCTATAAAATAATACGGTGCCTGGCGGTTCATTTGTTGCGAAAAGGAAAAAAGTGCCCTCAAGCAACACCATCCCAGTTTAGGATCTTCCACGTTTACACATCCGAACTCCTCCTACAAGAGCCCACAACTCACTGTCGAGCCCTCGCAAGCCTCACTCACAGTCTACACTTTGCTTAAAATGCTACAGAGGGTTACTTTGAGTTTATTGCTGGCGACATGGTTCTATGTGGACTGTAATCCCGGGCCGATCGACGATATTGCAGTTGATCGATACTTCATTCCCACGCCATGCGTCAGAGAAGTGAAATCTGGAGATTTTGTGCGGTACCACTATAACGGCACTTTTACTGACGGAAAACGGTTTGACTCTAGGTGAGATGATTCAGCCAATTGTTTACTCAGTGATGTTCATTCTTTGCATCATGCACATTAAAATGTTCTTACTTTTTGCAATAGTTTTTAACTAAGCGATACCAATTGGGTTTGGTTTTCAATGTGCAGTGATTTTCTGGACTTGCACCATTGGAATATTTTTTGTAACATGCTAAAAACAGGCTACTTCTATGATAAAACGTTGTAGTATGATGCAAATACTAGGTTTGCTCAAGATGGTTTACTTAAGTCTATTTAGCAAAACTATTGCATATTATTATGGCTGTCTCAGACACCGGTGAGCTTCATTCATACAGAATTTTTGGTTATCATGGTAGGCTATCATACGTGGACAATTTGGTTTGGGGCCTCCTCAGCCTCGTGCATTTTTTAAAAACCTTATATAATTCTACTCAATTAGGATTTACAGGATTTAATATATAGATATAGTGCAGCAACATTTTCCTGTTAGCTGCTTTCAAAAAATCCATTTAAATAAAATTGGTTGTTTAAAATTCCTTTTTAAAGGATATATTTCATGACTTGCTTTTTGTGTGTGTGTGCTGCATGTCCCCTTGAGAATACATGAAGTAAGGTAATTTTCTGTTTTAACTGCAGCTATGATAGGGGGGCTGCATTCTTTGGACAAGTGGGCCATAAGTGGCAGATTCCTGGTGTGGACAAGGGCATTCTGGGTATGTGTGTAAATGAGCGCCGGAGGATTACTGTACCCCCCCACCTGGCCTACAGTAGCCAAGGAGCAGGTAATATATGCAAACACACCTTTTACATTGATAAAATTTGCATACTAGTTAATTCCTCTGACTTGTAAAGCAGCCTTACACACACCTTTAAAAATGTTTGGGACTGGGCATTACACATCAAACCAGATGTGTTCAAACAAATGATGCTAAATCTCCTGTCTTTCCACTTCTTTCTCCCTTTTTTAAACGCTTCTAAAACAAATGACATTTGGTTGAAGTACCCCCTGAGATTATAGGAAATGTTTTAATAATTCAGTGACACATTTGCATGTCCACAGTTCTCTGATGTTGGTTAATTGTCTCTCGACAAGCAAATAAATGGATAAAATGTTAATTGTTTTATTTGGTCTTTGTAGCTGGTAGTTTGTAACCTTTTTTAGTTGTTATAGAGTCTCAGTTCGAATTATGTTATTATATTATTTCAGTCCGTACTCGTGTTTTACACTGTAAAAAAAAAATTGTTGGTTTAACTTAAAAAAGTAAGTAACCTGGTTGCCTTAAAATTTTGAGTTTATTGAAATTAAAAATTTAAGTTGATACAATGAAGGAAATTTATTTAATTAAAAGAAACTCAAAATATTTTCATAAATCATGAAAATAGCACTATTTGGCATGTTTCACTGTGTCATCAGAAATAAAACACATACAATTACCCAATATGGGTACAAAATCTTTTAATAATCTTTTAATAAAGGTTGTCGAATCTCAAAAAATGTTCATTAACTCAATTTTAATTTCAATGAACTCAAAATTTGAAGGCAACCAGGTAACTTTTTTGCTAAATAATTTTTTACAGTGTAGGAACCCAATTAAATGTAATTATTGTTATGTTTTAACTGCAATAACCAAATGAATTAATAAATGTATTACTGCTGTAAATTACCATTGTACTGTAAAAGAGAAAAATATTTGATCATCATAATAATTTTATTTTCGATTGTATGTTACAATATTAATACTGATATTCATGTCTTAATTTCTTCACTTTCAAACGTTCAAAGCCGTGAGCTTTAATTCCTTTTCTCTAGGTAGAATTTACTAGGTTAGCTTTCCCAGGTTTACTTATACAATACTATAAACTGCCTAGGAAAAAAAAGGTAAATTAGGCTTAGGCTATGTGTAAATAAAGTGAACCTAGCATACATTGAATTCTCAAACAGAATTAATAAAAAATGCATCAGATTATACAGTTTTTTTTTTTATTATTAAATTGCAGCATTTTATTTGATTATTGCCCTACACTCTTGTGCATCCCCATTCATTTGTTTTAATTATTAGATTTTATGACTCATGAACATCCTACAGTTCCCTCACGAATGCCGGTAGGGTTCATACATATTCATTTTAATGATTTGTTTTTATCAACTCTCGAACCTTCTACACTCCCCTCAAAAACTCCCAGAGGTTTACAAACCACCTTTTGGGAAAGCCTGTCTGTCTGTCTTATAAGAACGTTATGACCCAGTAGCGATCACTGTAATATTTATTCCTTCTGTGTCGTTATAGGTGATACAGTGCCGCCGGACACAACATTAGTGTTTGATCTGGTTCTACTAGACATCTTTAACAGGGCAGACCAGGTTCAGACCAAAGTTATCAGTACACCTATAGACTGCAAGCGCTCAGTCATGAGGACTGACTTTGTGCGTTTTCACTTTAATGGGACATTGCTGGATGGCACCGTGTTCGACTCCAGGTTAGTGCTACTTTTCTGTGCCAGTTGCCTCACCTTGACAGAACTGCAAAAAGTAATTATGATTTTTTTCAAACGGGTTTCCTGAACACTTTTGCCCAAACTCTTCACTGAGCAATGTTTTGTTAGAGCAACCTTAGCTAACAGGGAATGTTCTCAGAACTCTCGCAAGGTTCTAGAAACTTAATAAAACATTTGATGTTTTATTAAGAAACGTAATAAAACAAAACCAATCAGAGTGACGCATAACGTTAGTTGTCAAATGTCAACAGAAGTCCACTGCACTGTGTTGCCAAGTCTGCGGTTTTCCTGCGGGTTGTTTTCCATGTCCGCGGGTTGAAAGCGACCTCAATTATGTGATATATAGACCCAGGAATTTGAATTTTAGCAGGCAACATTGCCAAAATAATACACTTTTTTCCCCCCGGGGAACCCCTCGAAAAGCTATTGCTTTGGGCTAGTAGTTGGTGGGTTTTCTTGTAAAAACTTGGCAACCCTGTCTGCACTCACGCTGTAAACAACAATCTTTGCCGGTGTTGCAAAAAAAAAAGAATTTAAGGATACACAGAGTACTTACCAACATGATCATCATTTCAGAGAGAAATAGTGAAGCTGAATGCATATACAACCAATTCTCAACCAATTGCATATAAGAACAAATTCAATCCAAGCACCTTTAATGACGTGGATGATTACGTTGCTGTTTATCATCTGTCCATCATCGTCTAAAGCCCGCCCTGATGATTTCATTGGTCCAAACAGTTTCCAGTTTACTCCTCTATGAATCAAATCCAGACCGAACTGCCCGAGCTCAAATGTTGTGGGCGGGGGTGAGTTCGGCTGGCATTCAAAAACATTATTTATACATTGCTCATGAAACGTTTTACCTGAAACGTTTAGCTGGGGGTTCGCCTAACATTTTTATATGTTACTAATTGTTTAAGAATGCTTAGAGAACATTGAAATGTAACACTGCCTTTGTTTGCTAAATTGTAACAAGGAATGTTCCCTTAACGTTTGCATAACCAAAAAAAAGCATGTTTAGAGAACTATCAGAAATAATGTTTTTATAATTTAATGGGAACATGAGCAAAACGTCCTTAGAAAAAAAAAAATGTTAGCTGGACAGAGCTGCAGGGTTAACTTTTCTTTCAAATCATCTTACATGTGGCTTAGCAGTAGATGTCTTTGTACATTAAACTGGCTTAAGAGAATGCATTTTAACATTTAACATTTTAACGGGCACACGTCACACAGTATATCAGATGTACCTAGTGTAAGCTGTTTCACAGATGTTTGTTGACTAATCCTTTAAGTGTCTTGCAGCTACAAGCGTTCTCAGACACAGGATTCAGTGGTTGGAGAAGGTTTGCTCATAAAAGGCTTGGACGAAGGGTTACTGGGCATGTGTGTTGGAGAAATACGACACTTCATCATCCCCCCATTTCTGGCATTTGGAGAAAAAGGATATGGTAAGCAAGCAAATCATTTGAATTTGTATATATCAAGAATATCCAATTCTTTTGGCTGCCTGTGAATAAATTGATTATGAACTTTTGTTTAAAAAAAAATTAAAAATAGGTACACATTTTTTTTTATGATCAAAATGAGCAGATACAAAATCAAAACATTTCCTTGATTGACTTGATTGCAAATAACTACAACTAAGTATAAGTAGTATGCAATATTTTTTACTTGGTGTAAATAGAAGTAATATTAGTACTTGGGTGTAAAAAGCCTCTGCCTTTGTTGTTTGGTTCTCAAACCTTATATCATCATATAGATGAAGAAACAGTGAATTTTCCCTGGGTGATTTAAAAGACGAGTTTCAGATAAACTTTCTCATGTATTTAATATTTTAGTCTTTGGCAAACTACAATAAAGGTGTTCTGTTTTCTATCTGATACTTTTTAATTTTTGGTGAATTGCATGGAAACCACAGTACCATAGATGTAAAAAAAAAGCCTTTCCAAAACACACGTGTTTTTAAATTTAATAAAAAACATTTGAAAAAGTAAAAAAATAAAATAAAATGTATTATTTAAAGGGGACCTGTTATGCAAAATTCTCTCTTATAAGTGTTTGAACACAGATGTGTGTCCAGTGTGTGTAAACAACCAGCCTATAATGTAAAATCCTCCCAATACTTTTTTTTATAATCCCCATCAATCTCTCATAATGCACTGTGTTATATATCCCCCTACTCTTACGTAAGAGTAGGGAAACCCCTCCTCCCATTTTACCATAGACACACCCCTGAGAGACCGACCGCCATTTCTGTTTACTTGCTGTATTAGCTACTATGGCCCTGTCCCAAATGGCACCCTAAACCCTCACGTTCTTCTTCTGAGTCTGCACTTTCACAACGTAATGCCGCTTTGACTGCCGGGAAGAAGTCCGCTGCGTAACACGCACCAGTGCAGACTTGGTAGAAGTGAGCATCGAGGGCGCATATCGACCTCAAAGGGGGCGCTCGCGAGCACCCTTCTGTGACTGAAAATGACAAATGGGACACCCTGCGGTCTCGTGGACTTAACGGACACACGCATGTAGAGGCCATTGTAAGTCCACAAGACTGAAAGTGCACATGAAGTGTGCCATTTGGGCCAATGTTTGCGCCAAAAAACATTACAAATATTCTGTTGTTAGATGTACCAACAAACACATGAGTTTCCATATAGACTCCAGGCATCCGAGACACTGAGGAAACAAAAGAATATCTTTAAAATGTTATATATTTGAGTGTTTCACCAACAAGGGTCAGTACAATGCTGGAATTGCTAAAAAGTTGTTTCTGAGGGGTGGGTCAATACCAACGTTTCGTGCTTACTTTTATATACAGAACAAGTAAGGATGGCACTTTAAAATTTATGAATGTTTGTACATTTCCTTTCTAAATGAGCTTTGTCGAATGCTGTATGGCTAAAATGGTTACCATTTTAAAATGGCTAAAAAGTTACCATAGTCTCTGACTGTATTCACAGAGACTAGAGCTACGTATGTCTTTAGTTTTAACCCGAAAACCTCTGCGGAATACATAAACTTGCATTGTATAGATCAACATAATGGTAAATGCTAGTCAATGAGTTGAATCATGTATCTATTGCGACATATATTAACCATTCAAAAAGGTGTAGTCTAAAAGTTGCAAGCTCTTCCTGAGTCTCTCCATCTGTGTCTGACTCTGGTCTGCACACTACTGCTGGTTATTTCTGACATTTTTGCTGAGAGATTCGCCTGTTTTGCTGTTTACTGAGTATCTGAAGCTTGTGTAAACTGTAAAGGATATGCTCTCTGGAAGGGGGCAGGGAGCAGCAGCTCATTTGGATTTAAAGGAAGTGTATGTAAGATTGTGGCCAAAACTGGTACTGCAATCACAATCCCCTCTCCCCCTCCCTCTTTACTCGAGGTTGCCAAGTTGCTGCAGCTGTGGTAACTAGAGCAGAGCTGGCAACCCAGATGCCCAAACACTACTGACTTCGTGATTGGTTGATGGGTGGAGCTTCAGGCTAAAACACATGTCAACATCAGTTGAGGGCTCCAACAACAACTTTGAAATGACAATATCCTGGCTGGACTACTGTTGTCAGTGATATAAGTATTTGAAATGAACATGATTTCTTAATGTCTAGTGACACAGCAGGGCCATTTTATGATTAATTGAAATGCATTTCTTTCATACAGTTCCTTTAAAAGGACACACACAAAAACAGTTTCCACACAAAAAAAAAAAAAGTGTTTTTGCTCACATCCAAATAGAGGCAAATTTGAAAAGTTATAATAAATGATCTGGGGGGTATTTTGAGGTGAAACATCACAGACACATTCTGTGGAAACCAGAGACGTATACTACATCTTGTGAAAAGGCATAATATGTCCCCTTTAAACAGTGTTTCATGCAGTTTAAAAATCGTGTGCCTGTCAGATTAACCCACAACTTCTTTCTGACTTTTCAGTCTTTGTTTCTCTGTATTTCATCTTTGCGTTTCTCTTTCCCCCAGGCACAGACGTCCCTCCTCACGCATCAGTAGTGTATCACATTCTCCTGGAAGACCTCCACAACCCTAAAGATGACATCATTGTGGAGGTCAAGGAAGCGCCTGAACCATGTACACGCAAGTCTGTTGCAGGCGACTACATCCGCTATCACTACAACGCCACCTTCCTCAACGGCATCTCGTTTGACTCCAGGTTTATTTCCTGACTTTTTTTTATTGATTTGCTTGTTGTTTGGTTGCTAGGTTTGCAGTAGATGTAGATTCTGATGTATTACCTCTAATATCACAGTTATCAGCACAACCAGACGTACAACACTTACATTGGACTGGGCTACATGATCGCAGGCATAGATAAAGGCCTGCAGGGTGTGTGTACAGGAGAAAGGAGAAGAATCATCTTGCCGCCTCACCTTGCGTATGGCCAGCAGGGGGCAGGTTAGATGAACTTCATGCATTTGAAAGACTAGTTTGCCAATGAAACTGGAATGGAAGTGTGCCTTAAATGTGCATTCAGTAGTTTGGTGCTAAATTATAACGTTTTAAATATATAGTGTGTGTGTCAAGTGAGTGGTTTAGAAAATTACTTTTTCATTTCCAGGAGCATTTATTACCTTTGTAAGGGCAATTTTTATAATTACCTTATTAAATGTTTCTGTGTTGTCTTTTATATCTAGTGCTCCAATTTAACTGATCAGAATATTAGTGTTACCAATTACATTTTATCAATCAAGATCAAAAGCCATCTTTAAACTGCAACGGTGAAACACAGACTGCATCTGACATGGCATTCATGTTTATATTACACCGACTGTTTAATGCTGCTCAAAGTTGGAATACAGGATGTAAATACTTTACATAAATGAAATATTTTATAGGCTGCTGTATTATGACAAAAAATATCGTCAATTATTGCTCATGACATTATTATAATAATGATTAATAATGTTGAAAAGAATACATAGAAACATTTGGGGAAACGTCATGTCATATTCTGTCTATGATCTGTTTATGAATTAGTATTAGAAAATCAATTTTTCACATTACGAATGTGAATTTTTGTAAAAACAATATGATTATTCAAACTGGAAATAAATGACAGAATACAGAAATCTAGCAAGTAGTGTCTTAGAAGTGGTCCATTGCTTCAGTCTATTCAGGCTAGTGCAAGACTGAAACCATAATCAAAGAAGCTGTTAACACTGCAAAATGAATCTGTTGCTGACATCGTATCTGCTATTTGTTTATAATGAGAAAAATCACGAGAGTGCAGATTTATAATTCTGTCATTGATTTTGTTCACTGAATAAAATGTTTTCAACGTTGACTAATTGGAACGCTTCTGATTGGCTATTGTATTCATAAGCTCAACATAAACGTGTGTGATTGGTTATAATGCTCAACGCAAAAAAAATGCGGCAACGTGAGCATATCTAAATGTAATGCTGCAATCAGCGCACTTAATTTTTTCACTTCAGGCGTAATAATTTAGTTGTGCGTTTAGTTATCTTGAATTTGAAGAGAATTTGTTCATTTTCGAGGTATCTTTGCCACCAAGATCCCATAACATTTTTGAGCAATTGTATACACTCAAATGAGATGAAGGCCGAACTCAAATTTATTAAAAAAAATCAAAATATTATAAAAGAGTTTTAATTATGTATAATGTGGTTCATCTCCATAAATGTATTTGCCATGTTGTAATCAAGTGGCCCACTGTGTTTCATTAGAATCCTCACACTCATCGGCTGTAGATGCACTAGTAGCATAGCATTGTGTGGTTGTACAAAGAGTGAATATTAGGCAATGGAACACATTTATTATTGTGCTTCACTAGTGGAGACAACTGGAGAATCTGTATGCAACTACCTGTATGCCAGAAGAAACTGGTCTGAAGCCAATAGACAAAAAATAAAATAAAATGAAAGTGCTAGTATCCTTATGTTTGTTTTCAATAATACAAACTCATTTTATTAGTATGTAAGTATATAAATCATTTTCATAAAATTTTGGAATGAACTTTGAGTACATAAATCTCCTCAACAACCTTTGCCAGTGCAGCATCCACCTCAAGTATGCAATGACAGCCATACGCCGTCAGAACGGCCATCTCAAGCAGCCATATCACCCTGTAGCCCAAGACTGAGCCTGGCCGTACCTGGATGGAAGACCAACTGGGAAAACCAGGTAGCTGCTGGTAGAGGTGTTAGTGAGGTCCAAAGGGGGTGCTCACCCTGTGGTCTGTGGGTCCTAATGCCCCAATATAGTGATGGGGATACTGTACTGTCAAAGAGCACCGTCCTTCGGATGAGACTTTAAACCAAGGTCCTGACTCTCTGTGGTCATTAAAAATCCCAGAATGTCTTAGAATAAAGATAACCCCGGCATCCTAGCCAAATTTGCCCATTGGCCCCTGTCCATCATGGCCTTCTAATAATCCCCATATACTGATTGGCTTAATCATTCGGTCTCTTCTCCACCAATCAGCTGGTGTGTGGTGGGCGTTCTGGCGCAATATGACTGCCGGCACATCATCCAGGTGGATGCTGCACATTGGTGGGCGTTGAGATTTCCCCCCTTCCATATGTAAAGCGCTTTGAGTGTCTAGAAAAGCGCTATATAAATGTAACAAATTATTATTAATTATTAAATTGTCTCACTTGCTTTACTTCTGTAGGCAACTAGGCGAGAGTTACAGTGTGAAGATAGATGCTTCAAATTGTGAATATGCAGTAAGTGTAGCTCTGTTTTGGCCAGGTAAGGACATCCCAGGTTCGGCCGTGTTGGTCTTTGATGTCCATGTGATTGACTTCCACAACGTCAAAGATCCTGTGCAGGTGGAGATCATGAATAAATCAGCGGTGTGTAATGAAACCAGTGAGGTGAATGACTTCATTCAGTACCACTACAACTGCTCACTGCTGGACGGCACATTGCTCTTTTCATCGTGAGTTTCCCTAATCATTTCATCAGATTTTACTCTGAACCACTGAACACTCTCTCTCTTTCTCTCTATCAAAATGATTAATGTACTTAAACTGAAGTGAATTAATAAAAATACCGTGTGCTAATGGTTTTGTGATTTGGCTCATGTTTTTTGATCTTTGATCATTTTAGGAGAGACTATGAGACCCCGCAGGATGTGCTGCTTGGAGGGGGGAAAATAATTGATGGCCTGGACGAGGCTCTTAGGAACATGTGTGTAGGAGAGAGACGGACAGCCATCGTACCGCCACACCTTGGACATGGAGAGAAAGGAGGTGCGTCTTGTGCGTCTGTGTTGTACTCTAAAATGACGTATGTCAGTGTTGGCAGAGTAGCCTTGCAAACTGGTACAATGCCACTTTAACATTAGCTCAAGCCACCACGTGCCATGAGACTGAAACGTTGTAAATGTCGGTGTTTACTAGAGGCTGACATATTTCTGGGAATCCCGTGGGATGGGAAATAAAATCACTATTAATCACGTGATTGGGACGGGAGTAGTGTTGTCACGATACCAAAATTATGACTTGGATACGATACCAGACTAAAATACCTTGATACCGATACTAAATCGATACCACAGTAAAAAACAAACAAAAACAGATAATATGAATAATATGACAACATAACTTATTATTCATTGTTTTATTTTTGTTACTAAAAATTCACTTGGCCAGCATGTTCCTGTCCTGATTTTTGACCATTCCCATCCTCTATAACTACATGCCAGTGTGAAGATCCTCACAGAGATCACATCAATCATGTTATCATTCACTAACCTTTCACTTCTCAACAGGTTGGGATGAACAAAATATTACTTTATGATTCGAGTAATTTAATATGTTTTAAGATGTAATCTTATCATTTTAATATAGATTTTTAGTTGTATCTTGTTTTTAAAAATAAACAAAAAATGCAAATTACAAACAATATGACAAAAACAGTTCTTTATTTTTCAGCTTCATTAGGTAAGGGATAATGTACACCCAGCCGGTTGTTATCGCAGAATAAACCCCGACAGAGTGATCAGGACCCCGACGCGAGGGGTCTTGCATCACTCTGAAGGGGTTTATTCTGCGATAACAACCGGCTGGGTGTACATTATCCCGCTTATTACACGGCTACTATTCTCAAATAAATAATTATTAGACACAAAATATTGTCTTGAGATTAAATATTTTATTAGTTCTTACGCAAAGCTTCCGCGAAGAAAAACAGTTCCAACCTGCTTTAAGCCTTTATCTATTGCTGCTAAATGTTGAAAATGAATGCTGAAAGGGTTAGTTCACCCAAAAATGAAACCAAGCCAATGATTTACTCACCCTCAAGTCATTATAGCTGTATATGACATTCTTCTTTCAGACAAATACAATCGGAGTTATATTTAAAAAGTCCAGGCTAACGTAAATCCAAGCAGTAGCCTAGTTGTAGTTGTGTTTGAAGTCCATAAAAATGCAGCTGTCCGTCAAATAACGTGCTCCACACGGCTCCGATGGGTTAATAGAGCCTTCTGATTCGAATCGATGCGTTTGTGTAAGAAAAATATCTATATTTAAAACGTTATAAAGGAAACCTGCCTTGAAGTCTTCCATTGTAACCCGCGGCTGTTTAAGCCACAAGATGGCGCCAGCGTTAAGCATAGAAGTAGTACCGGTCAAGATAACTCGTAGTACCCCTATGAGCGGGTGTTATCTGGAAATAACGTACCGCTGGAATGCGCGATTGACCAATCAGAATCAAGTATTTCACAGAGCCGTGTAATAAGTCTATTTAACAGTAGCAAGTCAAGAAAGAAATTAAATAATCAAATATAAAACTGCTTACTTAGTCTTCACTCTACAATTTAACTATACTCTGATTCTTAATAAATATATTTTAGTTATTTAGCCAAACGTGGTGGTTTTCTATTTTTCATTGTTTGCTTAACATTAATCACAGAATATTAGGTCTGGCTTAAGACCTGCACGGATCTAATTACCTCAGTTGTAGGCTACACGTTCACTAAATACATCTCCGACTGTGTTTACCTGAATACTCGCCAGACCGTGCATTTTTACACATTTTTGACCATTCAAACCCAAATAATAAGCCGCGAAAGAACTGAAGGGCGATCGCATGTTTGTTGTCTGAAAGGCGTGCGGGGGCGTGCTTCAGGTCAAAGTCCGGCAGCACGAGCACGTCCCGCGCCACGCTTTTTCCTTCTCATGCGCGCATATTTCTGTTGCTTTCTTTATCATGCGTTGCGCGTATTTAACTCTTCTACTTCTAATGTTTATTGAACGGCTAAAGCAGAGCTCTGCACACACGTCCTGACACCTGCTGTCACACATCCACACACATTAAGAAATGCAGCTCATAGGCGCTGTCCCCCTTAAAGTACCAGTACTAATAAAAGTCCATATTGTACCGTTTGTAATAGCAGGGTATCGCAATACTTTTCTAGTACCGGTATATCGTGCAACACTAAACGGGAGTGGATTATTATTTTTTTTTACCGGGAGTGGGTGGGACCAGGAATTGTAATAACACTATGATACCATCTATACAAATATACTGTTTATATAAATTAACTATGTTTTAATTTTTAACTCAATTCTAGTAGACCTGTCGCTATGCTCTCTTATTTGCTTTGGTGTGGCAGGTTAAGTGAATGGCGTGCTCCACACCCGTAAAAGTTGATGGCCAATGCCAGCCACCAACAATATAAGAGAAAGGAGGCTTCCCCGTGCACTTTGTAGACGCGAAAATCATAATCAAAATTGAGTCGGACCAGAAAGCCACGCTGCAACGACTACTGTTGGAAAATGATACCTCAGTTGTGCACACCAACATTTAAGGGCATTCTGAAGTAACCAAAAAGAAGGCGTGAAAACGCATAAGCCAGCTGCAAGACATTTACTGCTCGTGCACGTGCGTGTGTGTGTGCCTGTGTTTCCGTAGATGATTTTAGTTGAAGTTAGTGTGTGTGCGCATCATTATTATATTGAACTGAAAGCCATCTTAAAGAAAAACGACATTTGGGGTTTTTATTCAACTGGGCATGGGTATGCTGTGATCAGTACTGAATGTTTTACTGTAACTGACAGATTCCAGCCAAAACCAACATCACGGGAGTGGAAGGGAATGGGAGTCATTCTTCTGGGATTGGGACAGGATGGGAATTTCCCCCTTTTTTCCGTGGGATTGGGATGGGATTTTTTTTTGTGGGAGTGGGACGGGAGAGGTTTGAAAATCCAATCCCGTGTCACTCTCTAGTGTTGACTGACCACCTGTGCTGACAGGCTCAGTGACAATCTGTATGAAATAAGGTTAAATACTTGACATTTTAAAAACAGGAGCGGGCTATGACAATGAGCTACATGTTTATCTGTAATAGTAGGGACATGGTGCCGATAAGTAAATGACACATAATGATAATACTGTGGTATATTAAAATATGAGGAATGCCCCACCGCCACCAGAGATGCAAGATAATAACCATGTTGAGATAAAATGTTGGTTGCAAGTGAGCTTGCACATTATATAGATAGGGAAAATATTATTTTTGTAAGCAAAGGGGACCACCTTTATTTTGTCCCATTATTTTGCTATCGTCTGAAAGTTCCTTTTTTTTAAATTGCGGCTGATGTAGTTGTGCCTATCCTGAAGGAGTGCCGGGTGTAGACATGAGGAGAAATGTCACAGATCTTTAATACTAAAATGAGGTGTTGACTGAAACATTGGTGAGTCATTGGGAGAGTGAGAGAGTCACCTGAAGTCTGAGAT
Organism: Pseudorasbora parva; assembly: GCF_024679245.1. NCBI lineage: Eukaryota > Metazoa > Chordata > Actinopteri > Cypriniformes > Gobionidae > Pseudorasbora > Pseudorasbora parva. The sequence goes on from NC_090192.1 coordinate 14,839,670, forward strand.
TGACTTTTACGATTTTTAATCATCAAAGAAACAGGACAGAAAGGAGTGTACATTTTGTTAATGATGATTACTTTTAATTCGCTTTGGTATTATTTTCCCAAGTAAGGTGTACTTTTTCAAAATTTTGTACAAAAAGCCAAACTGATCACACTTGTAACACAGCTTATCATTCTTTAAAAAATCCGATGTAATGCTTTCATTCAGTTTCACATATTTTCAGCCCACATTGTTTCAAGCACAATGCTATTGAAATATGTAATGGGAACGTTTGATTTAATTACCGAGAAACAACAGTATGATCTTCTTTTAGTTTAGTATTTTTAACAGTCGGTTTATTTAACAAGTACAATGCAAGATGCATGTTTTAAATCACACTGGTTGCTGAATGAAATACAGTAATACAGGCTAGTTACCACATTCAAAAATAAAATTACATTACCTAACTTATGTCCATAATGTTATGTTATATCAAAAGTTGAAGATGAAGTATGAAACAGCCACGAGGATTGATGCCATCTGTCTCCCTTCTGATGCATCTCTGGTCAATCTGATGCACTGTACACTGACTGTTTCCTTTCCCTTGTACATTATCCTGCTCTGTTCACAAAACACACACACACACACACGCACACTTTAAGGCACAAACTTTGAACACCGTAGCAGTTATCAGCTAAGATAAATCACTTGTGTAAAAATAATTCATTGCATTTGGCAATCCACTTTCTTGTCACGTCAAATTTAGTTATGATTTACATAAACTGTCATATTTTTTAATTCAAATGGCGAAAGTTTGCATCACCCAATATAACTGTTGGTCGCTGAATGTTTTCAATCATAATCATTTAATCAACAGTTGTCAAATATTAAATGTTTAGCTTCTTACGACACACTCTTTCACTGTTATAAAGTGTTGCGTTGGATTTCACACCAACAGTAAGCCCCGCCTTCTTTGATTTGATTGGCCGTCTCACGCATTCTGACTGTTGTGCTGTTTGACCGCTGAGGCAGACCAAAAATTTTACATTTTACTTTTTCATCCTAGCAACAGAGCAGTGAGTAATGGAGTCCAGCAGAGCAGCATCAATAATATAAAATATTGGTGGGAGGGGACAATTTGACCATTTCTAATTAATCGGGGAGACTTGCCCACCTCAATGTCTATGGTTGTTATGGCCGTGCTGTAATGTAGAGTTAATTAATTCTTGTGATGAAATGAAACCTCATTGTCCTGTGTTCTGTTTTCCTAGCTGGTATTGTCCCAGGGAGTGCAGTGCTACGGTTTGAACTGGAGTTGGTGTCTCTGCAGAAAGGGGTTCCTGAAGGCTACCTGTTCGTTTGGCTCGAAGATAGTCCAGTTCAGCTCTTTGAGGCTCTAGACATGAACCAGGACCAAAAGGTCCCCATAGAGGAGGTCAGTTTATGGATCTTTTGAAATCCATTTCATTTTTTCACAGATACTTGTTTACTTTTTCTCACATTCTCTCTTTTTTTATTTAAATTTTTCTGGAATCTAAGCCACCTTTTTCCTAATGAGCCTACTGTGTTTTAGGAAGGCAATTCCAGTTCGGGGAAGTTCCACTCAAAAAGACAAACATATAATTAAAAATAATAAGGTTGCCCTACAAATAATCCTTATCTGCCAGTTTGACTGACTAAGCTTTAACATTTCCTTCATGTTCTTTTTTCAGACGTAATGCTTGGTATTTTAATATTATAATATTACTGTGGAAAAAAGCAAGCTTTTGGGGTTATTTATGGTTTGTTGTAGTAATTTGTTAATGTTCTTATACTTTTTTAAAATGTTCTTTTTACAATACTGCTTTATATTTGCAGTGGTTTCTATTGCACTTTCTGTATACAGATTTGTGTCCACTATTCACGAAATATAAAACATTTAAATTAATAATTCACTTGAATGGCAAATGGTCTGCTCAGTATGATCATATGACATTTCTGGGAAAAGGATACACGTGCCATAAAAAAAACTGATGACATTTGAGACAAAACAATGGAACTGACATTTAAGATTAAACATGTACACTACCAGTCAAAAGTTTGGACACTGGTATTTTAGTCTAGGACTAGGTGCAAGCCTTGTTCAATTGTTGAAGGGTGAGTAGAATAATGCCATCTCATTGTACCCAGTTTTTAAAAATGCTTACTGCATTCATAGAGTGAACCTTTTGCTTATTGTTTACATTTTAACTCCCATAATTCGGTCAAAGCATTATAAGGGCGTAGGAAAAAGGTGGATTGGTTCAATTCAATTTTAATAATCATAAAGCATGTCTAACTAACTAAACCATGAAACATTTATTTTGTATTGTCTGTTTATATATATATATATATACACATACACATACATACAGGGGCTGGTTGTGTAACTGGAATATCATCAAAAATTTGATTTATTTCACTAATTCCATTAAAAAAGTGAAACTTGTATATTATATTTATTCATTACACACAGACTGATATACACTTACTTAAAGGATTATTAGGAACACCTGTTCAATTTTTCATTAATGCAATTATCTAATCGACCAATCACATGGCAGTTGCTTCAATGCATTTAGGGGTGTTGCCCTGGTCAAGACAATCTCCTGAACTCCAAACTGAATGTCAGAATGGGAAAGAAAGGTGATTTAAGCAATTTTGAGCGTGGCATGGTTGTTGGTGCCAGGTGGGCCGGTCTGAGTATTTCACAATCTGCTCAGTTACTGGGATTTTCACGCACAGGTCAGTGGTCACGCACATTTTCACTAGAGGTCAGAGGAGAATGGGCCGACTGATTCAAGCTGATAGAAGAGCAACTTTGACTGAAATAACCACTCGTTACAACCGAGGTATGCAGCAAAGCATTTGTGAAGCCACAACATGCACAACCTTGAGGCGGATGGGCTACAACAGCAGAAGACCCCACCGGGTACCACTCATCTCCCATACAGATGGAAAAAGAGGCTACAATTTGCACAAGCTCACCAAAAATGGACAGTTGAAGACTGGAAAAATGTTGCCTGGTCTGGTCTCGATTTCTGTTGAGACATTCAGATGGTAGAGTCAGAATTTGGCGTCAACAGAATGAGAACATGGATCCATCCTAACTTGTTATGACTGCAGGCTGGTGTTGGTGGTGTAATGGTGTGGGGGATGTTTTCTTGGCACACTTCAGGCCCCTTAGTGCCAATTGGGCATCGTTTAAATGCCACAGCTTACCTGAGCATTGTATCTGACCATGTCCATCCCTTTATGACCACCATGTAGGGGTGGGTGATATCTCAATATTTAAAATATATTGAGATATGTCAAAATCCATATCGAGTTTAAAAAATATCGCATATATCGATATATTGTTTATATTTAATTCTGATTCCGGCACTTTGCTTGTTTGCCTTCAGTCTGTGCTATGCTCGCCCCCGCTCGCGCGCCTCCCGTCGTGTTGCTTTTGTTCCCCCTCCCCTCACGTGTTGTCTCATTGAACACAGCGGCGTCTGCGACCAGGTTACGATTATTTATAATGTTGACAAGTGGGTGCGTTGTTTAAGAATCAGTTTAGAGACCATGATTTTCCTTCTAACACAACTGCTTGCTAAAATTCATAAAGAAATATTAATGTTCATCATAGTTTAAATCGCAAGTTTCACCCACAGTCAGGGATTGACACAATTGTCGAGAGACGCACTCGCAATCATGTCAGTTTATGATTTGTGTCTAACAACTGAACGCATGGTTTTCGGTTAAAATGTCAAAATGATCACATATTTGAAACCATTAAAAAAATTATTGCAATATCATTATTATTATTTTGTCAGCTTTATCACAGGATTATGATGAACAGGTCTATTCATGTTTTAACCAAGAGGGGAAAACGCTTCATCTCGGGTCTCCTATGAGACGCAGTGCTCTTCTGTAATTTGTACTGTAGCCTATCATATAGCCTACCTTCTGACGTTCAAATTTCGTTCTGTTACTGGAAAAGAAGTGAATATCGGCTCATGTGACATGATTCGCATGATGAGGCGCTCAGTCACACTTAAGTAAAGAGCGCGACATCTAGGCCTACTGTTTGAATTTTGATACAAATTTAACAGGAAGTGGTGTTATGACAAAATCTGTTTCTTTATATCTCAGTCATGCCCCCAGCCTTCTGTAAAATGCTTACTTTAACTGTAAAAAAGGGAGTCTTTGATTCATCTCTTGAAGGCATGAAATGAATGAAAAGAAGGCTATATGTATTATTTCTTTTATTTTATAGTTAAATTATTTATGAAATCAGGGAGTTTATTTTTTTAATGTTGCAAAAGCACTTTGTTCCTACATGAACTGACTACCTCTTTGCACTTCAATAAAAAAAAGACTTTATAGTATTTGGCATGTTTTCAGGGGGTTATTTTTCCTGTAAAGATATCGAGATATATATTGTATATCGAGATATATTTTTTGCTCCATATCGCCCAGCCCTACCACCATGTACCCATCCTCTGATGGCTATTTCAGCAGGATAATGCACCATGTCACAAAGCTTGAATCATTTCAAATTGGTTTCTTGAACATGACAATGAGTTCACTGTACTAAAATGGCCCCCACAGTCACCAGATCTCAACCCAATAGAGCATCTTTGGGATGTGGTGGAACAGGAGTTTCGTGCCCTGGATGTGCATCCCACAAATCTCCATCAACTGCAAGAAGCTATCCTATCAATATGGGCCAACATTTCTAAAGAATGCTTTCAGCACCTTGTTGAATCAATGCCACGTAGAATTGAGACTGTTCTGAAGGTGAAATGGGGTCAAACAGTATTAGTATGGTGTTCCTAATAATCCTTTAGGTGAGTGTATTTCAAATGTTTATTTCTTTTAATTTTGATGATTATAACTGACAACTAAGGAAAATCCAAAATTCAGTATCTCAGAAAATTAGAATATTACTTAAGACCAATACAAAAAAAAAGGATTTTTAGAAATCTTGGCTAACTGAAAAGTATGAACATGAAAAGTATGAGCATTAACAGAACTCAATATTTAGTTGGGGCTCCTTTTGCCTGAATTACTGCAGCAATGTGGCGTGCAATGGAGTCGATCAGTCTGTGGCACTGCTCAGGTGTTATGAGAGCCCAGATTTCTCTGATAGTAACCTTCAGCTCTTCTGCATTGTTCGGTCTGGCATATCACATCTTCCCCTTCACAATATTCTACAGATTTCCTATGGGGTTAAGTTTGCTAGCCAATTAAGAACGGGGATACCATGGTCCTTAAACCATGTGCTGGTTGCTTTGGCACTGTGTGCAAGTGCCAAGTCCTGTTGGAAAATTAAATCTGCAGCTCCATAAAGTTGGTCAGCAGCAGGAGGCATGAAGTGCTCTTAAACTTCCTGGTATATGGCTGTGTTGAACTTGGACCTCAGAAAACACAGTGGACCAACACCAGCAGATGACATGGCACCCAAACCATCATTGACTGTGGAAACTTTACACTGGACCTCAATTAACGTAGATTGTGTGCCTCTCCTCTCTTCCTCCAGACTCTGGGACCCTGATTTCCCAAGGAAATGTTAAATTTAATTTAATCAGAGAACATAACTTTTGGAACACTCAGCAGTCCTTTTTAGCTTTAGCCCAGACAAGACTCTTCTGACGCTATCTGTTGTTCAAGAGTGGCTTGACACAAGGAATGAGACAGCTGAAACCCATATCTTGTATACGTCTGTGCGGAGTGGTTCTTGAAGCCCTGACTCCAGCTGCAGTCCACTCTTTGTGAATCTCCCCCACATTTTTGAATGGGTTTTGTTTCACAATCCTCTCCAGGGAGCGGTTATCCCTATTGCTTGTACACTTTTTTTTTTCTACCACATCTTTTCCTCTCCTGTTAGAGCTCTGTGAACAGCCAGCCTCTTTTTCAATGACTTTTTGTGTCCTGCCCTCCTTGTACAAGGTGTTAATGGTCATCTTTTGGACAACTGTCAAGTCAGCAGTCTTCTCCATGATTGTGTAGCCAACAGAACTAGACCAAGAGACCATTTAAAGGCCTTTTGCAGGTGTTTTGAGGTACTTAGCTGATTAGAGTGTGGTAGTAGGTGTTTTCAATATTGAAACTTTTCACAATATTCTATTTTTCTGATATACTGAATTTGGGATTTTCCTTATTTGTCAGTTATAATCATCAAAATTAAAAGAAAAAACATTTGGAATGTATAAGTCTGTGTGTAATGAATGAATATAATATACACATTTAATTTTTTGAATGGAATTAGTGAAATAAATCAACTTTTTGATGATATTCTAATTATATGACCAGTTACTGTGCTAGATGTGGGTCTCTTTTACACTACTGTATTAGCATTATCTTTAATATTGGTGAATTACCACTTGGCTTTGTTTTTATTCAGGACACATGGTCTTTGAACTATGCTTGCTTGTTTTAGAAAGTGTCACAGTCTGACAAACCTCACTTTCCCACCATGTCTCTCTGCAGTTTTCACAGTTCATCAAACAGCAGGTATCAGAAGGGAAAGGTCGTCTGAAACCAGCTCAGGATCCAGACAGTGTCATCATAGACATGTTCAAGAACCAGGACAGGAACTCTGATGGTCTAATCACTCTGGATGAACTAAAGCTAAAAGTGGATGAAGACGCAGAGAAAGCACGTCACGAAGAACTGTGAAACTTATACAAACACATGTGAATGTACATGCATTCAGACAGAGAACAAAGCAACAGACTCATAATCCTGAGGCTGAAAACCGGACCAACAGGCTCTCCAGTATTAAAAGTGTACATTTGATTGTTACATATTTTTATACTTTTACAATTTTCAGATCTCCAAATGCGTTCGTGCCATTGAATAAAAAGTTCCAAATTAAAGTGTTTGCAAACATTTTATTTTGAAATGAAACATTTTGACTACACTTACAAAAAAGGTTATTCGAGTGAACTATTTTGGTTTACTTTTTTTGGACTGAAAATAAGTGTGTACTTTCTTGTTTTTTGGACTTGACAGAATGATACTTTGCTGAATGAATCCCTAAATAGGAACCTAGTAGTGTGTACTAGCAAGTGCAAAAATAGTATGTTAGAAACTATAAGTATGTTGTTAAGTTGATTTAAAGAAAGTATACTTGCAGTATAGAAGCTTATTTTTAAGCTAGTAGTTTACTGAGAGTATAAGTAAGTGTTCTTTCATAAACTAAAAAGTGGGTAGAATTGTGTACCCTAAAGCCTGGTTTCACAGACAGGGCTTAGATAAACCAGGATTAGGTCTTAGTTGAATTGGAACATTTCAGTAGTTTTTATACATATGCCTTAGGAAAAAAAACCTTACTGGTTGCTTAAAATAAAACAATGGCAATTATATATTTTAAGATATGTCAGTTCAAGTTGCTTTGCGTTAAAACAGCTCAAGCATGCACTTTAGTCTGGAACTAGGCTTAAGCATTGTCCATGAAACCAGGGGGAAATGTATTTACTGTTACTTTTAAAGTACACTTTAACTTTAATAAACTAAAAAGTAGCTCAATTTAGTCCCTTAAATGTATTCTAGTACATTCATTTTTGCAATACTTGCTATGTGAAGTATACTTGGTATGTATAATTGGACTTGAGTTTTTCTTTTCTTTTTTTTAAAGGGTACAAGTCAGAGATTCTTCATGCATGATGGATTTGTTCATTCTTCGTATTATAATGTTCTTATGTGGTGGATGGTTTTCCAGTTATAAATATGTATGTAGATGTTTAAGCATAAGAAGGCAATTTGACAAGTTTTTGACATTTTGCTGGATAGTGGTGTTAGTACAATTCTGCCGTATTATATTTGCATTGGTTTCTATTGCACTTTCTGTATATAGATTTGTGTCCACTATTCACCAAATATTAAACATTTAAATGAATAATACACTTGAATGGCAAATGGTCTGCTCAGTATGTTCAAGACATTTCTGGGAAAAGGATACGTGCCATAGAAAAAAAAAAAATGGTGTGCATTTGAGACAATGGAACTGACATTTAAGATCAAACATGTACACTACCAGTCAAAAGTTTGGACACACTTTCCTATTCTCTTTGATGGGAAAGTGTGTCCAAACTTTTGACTGGTAGTGTATTTTAGTCTGTTACTAGGCTTAAGCCTTGTCAGTAAAACCGGGCAAATTTGTGGTCTTCTAACTCACACAGGGTTCCCACTCCTTCAGTGACCATTTTCCAGGACATTTAATGTTTTATTACGACTACAGTTTACTGCCATGACTTGACTATAAAAAGTTTTAATATGAGCTCTATTATATGAGCTCTTCCATTATGACCATGTAAGCCTGTTTAAGAAAAGGTAATTGTGACCTTTGTATCTCACTATTCGGACTTTCTCAACATTATGAGTTTACATAATTGTGATTTAGGCCTGGCTTTGCACACATGGCTTAGATTAAACAGGATTAGGCCTTAGTTTAATTAGGACATTTAAGTAGCTTTCATAAACATAACTTAGGAAAAAAGTTATGTGCACCTTGAGACAAAACAATGGCACTGATATATTTTAAAAGAAGTCTATGTAAGATTGTGGCCAAAACTGGTACAGCAATAACTATCTCCTCTCCCCCTCCCCCCTGACTCGAGGTTGCCAGATAGGCTGCAGGATCCGGCAGGAACGTTTGTAGCTGCAGCTGTGGTAACTAGAGCAGATCTGGCAACTCAGATGCCTAAACACTACTGACTTTGTTTTTCAGGACAAGAAGATTTTTCAGGACATTTTACGTTTTCTCACATTTTTCATGTTTTCCAGGCCTGGAAAATTTGTCACCAATTTTCCAGGTTTTCTAGGATGAGTGAACTTTGCAACCTCGATTAAGGGTGATGGATTGTAGTATGATCTCAAAATCAGAACTATCAGACTATTTACTTTATTTTATTTTTCTGGTTTTATAGTGTATACTGATTCATCAGCACATGCTACTCCAGACTTATATCCAATGTAATGTGACAATGATTCAATCATGCTGACATGCTCAGATGCTGCTGCTGCATTTGCACATGAACCAACGGAAGGTTTGTTGCATCTTATTGTAATGTTTATGAGGTTTTTCACACTGCTAATCCTATCTGTACAATTTGTAGCATTCAAAAACTGACTACTGTTACAGAGAAGATTCTCCAAGTAAAAAAAGACTTGGCTATATTAAGCATGTATTAACTATTATATATTTATTGTCATTTCATAATTTTATTTCCCATTCAGGTTTGATGCTCAAATTGTGACACTATATCGCTCACAGCGAAAAGTTACACTGCACCATAAAACATTTTAGTAAATGTAAAAGTAACATCACTTCAATGGTGAGAACCAACTGGGCAGAAGAACAACTCGTTGTCCAAATAAGATTTTAATAAATATTTATTGCAAATCACTGAAATCCACAACATGTGCATACTTTATAACACATGCAACAAAACTATATTCGCCCTTGAAAGACTTTACAACAACAGGAACGGGATAAAGGTAACATCCCAGCCTTGCTACTTTTAATGTCAGACACTTTCTCCATGGAAACGCACACACCCCTTTCCTCTGTGCATGAAGGAAAGAAAACTGATAAAGAGTTGAACACTATTAAACCACATCTCAACATGAGAGACACAAAACATACATTTCCCATTTAGTAAATACAATGTCTAAGAGTCTACAGTCTCCAATATTCAGGAAAATGTTTGAAAAAGGCTTATTAATGTACTTTAAATCTTATTGTTTTTTTGTTTTTTCTCGTATGATACAACTATGAAACTCTGCACAAGTCAAGACGAGAGCTATAGGTACATTGTCAAAAGCCATTTCTATCTTGCATTTAGTAAAGGTTTTAACATCGAAGCGTAACATTAGGTCAGCTAAGATGACATTCTTTAAGACTTTGGTATGGTATGGACTACAAAATAACAGTAAAATGTTCTTCATGCGGACATTATGAATGTTTAAACTGGTCTTGATGGTGCCAGTGATTGCTTCACAAGTTTTCACCCAGTGAAGGTTTCTTATAAGACATTAAACATCACACATTGTAAAAGATAAAAAGAGGGAATGTACAAAGATGAAACAAGTGAAAGATGAAAACTGATTTTCAATAAAAAATATTATGATTATAAATAGCTTTTGTAATAAAGACAAGGATGTAATGGTAACGTGTATGAGCCATGCCATAATTGGGAATGTACAACAGTTCACCTGGGGGGAAACATTGTTCAAATCAAACATAAAGACAGAACACAAACCAATCTTTGAGGTGGCTAAAAATATGAATGAAAACTGGCACAGACTGCAAGACTGATGACAAAATAATTTTGGAAGGTTGTAAAGGTCATGCACACACTGAGGTAATGGTTCCTTGACTTTATTTTGAACATGTCTAACTCTATTATGTGTAGCCTTCACACGTCTATAACTGATGCCATAACGGTGTTTATTCCCTGTGCATGAAAGTTAAAAAAGAACAAATATAATAATAAAATAAGAACAAAAGATTAAGACGAGGACTAATGCTGAAATGAAGTGCTTGTAGTTGTAAATAATGCATTGCCAAATACAGTCAAATACTGTGAAAGCATTGCATTCAAGTGCAAAACAAAGTAAATCAACACAATTAAGACCAGGAACTAATAAACAAGTGGTTCTTATAGTAACTCATGGTTTGCTCAGAAAATGTGAACTATTTTAAACAGCTGATTCATTACAGCGGGACTAAGAAATTGCTGAACACTTGTCACTCCCTGCAAAAGAATCGAAAACCCCACAAATGTAGCAGGACAACCATCATCACTTGGAACGTTATGACTCAAGATAAAATAAGTGCAGCGTTCTGCAAATTGCCGACAGCGGGAATAAGGCAAATTCATGCAAGGCCATGAAACAATGTTTCATGTACGGATATTCACAAACTTATCTTTTTTACATATTTATAGGATTCCATTATACAAACAGTCACATTGAAAATACTCTTCTTTATCAGCAACAGCCATTTCATTCACTCTCTCAGTGATGAAATGTCACAAGTAAACAAACAACACACATTTCAATGAGAACGGGATCATAGGAATGCTAAAGACACTCTATTATCACTTTTTGAGCAGCTTCTTCCATGGCTGCTCTCAGCATTCAATCTGCGATTGTAACTGCCTGCGTAGAGTTAACGTGCGACGATGTAACTGCTGCATTTGCTGCATACGGTCCCTCTGGCGTGCCAAATTCTGCGGCATTGGGTAGCGCTGACACCCGTAAAGAAAGCGGTAGGGAATGCGCACGTGGCACGCTGTGGCACGGCAGCGCGGTTGAGGCATGGGCGGCAGAAGCATCCAGCGTTTCCGCTCGGCACAATAACGGTACGCCTCTTTTCGATACTGCTTATCCACATCGTCACTGTTCTTCCAGCCACCAATCACAAACACATCGTCGCCGAGATAGCAGATGGCTGCTCCCTCAATACTGGTTACTTCTGGGGGAAGACTCTCAAGAATATCATCAGAGATCCTTGCTGTGATCTTCTGCCGAGCTGCATCATCGCGTACGTTGGTATAACTCTTGGGACAGCAGGAAGCTGTGTGGTAGAAGTTAGTTGATGCTACAGCCATTTGAAACAAGCAGTAGTTGTCGATAAGCGGTAAGGAGTCAACTTCCTGCCACTGGCGACTGTCAGTGTCGTAGCGAGTAGTGACCGTCTTTAACCCATCATCGCTGTCTGTATCTACAGGTGTTCGCGCCGTTACGTAAACATATCGATCTTCGACGCTAATGGCCTTGACGTCTCTCAAAATCTTAGGGGCAGATTCTAGGTTGTGCCACTTGTCTTGGTCGGGTTCGTAGACACTCACATCTTTGAAGCCAGGGCTGAAGTTGCCATGACCGCCAATACTATACAGAATATTTTTGATGCAGGTGAGCCCAAAGGAATGCTTTCGTGTGGTGAGGTTGCTCACTTGTTCCCAGGTGTTGCGATTTGGATTGTAGCGCTCCACCGTCTTAGCAAATCCTGGTTCCATGGACCCAGCCACGTATACATGTGTATCAGTGGCAGCAATAGCGTGACCATCCAGGTGGTTATGGATGTGTGGTAAATTGACCCAACGGTCCTCGTATACAAAGTACCCTACGCACTCACTCAGGTAATCTCCTCCTTCAGAGACTCCACCAACCACCATGATAACATCCATGTTTTGGCCAAATCTTGGTTGGAATGTGGCCATGTACGAGGCCCAGAACTCTGTATCTGCAGATTTGAGGTTCTCGAAGCGGATCGCATGACCCTCCACAGCCTCTGACACAAGCTGTAGGCAGGCTGCGTTCTGTGCGACCAGAGGCTCGTTCTTCACCACTCTTGTAAGATAGGTCGGCTTTATCTGTGGCAGCCTGAGGAGACGAAAGAGTTCCTCAAAATACTTCACGCGTTCTTCTGAGTTCTTCTGAACCCATTTGACCACAGCATCAAACAGAACCTCCTCAGAGTCAACTGTTATCTCTGCGTCAGACAGCCAGTCTCTGACCAGGTGGAACGGAAGTGTGTAAAATTCCTCATCCTGAATGACTTTGTGGAAGTTGCGACGAATCATGTCAGCAGCGCGCAAGGCCAGCTGATCCAAAGTGTACATGTGTGCAAGGCTATGGACGGCCACACAGTTGCCCAGGCTGAGCTTCCTCTTGAGAAATTCTCCACAAAAATCCTTCAGTTGCACAAGCAAAAACCTGAGAGTGGAAAAGAAAATACATTCTTTTAGGTCTTACAAAAATCCCACATTACAGGCATAATATTTGACATAATATTTGTTCTAGTAGTCAGCTAGGGCTAGGTTTTGTGACGACATACAGTATTTTGCCATGATATCAAGTGTCTACTGATATATATTATGCTATACTGTTTATATGAAGGTATTTCAGTTGCGCTTGAACGGTCAACATTACAGAACAACGTTAAAATGCCTGTCTTGCCGAGTATTCACAATGTGTCTATAGTGAACATAAAGAGTTGGGAATGAAAATGGATGCGTTTCAGTATATTAGATCCATGCTGCTGTCTTGCCCTAGAGCACTAATGCACTAGGGCTGTGATAAAAATATAGATTTCTTAATCTGATATACTGAACTGATATAGATTCTTAAAAATCCCAAAAAGCGATCTTTCAGTCTTTCTGTGCTTTCAGTGGATGAATGAACAAAACTGCCATCCAGTTTAGATTTCTTAAACTGATATACTGAACTGATATAGATTCTTAAATCCCAAAAAGCGAATGAACAAAACTGCCATCCAATAAATAATTTGATTAAAATAATACACTTTTTGTAATAGTTAGCTTTGTTACTTTTGAAGTCTCAGCTTTCAAATTATGTCAACTTTATGAAGAAATTCAAACAATAAATACCATTTTGTTAGCCTAAAAATCTAGACACACCCTAGAGGTTGCAAATCTAATCTGCTGCGAGTGTAGTCTAGCAACTCTCAATACACTTCTGAGCTGTAAAAACCAAACTCTGGTCAGACCAATCACATTGTGTGTAGAGTCGGTGGGTGGGGCTTAAAATAATGATGGCAGAGTTGTGCTTGCGTGCTATTAGTAAACACAGAAGCTGGCGAACTGTGCTCTTTCGAATCAGCTTTGACCGCGACTCTTCGAAGACTTGGAGTTAATCTTTTCTCTGAGAAAAGAACGGCACTGAAGTCATTCTTAAAAAGGGAATGCGTTTTGCCGACCGGATACGGCGAAAGTTTAATCTATCAAATAGCTCCGCTTCACGTTGCTCTGGTTGGTTGTAGCTAGGGCTGCACGATTAATCCCCTGCAGGGATTAATCGAAATCGAACCGCAATCGCGATTTGGTTTGTGTGCGATTATGAAAGCTCAAAGGCTGCGATTTTAAATGAAATAAATAAATGCCCAGTGTGTTAGCGAAGAGCAGCTCTGTGATCAGGAGTAACGCTGCTCCGTCTGAAAGACTGCGAGTTGCTTATAACGTGCGTTTGAAAAAGCAACAGGAGTCAAACATCTTCACAAACTAGTGAAGCGTGCATAAACCTGTTCAACAAAAGACAACATTTAATAACGTGTTTTACTTCACTTCATATCGTCAGTCGAGTGTTTGTGAGCTGATGTGGCTTCTCATCACAGAGTGAGGCAGACTATGCATTATTTTATAGTATTCTATACAGTGATAAAAGTATATGACAATCAGCACTGCATTATAATATACTTTATTACTATGAAAATACCCTTGACGGCTTGAAGAACTCAAATGCACCATATTTTGCTGCAGTCGTGTTTATTGCCGTCATGTTTAATCAAAGCGTTTATATCTTCTGTTTGCATAAGAGTTTTCCTGAAAATTAATGTCATTACTTCTCTGAGGCAAATGTAGCTTTTCTGCTCAAGGGCGCCTTCTGGCCTTCAGTATGAATCAAAAACGTTCGGTAATGAATAATAAGAAAATAATACTTAATACATTTTAAAACGTAATAAACTTTTAAAAAATTATAAATTTATAGGAGTTTTTTCCCCCCACAGTGGATGCACAAGAGGTTCATATTTCATATTAAAGACATAGACTTTAAGAAATTATATCACAGATAAACAAACACAGATATTTATAATAATATTTTTTACTTTATAATATTTTTCTTACAATAACTCCTTAGGCTTAGACCTTTCTAATGTTTTTAGTCATAGGCTGTCTGCATATTAATAGGTAACCCAGCATTTTTTTTTTGTAAAAAGTTCTGTAAAATATTACAAATAATAATAATAATAAATAATAATAATTAGTATTGGTATTATTATATTTTTATATTTATTCTGACATACTCTATTATTTAATTTATAATTATGAAAATTTTATTGTAATGGTAATATTTCTTATTTGTAAAAATATTTTTAGCAGTAATCATAATAATTATTAGTCATATTAATATATAAACACAAAATGTTATATACACACACACACACTTTTCATTTGTAAAAAATATATAATAATCGCATTTTAAATCAAAATCGCAATTTTACCCAGAATAATCGCAATTATATATTTTCCCCAAATTGTGCAGCCCTAGTTGTAGCGCTATCCTATCGCTTGCAGAGGGAGTTTGAAAGACAACCGTTTATCCCGCCATTGGATTGAGCCCTGTCTATGGTGAGTTTCCAGACCAAACATCTTGATGTGGGTCTGGCTTGTCAGGCTATCATTTTAGCCCCGTTTCCACCAAAATTACCCGGAACAATTTGTACCAGGAACTTTTTTACAGGAACTTTTCTCCCCCCCAGACCTGCAGCTGTCTGCGTTTCGACCGCGATAAAGTTCCGAGAAGATTAGGCAAATTAGTCCGGTGATGTAGGACTGCGCGCGACTGCTCCTCCAAGCCAGTGACGGACAAGGGCTGTCACTTTTTATTCGATATTCGAATATGCATTCGAAGATGACGTGAAATATCCGTAATCGAACTATAAATAAACTATCCGGTTTTTAAAGTGCCATGTAGCGCAATTTTTTTTACTGTCGGTGCGTTTACATGGAGCACTGTAATCAGTTTAAAAGTCCAATCTGAAGGAAAATGCTCCATATAAACACCTCAATCGTAATAAAAATGCCCAAACTGAATGAAATTGTAATCGTTTTGAGATGGGTGGATAAACCTTTTCATGAATCGATCAAACGAAACATTTCACCATGTAAATGACCTGACCGGATTACTTTTGAGTGTGCGTCCTTATGTGACAACAGCGCGCGCCCCACTGAAGAGCACACGTCGTGCTCATGCACCAAGCATGTTGACAAGAGAGGAAAATACATTTTTCTGAGGGATAATCTTTTTATTTCATAAGAAGTTATGAAGATAATGTTGGCATAATGACACTGTCCCTAAGCCTATGTAAGCAAACAATCAACTTCTTCAACTGCGCCTGACATTAGAATTAATTTTTTCTGAGATGATTATTACACTTTACAACAAATGAATAGCTTTTATAAAACCGTATAAGTCCTGGTGGCCGTTGAGAGTTGCTATGGCATCCGTAAACACATTCCAGCTGCTGGAGATGACGGCGTTGTAGATAATCGAATGCATTGCTTGATATTTGATATCCGTTCGAATTAGATTTTTTTCAAAAATGACAGCCCTAGCGGACAGTAATCATTTTTGTGTGTACCGATTGAAAGATTTAGTGGATTTAGTTATTATAAGCTATTTATTTGTTTAAATAATCATCTCAGAAAAAATAATAATTCTTCTGTCAGGCGCAGTTAAAGTAAAAAACTGCCTGGGGCAATATACGCTGTGTCATTACTCCAACATTATCTTCATTATCTTATAACTTACAAAATAAAAAGTTAACCCCTCCGAAAAATTAACTTTCCTCTCTTGTCATGAGTGCGGCGTGTAAGACTTTTAAAAATGCCGAGTTGAACTAAAATGCTGCATGAGCTCAACCAATCAGCATGTTCAGCGCCCAAGTCCCGCCCTCGAAAGTTCCTGAACTTTTTTTTGAAAAAAGTACTACCCCGTGAGCAGGGCCGTTTGGACGGGGAAATATTTACCCGGAACTTCATTTATACCCTGGTTCCTGCGGTCTAAACACACGAAGTACCACCCAAAGTTCCTCGTTCCTGGGTAAAGTTCCTGTGGTGGAAACGGAGCTTTTGATGCTCTTTAATGTGTAGTGCCTGTAAACCTCAGTTCAAGTGAAAATAGGCAACAGTGCAGAGCTCACGTAGACTGATCATCTTTTCCTCTTTACTGCTAGTTATAGCATGAAAAAAAACCCAAATGAACATCCTAAGTTACAATGTACAGAAATCTGTTTCAACCGCAGAAAGGTGCCAATACAACAGCTTGTAAACAATACATCAAGCAGATGGCAAACATTGGGGTCAGAGAGGACCTAAACTATTAAAATATATATACAGATTTACGTAAACACTTTTTTAATCAAGTCTTCAGTTCTTCTTCTGTGTCAGACTAGCTGTCTGACGCAGAGATAACAGTTGACTCTGAGGAGGTTCTGTTTGATGCGGTGGTCAAATGGGTTCAGAAGAACTTAGAAGACCGTGTAAAGTATTTTGAGGAGCTCTTTCGTCTCCTCAGGCTGCCACAGATAAAGCAAAATCAAAATGTAAGTGACTTAATGTTAATTAATTGTTTATGGAATTGTCATATGAAATCAGTGTCATTTTCAGTAGTGATGGTGTTCAGGAAAACAGCACTCTCTTGGTTGTGTTGTGATGTTTTTAAACTGTATTATATGTTATAAAATATAAAAATTTAACATTTTGAATTTTTACTGCAGTATGTGACTGAGTTTCTCTGTGTAAGCAGCGCTTATTTGTTTCCATTTCTCCTCCAGAGGCTGCGCGAGTCTCAGCAGCACAACTGTCAGTTCATTATAAACAGTATATATTATTATCCATTAAATATCCGGACAATCCTTAATCTCAAGCCCTAAAACTGATCAGAAAATGTAACGAAATGTTGTAGAAATGTAGTGGAGTAGAAAGTAAAATATTTGCTGCAAAATGTAATGAAGTAAAAGTCAAAAGTATGCACTATTAATTCTACTTAAGTAAAGTACAGATACGTAAAAAATGTACTTAAGTAAAGTTACGAAGTATTTGTACTTCGTTATTCCACCACTGTGTATAGGGCATTCAAAGTGAATATGATGGCCTCCATTTACTGGTTAGATACAATATAGTTTACACTGAGCGGGTTTTGTCAGTCTTTAATCTCCCAACTGAGAGTCCAACTATGCTATGAATGTTTACATAGTCTTAGTTCTCATGGCCATCTACTGTTGATACCACCTGGGGTACTTTTATCTTCACAGTCAGAAGTGATTGCCTTCACACTTGGTGTGTCCTTCAGATTAGCTCAAGAACAGTGCATAGAGAGCTTCATGGCATGGGTTTCCATAGCAGAGCAGCTGCATCCAAGGATAACATAATGTGCCAAGCGTCTATGCTGTGGTGTAAAGCAGTGTTTCTCAACCGGTGGTTCGCTACCTACTAGCGAGACTTTCTATTTCGTATGTTGAATCATTATTGCCATAACTTTCTAACGCTAATTCTAAACTGTCCTATCACAATACTGTATCACTGCCGCGAACGGATTAAACAAGGTCCTACTCTCTTTACGCAAGCGTTTTACCCCGTTGCTTTGTAACGACAGTGTGCTCGAGATGCCGGAATTCCTTCTGGATTCAAACCAGACACGAATATCCAGAACTCGCAGATCGCACAATGAAGTTTCTCTTGCCATTCAGCACCACCTATCTTTAGCCCCTTTCACACTGCACGTCGGATCCGCAATATTCACATTAATGTGAGTTTAGGGATGGCCCCTTCCTGTTCCAAAATGACCAGTGCTCAAAGCAAGGTTCATAAAGACATGGATGAGCGAGTTTGGTGTGGAGGACCTTGATTGGCTTGCACAGAGTCCTGACCTCAATCAGATAGAACAACCTTGAGATTAGAGTGCAGAGAGAAAGGCCTTCTCGTCCAACATCAGGGCTCAACCTCACAAATGCTCTTCTAGAAGAATGGTAACAAATTCCCATAAACACACTCATAAACCTTGAGGGAAGCATTACCATTACCTTAGATGTTATAGGACTATCCTAAGGATTAATCAAGTCCATGTGCAAAACTTTTGTGAATATAGTGTACACCAGAGCTTAATTTAGTGCAGAAAGCCAAATCTTTTCAACTACATATACCCCTGCGATACCCCTGGATGACAGCATCAATCAAGAAGTTAAAGCTTTACTGCTGGAATGGTTTGCTGAAGTTCACTGAAGTGCCTTGAAATGCACAGCATTATTCGGTGTTGATGTAATTTCCACATCTAGGGCTGTCAATGAATATTCTAAATTTGAATATATTTTCGAATATTTTTTTTAAAACCGAATTTCAAAGGTGAAAATTAATATTCACATTTCTTTAAAAAGTGAAGAAAAAAAAAGCCCTCTGTAGTAGATACGTGGCTGTCTGCTTTACTCATGGGCTTGCTAGAGCATCTGAGGGTTCAGGGACAGGTCGCAGGAGTCACACTGTCAGAGGAAGATGGAAAAAAGTGCAGAGCCCAACTCGACTACAGCAGAGAAAGCAGTTTTAAACCTCCAAAATCTAAAAAGTCATGTCTGGAAGTACTTTGGATTTTGGTCAGTAGGAGGTAAAATTGTTGAGCCGCGAGATAAAGTTGTATGCTATGTAAGATACAGTTAGCATTCCATGCCTCATTTTATTTAACGTTAAACAGAAACATTACTAAAGTGTAGGCTACTGTACTGACTGATGAGATATTGCATAAATAAAGGATAAATGCACTGCTTCCACTGGTTTGAATATTTACCCTTTCATGTCAAAGAAAAGTTCACCGCAACACAGCTCGCTCGGAGCGTTCAATATGCTGTAAAACTTAAATTAATATTAATAATATTCATTTCAATCACTGAATGAAGCCTGCTATATTTGTGAAAAGAGTCACGACCTGAAATTGCTTGCACAAAACACTTGATCAGCACTCAAAGTTAGTCATTTAAACCGTTATGCACAAAGAGCGTGAGCTGAGGGTGAGAGAGGGAGCGAGAGAGAGAGAGAGAGAGTGAGAGAGTGAGGTCTGCGGTCTTGGCCATTAGTTGATTTACTTGTTTTTGTGTAAGTAATACGTTGTCAAATATGTTTAAAATTAAATAGGTTACCTTTAGTAGTTATGTCTCTTTGTATTAATTTGTCCTGTTATTGACAAAATCACCCAGATGTTCGAATACTTCGAATATTCATGTTTTTTTAGAGGGAATATTCAAATGTCATTTTTGAGCAATTTTGACAGCCCTAATAGCATCAGTATCAGTATAGCTTTATTTAATGTCATGTCAACATCTGTGGCTAATAGCCAATACCGTATTGCTTAGATTACAGCTCGGTCAGAGTAAGCTACAGTTTTCTCCTAATCTCTAACAGTTTCACCTAATATCCATTTGAATTTTACACAAGTCTGTGCAGGCCACAAAACATATCAAACCCATTTTGAATTTTATTTTCATGTTCGATATGTTTTGTGGTCTGAACAGACTTGTGCATATAATCTGCTCTGTGTTATCGTATCTCTGGAACGGAGCAAACTGTGTGTGCGCTGCAGAGGTTCACTTGACATTAACGCAAATCCAGACTTCATTAGTCCCAATGTAATGCATATTTACACTGTGTGAATTGTTCTCTATGCCCTATCCGCTTGTTAAGTCGTGACGTAAGGAACGCCGTTTCCGGGTCCAAGCCTCAACTCGTTTCACTTGAGAATGCCATTGACGCCCGTTTATGAGCGTGATTTATTCATATTAAACATCAAACGTTTAAAAAAGTTTAACATTTTAAATACTTACAGTCTACACTCTCTGTGCTCACAGCGTCACATACATTAATATTTTAACGATTTAAAAAAGATGAATCACTGTCTGGCCATCTAGAATTTTGGTATGGAAAAAAAGGTTATGATTATAGCTTTTTTTTGTAGTATCACACCACATTGTGTGTGTATATTAGCACCGTTTGTAGTTTTTCTTGTGGTATAAGATAGAGCGTTTGGACCCGGAAGCGCTGCCGCGTGACGTCAGCCTTAACAACCGGATACAGCGCACTGTGTGCCAATCACCATGTAGAAAATAGTAAATGTGTGAACAAGTGACCAATTTTAGCCGCAGCTTAATCATCTATTTATAATGTAGGGGCCGGGGCGCTTTAGATTCTAGAGAGCATTTGATTGGACAGAAAATCTGATAAAAAGCTAAGTGCAGTGATGTCTTTAAAATCATTGATCCGTATTGGCAGAAGTGAAAGACTAAGTTTTGAATGCTTATCTTCTAAACGCAAATTTTGTAATTGTTTTGGAACATAACCAATTTATAGATAACAATAAAGGGAGTCGCACACCGGACGCAAAGCTCAGCACCTTGTCTCAGGTATCTAACACAGGACGCACACATTATATACGCGTAAGCTCAATTTTAAATCGACTACTGACAGAAGAGCTGCACGATGGGTGTATCTTGTAGCACAGGGTGAAATCAGTATGTAGATTGACAATTTGAGAGAAATATAAATTATATAACAATGTAAATTTTATATAAAACCTTGAAATGGCGTTATGGGGCGTGGCAGGATTTTAAACAACTTCCTCAGTGGTTGCGGACAGGCGTTGAATGCCGCTGCCGGTGTGTGTACACTCATTGAAAACAATGTGTTCGAATTTTAAAAACGTGGCCCCCCAGCCAACAATTTTAGGTTATAAGAACATTTCTCTAGCGTTTCCATTAAGTTATAAAATCGTTTTCTGAATGTTCTAAGAACGTTAAAATGTCCAGTTTGTGAAACGTTGTATTAATGTTCTCATTAGGTTATAAGTACGTTAAATAACGTTCTTATAAGGGTGTGGAGTATGATCAAATAAAATATTCCAGTTTTCTCCTTTAAAGTACTTGCTTATGTTTATTGACATCTTATTCTTTCTTAAAAAAAGGTAAAACCACTTTTATAATTGACTTTTATATTTATATTACATTTATATTTAATACATAATTAGTTTGTATTAATTAAATTGAACCATAATCTAAAAAATGAATCAAATCACAAGCATGTGAATCAAAACTGAATCAAATTTGTATTCAATATCCAGCCCTATAACACACAGATCTAATACTGACACGTTAATTTTCATTCCCAACTCTTTACATTCACGGCAGACGTTCACCTAATATACCTGCTACTGTCCATGTTTATACTATTAATCAAGACAAAGAGAATCACTTTTTGACCAAATAACTTTTGTAGATTTAATAAAACTTTTTTTACATTTAAATTTCTTGAATTTCTTAAATTAAATAAAGCTACTGTAAACATTAAAATGGTAAAGCAGTAGAAGCAGTAAAAATAATATTTATTATTCTTATATTTGTTTTAATGTATTATTTTACAATAAAGATAAAATAAATACAAATATAGTGATATCATGATATGACTTAGTGTGAAAAATGAGGTGTTGTCATGTTGTCCACCCCTATATTCAGCACAAACCTGACTCTACACACCCAGTGTGGCTTTTTGTTAATGCTGTGTTATGTCACCAGAACCAGATATCTTTCTCGTCTTTTTTTTTTTTTCCTGAAAGGACACATGAACCCATTAAGTTCACACACAACCCCACCCTCTCCTTCCTGCAAGCAGCTATACCTACGATGCCAAAAAAGCTAACAGTTACTTGTTTTGATTCTGAAAGCGCCTGTGATGCCCAAATGTCTCAGACATATCTGATGCACAATGTGCATTTGATCATACATACTAACAACGCTGTCTAGGTAGGCAGCAGTGTTTTGACACACAGCTATGATGTCTCTCTCACCTGTCAGCCAGCTCCAGCACCTCATGCACATTGGCGGTGCTCACTCGGATCTCGCCCGTGTACATAAACTGGATTACGCTCTCCACTGTCTCCTGGTCGAGGCCTGCCTCGCTGCTCCACTCCTTCATCTCCACCCGGCGCGTCACAGACTCCGAAAACTGACCACTGAGCAGCGGCGTGAAGTAATCCGTGGCCGCGGCCAGTACTGAGCGGTGGGCGGTGAACTCGAAGCTGTTGGCGGCTCCCGGAGAGCTGCTGAACGCCAGCGTCACGTCACAGAAGAGTCCGAGCTTCCGCTGCTCGTTCTGCCGTCTGGATAGCTCCGAGCAGTGGGTCGCGGATGCGAACTCCTCGGCCTCCTCGGACTCTCCGTCTCCCGATAGAGAGCTCGTCGTGCTCGGACTGCCGGTGTTTCGGCTTGCGTCCTCAGGGTTCGGGGCGGCTGCGGCCATCTCGGTGTCCGCGCTGTCGGTTCGTAAAGTGCGCAGTATTTTGAGGTGGTGGAGCACACTCAAACACACACACTCAAACATAAACAGCGCTCAACATGCACATGCGCACACACACCATACAGCGCAGCAGTTCTGTTGACGTTACAGGAACTGACGCGAGACACGAGGGCCGATCTGGGAACGGATAACTAAAGAAATAGCACCAAAGAAGTATACAAAAACGGTATAAAATGTAGTATGTAATAGGCTTATTATAAAATTACAAAAGGACACAAATAATAGTATTTCTGTTCAATTGCATTAGGTTGTTTACACAATTTCAGTCAACGTCCTGTCCTATTTTTTTTTTTTTTTTTTTTTTACAGTCTATGGTCCTGTCATATAGGTCAAGCTCCACCCATGACATTCAGAGAGGGGGAGGAGCTGGACGTCACTTGTCTCTGAGCGCCACTTATGAAAGACCATATATTTTGGAATGCACATTTTGCTGATATTCATTTGAAAGAAGCATGGTTAAATATACATTTTGTATGTTAAATAAAGTTATGGAAGTACACTTTAAAAATGTAGCCTACACATTGAAGACATGACTCATTTGTTTTACAACTGTGATTTATCTTTAAAATTTGGGTCTGAAGTTAGTTATTTTCTATTTATCCCAAGAAACGTGACTGTAATCCTCTCTAAATGTGTTATATGTTCTTTCTCACACAGAAGCAAAATGTTTGAATATGTGGTGAACATTGCATATTACATCCATCAAATGGATCAGAAAACAAAAATTTAGCAAAATGCATACCTACATCAAATGTATTCCTAACAGATGGAGTCAATGAAGAAAACCTCAAAGTTATTAACAAAAAGAACAGTGAAAGTACGGTGCTCTCAATAGCCCCAACTAGGTGTCCCTTCAACTGATTGCCCACTGCTCCGGGTGTGTGTCCATGGTTAGCAGTGTGTGTTCTCTACTCCTAATGTCACTTCACTTCTTCAGAAATGACAGACGTATTAATGGGAAATACAAGAAAACTGAGAAAAGAGCAATTTTTGGGGGTACAATCTACAAATTAGCCACAATGCAGGACAAAAAGCAAAGGGGTGACACTCTAAAACAGGGTTCCTCAAATCCAGCCCTGGAAGGCGACTGTCCTGCAGTTTAGCTTAAACCATGATCAAACTCACTTGCCTGCAATTTTCTAGTAAATCTGAAGACCTTGACTAGCTTGTTCAGGTGTGTTAGTGTTGGAATTAAACTCTATAGGACAGTGGCCCACCAGGACCGGATTTGGGGAACCCTGCTCTAAAATATCAGGGGCCATATCATACCCTGCGCAACACGACAGCAGATGTCAGGCTGAAACTATAGCAAAGTTTTTGTTGTTGTCCTAGTTTCAGCCTGACACGTTATTTTCACACCCAGCGCCATTTGTTGTTTAAATAGCATGCACTCGCGCCCATCTGTTCGCCCATGGTCTGAAAACGAGGTGTGTTCAGGTGTATTGTTGGTGTGTTGCAATTTTGAGGCAACTAAAAACGTCTGCACCATTGACCAACAAAAACCAAGTCTGAAGTCAATAGCACAATTTTTTTTTGTTATTTAAAGGTTAGTAATATGCACCAATAGGCAGGTGCACAACACATGTACACTCCACACAGGGAGGCGCTGCGGCGCAGCAGCACACAAACATGCCAAATATTAGAAATAAAAGCATTACAGCATTAAATATTAATATTGTT
Organism: Pseudorasbora parva; assembly: GCF_024679245.1. Lineage (NCBI taxonomy): Eukaryota > Metazoa > Chordata > Actinopteri > Cypriniformes > Gobionidae > Pseudorasbora > Pseudorasbora parva. The sequence goes on from NC_090192.1 coordinate 14,864,251, forward strand.
TACATAAAGATAAAAATGACTTCATGCCATAAGGGATAGCCATTACACGCATCAGTAATTATGAATGAAATTGGCTAATTATTTGACCAACTGTGGCAATATATTTAGACTAGTCAGGTTGAGGGTCTATATTCCACTAGGCAAATAGCGAATCCGCCATGGTGCAACTGGCTTTTAAAGGGAATGGGAGATGAGACTCTGATTGGTTTATTGCATTTTACGCCCAAAACACACCCATGACTCATTTAGAGACTATGTACAACTCTTTTGGACCATACGCTTAGCATGAAAACCATTTTTTCTGTCGTTAAACTAGCAAAAGTGGATTCGGACACACCCAAAGTGCACCTGCACTATGCGCTTCAAACAATGCACTCAAATTAATGTTAAATAAAAGACATTTCAGAAACAATAGAGATTTCTGATTGATCATAATTATTGGATACATATTAATTAGTAACATAAAATGGCCTCAAAATACCAAATATTATTGAACAAAAATATACACTCCTGTTCAATTTCTCATTAATGCAATTATCTAATCGACCAATCACATGACAGTTGCTTCAATGCATTTAGGGGTGTGGTCCTGGTCAAGACAATCTCCTGAACTCCAAACTGAATGTCAGAATGGGAAAGAAAGGTGATTTTAGCAATTTTGAGCGTGGCAATGGTTGTTGGTGCCAGACGGGCCGGTCTGAGCATTTCACAATCTGCTCAGTTACTGGGATTTTCACACACAACCATTTCTAGGGTTTACAAAGAATGGTGTGAAAAGGGAAAAACACACAGTATGCGGCAGTCCTGTGGGCGAAAATGCTGTGTTGGTGCTAGAGGTCAGAGGAGAATGGGCCGACTGATTCAAGCCGATAGAAGAGCAACTTTGACTGAAATAACCACTCGTTACAACCGAGGTATGCAGCAAAGCATTTGTGAAGCCACAACACGGCCTTGAGACGGATGGGCTACAACAGCAGAAGACCCCACCATCATCTCCACTACAAAAAGGAAAAAGAGGCTACACAAGCTCACCAAAATTGGACAGATGAAGACTGGAAAAATGTTGCCTGGTCTGATGAGTCTCGATTTCTGTTGAGACATTCAGATGGTAGTCAGAATTTGGCATAAACAGAATGAGAACATGGATCCATCATTCCTTGTTACCACTGTGCAGGCTGCTGGTGGTGGTGTTATGGTGTGGGGGATGTTTTCTTGGCACACTTTAGGCCTCTTAGTGCCAATTGGGCATCATTTAAATACTTACTAGAGCATTGTTTCTGACCCTGTCCATCCCTTTAATAATGGACCACAAAGTGGCAAAAAATGGACCCCACAGTTGCCAGATCTCAACCCAATAGAGCATCTTTCTGGTGGAACGGGAGCTTCGTGCCCTGGATGTGCATCCCACAAATCTCCATCAACTGCAAGAAGCTATCCTATCAATATGGGCCAACATTTCTAAAGAATGCTTTCAGCACCTTGTTGAATCAATGCCACGTAGAATTAAGGAATTTATGAAGACGAAAGGGGGTCAAACACAGTATTAGTATGATGTTCCTAATAATCCTTTAGGTGAGTGTATTATACTGATTTAACAGGAAATAAAAAAATAATAATTTTAGGTGTTCTGTCACTTTTGATTGTGGACTTCCACGTGAACAATACCAGAGGGTTTAACCATTCATTTGAACAATTTTATTTAGCTATCCATTTGTCTTTCAAAATGTAGATTTATAATTTGTTTTACTATTAAAGTTCCTATTTATTTTTGTTGTCTATACTAAAATCAGTTAATTCATTTTAGCCATTTTAGAAAATTCTGACATGTTTGTGTTGGCTTCATTATGTTTTGCAATAAACCCATGACCAGGGTTGAGTCCTGCACAAAATAACATTATACAACACAAATAACCAATAAAGAACTTTATTCTCAAAAATACCATCATTTTGCACATAAAAACAATAGAAGCGGATTTAGTTTTACTTTTCCCAAATAGTGATTAATGTGCCCTTAGCAGTTTGCTTACTGAAGGTTCAGTGTTAAAAGACTTAAATTTTCTTTAGATCAGTGGGAAGTCATGTATGAACATGCTTCCCCAATATTTTAGACAAATAAAAACACAAATATGTGTAATTTCTCTAATCTAATTCTAAAGTGCATTTAGATCTTATTACAAACTGTGTTGAGACATAACAGGTAATACTTGAGAGTATGCAGTAGAATTTGCGTTGTGGTGTCTTCAGACTATTATAACTCACAGCCTCAAGACCCATAAATGACACAGCATTTGTTCATTTTAACCAGAGCAAAGGAAGGGTAATGGTAGTGTTAGTTATGTAAGATGTCCAATAGCATTGTGCCATACACATTTAAGAGGTTTGCTTTAGAAGCAGCTATTTTATAAATTAAATTGAGAATTCTCATGCTTTGCAAAAAAGTGACCCACTCCTCTCAGTATTTTGCTAGTCTATCTCTTTGGTTATGAATGAATAATTTACCCCCTCCCTTTTCCACTATGGTAAGGTAATAAAATAGACATATGTTTCCATAATATCCAAAATACTGATTGGTTCCAGGTTTACATAGACATGTGCTCGGGAAGTACATAGGAGATATCATCCCACGGGTGGCGGTAGAGACCCTGCTTCAGACGTTTCTGGTCCAGATAGTGACCTGTGGGATTGACAGTGAAAACAAATTTAAAAAAAAAATCTAAAACATAAAAATGTAACTTTATTTACATACCCGGACCCACACAAATTATACACACTCCCCCAAAGCTGCAATTTTCACACAAATATATTTGTATTTTGGTGTCCAAATAAAAATTCAAATAACTCACAGCTGTTCACGTCCTCATACTCATACTTATAGTACTTAGTGGGATATTAGATGTAATCAAGTGTGTGCTAGCTACATTCAACTGTATTAGATGTCTTTTGTTTATTGTTTAGATTATTCTTGCATTATTAATACGTGAACTGTTAATTATAGACATTTTTGTAACAAATATATAATGACATAACTACATTTTACAGCTAAAGCCACATAAGTGTTTCTGTGTGATGTTGCAGTGGTCAGGTAGTAAAAGTCAGAGCTCTCCTTAAATTTAGTTTACTAGTTGTAATTACTTGTTCTACGAGGACGTGAATGCTTTTTACAAGTCAGAATCTCATAATTATGGTAATTCCAACATGCCATGAAAGCACCTTCTTAAATTTTAAATCTGGGTGGGAATGTAAGTGTATGAACAGTGAAGGGTGATTCAGTGGTTTACCGATGAAACCAATGCTGCGTCCCAGAACGAATATTCCATTGAGAGTACCGATCTCAATGAACTCATCTGCCTCATCCCTGCAACACATAATCAGCTCTCATAAACACACTCAATTTAGATATGTGATCTGTACAATGAAATTCAATGAATGTTTATTAACTACAACTCCTATTTACAATAAAGTTATTTAATGAATTTATTGGGTTGTTTCAAATAATCAACATAACACTAGCTAATATAATACATATTACTACAAATGTGGACAAGTACTCTGAAGTGACACTGAAGTGATTCAATTAAGAATTTTTGAGAACTTATGCATTTTTTAAAAGAATTGCACAGGAACAAAGCTGCAGTCTGTAAGTTTTGCCTCTTTGTCGCCATCTCTGTTTGAAACCTGCCATTGCAGTTATTTGCAGAATTTTCATCTTTGCGTGGGTTGTGCATCGGCACGGCTCCTCGTCATGGATGACTCTAATGTTTTGAGGAGTATGTGTGGCTGGAGTATGTGTCGGTCACTCTTCGAACCATTGTAGATACTGTACTTCGGAATCACAGACTCTACGTCTTGGAGTATGACATGTGCAGAATGAGACCTGGCATTGTCTTGATTCCCCAAGAAAGATGTCATCTTAATACGATTAAATGTCTTTGTACAATCCCAATATACACCCCGACATTGATGGTCCCTTCACACATATGCAAGTCACCCATACCGTTTGTAATGATGCACCCCCATAAAATGACTTTGCTTTTGCACCTGTGGCTGATGAAAGTCTGGACAGTCCCTTTCATTTTTAGGGAATGATTAGTCCAATCCATAATACATTTAAATACAATACTCTTCTTGACTCACCGTGTGAATCCACCACATGTTCTTAGTAGGTCGACAAAAGCCACACCAATAAAACCATCAACGTTAAGAATAAGGTTGGGTTTCTGCAAAAGAGATTTTAATATCAGCATCATGAGGAGAAATAGAATACAAAATAAACATGCATTAAAGGAAGTGTATGTAAGATTGTGGCCAAAACTGGTACTGCACTTTCAAATAACTGTAGAGGTGTTTCCCCTTTCCCCTTCCCCCTGACTCGAGGTTGCCAGATAAGCTGCAGGATCCGGCAGGAACATTTGTAGCTGCAGCTGTGGTAACTAGAGCAGATCTGGCAACCCGGATGCCGAAACACTACTGACTTTGTGATTGGTAGATAGGTGGAGGGTGGAGCTTCAGGCCAAAACACAACATGTCAACATCAACATCAGTTGAGGGCTGCAACAACAACTTTTAAATGACAATATCCTGGCCGGACAACTTTTGTCAGTGATATAAGTTTTTGAAATTAACCTGATTTCTTAATGTCTAGTGGCATATCAGGGCCCTTTTAGGATTTATTAAAATACATTTCTTACATACAGTTCCTTTAAAATGGCATGAGTAATAACGTCACCTTTGAGGTGGTGATCTTCTCTACATCGAGAGCATAGTCCAGTAACTGTGTTGATGGGAAATGCTGCTTTACATAGTCCTTCAGGATCTGCACCCTCATATCGGGGTTATTGATCTGTCACCAAAAGAAAACATCATGAATGAACCTTTAAAACATATTTAAAGCTGCATGTATAGAAAGAGAATAAGAGCTGCGAGTATAAAAAAATATATTAAAAAATTCAAATAATTTAAACTTTTATTATGTCTTTATGCACTTTTTGAAGCTTGAAAATGTTGATTGCGTTGATTTTGTTGATTGGACAACAACTATGAGAGAATATGATGAACAGCTTTGTTTTCAAAAGATGAATGGAAGTCTTATTGGAATGACAATGACATAAGTGTGATTCAATTTTCAGTTTTGGGTGAACAGACCCATTAAGTCCCACCACATGACATTTTAATGATCCAGTCAAGGAAATGTCCTTCATCATTCAAAATATTTATATTTTAAGAGGCTTACTGACCATGACAGTCATGAGAGTATGCAGGGATTCTCTGACAATTTCCTGTTTTGTTTTGTTTTACTTATTTGTTGACTGTGAATATTATTTGGCAGACAAAGGTTTTTCAAATTAGTAAAGCTGATCAGTAAATCAGCTTTTGTTTTCTAAGAAATGCTAATAAAATATTATGCCAAACATACAACTTAATTCCTTTAATGACATGTTCCCCCTTCATTATGATACAAGGACAGATGTATTGCCCTGAAATTATTTTTTTTTTAACTCAAGCTGGCCTCATTTGACCTTCTTCTTAGGCTTCAGATGACATTACGGTAACAGACCCTTAATTGGTTCTTATTTCTCCGGTTTGGATTTGTTTAAGGGACTCACCATCTTCACAAAGTACCTCCATAAATGGAATGGAAGACGGTGTTCCTCACTTTCACATTCAGAATACCTGGTGATGCCTTTTTGGGTTGACCAACTGTCTACTGGCTTCAATTTTTGTGTGTTGCTCACACAAAGCTATTGTTTGACTTGAGCTGTAAGAACTGCTTGTATGATGCATATTTTGGTTTATGGAATTTTTCCTTTAAACACTAAGGGCCAGAGCCTGCACCAGCACAAACTTAAAGCCAAAACCCAACTTTTGGATTTAAAAAACTACTGTCAGGATTTAAAAAAAAACAGAGAACAATTAGCATTGAAAAGGAGTGAACAGTTATTTTTGTGGCTGATATTTGTGCATTGTTATTAGATCAATCACAGAACTCCCATCTGCCTTTATGGGATTGCGGTTTCACGCTTATTTGTCTTGTTTACTAAATCTGGCCCTAAAAATCAAGTATTCCCTAGAAAACATTTTAGGTTATGACTGCAACCATGGCTCCCAGAGAAGGTGAACGAGACATTGCCACTGCATAGAAAATAAAATAATTCTCTACTAAATAGTATGCGAAAAACACTACGCCAACAAAGTAGTATGTCCAAATTCATATTATTCAAAAAACAGTAGGCGAAAAGTCCCCAGATTACCTACTACTTCCGGCAAGATTCTGAAGTGCGCATTTGATGGACACATTACTATCCCATGAGACCACGGGAGAGGATTCATGAATGGAGGTGATGTGAAGCAACTGCCCTACTTTATCCCTTCTTTGATATCTAACCAGAGTTGGGGAGAGAAGTGAAAGAAGTAGAGGGAAAATAGTGCCCATCTAGTACATTCACCTACCATCAACCCTCAGGGCCATCTAAAGGGGAGATATGTCCCTTGTCATTACTCAGACAGGAAGGCAAATAAGAGAAGCTATAAGTCTCATCCGCAAACTCCAACATATTCCACATACTCCAAACCCAATGAGGCCGCAGGGGAGCTATGCCCTACTTAAAACTCAACCACCGAGCAGCTCAACCACAGAGGCCTTTACAATACGCACCCAAAGGGGAGAATAAATCATTACATCAAGACCCAACAGTGGTTGGGGAGGGTGGTAATGAAGTAGGGGAAAGTAATTGCCCTACATACTCCATTCACTCTGCATCCACCCTAAGGGGGTACCTTCCAAACAAGCATCAACAGGGGAGCGTACAATTTTACTTTAAAGGTCCCGTTCTTCGCGTGTTTTCGAAGCTTTGATTATGTTTACAGTGTGCAATATAACATGAGTTCATGTTTCACATGTAAAAAAACACAGTATTATTACACGTGAATTGTTTTTTTTAAGTTTTTTTCACACAATTTACTTATCTGTACAGCGCTGTTTCCTCTGTCCTAAAAACGGCTTGATGATTTCCTTGTTCTATGAAGTCCCTCCTTCAGAAACATGTAACGAGTTCTGATTGGGCCAACGCTTCCCGTGTTGTGATTGGACAGCAGCTTAGCGCACTTTGCCCGGAAAGGTCCCGCCACTTACCATAACTGGGAGATCTAAGCGCTGAATGCGCGCTCTTCTCTACGTGGGAGAGCAACAAGACCACGCCCTCGATTTTGCGTGTACTTTTGGGCAGAGGGTTAGTCAACAAACGGTTCTAGTGATGTCATTCATGCAAGGAAGTGCAGGGGTGTAGTCCAAACCGGCCATTCGCTTTGAAAGGGAACTTCTTAAAATATCTCGCTTGGCATTGAACTTTGAGCTTTATAATTTTACAGGTATTATTTATGCTCTAACAGCAACATTACACACTAAGTCTGAAAGATGGAACTCGCGAAGAACAGGACCTTTAAACCCTAACAAAATATAGCTCAATACAGGGAAAATGTAAAAGGGAACAGACTACTGCATGTGTAAGTGTTAGTGCTCTGTGAAAAGCGTCATTGATGTATGTATATTTACAACATGTTTGTACAACATGAAAAAATTTCAATCAAGCTCTGCTCGGTACGCATATGAAACAGGCGACAGAGAGAGCGGTTTCAGATCCTTGTTTTGCCAAATAACCTGCTCTAGTCCTGAGCCAATTTGGCCATGGTTGCTATCCACAGGAGGATGCCCTGTAGGGTCAGAACATCAAAGACCTCTACAATCTATCAATCTGTCCCTGGACCAAGGCCTCAGAGGAGCATACTGACCCACAGCATTACTCTAGACTAGAAAAGATAGCAGAATGCAAACAAAGATTTTTTTCTTTCTCCTTATTACAGATGCATCTATATTGTAACTATAGCAACCAATTTCATTGGCCATGTGTTTAGTGGCATGGATGGCTAGATCTGCCCCACGAGAGACAACCTTCACCAGTGAGATTTATCAATCACATTCTTCAGAATTAGACAGTCCACATTAATCAGTTTCTTTTCTTCCTGTTTTTGAGATTAGAAATTGACATGAAAGTGTTAGAGCTAGCAGGAGTTCCCAAAGGGAAATGACTTCCCGTCCTAGGCGCGCTAAACTCTCATCCCTCAAAAGAGCCAACCCTAGGTGGAGCCGAATGTGCTTGTGCAAACGCTGACTACTATCTCTCGGGAGAGAATCAAGGAAAAAAGTAAGCTTCTTACTAGTCTCTCTCAATCATATGCTAATCATAATGAGCGCATCCAGCTCAAACGCACTCTACTAGTAGTGTTTTGTCTTATAAACAAACAAACAAACAAGCGACAAAAATAGTGTCCCATTTATTCACATGGGCGTATGACATCATGAACTGCGGTCTGCCAATGGTTTTCTGGCGTGTTCACACATGCTTCAGACACCGACCTCACCGATGCTGTTCCTAATGGTGTCATTCCAAGACCCAGTATTGAGTTCTACTTCGAAAGGGAACTAAACATTACGTAACATGTAATAATACATTACGATTCATGTTTTGGTGTAAAATTATTTTTTGACATAAGTAATCTGGTCTCATGTGGTGTGTTTCTCTCTGTATTTGCATGTATTTACTGATTTGACTCGATGCCCGATGCCCATAATAAGCATGCCATCTTTCTTCATCTTGTTGACAAACTCCATTGGTAGCAGGCCGCTGTCAAATGCTTTACTGAACTGTTTAGCAGCTGCGTCCAGAGCGCCACCGAATCTATCTCCCTGCAAAACAGGAACAAACTATTTAGTCTCAGCTTAAATACAACATTCTTTTTTATTATTATTATATTTCTTAACTATTTCTTATCATATCAGTGTTAAATATCATATAAAATAATTATTAAATATATAATGAAGTGTTTTCTAAATATTTAATGATTTTGATATTACTTATAAATCAACAACCGATATCAGCTAAATCAAATATGGCCGGGCTCTGTTGGCTCGTATTTCATATTTGATATGAGGTTGCTGAACTCTTACATTTACATTTAATCATTTAGCAGACGCTTTTATCCAAAGCGACTTACAAAGTCTTGTTTTTGTCAGACTGTAGCAGAACCAGTTTAGTTAGTAAAGCAGAAGTTGTGTGTACAGTGGCTGATCTTACTATTGTCAGAAGTCCAGAGGTCAGACTGGACACCAGGTCTTTACCGGCACGAGCGCACACAATGGTGTTATGAGCACCAGATACAGCCGGCCCATGATCCGCAGTCACCATCAAACACATCTCAATGAACTGACATGCGTAACGTGGTAATCTATTAAATACACACATGCACTCATGTTTCTAGGTCAGAACTTTATGCAAGTAGACAAATACTCGATCAATGTATTTCAATAGGAATAGAAATATTTACATAATAAAGGATTTTTATGCTACAAACCTCCTCTGGAACCACAGCAGGCCCAGCACTCCTCCGAGGCCCATTTCCTCTTTGAACACCTCTGTGATGGGCATACCAGCATATATGAGCTCCTGGCCCCTTTCATCACAGATACTAGTCATGAACGATGCAGGTTTTCGAATCAACCCCAGCTCCTAAAACACACACACAGACCAGCTCAGATACAGCTTGAAAATTAACTAAATAACTTCTATGTATTTTAGCTATTTTTGTGTCCTTAATATTATAATGATTCAAGAGACATGCAGGGTTTCTTTTTAAATTTTCCACATCTGTTCAAAGCTCATTTCTAAAAATCGGACCAATATGAAATCATTATGAGCATTCAGAGGAAGTCAACTGTATGACCTCCTTATTTAGGGGAGAGTTGCTGTTCTGTATTTGTTGTTCTGGAACAATTAGTGTTATTAAATAAAGAATTGAGTGAAATAATTGCTCACACAATAGCCCCTTTCACACATATACTCTTTACTGGTAAATTACCATTGTGAGATCATGTGTGGCATTTTCTTGGTACGTGAATATGTAACATTACCAGTAAATTACAGGTATGATGCTAACTGGAAAAGTCCTGGTCATTTTATGGTAATTTAGTGGGATTGCTGTGTCTAAGAGGCTAATGAATTCTTTCAGCTACTACATACCCTGAAGCACTTGTGCTAAAAGGTTCTGGCAGACTTTACTTGGGTTAAGTGCGGAAAAGCTGAAAACTCCTCAGTTTGAGTATTGAAAAAGATGCAAAATGAAAACGGATCATCTGCGCAACTCGATTTACAGATTAGCCTAGACTTTGTTTCATAAAAATAGTTGGATGGAAACCTAGCAACAGTTAGACATTTTAGATTTTTTGGGAACTGTAAGGACTTTAATTATTCAGATTTAATTATATGAACAACTGAATAGAGTTGCTGGAAACAACTGAGTATTTTAGTACAGTAATCCCTCCTCAACTGTTAACATAATCAAACAATGAAAACTGTCCAATAAAATGATTTTCAGGTTTTTATTTTAATTTATTTTATCTGGCATGGAACTAATTTCTCATTCCCTACTCTCCCTCTAGAGTTCTTAGGTCCTCGGACCAAAAGTTCTTAAAGGTCCCTCGCTGTAATTTTAAAACGAGAGGAGAGCGCGCTTTTTCCGTGGTAGGTCCGAAACTTTGAAATAGTCTCCCACTTCATGTGAGGTTAGCTCCTTCAGTTGAAGTTTTTAAGTCGTATTTAAAAACATATTTATTTTCTTTAGCTTTTGAATGCTGAGTTTGCTTGGGTATATGCTACGTTGAATTTTGTTTTAATGTTTTTAATTTATCTCTGTAAAGCACTTTGGGGCAACGGCTGTTGTTTAAAAATGTGCTATATAAATAAAGTTGCTTGCTTGCTTGCTTGCTAATTCTGAATGAGTTTGGAAACATTACATTTTTTATTTTTTTATTAAATAAGTCTCTTCTGCTCACCAAGGCTGCATTTATTTAATCAAAAACACTGTGAAACAGTAATATTGTGAAATATCATTAATATTTAAAATAATTGTTTTCTACTTTAATACATTAAAAAAAAAAAAATTGTTGCATTTTTACATTTTTCTGCATAATTACTCCAGTCTCAGTGTCACATGATCCTTTGGAAATCGCTCAAATAATACCCTAATATTTATTTTTTTGCTTTAATTTGCTTATTAATATTTTTGTGGAAACAATTACACCATTTCAACATTTTTGGTAAGATTAAAATAAGTGAGATATTAGTACTTTTATTCATCAAGGATACATTAAATTGATCAAAAGTGTCAGTGAAGACATTTATAATGTTACACAATATTTATATTTAATAAATTAAATAAATGCTGCTTTTTAAATTTTCTATTCAACAAATAATACTAAACAAAGTATCACCATTTCCACAATATTAAACAGAACAACTGTTTTCAACATTGATAATAATAAGAAATGTTACCTGAGCACCAAATCAGCATATTAGAATAATTTCTGAGAGATCATGTGACACTGAAGACTGAAATAATGATGCTGAAAATTCAGCTGTCATCACAAAAATAAATGACATTCTAAAATATATTCAAATAGAAAACAATTATTTTAATTAGTAATATTACTGTTTTTACTGTATATACAGCCTTAGTGAACTTCTTTCAAAAACATGTCATTTTCCAAACTTTTAACAGGTACTGTCCATAATACTACAAACAAAAGCATATCTCACAACTGGTAAGAATTAATAATGACTGATTTCAGTCAAAGAACAGCTTGATGTACAGAAACAAGGTAATAATGCAGGTCTTACTCTGGCCCAGGAGTAATCCATCGGGACGGTAGGAGGAGGAACTTCCTGTGCTGGAACAATGATTCCATTTGTGACAAGGTCATCATACACAAACCTTCCCAAAAAAACAGAGAAAATTAACAACATAGTCGAAGCATTAAAAGGTTAATGACGGTATGTATTAAGGTTGCTATATTTACACAATTTAACATTTATCTGAAAAAAAAGATAATAAAAATATTATAAAAAAATAAATAAAATAAAAATCGGATGATCTGTCATTTTCTTCTATTAAATTTAGATAAGACTGAGGTATTACTTATCGGACCAAAAACCTGTACACAGAATCTCTTAGAGTACAATTTGAATTCATAAAACAAGAAATGCAAAAAGTATAGGAAGGAGTGTAAAATCTGTGTCTCTGTGCTCTCGGACCGTCCGACTCACAAAAGATATTAAGCCATGGCACTCTGGTTTATGAAAGTATAGAAAGCCTTTATTTCATAGTGGCTTAAGCATTAAAAACAAGTAGAAAACATGCACACCAATGCATTGTGGCTGACAAGCCTTTATCATTTGCATTTAGACTGATGTACTGTAACTTCATCCTGGGTGTTATATTAGACGGCAGTCAGGGTTCAGACTCGCTCTCCCAGTTTAAATATAAATTATAGAAACTTCTCTTTAGCCAAGCATTCACATAATGCATGTCATAACATTGTACTCCAGTTATATCAGAACAAATGCACATGATTATCTTTGCTTAATATTATGAACAGTGTTTAGAGAGTATGTCAGCTTTAGACCCAGCCTCTTATGAAGATTTTAGATGCCCCAGCACTTGTGAAGAGATGACTAACTCCTGACAGGACTTTAGATGACGCTAACTCCAATCAACATACACCACTGCTAAATTTTCTATCTATCCAAATCATTTTGTTAACAACATGTATTCATTACTTAAATGAGCTTATTGTATCTGCCTTAAATGAATACATTGTTAATACCAACAAACCAAATTAATAATGCAAGACTGAATGTACAAATTAAATAACCATTTAACATAATAATGTATCATTACTGCTTATACTTTAAATGCTGGATTTTAGCGAAGGTCAAACAATTATCTGTATTTAATGTTTTTTTTTTTTTTTTTTCAGATCCTGCCCAATAACTACTGTCCTACAAACAATGGTCATATTATATGGGCTTAAATTCCCGCCCATTCAATTGCAGTCAAGCATACAAAAATAATAAGCACGAATCAAAATTTTAAAAACACACGTGAAAATGTAACGCACAAAACTGAAAAATCAATGCAGAATCACAAACAATGCGGTCATAGAAATACAAATAATAAGCGTGAGTCAAACATTTAAACAAGTTTAAAATTATTTTATTATTATTTGCTGAATTGCTCAAAACTGAATAATGAATTCAAAATTATCTGAATCGCACACAAAATCATGTTTTCTGCTCTTATTTTCATTTTTTGTATGTCTGTGCTCTTTTCTCCTTTGCTTGTTTCGACATTCTGCGCTTGCGTTTCCAAATGTTGCAGTTTGAGTTTCATGTAAATTAGGGGCGTGTCTTAGCATCACCATTGGTCCACTAGTTCTAGATTGGCAGCTCATCCCATAGCCAATCAATGGAAGAGGGAAGTGGACGTCACAGAGACTCGTACCGATCAGTTCAGCCAGCCGCTGTTGACTTCAGCTACGAGTAGGCTATAACACGCTCTCTATCACTGTATCGGCAAGGACATGCATTATTTTATTGTTATGAATATAATCTTAGGAATCTATTATTTTGTATTATAGATGTTTAGGGGGTTTCTCACAATTAAAGCAGTCAAATGAGTGTGTTCATGACTGGGTGCTTATACTGCCTCACGTGCTCTCAGAGTTTCCTAGGTAAAAATTGAAACTTGAATGCAATGATCTCCTAATCACGACTTCAGAAGTCAGATTTATAAAAATGTCCGATAGCATATGAAGGCAGCATTACTGACGCTTGGCTGGCCGCTCAGTTCAACTATAGAGAGAATTCTCTTAAAACCTATTTAAATAAAAGGGTTATTGAGCTGTTTACACTGTCCTATACAATAAACGAGTATGTACAGCGACAGGAAATGTAAATGAATGCAAAAAGTGAGAAAAGACTGAGAAAATTAATGAAGTAACTACAAACAAGTTTAAACTCTGTTTTCATTTTGATATACATTTAAATTAATAGGCCTATTCCAGTTTCATTAATGGCATATGCACTAAAATGACAAAGTCATTACTCAGAATTTAAACACAAATTATGTGAATTTAGATGTAGATTTTGTTAATTTTTCCCTGTGACACGCTGATTTAATGACAGAGATTCAGTACTTCCTCCACCACTGGTGTTAGAGAACTCGGCTGGCTGAACTGAGCGGCCAAGCGTCGGTAAGCACCCAATCATGATTACGCTCATTTGACTGCTTTAATTGTGAGAAAACCCCCTAAAATGTCTATCATACAAAAGAATAGATTCCTAAGATTATATTCATAACAATAAAATAATGCATGTCCTTGCCGATACAGTGATAGAGAGCGCGTCAACAGCGGCTGGCTGAACTGATCGGTACGAGTCTCTGTGACGTCAACTTCCCTCTTCCATTGATTGGCTACGGGATGAGCTGTCAATCTAGAACTAGTGGACCAATGGTGATGCTAAGACACGCCCCTAATTTACATGAAACTCGAACTGCAACATTTGGAAACGCAAGCGCAGAATGTCGAAACAAGCAAAGGAGAAAAGAGCACAGACATACAAAAAATGAAAATAAGAGCAGAAAACATGATTTTGTGTGCGATTCAGATAATTTTGAATTCATGATTCAGTTGAGCAATATAATTTTAAACTTGTTTAATGTTCGACTCACGCTTATTATTTGTATTTCTATGACCGCATTGTTTGTGATTCTGCATTGATTTTTCAGTTTTGTGCGTTATATTTTCACGTGTTTTTAAAATTTTGATTCAGGCTTATTTTTTTATGATTAACTGCAATTCAATGGGCGGGAATTTGAGCCCATAATATTGAAGGCTGAAAATAAGCATAGTGAATGTAACCATTTAGTCTATGATGTGCAAAAAGGGGTCAAAAACATTACATTCTAACACTTCAACATTACAATCTAAAAACAAAATAATGCTTTTTAAAACAGAAGGTAAATTATGTTATTATATTAATGAAAAACTAATAATGAAAATAAATTAAAACAAAAGCACAGACTAATTATTAGGCTTTTGATTACCCTACAATGTCACTTTACAGTTACTGCTATCATAAAAAATTCTACATAGGGCACAATTTATGTTCACCAGGAACAACTACACTGTAAAACATTATTTAGAAAAAAAGTTACCTGGTTCATTGAAATTAAAATTTTCAGTTAATACAATGAATTTTTTTTAAGATTCGACAACCTTTATTAAAATATTATGAAAATATTTTGTAAGCATATTGGGTAATTGTGTGTGTTTTATTTCTGATGATGCAGTGAAACATGCCAAATAGTGCTATTTTCATGATTTATCAATTTTTTTATGTGGTTCAGATACAATAATATTTTGAGTTTCTATTTATTTCATTGTATCAACTCAAATTTTTAATTTCAATAAACTCAAAATTTGAAGGCAACCAGGTAACTTACTTTTTTAAGTTAAACCAACAAAAACCAACATTTTTTTTTTTTTACAGTGTATTCAACAAATATTCAACAACAAACATTTTATACCATTCCTTCACATAAGTTTGAGCTTGAGAGGGCTCATCTAGTCGTGACAGCAAAATGGATATATTAACTTGACTTTCTAACATTTACAGATGGAGAATATGTCTGTGAAATGTAAGTTATGCACTAAAATGTAAGTTATACACTGAAATTATTGTATGTCACTTCAGCTTAAAGTTTGCTAGTTAAGTTATGTTTGTTCTCACCAATTTTTTCACAAGGTAAGGTTACGCATGATGACGAAAGCAAGTTAGTGCTAACCCTCCCGGAACCCATAGAGATTGTATTGCAGCAGTGTATGCATTTAGATAAAAAATGTCTTGCCGATTTTCAGCCAGAGTGAAATCGCCCAAGAAGGAGCGGTACTCCACAGAACGTGACTTGATGCTGATTAGACTATATATCCAGAGGCAGAACAGTTTGGAATAGTGACAGGTAGCATGAGAATGTGATTGAAAAATCTGTCCCTTTTGCACTTTGGTTGTGCGTTGCCCTATCGCTTTTAATGAAGAAACCGCCCCCTGGTAAGCTAACTGTGTGCTTTGTATTTGTACTTAGACACAGTCACCTCTGATAACAGATCACGCTAAATTGTAATGTAGACATGCATTTTCTGTAAAACTGCTTTTGAAATGATATATATTGTGAAAAATGCTATACAAATAAAAGAATGTGGATATATTTGGGTCAAATGCTTCCTTCTCTTACTTACTTGATGACATCACCCAGTTCATCAAAGCTGTTGGGCACAAATGCACCTGCTTCCCGCAGTGCTTGATTTTTGGCCACAGCAGTCTCTGACACTTGATTTGCACATGCTCCAGCATGGCCAAACTGCACCTAAAACATTTAATTTAACACAATACTGTGTTAACAGTTAATATGATTAAAGGCTTAGTTCACCCAAAAATGAAAATTATGTCATTAATGACCCTAATGTGGCGTTCCACACCCGTAAGACCTCCGTTCATCTTCGGAACACAGTTTAATATATTTTATATATAGTTCGAGAGCTTTTCTATTCCTCCAATGAAAGTGTATGCACACTATACTGTCCATTTTTCTGTCTAGAAAGGTAATAAAAACATCATTAAAGTAGTCCATATGTGACATCACTTAGTTAATTAGAATCTCTTGAAGCATCGAAAATACATTTTGGTCCAAAACTAACAAAAAATACGACTTTATTCAGTATTATCATCTCTTCCGTGTTTGTTTTCAAAATGTCAAACTGCCAAACTGCTGAAATTAATTCCCATTTCTTATGGGAATGCTTAATATGCTTTCGAATGCCTTCTTTGCATTTTAAGTATGGAGAACCACATGAGCTAAGGGTGCCAAATGAGCCAGGGCCAATATGCAAAAGTAACTCTAAAGCCATGCAAAAGATGTACCTCAGATGAGAACATGGTGGCACATGTTCCAATACACCAGCACACGACTGGTTTAGTGATTCTGCCATCTACAATGCCCTGGCAGATGTTATACTCCTCTGTGCCTCCGATCTAAAAGACAGCAGATATAATATCATCAGAATTACAGTGCCTACTCAACTCTTCTATTACTTTCATAAGTAACAGAATAGTTGTGATTAAAAAAAAAGTAGCCAGAACAGAGCATCAGTGGATTCTACATGAACATAGTAACAAATCTGTCCATTTTTGCAGACCTTAAAGCAGCACCAGGTAACTTTTCAACCTTCATAATATATTTTCAAGAATCTTGTGATGATACATCGACTTACAATAGGTTGAATGACACGTCTGCCATAGCTTGATGGGGTCTGTATCATTTTTAATCGTACTTTTAAACTTCGGGTTTTGGGTAGTAACCCGAGAACAAAAAGAACTTCAAAATTTGACTGCTTTACGGCATATGCGTCACTTCCACCAACACCCACACTTCCTTAAATTCGGAAGTGCGAGCCCAACTTTGTTCGTCGGATAATATAGTCATGTCCGAAGCAGCACAGACAAATAAGAAAGAAAAGGTTTTGTTGGAGGAAAGCAATAAGAGGAAACGAAAAAGTGATGGGATTAAAGCCAGGACGAGGATCAACATTGGTCCAGCGTTTGCTCGTAGGCGTGAGCTGAAGGAGGCGTGCCCGACCGATGCTGTCCTGCTATATTCATATGACATGCTGAAACATATGCCACTGACTGTACCTGGGATGAAGACATTTCACACGCGCCGCCAGAAGAACACCTGCATGTGAACTCCTCCTGCAGTGTTCAGGGTAAGTTAACTGTTAGTGCTGCACCAACCAGCGGGGACGCTTTTATGAAGTTATTTGGCCCGCCCCGCACCACTGTATATATTTTTACAATCTGCCCCGCACCCGCGACCATTAAATAGACATACAGGTCCGCGGGTTATGAGACGACCCGTGCATTACTAGTTCAGGGCTATCAGGGTTGTCATGTCAACAAATGTACGCGCGATGGCTTCCCCTGTTGAATGATGACAGCTTATGACAGTAGTTGAGGACATTATTTTTTCCCAACTGTAGGGGGACCCCGAGAGCAAAAGTTACCCAGTGCTGCTTTAAAATAATCTCAATGAGAAAAAGGATTGGGGGTAAATTATTTTAAATGATATACTGAAAATATGCAAAAGTTCAGAACACCTTGTTGGACTGTCTTGGCATGTCTATGATCATCTTTTAATGACGAGTGTGAATTTGTCATTTTTTAAAGGGGTCATGAAATGCATTTTTAGATCGTTATATTATGATTCTAGGGGTTTAGCATGAAGTTACTAAGTATAAAAAAGTTTTTTGCATCAAAAAAAGTTAATTTTTCATCTGCCACAAACACTTAATTTTTAAGGGGCATTATCTCTTTCAAAAACGCAAGTAAACTTACACTACTGTGATTGTTGAACTTCATCGCAGTGCATCCATGCCCTCCTCCACAGCATGTCACTAAAAAAACTTCAGCCATACGTTTTTAAAAGTTAAATCTTTTGGAAGGGTATGCACAGTCTTTGGAGGTGCAGTTTGTCTACATCCAGGGACAGAACAACATTGGATGGTCTTATTTACAGGAGAATCATTCTTGTGATTGATTGACTAACATGAAGAGCTCCTTGATTAACATACGGATGCAGATGAAAATAATGACGTCACAAATGGGGAGATTTCAAATCCTGGCATTTCAGAAGGGTTGAAAACAAAACAAAAAACTTATGAAACTTATTAAAATATGGAATTAGCTCGGAAGTATGAAACTTGCAGTATTTTTTCATTGTAGAGAAACATCTCATATTATGCACAAATATAAAGGACATTTTTCCATTTCACAACCCCTTTAATAAATTGTAATGGCATTTTAAGATGAGTTGAGAAACTATTTTTCAGAGAGTGTAATAATACAGACTCTTATATAACCCCCATGACAAAATATGAACATGCTGTGATTGTGTGTCTGTATGTACAGGTCCCTGAGACTGGATTATTTAGGGATCTATGGAAAATATATATTTGTTCCGGACCAGAGTGATGAGTCTCTTCAATAACATAGATATTTAATTTTTAGACCTGGGTCCACATGTTGCTCACTCATCTGTCCATCCAAGACCACTGAGGAGTTTTAGGATTTAATTAATACAATTTTAATTTTATTTCATAAGAATATATGATCATATAATCATGATTAGAGGCGTTCTCATTAGCGGCGTTCTAAATCTTTCTCATGATCTCACCTCTCCCAGAATGACAATCATCTTGACGCCTGGAGTGTCCTGATATCTGAGCACATGGTCCATGAATGTAGAGCCTGGATATCTAAAGATGACAGCAAAACAGTAGAAGACATTTTAAGACTGGAAAAAGCATGTATATGCCAGTATGTCTGATAGAAGAACAAGGACTCTCTGAGAAAATAAAATAAATTAGCATCAGAACTCACTTATATAGTTAGCGCCCCCCACCGAGACTACGTCACACTGAGTGAATCAACATAAAATGACTTTAATTTACATGCCTTTCCTTTTACCTGAATCTTTCCCATCCTTCCTCCAGAATTCACGCCAATTGGTTTTTACCTCAATACAGGTTTTGATTAATGCTAATTCCCATTGTGAACTCATGTTTACATTTGAAAGAGTTTTGCCTGTTGGTCTGGGATTTGAGAAGAAGTCGTCGCGGTTTGATTCTTTATATCGGTCAGCCTGTAACACTGAATGTCTAACTAGATGCTCAGCGTTATGTAATTTTCAGAAGTCAGGTATCCATATTTTATTCTTTACTTCAGAGCATTTGATGTTATGCATGGATTATCTTTGAATTGATTATGTTATTGGCATGATATATTTACCTGACTAATAATAAATTGTTACACTGATTTATTCTGACTTACTCTGGAATGATTAACTATCTCTAGTAGATTATGAACGGGTATAATTCCAACAAAGGGTTAAACAGAATAATTAAATGCGTGGTTAAACTATTAAATATAAATTACCAAATAACCAATTGGCAATCTAACCTAAATTCGAGGTCATAATAAAATGGAGTCAGATAAAGATGAATTGTAATTAAACCCCTTTGCCCAGCTGAAAAGATCAAACTTTACCCTCCAATCGTAAGCCTCCATTGGGACGATTGGGCAGGCTTACAACATCTTAGTTGCTGATCTGTTTATTAGCTTAATTAAAAAATGATTAGTACTTTCTGAATCCTGCTTTAAAGGGATAGTTTAACCAAACCTGTATGAGTGTGTTTGTTCTGCTGAACACAAAGGAAGAAATTTGGAAGAAGGTTTGTAACCGAGCAGATCTCATCAGCTATTGACTTCCATAGTATTTTCTCCCCACTATAATAGTCAATGGCTGCCGAGATCTGCTTGGTTACAAACAGTCTTCCAAATAATTTCCTTTTTGTGTTCGGCAGAACAAAGACATTTATACAGGCTTGGAATAACTCCAGCGTGACTTAAAGTTGACAGTTTTCATTTTTGGGTGAATAATTCCTTTAATTGAGTTTACAACAGTTTTAAGGGCGGGTTCCTTATCTACTGTGGCCTATGTCCGTCAAACAAAATTACGCGAGTCAAACTTTGCTAGTGTACCTGATGATTTTGAAATAAATTACTTTATATGCCGTTTATCTGATTTATTTGTTTATCTGATTGACTATTTGGGTTGTCAATTCACAAGGACAGGACATGTTCTGTTTGTCACCTGTCTCCTCCAATAGCAACTCCCTCATAAACCCCATCTGTAGCGTGTGAGATGATGTTGTTGAGTTCATTGGACATCCCTCCTGAGCGGGACACATACGCCACGCTGCCTGGCCTGTACAGCTTTGATGCCAGGATATTGTCAAGCATTCCGCCTGTGTTCCCGATCTTAAAGCAGCCTGGCTTTATACCGCCAACCTTAAAACACACACGTTGAAAAAACACTCATGAAAAAAATTATATTTTGCATTAAAAAAAATTAATAAGCATTTTAGGACAATGAAAGACATTACTAAAATCCCATGGATGTTTGTATTGAATTTTGAGTTTGTTTGTTATTCTCATCATTATAAAGGATGATCTGATTGTTAATGCAAAATACAGGTGAAGATGTGCAATGCTACCAGTTTTCACAAAATTAATTACTGAGTATTGTCTGATCAGCTAGTTGGGTGTATATCTAAATAGGCTATGTCATGTTCAGACCCAATCAGAACATTCGGGAGTAAAACACAATGACAAACATAATTTTCTTTAGGCATATAATTGGAACTCATTTATTTGATTTTGGAATGAAATGACATACATGTTTTTATGCTAATTTATGGTCATGTTGATATTCAGCTATAAATACATATACATTAAACATATAGCTATAGAAACAATCAAAAACACTCACAGTTGCAGGACCAATGATTGTTACGCCCTTTTCATCGGCTGATTTGATGAGTTTGCGGGTCAGTGCTTCAGGAATGCCTTCGGCTATAATAGCTATAGTGTGTATCTGATAAGACAAGATCACTCAAATCAGTGCAAACAAACATTCAACTTCTCCGGTGTCATGACAAATCCTATCCGCCTGTGAAATCGTGTCCACTGGTAGCGGTTTTAAATGCCTGATCAAAAGTTGTTAAACATGGTTCTGGACAAGCAATTGCCATACTAAGTACACACATACACACACAACACATTTTTCTTTTAAAATATGCAATTGATTGCTATAATGGAAGCAAAAACATGTTCTGAATTATTTTGACTGATAAACTAAGTGCCAATATAAAATCATGACATAGTAATGTACCTTTAATGTAAATAATAAAGAATAATAAAAAAAAAACAGCAATATAAAGAACAGGTGCACAAAATAAATAGATACGAGATATGCTTGTATATATCTTATACTTATATAAGCACTTATAGCTTCAGTTATATATTACTAGTATATGAATCATATGATTTGTAAGACATTAAAGACTATTTTAACACAATTTAAACAGCAAAAATCAAAACGCAATTTTGTTAGAATTGTAATCAGGCTCTGAACAGATTACCTATTAAAATTTCTTTCAGCCAATAGAATCGCTCTGGGGGGTCCTTGCGGACACAATTTCATAGCTGACAGGATTTGTCATGACAACGGCTCAATTGTACATTTACCCAATGTCCTCTTAAGATGTTCAACAGTAAAAGGTGCAGTTTACATTTTGAAAAATTATTCGAATGTTTGAAATTCAAACATTGATTTTAAACATTCTATCAAACAAATTATATATTTTAGTGTTAAGTAAACTGTTATCCATCTATGCTTACATATATGATAGGTAGTGACTTCAGACAGTGTAAGTTGCTATGAGCAAACCTCTGCAGTAGGCATGTGCCGATATCAATTTTTCATGTTGCGATTAATTGCTGAAGCTTTTATCACGGTATACGATATTATCACGATATTATAATAAGTTGAAAGAAAAGTGTTGTTTAAATACAATAATACAATGCACTAAAAATATATACAGCTCTGAAAGAAATTAAGAGACCACTTAACATTGAGAAATCAGAAGTATTTTTCATTGTCAGTTTGGTAATAATGAATTAACATGTTAAAGGTGCACTATGCAACTTTTCGTCCACTGGAGGGCGCCTATTCTAAACGGCTCACGAGTACCGGGACCATCCGTCCACTCTCTTCCCTGAACTGAAATGAAGTAGTGGGCTGTACTTTCCACACGATTGACATCAGGTTCAAGTACGCCAGGTTGGCTGGTGGTTATGTTGCCCGCATACCACCTCCCATGGCCGAGACTATTATTACGATACCTGTCAGGCTGGGGCTAGTAATGCTACTGCTAATTAAGGTTGATATCTCTGCAGCACTATAACTTGACATTTTTTTAATGACATCATCGCCCTTATTTCTTCTCATTCTTTTGATGCGTGTAGGTCATTTTTTGGATATTTTTACCTCAATTTTTACAGATGGCACCTTTAACTAATGAAGTCGTATGTCTCAAAGTTTTACTGAACAATAACAAATAATCAAAACAGTTCTAATCATTAGGGCATGTTGTAGTCCAGATTAAAACATAAAAATGTTTAAGTTTGAAAATAAATAGCCTATTAAGTCTTTAAGTATTAAGTATTTGGTGCTGTGATGAACAACATTGAGATTACAAAAAAACGAATGGCCGTTCAGGGTTGCTTTTGTTTGCGGGATTTCCAGGGTAACCACTGCATTCTGCAGTTCATCAGCGCCCTCTGCTGTCACTGAGCGGCACTTCATTCAGCGGGTCTCCTTCACTCGTTCATGTGCTTCCCATTTACATCTGAGCGTGTCCCTTTGACGCAGAATACAGCGGTGTTGATCATTTATACGTTTGATGGGCAAAGTATTCTTGAGTGCATTATATATTTTTTTAATAATTGTTAATACATCATTTTTTACGGTATTTTTAAGTGCCCACAATAACAATATTGTGCATATTAATTATCGTGATATATCGCATTACCAAAAATTGGCACAGGTCTACTCTGAAGTGCACACCAGTGTTTTCCAGACACAGGACAGCACAGAGTGGCCCTCAGGCATGCGTCTTAATGAACATGTAACTGGAGTAGTGTCATTTTGTATCGACTTTCCGTCACTTGGCAGCAAGACAACATGGAAGAGTAGCATAGCATCCTAATTTCTTATTAATGATAACTAATCTTTTATTAAGGGTTATACCCACAGCTAAAGCTATATACAGAATACCAACATGCCAAATGGCCTAAAAAGTGAAATGTATACACATTCTTTGCTTGAGGATGGCCAGACAATTGACCATATTTACGCAACTCAAATTCAAACTCACAAATTGAAAGGGAATCAATTCAGAAAATCAGAACAAAATAACAATGGGCTTTGTTTGTATGTGCATCAAGGCGTAACCTGGCAATAAATTGATGGGAGGCATTCTCATAGCATTAGCTACTGACACAGCATTGAATGAAAAGAAACTTTATTAGACACCCAGGGCTTTACCTGAGGATACTGCAATGTTTCCATGGTGCTGTCGAAAGCTGATCGAAGGGAGGCAAAATTTATGAGCACATCAACGTCTGGATGTTTCTTCATAGCATCAGCCATATTCTTGTAGACTGGCAGTAAGATCTCCTTATGACCCCAGTAAAACTTCTGCTTGTGGTCACCACTAAAAACACAATAAAAACTAAATAAATCATGCCCTCAAATCTTTAATCTTCAGTGTCACTGAATAAATTAAATAATGGACATGGTACAAGTTATATTACATTGAAGAACTTGATCGTAAACATTCTGCGTAAGAGTAAAAAAAAAAAAAGTATTTACGTGAAGGGGTAGACCATTGCGACAACAGAGGGTTCATCCCGTGAACACACGTAATCAAAGTCCAGCATTCCTTGAACTGCCCGCGTCTGCATGCCCCACACGATTGCCTTGGTCTGCTTGCAGAAGAGAGTCGTGGCTTTAGCTAAAGGGGTAGAGAGACAAACGGATAAAGAAAGATCAAAGATCAAAAGGATAAAAAATGCAAATTATTTTTTACAGCCATATTTGATCAAATTTACCAGGGGTACCAACAATTTTGACCACGACTGTAAAAGGCTTTCAATGTATTTAAAAAATATTTTAGGTGAAGTAACCATATTAAACCCAGACAGTTTTCCATGGTTTCTTATAGATTTGTGTATAGCCTTCCAATAAAGTATTGAATAAAGGAATGTTCATGTTTATTTTCTCAAATGTAAGTACTTTTACTTAAATAAGTTAAGTCTGGAGTGGGCCACTAGGGTACATGTGTACTAGAGCTGCATTGTTAAAAGATCGTAATATCGATTCAAACACTCGAGGGATCTTATTTCCAAATGACAACGGTTCATATGTTATTATTTCAATTAAACTTCAGAACATTCAGATCTGTCCCGTGCTGCCACTGAGCCAGAGATAAGTTGTCATGTACAGGTATGAAACAGCTTTACACACAGTCTTTTCAACCACATAATATTTCTGTTACAATAATTCTAATTAATCACAGAAATATTGAGATAAATGTTTACAGTTCGGACATATGTCCAGTAGGGATCAAAATAGAGCACATTGTGTAACTTGAATCTTCAAATAAATGGTAATGGACTGCATTTATATAGCGCTTTTAACAGACACTATGGCCATCCAAAGTGCTTTAAATTTGCCTCACATTCACCCATTCATACACCGACGGCGATGATAGCCATGTAAGGTGCCATCCAGCTTACCGGGAGCGGCTGGGGTTAGGTGTCTTGCTCATGGACACTTCAACACGTAGTCAGGTAGAACCGGGGATTGAACCACCAACCTTTCGGTTAATAGGCAACCTACATGAGCCACGGCCGCCCCCCAAATAATGATTGATTCAATGGCAAATACACTCAATGACTGGTGTAACAATGTAATTGATGAGATTGAAAACACTAATTCATCCAATAATAAAACAAGTCTTTATGAATGAGTCGCTTTCCATTTAATTAAATATATTGTTATTCATTTTTGATTAGTCAGTCAAACTAAAGAACTGCTGATCAAACTGAACAAATATAGATTACAGTTTTGATATCTGACATTTTAGCATCTACTGTCAACAGTGACAGCAACCTGATCACAAAACAGCACTGTGCAACGGTCAGTTTTTTATTTACTAGTGCTGTCAATCAAATAATATTTTTTGTTGTAATTAATCAATATTTTTGCAATTAATTGGCGTTTTTAATATTTTATAATGTAATGTCACAGTTATTCTCCAAATGAATGTAGAAACAACTTAAAAGACAGCATATTTGAATATTTTCTTGCAATGGGATATTTATATAAATGAAGGCCAGTATCACCGATACTGCTTCTGATTTCTCTATGAATACATTAATGATAGAGATTCAAGATTACAGTATAACTGAAAGCTTTCAACATTTATTAGGCTTTAAAAAAATAACTTGTAATGTTAATGAACTTAAAAATATTTCTATTATAAACCCATTATAAAATCATATTTACCTGTAGCTTTCCTACCTGTTAGAAATTAAAGTTATTAAACACCTTTCTTGACTGCATAAATGATAAATTAAATATAGATTAGTCCTTATTAAAGCAAACATTTTCTCTGTTACCTTTATTCATGGATTAACATTAATGACAGACATTACAGCAACTGGTTTATTATGCTGCTGTCACTAAGATCTGTAGTAGACAAACATGGTGCGGATCTGACGTACTGTCACGCGCATCTAATTTTCTCAAATTTTCTCACAACTCTTAAAGTTCATTTAAGATGTTATTCACCTCATTTGAGACTGCTCTTATGAGAGAATACTTGACAAAAAAATACTTGACAAAATACTTGATTTTTGGCATTATTCTGTGTGTTATTGTTTGTTCAAACGATACTGGTCTACGTGTTTCTGTGTGTTGTTTGTGTGTGTCACATAGGACATTCACAGATAATGCTTTCTCTTTTGTCTTGTCGCGCTTGTCTCGTCACGTGACCATATAATGCAACAAAAGAATGACAGAAAAACGGATGCTGCCTTAATTGCATTTGAATGAGTTATAGTGAAAAATGTAAACTCATGTGTCAGCGCGCTAATTTTGACAGCACTATTATTTACACTTTCAAGAACTTCTCTACCCTTGAGCTCTCTTATTAACACCATTCATTGTCTCCTGGTAAAATATTCTGTGCATGAGTGCCACAATATCATAGACTGCAGCAGAACATGCATACTTCACTATTACACAGTAAATGAAAAACAGTATGTAAAAAATATTAGTATATTAAAATTCACAGTATTCATAAACCAGTTGGCAAAAGTACCTTTACTACTGCTACGGCCTAGGATATGCTCTAGAAATTGTAATAAAATAGCTAGTTTTGACCAGTCAGGTCTTCATAAGGGAACCAACAAATGTAGGTGTTTTAAAAAAAAAAAAACTGCCCACAAGAGTAAGATGTCTTTCAAAGATTCACACTGGCAACTTTGTTCGCACAAAGCATGGTTCGCATGAAAAATTGTTAATGTGAAAGCTGTCATGCGGACCAGGAAACATATCAGACAGTTCGTTGCAGTTCTTTGCTCACAAATGTTGATTTAAAGAAACACAAACACAGTCAAGAGTAGTGACAAACGGTAAATGTCCCTGTTCTCGACTTCTGAACATCAAGAAACGTAATAATCAAATCAGAGGACCAGAACTAGTTTTTATATAATTCACTAATAAGAAACACACTAAACATTCGACTAGCCCTGAGATCTTACCTTTAACTGCTGCATTAAACAACACCGTCACAGACCACGAATGGCAAAGAGTGGAAACTTGTTATTAAGATTGAACAGAGAAAGAAAACATGACAGTATAAGGAGAGAAAAGAGATGGAATAAAAAGTGAAATTAACAACAAACAAAAAAATACTAACAGGACAAAAACCGTGGGAAAAAAACAAGACAAGAAGAGAAGTGTATAAAGAAAAGGGAAAATAATTAAAGGTGCACTAAGTAACTTTTTATAGTAGAAACCTTTAATACTTTCATTAAATATGTTAAAATTAGATGTAAACTCCAATCAATCCTAAAAAACTGTTTTATTTTCAGTTTCACGGAGCACTTGTGAGCAGTGTGTATTTCTTTTTAGCATGTGATTTAACGTCTCCAAGCATTCACACACATGAAAGCAGAATGGCACTGAGTAGCATTTTTGATCAATTTATCACCAAACTCTACTACAATTTATCATTAATGGCAGTTATGAAAATAAATAATGAATGTGGTAAACCAAGAAATCATTAAACAGCAGATTTTTTAAAAATCGATACATACTAGTGTTGTTGTCACAATAACAGAATTTCTGTTAATAAAATGTTAATACTAGTGCTGTCAACCAAATAATATATATTTTTTTAAATCAAATTAAATTCTGTAATTAATTGTGTTTAATCGTACCTAACATTAAAGTTTTGAATATATTTTTATATTGTAATAATTTCACATTATGGTCCGTATTTTAACGATCTGAGCGCACGGCGCAGGTGCACTTAGGGCATGCGCACCAGGCAGATCATGACTCTTAATGAGTCATGGGTGTGTTTGGGCATAAAGTGCAATAAACCAATCAGAGTCTCATCGCCGATTTCCATTAAAAGCCAGTTGTGCTTAGCCTAGAAATCTAGACGCACCCTAGCGGCAGCAAATCTAATCTGCCCGCGAGTGTTGTCTAGCAACTCTCAATACCCTTCTGAGCTGTAATCGTCTAACTCTGGCCGGGCCAATCACATCGTGTATAGAGTCAGTGGGCAAGTGATTGGCTTGGGCGACTGTCACTCTCTCTCGTTACCATGGCTACCACCGCTTTCGCTACAGGATCTGCCCACATGCGCGCACCCTTAGGAAGAGCAAAAGCATTGAAAATTCACAGTGCCGGGTTTTGCAGTCAGCGCAGGCAAACAATACAAAAAAGGAAGTACAAGAAAAGGCAATGCACAAAAAGTCTTTGGATAAACAAAGAAATCAAACGCAAGTGAATATCGGTGTGGCTTTCCAATGATGGCGAGAACTGAGGGACCTCAAGGGACTGAAAAGCGACTCCTTGATGGCATTCTAAATCTGCTGGACAGGTAATCTTTCATTTTGATTATACATTTTTTGGTTTATGTTTTGATGAAGCATGTATCACTAGCACACGTAGCTGCCTAATATAGCATTACATTAGGTAAAATACAAATACAAAACACTTAGCCATTAGTAGTTCATGTTGATCCCTGTCGTGTTGAATTTCGCAAAATTTAACTTTAGTTGTATTTGGCATTAAATGAAAAATGTAATCTCAGTCACATATGTATAGTAAATATAGATATCATTTCTACAGTAATTTTGCATTTGATCATTTAAGAAAACTGAACATTTATATTAATAAACCGTCAAATGCTCAGGCCTTAAGCAAGTGCAAAAATGTTGCGCTCAGGTAAAAAAGAAAACTCTAAAGGGTAAATCCCTGCTTGATATCGATTTTCAGAAAAGTTACCACAGGGATAACTAGTTTGTGGTGTTTTGTTTTTTGCACTATGATATGCACTGTAAGCGTGTGGAGATCCTGCAGATTGGTTTAGAACATTCAAGTTGAAGTTTTTTTGTTTTTTTGGCATTTTTATAGAAATAATTTACTAAGTTTTCTTAAAAATTTGGAATTGTTCATGTTAGAGGTATACCAAATTACAAGATGCTGGCAAATCTTAAATTGTATGTGATTCTGCATCCGTATATAATTCGGTTAAACTTAGTGCACCTTCAATTGAAAGTTAAACTAAAGAATTAATGCAAAATTCAGAATCAATGCAAAGTAGCTGGTTATGGTTCTACAAAAGTTATCTTTAAAAGTTGATCAACTGAGCTCCAAATACCTGGCGGGACGCCTGCTGTGGGCATCATGACATCTTTGACACAATTGGTCAATTTGTGTTCAGAGAATGAAGTATTTCTGGTTCTTGCTGGCGTCTGAAATAAATAACAAAAGAAAATAACTTACTTCTGGAAGGGTTTGTGGGCCACTGCCATTTAGAATTTTAGTACCATAATCAGGGCTCTGAACCGGTTCAAGGAACAAAAAACAAAAACTGGAAACAAATAAAAATTTTACAGGAACATATGAAACAATAAAATCAAGTTGAATCATTCTGAACAGAAACGCTTATTTGAAATTACCTTTAACTGGTTATTAACGTTATTTTATCATTGTTTAATATTTTAATAAGGCAGTTAACCAATCATGAATTCAAATAGTGCGGCCTATGCAAATGTGACATTGACAGATCCAATTTGAGTGAAATGTCAGTGCTCAGTTGTCAAGTAATCATAGGCAAGTTGCAATGGCAATGTCAACCATTAAAGCATTGCATTTAATTAAAAATGATAAATAATATCCAGCATTGAATGTGTTTTTGAAACCAGCAAAAATGGCAGGTTAGTGTAGTGTTAAGACTGCAACATACCCTGCAAGAACAGAAAAAAATAGTTTTCGCTCCCAGGGCTGTGAGAAGAAAATGACGTCATTTTGTTCTCACAGCCCGGGCTTGGGAGTTCTCGCAGCTTGTTCAATCAATCAATCAAACTTTATTTGTATAGCACCTTCCAACAACCAAAAGGAGGACCAAGGTGCTTTACATTTAGAACAGAAAAACATCTACAATAAATAACATATTAATACATGAAGCAATGACCAAAGGAACAGTTACACAAAATACAAAAATAAAATTCAAAAATAAAATTCAAAGTGCCACAGTGCTACTGTGTGTTAAAAGCCAGTTTAAATAAATGCGTTTTTAACCTGGACTTGAATAGGGCCAGGTCTGTAAGAACACGCAGGTCTACTGGTAGAGTGTTCCAAAGTTTAGGAGCAGCAAAAGCAAATGAACGATCGCCCCACTGCTTGCACCGGGACCTCGGAACAACTAGCCTCATCTGGTCAGCCGACCGGAGGGCTCTGTTTGGACGGTGGACACTTAAAATCTCTGATAAATAAGGTGGCGCAAGGCCATTAAGAGCTTTAAAGGCAAACATTAAAATTTTAAAATCAACACGGTACCGAACCGGGAGCCAGTGGAGGGAACAGAGAACTGGACTAATATGGCTGTGTCTAGATGTACCGGTTAGAAGACGAGCAGCTGCATTCTGTACCAGTTGGAGACGATGGAGTGAAGACTGTGTGATGCCAATGTAGAGTGCGTTACAGTAATCAATGCGTGAGCTGATAAAAGCATGAATTGCCTTTTCCAGATCACTGCGGCACAGAAAAGGCTTTACTTTGGCTAAAAGTCGCAGCTGGAAAAAGCTTGCTTTGACTACAGAGTTAATTTGTTTGTTAAAATTCAGATCTCTGTCAAAAATCACCCCCAGATTCTTTATTGCCTCACTAACTTGAGGGGTTGTGCTTGATGATAAATCGTGGTGTAAAATAGGGGAACCAAAAATAATATATTCCGTTTTACTCTCATTCAGATGAAGAAAGTTTCGTGAAAGCCATAGTTTAATATCAGATAGGCAACTATGCAAGGAGTCTAGAGCTGAACCATCATTTGGAAGCACAGGCATATAGACCTGGAGGTCGTCTGCATATAAGTGGAAAGAAAGATTGTGCTTGGCAATAATGGAACCAAGAGGCAACATGTAAAGTGAAAATAGAACAGGGCCAAGAATGGATCCTTGTGGCACTCCAGAGGACAGAGGAGCAGTGGATGACGAAAATTCATTGATCATAACTGAAAAGCTCCTGTTGTTCAAGTAGGAGCGAAACCACTGCAGGACTGAACCCGTGAGGCCGACCTGTTGAGCAAGGCGGGCGATAAGTACTGAATGGTCCACAGTGTCGAAAGCTGCTGTTAGATCCAGCATCACCAACAGCACAGATCTTTTAGCATCAAGGGATAGAAGGATGTCGTTGTGGACTTTCAGCAGCACAGACTCAGTGCTATGTCGTGACCTAAAACCAGACTGAAACTTTTCTAAAATTGAGTTATTTTCTAAAAAAGGCTGTAACTGTGATAGCACAACTTTTTCTAGGACCTTTGATAAAAATGGTAAATGTGAGACAGGTCTAAAATTAGACAAAATGTCGGGATCCAGGTTGGGTTTTTTTAAAAGTGGTCTGACCACTGCGTGCTTGAAGACAGTTGGGACAGTCCCTGAGCTGAGGCAGCTGTTAATGAGCGAGAGGACGCATGGTCCTACAGTATCAAAGACCTGTTTGAGCACCTTGGTTGGAACAATATCGAGGGGGCAGTTGGTGGGCGACACGTCGCCTGAGCAGAACTTTTTTCTTGCGGGTGTCCGAGAACTATTATGTGATTGGTCATACATTTAAATTGGGTGTGGTTAATGCGGAGAAACGCAGATGATCCGCACCTGCTTTTCTCGTGAAGTATGAATGTACTGGCCATACCGAACTTTGTTCTTGTTTTTGCCACCTTGAGAAAACGAACAAATTCCTTTGTTCTTGCAGAGTATGTTTCAAGCTTTAGTTAAACAATGTAGTGTATTTTTTAAATAAATAAAAGGGGGTCTAATGAAATTTCATGCATTCTGGCTTATTTACACTGTTAAAGTGTTGGATACTCATGCTAAATATGGCCAAAATGTAAAAAAAATTGTTTTGCATGTATGATATCATAAAGGGTGGAATTCCTTGTATGGGCACTTCTCCCAGTTGCACACATCAACCAAAGTGAGAGCAAGAGCCCACTCATCTACGAGCTTCGTTCGGGTTATGGAAGCAATTTTCAATTTGGATTAAGGAAACAGTGGATGCCGTTTGTTTTTCCACAGCAGCAACAGAATTCTGCAAATGTGTTTGTTTGTTCCTGGTCATGAGTCAAAACCGTGAAAAAAACTGTGGAAAAAATCCGTGCGTAAGTGCATATAATGTAAATGAACACGCTGTGATCACGCTGAAGACTGCTGGACATAGTGGTGTATTTGAGGTTAAAAATTATATAAATACTGTTTGGTTTCTTACACAAACCAATTGTTTCGTATCTTAAGACATGTATCTTCGTATGTGTCGTCACGAGCTGAAGGGTTTAATATGGATTTGTCTGTGCATGTTTTTTTACTCTCATAGATTTTGTTACCATTTCAGTCCCTCCAGGATTTCACAATATTTTTTGTGATTTTTGCGATCAATATGACCAATATGAATTTTGTGGAGGTAATTTCCAGAAATGTGCAAAAAAATTTGCGATGTTTTTTTTTTAAATAATTAAGATACCACATTTACCATATTATGTATTATGTTAGATGCACCCTAGTCATACACAACAATAGAACAAACAAAATGCACAAATCTTGTTTATTTTGGTATCTTACACAAAAAGGCTAGTATAGTTGGGTAGCCTACTATTAGCTTTAATAACATGATCGCTTAGGGTGGGAAATATCTGGGAAAAGTAAATACAGCAATAAGCAATTGCCTTATATAAAAAGTTCTCAAATAATTTATTAAAGGTGCACTATGCAGCTTTTGTCCACTGGAGGGCGCCTATGCAAAACAAATGCGTAGTTTGATGACGCAAAGTTAGAGCGCAGCATCTTGGGAGATGTGGTCTTCTCATCACAGCCGGTGAAAAATAGGACTCGGGCAGACATCACGTTCATGCATGCGGTTATTAACGTTACTGTAGTCTAAAGCAGAGCAGGATCGAGTGTTATGGACCTGAGCAAAGCTGCTGGAGCGATTGTTAAACAAATACCCGCCTTGCGAATACCGGGACTTTTATTATGACGGGACGGGACTCATTTGCCGGGCACCTGCACAGATCCGCTCTTCCGGTTATGATTTTGAGGTAATGGAGCTCTGTTTATCATATTAGATACATTTAAGTGTGTTTAAAACGATGTTATGACGTTACTCCATGCGTTCAGTTGTTCACACTGCTAAGAATAAAGCGCTCCTGCCAAATAAAAGCCGAAACCGAGGGTAACGCAGATATGACGCAATTGACAGGCGACTCTCAAATGCAATGCTGCAACGTCCCTGTCCTTAGTTAAAATAGCAATTTTCTCACAATTTACACATAGTTGGAAACATCTGGGATATTGTAGGTACTTTTTGGATATTTTACTGCAAAAATACTACATAGTTCACCTTTAATCAAGTAAACAGTCAGTAAAAAAATAAGAACTAATAAACAAATGATATGAGGACAAATAAATACAATGATAAATAAATACAAAAATGCTTTTTTAAGTCGTTTTTTTTATCGTTTAAGTCAGTCTACTGTTATGTTTTATTTTATTTCGTTCAGTGGTTGTTATTTGATAGGTAGCCTATAGGCTGCGGTTGCTTTCACTTTAAAGATTACTGCCTACAGTAGGCTAATAAACTGACCCATTAGCGTAGGGGTGGGCGATATCTCGATATTTAAAATATATCGAGAGATTTTTTAAACTCGATATGGATTTTGACATATCGTATATATCGATATATTGTTTATATTTAATTCTGATTCCGCCACTTTGCTTGTTTTGCCTTCTCTGTGCTGTGCTCGCCCCCCGCTCGCCACCTCCCTCCTCGTTGCTTTTGTTCCCCCTCCCCTCGCGTGTTGTCTCATTGAACGCGCCGGCTTTCGCAACCAGGCGAGGATTATTTATCAAGTTGACAAGCGCGCGCGTTGTTCAATACTCAATTTAGAGACCATGAATTTCGTTCTAACACAACTGCTTGCTAAAACTCAAAAGAAATATTAATGTGCATCATAGTTCAAATCGCAAGTTTCACCCACTGTCAGGTGATTGACACGTGCGAGACGCACTCGCAGTCGCAATCATGTCAGTTTATGATTTGTTTCTAACTGATGATCGCATATTATTTAAAAACATTTAAAAATGATTGCAATATCGTTATTTTTATTTTGTCAGCTTTATCACAGGATTATGATGAATAGGTCTATTCATGTTTCAACCAAGAGGGAAATACGAGACATCCCGGGTGTCCTATGAGATACAGTGCTCTTCTGTAAGTTGTACTTTAGCCATCATATTATAGCCTACCTTCTGACATTCATATTTCGTTCTGTAACTGGAAAAGAAGTGAAAATCGACTCGTGTAGCCTACATGATCCGCATGATGAGGCGCTCAGTCACGCTTTAGTAAAGAGCATGACATCTACTGTTTGAATTTTGGTACAAATTTAACAGGAAGTGGTGTTATGACAAAATCAGTTTATTAATATCTCAGTCATGCCCCCATCTTTCTGCAAAATGCTTACTGTTTAAGTTTAAAAAAGGGTTTTGATTCGTCTTTTGAAAAGCATGAAATGAATGAAAGGATGGCTATATGTATTGTAGGCCTATTATTTCTTTTATTTTACAGTTAAATTATTATTATTTATGTAATCAGGGAGGTTTTTTTTATGTCACCAAAGCACTTTGTTCCTTCATGAACTGACCTCTTTGCACTTCAATAAAAAAAAAAAGAATTTGTGGTATTTGGCATATTTGTTTTTGCTGTAGTTTTAGGGGGTTATTTTTCCTGTAAAGATATCGAGATATATATCGTATATCGAGATATAGCAAAATATATTGAGATATATTTTTTGCTCCATATCGCCCAGCCCTACATTAGCCTATAGCCTATACTGTCACACTTCCCAAACCTATTAACTCAAGACACTGCCAAGACGGACATTTAGACATAATAATGGGTGTATTTGATTATGCTTGTTCAAGGGCATAAGCCTATATAAAAACAGATCTGTATACTCGCGAGCACTGACAGCTGGCAAACAATCCTCCACCAGTCTGACACTGTGTGTCATTAACACTTTTTTTAGTGTTATCGGGCATATCATACTTTTATTTAGTCATTAATCCATCTAGAGTAATCAATTCGTCCGGTCCTTGGCACTTAGGCCTATGCGAGACGAGATGGCAGATGAGAAAGATTTACTTTCGCTTTTACAAAGACACACTGTGCCAGCACCCCAACGTCTGTAATCCTCATGAAAACAATTTATTAAAGCTTTATATAATTAGAGATAGTTCAGTTAGATATTTATTTTTATTTTTTGTAATTGAAAATATTTTTTTTGTGATTATTTTGTGGTGAAATGGCAAATTATGCAGGATCGCAAAAAAAAAGCAACATTTTTCTGATTTTGCATTGTATTCAGCAATCGCGGAATCGCGAAAAACTGGAGGGACTGCCATTTACATGCATTATTTGACTGACAGACTGCAACGGTTGGAGTTAAAAATCTTCATTTATGTTCTACTGAAAAAATGTCACCAATATTTTGGATGCCTTGGGGGTAAGCAGATAAACATACAGTTTTCATTTTTGGGTGAACTGCCCTTTTAAAGGGGGGGTGAAACACTCAGTTTCAGTCAATCTCATGTCAATCTTGAGTACCTATAGAGTAGTATTGCATCCTTCATATCTCCGAAAAGTCTTTAGCTTTATTATATTTATAAAATAAATATGGGCTGTACCGAGTCTTTCCGGAAAAAACCGAGCGCCTGGAGGCGTATCGTGTGGGCGGAGCTAAAGAATGACGAATGCGCAAAGCGGTGACGTCCTCAAGCATGGAGAAACCCTTGCTATCGATCTCAGCTAATAGATATGATCCAGAATCTAATTCGGAGGCTGAAATAGAAACAGCAACAGCAGGACGTCCGTCTCTGTGGTATGTACTGTATTTAGTGGCCTGTCAACATTTGTGTGTCTTTACTCGCAGTTTATGAGGACATGATTCGGTTTATGGACTCTTGTATGCGACTAAACCTTAGCAGTAGCAAGCAAAACGGTTTTGCACGTCAGACTAGTGTAACGTTATACATAGAACAACAATGGAGTCCCTTAGCGTATTTGAATGACGAAGCACGCGATCGTGTCGTTTACTGATGTTTACTCATGCGACGATAAGCAACAGCATAGACATTTGAAGCAGTTTTACTCACCGGCTGCTTCCAAAGCAGGACCTAACCTTTATCGCTGGGACCGCTCCGTCAAAAACACACTTCTTGGAGTGTGAAAATCCACTTTGCGATGCGACTGAAGCGATGTTGTGAAGCTTCCCGTCATTTCTGCGTTCAAATTGGTTCAAATGCAGCGCTGCCTTCCCGGAATGCTGTGCTGAAGCGTTGAAGTCGCTTGATGTCAAATTGGAGGAATGAAGTGGAGCGTGGCGCGTACTATAACCGACATAAGTGTTCACGGACGACTGGATCTGCAGCTTGAGAGCAGTGTTTATGGGCGTGCATTTCCTCTCTCGCTCTAATCACCGGGAGAAGAGCCCGTACGGCGCATACAAGGACCTTCCGGTCTATTAACGTCAAGCCGAGCCATACTCGAAAAAACTCTCTGAAACTTGTGAGAAACCGGAAGGAGTATTTTTAACACCGAAATACTCCATCAAACGTCCAACATTAGTTTTTGAAACTTTGTCTATGTTTAGGATGGGATTTCAAGTCTTTAACAGTGTAAAAAGCTCATTATGCATGAAACAGCACCCCCCCCCCCCCCCTTTTAGCCCTGCTAATAATGTAATTTTATTACTATTATAATATTTGTAATATGTGTATGTAATAAGAATTTGAACTGTATTCTAAATAAATTAAATTAACACATTAATCAATGTATGAATCTCACTCATTCAGAAAGGGAACAATTTCTGACGTGTCTCACAAAAGATGGACCACATGTGCTCCAACATCTTTACTCCTTTTGGTAGTCAACGCATAGTTTTGCTGCTCATTTCTAAGTTTACACATGGCTGCTTTCACTCATGTCACAACAAATGGCCAACTCTAATAATAAATGAATTACTTTGATGCTGAAAAAAAGCACACAGTGTATGTGTACATTCTTTATATCAGTCATATATTAATTGGGATAAACTACAAAAACACACTTACAGTTGCATTAGCACTGGTGTTCAACAAGAAATTGGCAGTGTGTGCTGCCGCTGGAGGCTGATTGGGAACTGGCCGATGACCCAGCGCCATGCCAACAATAGCAGTCATGTGAGTCTCTGTGCCGAAAACATGGATAGGAATTCCAGTAGTCTTTCCTGTTAAAACAAACAGGGAAACAGAACAACAAAAAGATGCAGAAATATGAGATTGCTCATGTATGATGTATAATGACTTCCATTCACACACGTCAACACATGGACATTTTGTCAAGTTCAAATTTGACCTGCAAATACATACAGTATAGTGAGATGATGTTTGAGCAAATGAAGCATAGATTGACTTCTTGGGTTTTTCAGAATAATGTAAAGGTGTCTGTTGCAGCCTATCGTTGTCAAAGGTCTGTCCTTAAATCTGCAGAAATGGGTCAAACTGACTAATTACAGATCACATTCCATTATTTTCTCAGAGGCCTGTTGCATGAAGCTAGCTGAACAAACTCTGAGTTTCAGAGTAGGTTTAGAGTTCAGATAAATCCAACCTGGTTTAGATCAAGTTCAACTGTTTCTCAAAGCTTGGTATGAACGTTCTCTGTCAACTCAGGTTTAATCCAGAGTTAGCGATCAACTCTCAAGCACGTGCACCTGAAAGTGTGATACGGGCGGCAAACAGCCAATCACAGTGTCCGTTTGATTCACTTCTCTTCTGAAGATTGAGAGATCGTTTTGAAAATTATTATAAAGTTAAATGCGTTTACAAGGCAGGAATAAACACTGCTGCTGCAGCGAAATTTTGAGAAGGCAGCTGAAAGAATATCTGACTATATCAATGCATGATGTTAATCAAAGAAATATGCCTAATATTTATAGGGTCACAAAGAGCTCAAATGAATACATGTTGTTTGAAAGAATTATGAATGCATATATTATATTTATTTAGTTAATTTGTCAATTAAAATAATATTTACATGAACATATATGATTTAAAAGTGATTATAATTAATATAATATAAATATAATAAATAATTAGAACCAAAAGATGCTCAATTTTATTTCTAAAGTTTTTTCATTATAAACTGCTTTAATTTGGAATGAGAGATACAGGGTGTGTGGCTTTATTGCATCTTTACTTGTAGCTGATTGGTCCAGTTTGGTTTTGCGATCTCTAACCCAAAATAAAACCTGCTCCAGAGCAGGTTAGCCGTGTAGTGTAAGTTACCATGGTGATGAACCTTGATAAAAACCAATCCACCTTCTTGAGCCTGAAAAACCAGAGTTTGCTCAAAATAATCTCGAACTTGCCTGGGTAACAACTGAAACCAGCTTTGTGCAACAGGCCACAGTTCAGTGGAGTACCTGAACTTAAAGGTCCCATGGCATGGGTTGTTTTATTGTTTTATAATGTCTCCTGGGGTGTACTTATATTAATAGTATGGTTTTTACATCAAAAAATTTCATAATTTAGAAATAAAAGGCATTTTTTCTTTACTGATATTAGCCCTCAGTTTAGAATGCTCTGTTTCAAGAGGCGTGTTTGCTGTGAGTCTTCAGTGAAAACACCCACTGTTGTGATTAGCTGACATCTTTGCATTTAAATTAGATAACGTGCGGATGGGGGCGTGGTTTAGTTAGGCACGACTCGCGAGCAGAGCAGCGCTGCCAGTCGAGAGAGAGACAGAGAGAAACGGAGCTGGGGAAAGATTGCTGAGGAAGTGTTATTGTACCCAGTTTTTGAGAGCGTGAGTTTTTTTTGTTTGTATATGAGAGCTCTGAATAAACACGAGTGAACTTTACAATGTTATTTCTCTCACAAAATGCTTTCACCACAGCTAACAACAAAAACGACATCTGCATAAATACAGTAAGAGCTTCAGTTGAGCATAATGAGCAGCGTCATTCAAACGGGTAATTGACCAATCCGAACATTATAAAGAGTATTCCGGTAACACTTTAGAATACTGTTTCTTACTTAATGCATAACTAATAAAGAGTTACTGCCGTACTAATGAATAATTCTTCATTAACACTCAAGTCACTAATATTAACTACTAAGGAATGAGTGTTAACTAATCAATATGTAATAGCATTTTTTAATTGTGTTAAGTATCAATTAGTTAATCAGTAACTATTCAATTCAGTTATGCCTCCTTAAGAACTACTATTAAGTAACTACTAATTCAGCTTCACAAGGAATAACTATTAAGTAACTACTAATTCAGCTTCACAAGGAATAACTATTAAGTAACTACTAATTAACAGTGATGCACAGTATCAGATAGAGGCCCTTTCTTCTTCTTTAGTACTAATGTTGTTAGATAAATGTACTACTGTTATGTGTAGCCCACTATATGTAAATATTCATTTACATTCACTCGCAAATGTGCCGATTAATGTTTCTGTCTGTGTGTCCCCACGCTATAATGTTGCAGTTCTTGCAGCATTAAATCAGAGAAAACAATTCTAGTGAAAGAGTACACAGATTCATGAGTGCACATGCAGAGTGCACAAAATGTGAGCGCACACGCAATTTCTGTGAGTCCAGTTTTGTGCGAGAGAATGGATT
This sequence comes from Pseudorasbora parva, assembly GCF_024679245.1. NCBI lineage: Eukaryota > Metazoa > Chordata > Actinopteri > Cypriniformes > Gobionidae > Pseudorasbora > Pseudorasbora parva. Next base: position 14,904,186 of record NC_090192.1, read on the forward strand.
GAGATTCCGCTTGTAAGCAGAGATTCATTGCTTGTAAACTTGATGTGCTCTCGCGGTACAATATTAATACTATACATTAATGAGGATGTTGATGATTTCTTTTCTTTTTTTTATGTAAGTATTGTCTGCAACCAGAAGTTCAGGACGGAACCCCATCCCCAATCTAAGTGCCTTGCCAACATGGCTCAGGCATTTTATGTTTATGTGATACCAAATGATTTCTGTATTTAAGGCAATGACTGAGGGGAAAATGAGAATAAAGGGAACCTATGAGTCATTAAAAAAGATGGTAGTTAGGTAACTAATGGTAGTTAGGTTTAATTAGTGGCTTATTCTGGTTAGTAAACTTAAATATCATTCAATAAGTGTCATAATTAATGAGGATAAAACTTTCACTTTAGAATAGAGGGTCACATTTCCTTTATTAGTTCTGTATTAATGGTAGTTAGGCTTAATTATTTAACTATTAACTATTTGTTAATTCTTCATTAATTATGAATGGGTTTGTTTTCACTTTAGAATACTGTTCCAGGTTCTAAGTAACTACTTGAGAACTATTTGGTAATTCTTCAATAATTATGAATGGGTTTGTTTTCACTTTAGAATACTGTTCCAGGTTCTAAGTAACTACTTGAGAACTATTTGGTAATTCTTTTTTTAATGACTCATAGTTTCCCTGTATTCTCATTTTCCCCTCAGTCATTGCCTTAAATACAGAAATCATTTGGTATCACATAAACTTAAAATGCCTGAGCCATGTTGGCAAGGCACTTAGATTGGGGATGGGGTTCCGTCCTGAACTTCTGGTTGCAGACAATACTTACATAAAAAAAAGAAAAGAAATCATCAACATCCTCATTAATGTATAGTATTAATATTGTACCGCGAGAGCACATCAAGTTTACAAGCAATGAATCTCTGCTTACAAGCGGAATCTCAATCCATTCTCTCGCACAAAACTGGACTCACAGAAATTGCGTGTGCGCTCACATTTTGTGCACTCTGCATGTGCACTCATGAATCTGTGTACTCTTTCACTAGAATTGTTTTCTCTGATTTAATGCTGCAAGAACTGCAACATTATAGCGTGGGGACACACAGACAGAAACATTAATCGGCACATTTGCGAGTGAATGTAAATGAATATTTACATATAGTGGGCTACACATAACAGTAGTACATTTATCTAACAACATTAGTACTAAAGAAGAAGAAAGGGCCTCTATCTGATACTGTGCATCACTGTTAATTAGTAGTTACTTAATAGTTATTCCTTGTGAAGCTGAATTAGTAGTTACTTAATAGTAGTTCTTAAGGAGGCATAACTGAATTGAATAGTTACTGATTAACTAATTGATACTTAACACAATTAAAAAATGCTATTACATATTGATTAGTTAACACTCATTCCTTAGTAGTTAATATTAGTGACTTGAGTGTTAATGAAGAATTATTCATTAGTACTGCAGTAACTCTTTATTAGTTATGCATTAAGTAAGAAACAGTATTCTAAAGTGTTACCAGTATTCCTTAAATGCTCTCTGTAGTTTAATCATTTAAATAACATATTTGTTATCTAACAGAAATGACGTGAGGTTGATGGTTTTAGTCACTGACTTGATTCACTGATGTATCAAGACGGCCAGCTGCAGGACTGACAGTATTAAACGATTTAGAAAGAAAGTCTGAGTGAACTTGAATGATTAGCTACACATCAGAACTCACTGATCCCAGATCAGGCATTAATGAACACTGTTACTCACTGTTTGTGGCGGTGCTGTTGAATCCGTATGGTAAAGCCTGTGCTGCTGACATCCACTGATAAACTGACTCCTTTCTCTACTAATTCTCTGGGCGGGCAAAGCAGAGGAAGGGGCGGTAACCTTTCCTGATATGACGTCATAACAGGAGAATTCAAAATCAGCTCATCTGAGCTCTCATTTTCTCGAAGGCAGAGAAAGACAGCCTGAACTCGTTTTATACTAATCAAAATTTCTAGCGACTTGGGGACAATATTCAGGCTAGGGGAACTCAATGTTGAAAAACCTCAAAAAATAAAAATGTCATGCCATGGGACCTTTAAAGGGATCCCCTGGTGTTGAGACTTGTATGGCTTAATATAACATAAATGATGTCTCTTACTGAATTATGCAGTAGAAAACCCATGAAAGATCTACGTTATTTTAAAAATCGATTTTATATTTGGACCATGGGCGGCGCCATTTTGTTTGCGTTCTAGGTTGATGACGTAGAATGGTTGAACTCCTCAATCAGCTGGCGTTACCCGTAGCTATTTTTACCACAACGCAACTCGAAAATTGTTTCAGAGTTAAACAAAACCAATGAATTCCTTTGTAATTGTACTTAAAACACACTCAAACATACATGTGCACACAAACTCACCTACACAAGTCACAAACAGATCGGCGGGCGCGCACACGACAGGCTCTGTTTCAATCGAGATGTTGGGCTGCTCAGTCTCCACGACAGGGGCTGAATCTGAAATCGACCCTATACCCTTAAATAGGGCATTATTTGAAGGGACGGCCATTTGTAGTGTTGTCCGACACCAGTGGACATGTTCGAGTGCAGTCATTCAGTCTCACGTTCCACCGCAATAACGAGTGTACAGCCGATTTACAAAACAGCTGTCCGACTTCACGCACTCAAACATACATGTGCACACAAACTCTCTCTCTCACACAGACTCACACACACCCCAACAGATCGGCGCGAACACACACACACACACACACACACACACACACCCCAACAGATCGGCGCGAACACACACACACACACACACGCACGCACTGCGTGCGCGCATAAATTACCCTCAATCTATTCCCTGTGTTGATATCCTAGATAGACTGTTGATAGTAGATTAACTGTAATGCCTAATGTAACCAGCAGAGGGAAATATCTAGGTAGGACGATGGGATAAAGTAACGTGAGGAAGAGAGGCAGGATGTTTTGGTGATGATGCTTGCGATTGAGACAGAGCAGTCTGTCAGGTGTGTGTGCGCGCCCCCCGATCTGTTTGTGACTTGTGTAGGTGAGTTTGTGTGCACATGTATGTTTGAGTGTGTTTTAAGTACAATTACAAAGCAATTCATTGGTTTTGTTTAACTCTGAAACAATTTTCGAGTTGCATTGTGGTAAAAATAGCTACGGGTAACGCCAGCTGATTGAGGAGTTCAACCATTCTACGTCATCAACCTAGAACGCAAACAAAATGGCGCCGCCCATGGTCCAAATATAAAATCGATTTTTTAAATAACGTAGATCTTTCATGGGTTTTCTACCACATAATTCAGTAAGAGACATCATTTATGTTATATTAAGCCATACAAGTCTCAACACCATGGGATCCCTTTAACTTCACATGATCTGTATCACTGTATCACTAAATATGTTCCATAAAGAGTTTGGTGCATTTACTTACTTTACTAAAATGGAGCTAAAAATAAAAGATTTGGGGAATGCATTTATGTCACTGAGAACTGAATGTGGGATTGCATGCTCTCTGAGAGAGGCGGCTTCGGTGTGCACTTTAGGTTTGGGTCAGTCAGCACAAGCACCACATTGAATTCCTTTTTTATGGTTTATTGCCCTTAACTTCTTTTAGTGTCATGCATGTCAGTAAAGTCTCAATAACTTTACTATTGTACTATGCTATATGGATATTTTTACATACCTCAATTTAAACAATTAGAGCAAAATTTCTAACCACTTTATATCATCGCAAAGACATAGGCTTATATTTGACCCTTCACAGAAATCAGTGACACAAGTTGGTAACTCTACTTTCGCGCAAAATGAGAAAAAAAGCGTTTTTTTTGTTTGTTTTGTTTTTCAAAATATGTGATTTTTTGCAGAATCTGTTTGTTGAAATCACGAAGAAGCCTCTCCGTGTTTGAGATAGCAGTATTGGTATATTTAAAACGCACATTTTGAGGTTGAAATCGCCTTGTTTTGTCTGTGTGTATTTCCATACTGGCTTTTGTTATTGCCCCGCCCACCAAGGGACATGTGGCTAATTATTTATGCAGCACTGGCCGGCTCTAGAGACGATCTGAGCTGCGATGAAAGCGGCATAATAAGACTGAATAATATCCCTACTCTACAACTGAGCGAAGATGAAGAAGAGGAAGAATGTATCTGACTGGCGTCAGACGAGTTGGACCGTAAGATATCAGAGGCTATATCGATATTAACATTTGACAGGGATAAAGACAGAGAAATGGGTATCACTTGCCAAAAAAACCCATTACTACAATAGGTTTTGAGATGGTAATGTTAGCATCTGCTATCCTTTATTATTAATAGTATGCGGTCCTATTTTCCCCGTTGCGTTGGTATTGCTTATCTAAATGAGATGTAAATGAGCGCTATTGTCACTCCCAGTATGTGAGAACAGGTGAGAAATGCACAATCTTTAGAGGCTGTTTTCTCTCGTTTAAACTTTTCTAACTACCTACATTCAAATGGCCCCAACTTCTCCAAATATTATCAGATTTCCATTTATTACCAGTGTTGGAAAGCTTGGAGACTACACTTTCAGAATATGTGAATAACTCAATATGTAAATAATGTCGTGCAAATCATGCAAATTACACAGATCATTTCCATAATGACTACACTTACCTACTTCCTCCATTACTCTCAGCCCTTCCTGGTAGTTTGGGCCGCCACGTCGCACAAAGATGGTAACCTCATGTTCTTTTAGAGGCCCCTGGTAGTCTTTGATTGCCCTCACAATGCCCTGATGAGTGTTATGAAACGTGAGGAAACATGACAAAAAGAACAACATGATCTAACATTGATGTAGTTGTACATTGAATCGTCGTACCTTAAATGTAGCCGCTACATTAGTGAAGTTAGCAATACTGCCACCAATGATAAACACCTTTCCTGAAAGGTAAGATTGGGTGGGTAAAATTCTGAATTTAAGAATTTCTGAATTCAGAAACATTCTAACAACAGAATGGGCATCAATAGAAAACTTCTTAGATGTTCCTTTTAAGGTTTCCGTCTCGCTGACGGAATTTGGTGGATCTTTAATGCTAAAGCACATTTTCTATCAAAAGAGATTTTAGTGATTACTTTGAATGAAAAACCAAACACTTCAGATAACTCAAATTTGCGTTTTGTTTTTCGCTAAGATTCAAATGATTTAAAAAGTATAAAATATTTTCCTCATATTTTGATGGTTTAATCAAACTTGTAGGGTCATTAAAAACAAATATCCTTTTGGTCACTACTGTGTACTGTACTGTATACAGTGCTATTTGTGTGGATATCCTCCAAAACAGACATTCGCTATATGTTTGTGTTGTTGACATCATATGCACTTACTTGCGCAGATAGCCAAAAAACACAGACATTTGATGCAGTTTCACCTCATACAGGGCCATACTCAAAAAAAATTATGAAATGAGCACTGAAATACTCAGTCATAAATCCAACTCATTTTTTAAAAATTTGGCCATGTTTAGCATAAGAATCCAATGTTTTAACAGTATAATTTTTTGTACATTTTTTTTAACAAGTAATTTTTTGGCTTAAAAAAATGTAAAAAGCTCACAGGAAAAGCGTACACTGACAACAATATAATCAGTTATAAATATTTTGTTGATTATCTCTTTGTGGCGAAGGGGGCGTGGTTCTGCGAGGTCTGCAGTGGGAGAGAGAGCTCAGAGCGGAGCGGCAGGTAAGTAGGTCAAGCACAGATGACGAACACCTGTTTCTGATTGCAGTAATTGGCAGGGAGAGAGCGCATTTAAGCCGCGGCCGGGAGAGAGTCGGGAGAGAGAGTTGGACTGGGACTTCGCATGCACAGCAGAGAAACTGAGAGACTGACACAGAGTCTGATTGAGAAGGAGCGATCCATATCGTGGGGAACCTGAGAGACTGACACGGAGTGTCTATTGAGAAGGAGCGATCCATATCGTGGAGAAACTGAGTTATCACACACACACATGTGTTTGTTTTGTTTTGAAAAGACTGATTAAAGAAAGCCAGTCCCAGTCAAAGCTGACCCCTGTCTTCTTCCTTCCTGACACAACGAACTTTACTACACTGGTGCCGAAAATCCGGGAGGGAAGAAGAGAGCGGCCGCCATGCAAACTCCGCCGAAGACGCCACTTGCGGACATCGTCCAATCGCTCGCGGGGTCTTCATCAAGAACACCACCAAGACCTGCTGGCCGTGAGGGAGGAACAACAGAAAAGGTTCGAAGCTCTCCTCACGGCCCAGCATGAAGACCGCGAGCTGTTCCGGAGCTGGATGGACCGGGAGATTCGGGCCGTTCCCCAGAGACAGACCACCAACTGCCATTCCAGAATCTCCTGGTCTACGACGACCTGAAGCGTGCGATCCTCCAGAGGGTTGGCCGGACCCCGGAGCAACACCGTCAACGATTCCGGACGCTCCCACTGGATGAGTTCGGTCGACCCTTCGTCTTTGCGCACCAGCACCGGGACTACTGCCGCAAGTGGTTGACGGCTGCTGGGAGTGACGTCGAGGACATCATCGATCGTGTGGCACTGGAGCAGTTTGTGGCAAGGCTGCCGAAGAGGACGGCACAATGGGTCCAGTGCCACCGCCCGGCGTCGCTAGACCAGGCCATCCAGCTGGCGGAGGACGAAATGGAGGGGTCGGCGAAACCTTACCAATTGCTTCTCTCTCTCTCTCTCCCTCTCTTCTTCTTCCCACAGTGGAATTATTGGGCATTGAATCTATTCAGACCAGCGTCTATCACCCACAAACAGACGGGCTGGTAGAAAGATTTAGGGTGCGTTCACACTTGTCATGTTTGGTTCGATTAAAACGAACCCTAGTGCGGTTGCTCGGTTAGTGCGGTTCATTTGAACATATGTGAACGCTGCCATCCGAACCCTGGTCCGCACCAAACAAGCGGACCGAGACCGCTAAAAAGACGGGTCTCGGTCCGCTTCCAAACGAACTCTGGTGCGGTTCGATTGATATATGAACGCAACACGGACCAAAGGCATGTAAACGGACCAAAAACAGGACGTAATGTCACAAGATGCCACGCATAATGCAGCTGATTTGACGACGCGGAAAGATCAGTGTATCCAAAATGAGTAACTTTAACGTTAGAGGGCAAACGTAGAGCAACGAGGAAGAGCCTCATCAATATTTGGTCAGACGAGCATGTTTCGAAAATGCTAGAAAAAACACACAAAAAGCATACCTGGCTCTTCTCATCAAAGTTCCTGTGTTGCCCATTATTAGCAGGCACAGACGACAGAACGGCCGTTTTTTTTGCACAACGGAGGAAATCCTGCTGCTGTTTTGAATGTTTTGAACATTTTATGAGCTCTTCATGAGTTCTCAGCGGGTAAAAATAATGCCACATGTACACGCATTAAATGATCGCGTTTAATCCAGCACACAGCGTTGCTTTGAACATTTCATGAGCTCTTCATGAGTTCTCTGGTAAAAAATAATGCCATATGTACACGCATAAAATGCCCGCGCGTGTAATCCGCACACAGCATTGTTTTGCATGTTCGGTAAACGAGCTCCTACGTCATATAAACCGACCAATCAGGTTGTGAGCGTCTCCCTGTGCCTTTGGTTCGGTAACTTTAGGTTCGCTGTTAAAAATGCCAGTGTGAACGCTAAGCGGACCAGGACTATTATGTTTGTTTTTGTTTTTTGGTCCGGACCAAACTAACCAAACGAACCGAACTACAAGTGTGAACGCACCCTTAATTGCACATTGAAAACAATGATTCGTAAGTTCGTTTACGAAGACGGCAAAAATTGGGACAAATGGCTAGAACCTCTCTTGTTCGCTGTCCGCGAGGTCCCCCAAGCCTCCACGGGGTTTTCCCCCTTCGAGCTTCTCTATGGCCGCCAACCCCGAGGGGTTTTGGATGTCATTAGGGAAGCTTGGGAGGATGGACCATCCGCTAGTAAAAACGAAATTCAGTTTGTGTTAGACCTGAGAACAAAACTCCACACGCTGGGGCGGCTTTCAATGGACAATTTGTTACAGGCTCAAGACAAACAGAGACAGCTGTACAACAAAGGGGCTAGATTACGACAATTTTAACTGGGAGAAAAAGTACTTCTATTACTCCCCACCTCTAGCTCCCTGGCCTGAGTCGGGCGGTGGGGGTATGTGGCGAAGGGGGCATGTTTTCGTAATTTATTTGTATAACAGCTTAGCCAAAAAATAGGTCCACACAATTTGGCATGATTCACTACATTATCACAAATAAAAAAGCACACACAAGCTCTCACCATCTGGGTGTTTCTCACGGGTCATTAGAGAGAGGATAGTCTTGGCGTAGTCGTACGTCTGCTGCTCACTGGGAGCTCCAGAGTATTCCCCATAGTTGGCCAGCTCATCTACTCCACCAAGATCACAGATTGTGTCACTAAACAAACAAAGAGTAACAATTTACAAATAAGGTATGATTTGTTAACATTAATAGATTAGCTAACATAAACTAACAGTAAGCAATGTTTGTTAATGTTAGTCATTAAAAAAATACAATTGTTTATTCATATTCCTTGTGTATTATGGTAAAAGATTCAACATGTTATAAAAAAAATTATAATATATATATATATATATATACACACACACATATACATACATATATTATATATCATTAAATGTAGAAATTACCATTAACAATAAATGTTAAAAACTAAAGTATGTTATTGGAACAAATATATATTTGAAGTTAATTTGTATTTTGAAAATGTTATTTTGTTACAAATGAAAACTTATTGTGAAGTGTTATCAACAATTATCACATATGTAGCCCATATTTAAAATATGTAAAATGGAATGCCGAATCAAATATTGTAAAACGCACAAAGAACATTCAGACCACTTTTTAAAATGTTGTACTGCACCTGGAAAAGAAACATGGACTCGTTTATTTAATAGCATGAACCTGAAGAAAATTTGTATCTACATCAACTGAACACATACAGTAAGGAGTGAAACTACAGATATTTCACTGTGCTATAACAAAATTCCTATCTAATGACATATATTGTTGCACAGTATATAATGAATGACAGGGAAACGCATTAATATTTATACTTTAGTCAATACAGGCTCCAGTCTGTAACAAATGTGATAGCTAAATATTGGCAAGAGATTATTCAGTGTCTGAAATATTGCCAAGACATGTCCCACTGTACCATATAAATTTAGGTGGGGCAGATTTTAGGTTGTAGAGATAGCTTAAGTTATATAATGAATACAATAAATATATAATTATGTCTGTTTGCAATTTTTTTAAAATAGCTGAATAGCACTTTTGTTAGCGGTCTAGTGTTCTTTTGTAATTCAGCATGAGAAATGTTGATTAGCTCAATACCCACATGCATAAGCCTACCTCAGTGTAATTTTTATTGTGGAATGTTATGGAGGATTGCTTATGTAAGGTCTATGTAAGGTAAAGCAAAAAAATCAAGGACTTAGGACATGCTGCATTTCCATTTATACACATTTATTTGATTCGGTTTATCTAGAGGTCCATGTTTTTAAGTCGATTTTTTTCTCCATACTATTGAAAACAATGGGGTCCATCAACTGTTTAGTTACCCATATTCTTCAGAATATAGTCTTTCGTGTTCAGCAGAAGAAAGAAATTCATACAGGTTTAAGTAAAAAATAACAATTTCCATTTTTGGGTGATTAATTATATAACTAACTATCCCTTAAAGTGAACATTACACTTAAGGAGCTTTATGGAACCATGCATAGGATGTTGGCAGCACCACCTGTAAACCACTGATGCACCACCACCAGCCACCATGGTCCAAATGCGTCCTCTGGGGTTCAGCAGGGTGAGTTTCAGACTGGCTCCACTCTTAGCATCGAGATCTGCTATGTACGCTTCCTGTACACACATAAACACAGAAATGATAAGCCACAGCACATGAGCTCTCTGACAGTTGTGTGTAATGGCATGACCACTGTCCTCTTGTACCTCAGGATAAGCTTCTCTGCCAAACGGAGGAGGAAACTCCACATCACCCCACTTGGGCTTGCAGATGTAGTCGGCAGCAGCATCAATTTTAGCTGCCATATCCAAGATGTACACTCCGTCCATAGTGACCACTGCATATATGGACACAAAAATGACATGATTGGCATTCCGTCATTATCATCCATGTATGTAGTACAAGCTTCTCTCAGGTTCTTTTTTATACAGTACCAGTTTATATTTTAAGAATTGCTGCTAATTCTAAAGCGAAAGTATAATGTGCATGGCTGCACTAGCATTCATAAGGGTGTGTGTCCACTGGCACGGAGCGAGCAGAGGAGAGTAAGCATTTTCAGTACATTTCTATGAAAGCCATAATTGGAAACACTTGCTCTACTCTGCACTGTTATGAATGCCTGTGGGACCATGCAGATTTTACTTATGGTCAAAGTATCTCCTGCCGGTGATACTGGTATTACCATGTTGTCACATGTCGATTAACCAGTGGGAACTTTTCCTCACCATCACATCCCTAGTCAGTATCTATCAAAAGTGTTCCACAGAAGGAACAGTGGTGAACCAGCGACAGGGCCAAGGCTCATTGATGCACGTGGGGAGTGAAGGCCGGCCCGTGTGGTCTGATCAAACAGACAAGCTACTCTAGCTCGAATTGCTCAAGAAATTAATGCTGGTTCTGATAGAAAGGTGTCAGAATACACAGTGCATCACAGTTTGTTGTGTATAGGGCTGCATAGCCGCAGACCAGTCAGGGAGCCTATGCTGACCTCTGTCCACTATAGAAAGCACCAACTCAGATGCATGTGAGCATCAGAACTGGATCATGGAGCAATACAAGAAAGTGGACTGGTCTTATGAATCATACTTTCTTTTACATCACATGGACGGACGGTGTGCGTCGCTTACATAAGGAACACATGGCACCAGGATGCTCAATGGGAAGAAGGCAAGCCAGCAGAGGCAGTGTGATGCTTTGAGCAATGTTCTGCTTGGAAACTTTGGGTCCTGGAAGTTACTTTGACACGTACCGCCTACCTAAGCAATATTGTAGACCATGTACACCCTTTATAACTGTATTCCATGGTGGCTGTGGCCTCTTTCCGTAGGATAATGAGCTCTGCCACAATGCAGAAATGTTTCAGAAATGGTTTGAGTAGCATAACAATGAGTTTGAGGTGTTAACTTGGCCTCCAAATTCCTGAGATCTCAATTCAATCGAGCATCTGTGGGATGTGCTGAACAAACAAGTCCAAACCATGGAGGACCCATGCAACTTACATGACTTGAGGGATCTGCTGCTTCAGACCTTCAGGGGGCAAACATCTCCTTCAATGGCATGTTTTTTCTTTCTTCTCATAGCATGGTGGGCCAAATCAAAGGTCATCATGGGTCAACCTTGGCCCTCAGGCCCTGTTTTGGACATCTCTGGCCTATACTACATAGACCAGCTTTTCCCACACACCTCTTCCAATGCACAACTCAGCAACTTGTGCATCATTTAGAATTCTAGTTTCCCACTTGTAAATTTGAGTTAATTTGGGGATTCATGTACTCTGAACACTTAAATATGATGGGTGCATCTCAATCAGCTCCCTAGCTCCCGAGCTTGTGAATCAGTATATTGCGAGCACTGGTAAGGACAGTAAAGGATGCAGGCTTACTACACATTGGGACACTGATTACTTTTTCCAGTGACATGACAACGTCCTCATTGTACAACATTACTACAGGTATTTATAAACAACTGCATTCTCACATATGTGTGCAACATTTCAGCTGTAAATAAATTGTAAATGTTAGCTTGATTATGTTCATTGCCTGCTTAGAGATGTATGTTTATGCTGAAATATAATAAAATAACAGATGCATTTTAAAAAAAAAAACTATAACGTGTCATTATGTGCAGTGATTTGGCACACATGATTTAAGTTTTGTGCTTCAGAACTTCCATTAAAGGAACATAGCGAGTATCAATGCATCGATTTTCATGGTGCATTGTGGAGTTTTTAGGGACCAAATGCCTGCCCTGGAAGGATTCTGCACTTCAGACAATCCTTAAAATGGCCGACTCCTTGATCAGTCCCCTACTATTGAACTAGGGAGCTGATTGAGACACACCTGATATTTCCAACTCCACTTGAAGGTCACCCTAATCTAACACATCAGAAGATTGCTGAGCCTGTTTAAATGTGTTTTCGATTAGGGCTGGAGACATGCAGCTAAACTCTGCACCCCCTGTAGGGCATTCTGGATGGTGTTACTGGACCAAGTCATAACAGACTTCTATAGCACAAAAGGTGCTGAGTACTCTCACATTTTGACCAAAGGTATGAGGTCTGGTCCACATGAACCACCAGTAAGAGGCTGTCTGACTCATAGTGACCGACCACATTTTTCAGCTTACCAAGAGATGGGTTACTATGAAAACGATCATGTCACACAAAAAAAAAAGGCTGATTGTGTAAAATGCATCACATGGTCAGTGAGTAGACTTAAAGGGATACTCTACCACTTTTTCATATTAAAATATGTTATTACCCTAACTAGGACGAGTTGATACACACCTTTCTGGTCTCAGTGCGCGTGCACTTAATCGTCAAAAAGTCACGCCTGAAAAAATTGATTTTTCGGGCGTGACTTTTTACTGTGCCGAGTCGAAGTACTCTCAAAAGTGCTATTCTGCCATACATTATAGTTCTCCTTTTAAACCCGCTTAGAAAAGCGCCACATTTTATTTTGTTTCACCATACTTGGTCGTTCAGCTATTCGTGTAACTGTATTTAACTAGTGGAAACATGGAGGTGTTTGGTAGCTTCTAACTTGATCCCTGTTTGGTAATGAATGAACTGGGCTTAGGGAGCTAAGCTAAATGCAATCAGAATGTCACCGTGCGTCAGAGCGATTAAGTACACGCACTGAGACGAGAGAGGTATGTATCAACTCATTTTAGTTAAGGGAATAACAGTTTAATATAATTCCAACTCAAAAAGAGGAGGAGTATCCCTTTAAAATCACACATTACATATTAACATATTAATCAGAACTTTAAGTATATATTAGTAACTATTAGTAGTCATGCTTGCATTAAAAATTAACACAAATAACAGGAAACTGGGACAAAAAGAAAGCACATACCAAGTGGATTGATCTCCAGATATGTGAAGTAAAGATCCTCATAAAAATTGAAGAGACCCATTATGAAGCTTGCCAGCACTCTGGGAAAAAACAAAACTCTATTTTAAACATTTTAAGTAATTTATGTAAAAGATAAGCATTTTTTCCTGTGTTAATAAATTTTCCTTTAATAGGGCTGGGCATTATACATGTTAGCTAAACTAGGTTGTTTTGATATTGATTCTCAAAAGCTATTCAGGACAGTACTAAATAAACAATAACATACAAATTGTATGATCCCTTTTATTTTGTTAAAATTAAAACAAATTGAATCAGACTCTGCAAGGGGTTTACAAACATTAAAATACACCTGTGTATATTTGCTTAGGAATTTTTCCAGAAAGAAAAAGGCTTTTGTATGTCTGCAAACATTTTAGAAGTATGTTCGCATAGATGACCATAAAACTAACAAAAAAGTAATAAAAGCCATTCATCATTCATGAATATTCAGAAACTGATACATGAACGTATGAAAGTGATCAGCATACTTACTCTTTCTTCTCATCAGTAACATTTACAAGTAACTGCTGGGTAACCATTTCCTCTGTGAGCTTATCATCTATTCTCACTGATAGTTTTTGGGCTTTTGTGTCCACGTCTCCAACATCCACCCCACCCTCATGATGGAACAGCACTTGACTGCCTTCCCGGCTTGCATATATACACACATAAAACTCTTCTTCCTGTGAGAGAACAATTAAACGATCAAATAAATAAAGAAACATGAAATCAACCAAATTTTGGAAAGTTTCCAGGTTGAAATGTATGATTTTGTTAATATGTTTTCTAAAGGAAGACAAAATCATAAATGATGATCAAAGCCAAAATATGTAATGCCCTTCACCCAAAAATGAATTTTTGGTCATTAATGACTCATTGATTCGGATTGAATCATGAATCAATCCGCTGATTCATAACCGTTTGAATCTTTATTTGAGGTTTGAAAACAAACGTGGAAGAGAAGACAATGCTGAATGAAGTCGTCTGTTTAATCATAAACTGTGTTATGAAGATGAACAGAGGTCTTACAGGTGTGGAACAACATTAGGGTGAGTCATTAATTATATAAATTTCATTTATGTGTAAACTAACCCTTTAATATTTATCAGTAATGCGCGGGTCAATCCAAAATGAGCAGATGCCTGCGGTCACCCACGGGTACCTGCGGTCATCCAAAAATATTTTCAATGATATTCGGGTCGCGGTTGGATCGTGTTGTTTGAAATAAAGATACCGCAGGACAAAATGCCCGATTTCCCAACACGTTGAACTGAGCAATGCAATTGTACCATTTTAAAAGGCTATCCTTTTTGAAACTCATATAGCCTAGCTCAGTAATGTCCAACACGATCACATAGTAATACGTATCAATAGTACAAGTGTGCAATCTTGTGGAATGTATACGGCAAAATGAGTTTTGGCGTGCATATGCTACGCAGTTTTTCAAGTGCATATGATACACACTTTAAGGTGTGTAGGCTATATTACACACTCTTGGGTAGAATCATGGGGGTGATGGGGTGGGTGGTTTGTGCATATAATACTCCATAAAGTGTGTATCATATGCACACGAAAAACAGTGCATAAAACTCATTTTGGTGTATAGCTTACAGGGCAGGATTTTTGTTGGGAAAGTTGGGGGAGAGACGCACACTTCGATTAGACTGGATAAACACATGCAGCATCTTAATTGTTAAGAAAACGAAACAAAATAAATGAATAAATCAAGCCTTTATTACACAACAATATCATACAGCATTCAGAAAAGGAACAGTTTGCGACTTTGCGCTCCTAAGTGCTTTCACACTTTTTTTTTTTACAAAAGTGGGCTCTCTCTCAGTTGACCTGCTGATGAATTCTCCAAGCAGCGTCAAAAGATAAACATCGCATTCATCAATAATATGCATCTAGAGCTGAAATGGAAAATGATGGGCCGCCTCAAGAACTGCCTGCTCTCACCGCCGCACCTCTGAGTGCACATGAGGGCCTGAAACATTTCTCTCCTCCACAGGCTGGATTAATGGATATTATGCCAGGGAGCATTTACTACTTTTAAAAAATGTGGGTCAGGAAGCGGGTCGGGTAACGTTACAATATTTTCTTTTTTTGCGGTCTGAGTTGCCTGCAGGTTAGCTGAAAACGTCGGTCGGGTGCGGGTTGTATATACATTGACCCGCGCATCACTGATATTTACTGATACATTATTTTGTAGGACTTGGGGACTAAAGTATGGTGACATTGCTGCCACACACATATTTTTTTCACTAAATTATGTCTTAATAATGAGATGTGATGTAGTTTTAACATCTTTTCTCTTAGTAATGAGATGTTTTGTCATTAAAATTACATATTTTTCTAGTTAAAACAACCACGGAAACAGGCCAGTGGGTTTGTTACACACATCTGTCCATTTCCGACGTTCTTGGTTTGCTTCTTATTTATTAAATATATCAGCCAGGGGATTCTAGGATTTTCATTTTAGGGGGGCTCAGCCCCCAGTGACGGTAGGCCTGTAGAAAAAATGGTAACACTATTTAGTTTAGGGTCCAAATTGCGCTTTTAATTAATAGCTTACAAACATGCATACCCCTAAGATATTGGCTGTTTATCATTACTTATAAAGCAAATATTAATACCTTACTGCATGGCCATACTGTACATGGTGTAGCGACTCAGGCGAATCAAACACACAATTGCCAGTTACATTTAACAAATATGTTTTTGAAAGCGTTGTGCTGGGTGGCAGACCTTCCCCCAACACAACAGAGAAGGATTTTTCGTTACCCTGGAAACCATCTGATAAGATGTTTTATGACCGAAAAGAATTTGGCCACATGAAGCTTCAGACACAAAGAGTTTAAGACACAGAGCTTTTGCCTCAAATTATAGACAAACCATCTATAAATGAACATGCACCCCAGGACATTATATGTAAACACATAACTGTCTTGTAAAATGTTTATTCTGTATGGTATTTTGCATCTTTTTGTCTGTGTCTTAACAAAGTACTAGTTCAGATAACCTCATATATGTCATGTCTCCTATCAAATTAATGCTCACTTCACGACTTACACTTCCATGTATATCACTTATTCAGAAAATGCAGTGTGTGTTTGTTGCATTAATTATAGTATGAAGACTCAGAGACCCACTGAGTCAAACTTTCAGAACAAAGAGCTATAAAATCTGCTGAGGAATTTCCCGCCGGGAAATCCCAACACTCTCATTGGTTAAGTCTAACCCTGGAGGGTGGGACTACGGCCAGACCATAAAAGGAGGACCTCGGATGCCCTCCCTCGCTCTTACTCTCTTCTCTTCTCCGAAACTCTCTGGCTCTTACTTCTCCAACTCTCTCCCTGTGGGAGCCAACACCCACGGGGGGGGGGGGGGGCTGGCACTTAAGCCATGCCACCAATGCAGGCCCTCCAAGCAGGCCTCATCTCTTCCAAAAATCTTCTCTTCTACAATCCGATCTTCAAGAACACGAAGCATCGCTAAAGCAAACAGCCGCTTCCCTCCCAACCTCGGAAAGGACCGCCGGACACGCAGAGACACGCAGAGACACATGCACATAAGCGAGAAGCCAAAACGAAACCAAAAAGAATGCAAGTATTCTTATTCTTACTGCTGTAAAGAGGGTGTGTTATGTCCCCGTTGGGATAAGTTAACTCCGTGAAGGTCGTATTTGATGAACTGAAGGAAAGCATGCCTTGCTTCCCCCCCCCCCACTCTCTTTGTCTCTCTCTCTCTCTCTCTCTTTGTCTCTCTCTCTCTCTCTTTTATCTCTCTCTAATTTCAGTCTATTCATTATTCTCTTTTATGTATTCTTTCGTTAATATCTATACTTCTACTATCTTGATGCCTATTTAGTATGTACTTTCTGTGTGAATTGTAGTGTTATTTTTAGTCTGTGTTTATTAAACCTCCAAAAGGCATTTAATGAGTTGAATCTGTTATTTTGCCACATACACAAAGTCAATGAAACTTGCGATCTAAACGTTACCTAACTGCTTATGCTACTATGTTAGTAAAGTAAACTGTATGACCATTTGAAATATTGAACTTATCCTGATCAGTAAAGTTAATGTTTCTCATGCGCTCGTAAAGCAGTAATCCATTATTGAGAATTGATTTGAAAAGTCTATAACTAATTTGCAGGACAAACTTAGTAGGATAATTTCAAGCAATTTCATAAAGGGTTACTTGTATTTAATTAAACAATTTTCCCTATCGGAAAATTTTAATACGTAATGAACAACTGGCAAATCATATTCATAAATTCATGAATATTGAATATTAAATCCCTTTTGAGTTAATTATTCCCCGAGACATTAAACTCATAAGTCGTAGTTGTTACAATGGATATTAATCATACCCAATAATGTAGGCAGGTTTATAATCACCAATATCCCAAATGTCAGGGGCTTCTAACATGGTCCCCCTGAGAAAATTTTGATTTCTATGATCTACATATGAGCATTTTAAGATGTTCTGAAGGCCAAAAAAATTGATAACAATAGCTTGAAAACCATGTCACTGGGCAGTAGATTATTTTTCTTTCTAATCTCAAATAATCTATTTACTTAATTTACTATTTATCAAAGTTTTAAGTTTATTAAAATCACAATATAAACACATTCATTACTAATCTTATGCCCAACAGGCTGAAAAAGCTGAGTTTTTATTTTATTTTTATTATTTACTGAATGTTACAAATAGAATTATATTAATTTACAATATATACACATTCATTATTAATCTTATGCCTAATCTGATGAAAATGGCTTTAAAAATGGCAGTTAAAAATGTCAAAAAATTAGACACAACAAGTTTATTAATTTGCCTAAATATTTTTTTCTTTTGATTAACATTTCTGACTTAAAGCAGCAGCTGTCAAACATGAATGTTTAGTTTAGCAGCATATATTTATTTTACTTGACGTCGAGTTGCGCTGGTAAAATTTACGCTCAGCCTCAGCAGTTTCTGTGTGACCATAAAGCCCGCCTTCTCTGATTTGATTGGTTTTATCAAATATTTTGACATTGACAGACCAATGACACACACACACCTCTGCTTCTGACGTGCGCTGCGCTCTGCTTAGAGCCGCTGCGGACTGGAGAGACAGACAAAAAAAAAACGGACGAAGCCGAAGCCTGCCGCCATATGTTTCATATGTTTTAAAGTTTAATCACATATTTTTTTAGGGGGGCTGAGGCATAAGTTTAGGGGGGCTGAAGCCCCCCTAAAAAGGGCCTAGCGACGCCCATGATATCAGCAATTATTGATGAAATATTGATCAAATTTAAAATACAACTTACACAAAATGAAATTTCATTTTGTGTAAGTTGTATTTTAAATTTGATCAATATTTCATCAATAATTGCTGTTTGGTTCCTGTCTGGCTGACATTTTGGGATTACGGCGTTGGAATGGGCCAGTTCTGGATGATTTCTGGGTACATTGTAAAACTCTGGGTGAGACTTGGTTTGCTTCCGGCATTGCTCAGTTTGACTTTCGCCAAAAAGCTCTTGGGCCAACCTTGGACCGTAATTCCATGCGGTATGTGGGCCAAAATCTCAGCCGAAATTTAGCCAGATCCGGCCCAAAGCCAATTTGCTATCTGGGAATTCACTTGAAAAAAATATTTCTACAAAACAAAGCTCAATGAAGTAGTCAAAATCATGTCTGACCCCACTCCATGTCTCCAGATATATAGAGCAATCCATAGGAGCCATCTTACTTATGCCGCTCACTTTTCATAATCATTTGGGATGTAATGATTAAAGGTGGGGTAAGTGCTATCTGGTAACCGTTGTTGATATTTCAAATCACCAAAACAAACACGCCCCTACCCCCAAAAGGGTCTCGCCCCTATTTTGATAGCGCCGCCCCACACGTACGTAAACCCAGAGGCATCAACAGCTATGGCAGAATCTCTGTGTATCTAATCCAGGTCGAATATTCAATGAAAAAGTCATCCCTTCCATCACAAAAACACAAACCGTGAACAACTTGATAGTACACGAGCAAGACAGTCCAACTAACGAACATATTATAATTATCACAAGATTAGAGTTACAGCAATCACAAAAACACACACAAACCGCTCATGAACAATTCGATAGTAGCTACACAAGCACACAGTCCAGCTAACGACATATTACAATTATGACAAGATTAGAGTCATAGCGATCACAAAATCACAAACTGTTCTCGTGAACAACTCTATAGCACGAGCCGACAGTCCAGCTAAAGACATATTACAATTATGACAAGATTAGAGATAGTGATCAAACTATTCTCATGAACAACTCTATAGAACACAAGCACGACAGTCCAGCTAACGACATATTACAATTATGACTGGATAAGGGTTATATAGATCATGAAAAGAGTAAACAAACATATACTAGGAGTATAGTATCTTACTTGTCGGAGACATTGTGTGAGCTGATGCTTGAAGCACACAGTGAGGAGATTTAGATGCTCCATACGGTGTGGAAATGAACAGGTCTTTATCATCACTGAAGTGAGCCACAATACGATCGCAAATGGACTAACAAGCGAACATGACACACGAGCATAGTCAAGCAGCATATATTAGACTAGTTGTCAGCTAATGTTCGTCATGTGAGACTCATGTGTTTTGAATAATGACGTGTGCAGAGCGAGAGCGAGCGCTCTTCTCACCATCAATAGTAGACACGCCCCTTACCTGATGATTGGCTACAAGTTTGTTATTCCACTCGGCCCGTGTCCTTATTCTAAAACGGTTTTGAAATAACACTTATCCCACCTACCAGCTGTGACTTATCCCAAGTCACAGCTGGTAGAAAGTGTGTGACAATTCAAGTTGTTTGAGATGTTAAACGAATAGCAATACACGCTTTTAATAAAGTCTAATAAAGTTAATGCACGCACAGAGATAAGAACGGTATTGTTAGGGCAAAAAATTATTTAATGACATGACTGATTAGCCTTTAAAAAGATTTATTTTCTTGCAAGAAAAGAGCCACAGTCTGCACAGTCATCAATGGCTACAGTGAGTGTGAACTGAAGTCACAACAGAATCTCTTATACTCATGGACTTAACAGCCCTCTCTCAAAAGAGTTCCACACATGGTAAAAGATAGAAAACACAGCACACAAATAACCCCATCTGTCCTTAGTTTCCTACACCTGGCTCTCAGAATTAGATCTGCTCCAACGCCTGTGGTTAAGGAGAGCTCTTAATTTAGGTGTCCCGCGACCTCTAGGGTCACAAGCCTGTCACTGTGTCTGTTAAAGCACAGAGAAGTGTCTTACATGACAGAAACTTCTGTGTTAACTTAAACAAATAAAATGATCCTTTGTTATATATATAACAAAGGATCATTTTATTTGTTTAATAATTTAATAATTTATGTAGATTATATGTAGATTAATGAAATCAATAAACTTCTTGTGCCTAAATGCTTAATCTTCTTCTGGGATACATTTTTCCCCAATAGTATGTATGGACTTATCTAACACTTGGGGATACTGTGAATAAGCTAAAGTCCCAAAACGTCAGCATGGTCCTTTAAAATAATTGTCTGGATGCTCATAGATACAAATGAACAACTTTAAAGTATTAACATTTTAATACAAATGGTCTTGGTCTCATTCACTGCAGCAGAAAAAGAGAGACACCTGAATATGTAAAGTACTGACAACTGTAGGATATGTAGCACATATATTATCCCTGGAAAGGGAAGAGTTGTTAGTTTGATAGTGTAGAGTCTTGGCTAGTTAAGTCATATTTAATTTTGCAGGATCTAAAACCATTTCTAATAAATTAAGCTACAAATGTTGCCCGCTTGCAGTTTTGACAACCAATAATTATATCAACCAATTATATATCAACTCCACTGTCCTGCAGAGTTTTGCTTAACCAAGTGAGCAATCTAGTGAGTGGGATCAGGGTTGGAGCTTAATTCTACAGTGGACCAATGTAGTGTAGCGGAACTTGACCCCTGACTGAGCCTGGTTTCTCCCAAAAGTTTTTCTGTTCTGCCACCGATATAGTCGCCTTTTGGCTTGCTTAGTTTGGGACATTTAAAGGGTTACTTCAGCGATTAGCATATAGCTTTGTATCAGTAGAAACCCTGGAGTATATTCAAATGATTGTGCTTTCCCCCCTCATATGCCCCTAAGAGAAGAGATTTATGCATTTTATTTCTGGAAAAATTCCTCCTATGACGCAATTTGACGATATATCCATCATAGGAGGAATGTTTGGCCAAAGGCTAAAGACTACAGCCAGCAGAGGGAGCCATTTCTGCATGTTTTGAACCCGCACATGGGGGATGGGAGATCACACTCAGAGCTCAGCTACAGGCACTCATTTAAACGGAGCTATGGTGAGCAATGTAAGTCTTTTAACTTAGTCTTTTAAAATTAATTTCTATGAAAGTTAAGCTTGCAAAGGCATGAACTGAAACGTGCCAGACTGAACTCGCGTTGTGAATGTATGCCGCGAGTGTAGTGGCGATTACCTCAGCTCTCATCACAAGAACTCATCAGCTCATGATGTTATATGTAACGCCCGTTTCACACATACTCCGTCTGCAGTGTGTGTGCGTTGCGTATTTTTTTCCGTACCCATGTTAACGGATGACAGCTTTCACACTGCACGCGGATGCAGTCCGTCAGTCCATTCCAGGAGCGTTGCGTCTGCAGCAGTGCACGGATCGTTTTCGTACCGAGTCTATTTTTTGCTGCACTGCGCTGCGTTGCGTTGCTGCATTAAAGTGATAGAACATTTTTCGCATTAAAATAAACATGTACTGACGCGAAAATCTAGTAATTTCAACACGGATGCATATCATTTAAAATATACTCTTGTTTCAAAGTCAACACATGGCTTTTTTTCTCAAGTAAAGCAACAAAACGACACCTTACCTGGCATTTAGGTAAAAAAAAATGTGCCATAATGGAGAGCACTCGTACTTTCTTGGAGGTGAAATGCAAAGTTATTTTTGACCTGCAGGATTTCTTTTCAAAGGGTTTAAAAACGAAAGAAAAGACGAGAGTCGTCTGTTTTTGAATAGCCTATTCTAAGTTTCTAATTTAAAATGTTTGTGATTTTAGGCTATAACCTATGTTTAAATGTTTTGCCTTTTGTGTGAGCTAAATCTAAAGTATATTAATATATAATTAATTAATGAATTGAAAAAAATGTTGTTTAAATGTAGGCTTGTAGCCTACGTTAACCTGTCTACTCAGAAAGATTAAACAAAGAGAATTGCAATTCTGATGAGCCAAGATCAGTAACAACTTCTGGATTTTAAATAAAAAATCATTAATAAATGCTGTTTGTGGTATGTAAAAGCGGATCAGTTGCGGACTGCAAACGCAGCATATGTGAAAGGACTACAGGGTGTGGGGCTCCTGCAACGCACACGCAACGCAACACGCACCGCACACGCACTGTAGACGGAGTATGTGTGAAACGGGCGTAATCTGACTCCTGCAGTTAGTGCTCAGTGCTGTTACACTCGCGTGGTGACTCACTCATTATATTGAACAGACACGTTCAGTTTTTAATTGTAGTGTCTTCTCCAACTCAGTCACAGTAATCCAGTAAGTGGCTTTGGGAATGGCCTCACAGGGCATCGAAGCATTCTGGGAATTGTAGTCTTTCATCCCCATGAGACAAAAATACATTTTCTGTCTTTTCACAGTCTAGAAGGCACCAAATTCAAAAATAATTTCACATTTCTACTACATTGATGACCCAGTTTAAATAAAGATTAATCTTCCCAGCGCTGAAGTACCCCTTTAAAGGGTTAGTTCACCCAAAAATTACATTTATGTCATTAATGACTCACCCTAATGTTGTTCCACATCAGTAAGACCTCCGTTCATCTTCGGAACACAGTTAAAGATATTTTATATTTTAGTACCAGAGCATATGCAGTCTATGCACACTTTACTATCCATGTCCAGAAAGCTAATAAAAACATCATCAAAGTAGTCCATGTGTGACATCAGTTGGTTGGTTAGAATCTCTTGAAGCATCGAAAATACATTTTGGTCCAAAAACAACAAAAACTATGGCATCAGCATCAGGCCCCGATCACACAGAACGCGTTTTTGCAGCGAGAGGTACCTTTTTAGAATGTATTTCGATTAGCAAAGAGCGTTATGCGCGCTGCTTAACACGTTTAAACTGCTTGCTGCTCCTCGCGTTTTTAAAGGAGCGTTCTGAGCGCATGAAGTTGAAAAAAAGTCAACTCTGAGCGGAAGAGCGTGCAATGTCATCGCGTTTATTTTCTGTTGTCCAATCGATAAAATGGAGAGGCGGGCCTTCCGTTGTGTTGACCATTACATTGATTTGACTGACAGTACAGGTGATTCGAGGGTTTCCTAGAAACATTTTTAAAAAAAACAGCGCATTCGCGTTTTCGAACCTGAAAAACGCGTTCTGTGTGATCTGGGCCTCAGTCTTCTCTTCCGCGTTTGTTTTTAAACCTCAAAGAAAGATTAAAACGGACATGAATCAGCGTATTGATTCATGATTCGGATTGCCAATGTCACGAGATTTCAGCAGTTTGGGATGAGATCCAAATCATGAATACGCTGATTCATGACCGTTTTAATCTTTATTCGAGGTTTGAAAACAAACGCAGAAGAGAAGACAATGCTGAATGAAGTCGTAGTTTTTGCTATTTTTGGACCAAAATGTATTTTCGATGCTTCAAGAGATTCTAACTAACTGATGTCACATATGGACTACTTTGATGATGTTTGTATCCCCTTTTTGGACATGGACAGTATAGGGTGCTTTCTAGACTGAGAAAAGACAGAAAATGTATTTTTGTCTCATGGAGATGAAATACAACAATTCCCAGAATGCTTCGTTGCCTTATGAGGCCACTCCCAAAGCCAAATCCCAAACTGGATTACTGGATCACTTTCACTTTCCCACCAAGGCCGAGTTCATTTTTTATAAAATCAGTTCATTTAGAGAATGTGAAAACATGGAAATAGCTCCCTCTGCTAATAGTAGTCTTTAGCCTCTGGCCAAAAATTGCCACCATTAGCTCACATAAACCAAGAAAGTGAGCTAAAAAAAAAAAAAAAGTAAACCTTCTGGACCTATGTGTTGTCACTGCCAGATCTGCAGCCATTCACAGACTACCTAAAGGTAGTGGATACAACCATCCAACAAGAGATTTCCCTCCATTTCAACTGCAAAGATTTATAAAGAAACCAAACTCACTGTTCTCTGTTGGATCCAAGCCAAGTCATTTCCAGAAGAGATGTCCCACTTAAAATATGGTAAACATCTGCCAAGCAGCACTTGACTGCTGTTCCTAACCCCTGAACTAGATACCAGTACAAATTTCATATGTGTTGTCTTGTCAGTGACTATTCGTCCCATTATCCTTGACCCACATCACCCACTCACCAAGCTGATCATCAAAGACTATGTTTATTGTTTGCATCAACCTCAACCAGAGAGGGTGTTTGCAGAGCTCAGGAGGAAATACTGAGTATTACTAATGCACTGAATGCCAAAATGGCGGGCCAAACACCATCCCCCAGGAATGGCCAGGTTGAGAATTCACCAGCAAATTTTCTATTAACTGGGATAGATTGCTTTGTCCCTTATCTTATAAAGGTGCGATGCAGAAATTATGGAGGATAATTTTCAAATGTATGACCACCCGCGCAGTGCATATTGATCTCCTCGCAAGTATGGACAGTGATTAATTCCTAATGGCCCTTCATTGCTTAATTGCTCAGTGATGGAAATCCTATCAGATCAAGAAACAAATTTCAAAGGTGGGGAAAGAAGAACTTTGGTATGCCTTTGCAGCTCTTCAGCCTGAGCTCCAGGCTCAACTTGCAAGACAGCCAAATAGGGTAAAGTTCAATCCACCCAATGCACCACATTTTTGGTGGATGCTGGGAATGGCAAATTCTGTCTTTGAAAACATCCTTGTAAATGACCCTGGGAACACAGACAGTCACTGAAGAAATTATGAACTGTTCTTATTGAAATATAAGGAAAACTTAGTAATGCTAATCCCATTGGCTACACATTTTACACATTGACCCAGATCCAGTTTCACACAACATTCTGTTGTTGGGGACGAGATGCCTCACTTGCACAAGTGACCTACTACATTTACATTTACATTTATGCATTTAGCAGACGCTTTTATCCAAAGCGACTTACAACTCAGGAGAACAGGAAGCAATCCGTCAAGAAGAGGCAAAGAAACACAAAAAGTGCCCCAAATACCAAGATTTGTATACCGCTCAGAGTAGCAAAAACCAGAAAAGGGAAGAAGAAAGGAGAAATAGAGGAGGAAAGAGTTTTTTTGTTTGTTTTTTATGTAAGATTAAGTGCTCATGGAAGAGATTAGTTTTTACCTGTCTTTTGAATGAAGCGAGTGATTCTGTCGTGCGTATGGAAGATCGTTCCACCAACCAGGAACAATGAAAGAAAAAGTTCTAGAGAGGGATTTCATGCCTCTCTGGGATCCCGTAATTCTGAGCCAACAAGATTAACACCTCACTCTTGGTGACAATTCATCCTACTTACCTAAACTCCAAACCAGACATAAAGGGGTGTCAGGGAAGGAAAATCTATGAATAAGTAAAACTGTTATGTTTGTGGACAAGCAGCAACCTTGTGCGCTTTTGCCTGTCAAGTATTGTTTACCCAGGAAAAGATAACAGCTGAGAATGTCAGTGACCAAAATCATCAACCTACCTCCTCTGTCTGAGTGACACACCAATAACTCACCACTTAGTAAGGCCTTTATTTTTATTGTTCAAATTCACATTGTGAATTTGAGAGGGCAGCTGCACAAGAGGCCACCCTTAGGAAATGGAGTCTTCCAAACAGCCCCGCTGCTGTTCATTATTTGGACTGTTACAAAACTTTCCAGGGAGTTGGAAAATAAGATGTTATGGAAAGGGGATGTGTAGATGTGCTTGTTTATTGTAAATTATAGTTTAACTGGTAAGAAGTGTTGCCATCTAAGGAATGTGTGGAATATGTGTGCATGCAACTAATCAAACACACACACAAAATTTGCACAATAAATCATCTACAAGTACACCCTGGTGTGAGACATAATGTAATTTACGTCCTGGACATCCTGTTCAATTACTCCGAACCAGAGTTAGATAAAAGAGTGAACGGCAGATTTTTCTCAATCTTTCTCATTCAAACTCTCAGGCCGATAGAAGACTTGTATCTTCTGGCAGCGATTCTGTGTCTGGGGTGGAGATCCATCGGATCTAACATTTTGGCATGATCTAACTGGGTTGTTTATTTCAGCATTTCCACAATAGTAGTTCTAGTCCAGGCTTGCCTTGTTCTCAACTTTGAAATAGTTCATTTTACTATTCAAAATTCAAATAATAATGTAGTGAGACCGATCACTGCAGTCCCTTAGTTTAGGTGGCAGCATTGTGAATGTGAACTGGTCATCTTGTCTTTACTAGCCTACTAGATACAGCACATGAATTAACATCAAAAGATACACTATATTGCCAAAAGTTGTAGGGAGGCCTGTCTTTTAATGACATCCCATTCTTAATCTGTAGGGTTTTAAAGTAAGTTGGGGAGTTGGCCCACCCACTGCAGCTATAACAGCTTTAACTCTTTTGGGAAGGCTTTCCACAAGGTTTAGGAGTGTTTATGGGAATTTTTGACCATTCTTCTAGAAGTGCATTTGTGAGGTCAGGCACTGATGTTGGATGAGAAGGCCTGACTCGCGGTCTCTGCTCTAATTAATCCTAAAGATGTTCTATCGGCTTGAGGTCAGAACTCTGTGCAAGGCCAGTCAAGTTCTTCCACACCAAACTTACTCATCCAAGTCTTTATGGACCTTGCTTTGTGCACTGGTGCGCAGTCATGTTGGATCAAGAAGGGGCCATCCCCAAATTGTTCCCACAAAGTTGGGAGCATGAAATTGTCCAACATGTCTTGGTATGCTAAAGCATTAAGAGTTAATTTCACTGAAACAAGCCTAACCCCTGAAAAACAACCACACCATAACCACCCCTCCAACAAACTTTACACTTGGCACAATGCAGTCAGGCAAGTACCGTTCTACTGGCAACCAGCAAAACCAGACTTGTCCATTGGATTGCCAGATAATGGAGTTTGATTCATCACTCCAGAGGACACGTTTCCTCTGGTGGAGGTGTGATTTACACCACAGCATAGCACTTGGTGATGTAAGGCTTGGATGCAGCTGTTCGGCTATGGAAAGCCATTCCATCTCTATGCACTGTTTTTTAGCTAATCTGAAGGCCACACAAAGTTTGGAGGTCTGTAGCAAGGTTATATTTATACAAAACCAAAACCAAGACTAAAAGTATTAAAAACTAACAACAGTTACTGAAAAACAAACTGAAAATAAATAATAATTTGCAAAAATAAATAATCGTTTTCATAATTAATATGTTCTCTTAACTGTGGTGGAAAATCTGACCTTTGGCTGTTTAGGAAAATGTTTTGTATATGGCGCTTCATAAGTGTGACGTTAGCTGAGGTGATTAACTGCTGTCGTGTGAAGCGCTCAGTGAAGAACTGAAACGAAGAACATCATTAGTCCTAAGCGGCTGTTCACAAAGAATGTGCTTGTGGCAATAAAATGGAACATTTTAACTTGAGTGCACTGCTTTTAAAATGCCGTTGAATGTGCAACGAGAGACACAAGTGCAACAGCAACTACTAACTACTGTATGTTGGAGATTTCATGTTTGCATAATATTGCCAGGCTGTTTTTACAAACTGTTTTCTACTAATAATATTATTATTATGTAGAAACATTTCCCCAAATTAGGGAATACCAGGACACACACACACACTTTGGAATTTTCATAATTTTTACTTGTATTATTAAAATGTCTGCACAAGAATTAATCTGTACAAACATTAAACTTTGTTGAAATGAAATATCTTGCTTTGGTCTTTGTTCTAGTAACTCTGCTAAACTATAATTACCTAACTGAAACTAAATATATAAACTAAATAGAAATGTGTTCACAAAATAAAAACTCAACTAAAACTACGAAAACTATTTTTGAAACTAACTAAAACTATACTGAAAACAATATTAAAATAAACTGAATATTATGAGAATGTACAACATTAATCCATTTTCCAAATCATATTTTTTGTCTTACCCTGAATTATTTTGGTACACTTATAATAAGTGATTATATTGGGCAGGGCTGGACTGGGGCTAAAATTCGGCTCTGGCATACCCAGCACATCCGGCCCATGAGTTCCCCGTGAATGTTTTTGCTGGGGTTAGGGCCTTAAATTGGCGTATATAAATAAAACTAGGACAAGGACAAATAATGATAGATATTATCGAATTTGCTGCAAATGCAGATAAACTTAATATTGCTTTTTTTGTCACACAGAAATGCCCTTGGCAGTAAAGCACTGATGATTTTGAGCTAGGATGCAGTAAAGTAAATTTATTGCTTTTAAATGCTGTCATCATTTACTCACTCTCGTGTTGTTTCAAACCTGTATGACTTCTGTGAAATACAAAATAAGAAGTTTTGAAGAATGTTGGCAACCAAGCCATTTTGGTTAGGCTACCCTTTGAATATTGTATGAACAAAAAAAACCACACTCAAATTATTTTATTTTATGCTACACAGCAAATTCACACAAATGTATTTATTCATTTAGGTTTGGAATCACATTAGGGTGAGTAAATGATCACATTTTTGGGTTGAACAATCATATTTTTCAAGAGTTAACACATCATTTAAGTAAGACACTGATATTTATCTTTCATGGGGCTATTCGGTTTCATTAAATCTATTAAAAAAAGTAAATAAAACTTTTAAAGAGGAAAAAAAAAAGCTTTGTCCTTAATTTATGGGATCTAGACTTAAAACTGTTTTATAGACTGTATTTTAACTGTAGGCCAGTTTCATTTAAATGTAAGATCATGGTAGTCACAGGGTAAAAACATAGACTGTAAAAATCTTGCTCCTCATTATATGGCTATATGGTTTCCAAAACTATATAAAACATATATAATAAACTATTATATTTGTAAGTAAAAAAAAATGTAAACACCTGTAGAAAATACAAAAACAGCCTCTATAAAAGTGCTTTATATTCTGCAATATTAATTTATGAAATATAGCAGCATTTTTAATAAATGTTTCTTCCAAAACACCATATTTCTTTGCTGTTGCGCTGCAGAGTAAGTTGTGGTAAAGTGAAACGTTTGTGTGTGCCATTTCCACTTTACCTCGTCATGAATAGGCTACATGCTCGCGGCTGTTTTCAGCTGATTCACCACAGAACTGTAATGTTTCCATATCACACGATTGTATAAAACAAAATAAGTCAACGTGCCGTTCACAGAGCAGTATTTAAACGCAGCGGCTGCGCTGTGCGGATATTCACCTTTTGCAGTTCCATGCGCTCAAATAATAAATAAATAAATAGAAAAAAGCGCCTAATATGGAGGGGAGGTCTCTCTCGCTTCGGCTTGTCAATTCAGAAGACAAACCAATGGGCCGCTGTCGCTGCATGTTGTCAGTGGTACAAAATTATTATTATTTTTTTAAACACTATACCGGCCCCAAAGTGCGTCGGCCCACCGGGCAAATGCCCGGTATGCCAGATTACCAGTCCAGCCCTGATATTGGGATTATTTCAGACCGGTCTGGTAGGAGCCGCTGCTGAGGAGAAAAGTCCCTGAAAGACTCGCCATAGGCATAAACAGAGAGAAGTAGCTTCAGCTGCAATGTTCTTCCGCAAGACATATGCAGTTCTGTTTATTCAACAATAGAGAAAAAAGTTATGTACTGCAGCTTTAAAAATGCTAAACTATAATAACCTTGGTCTGTAGCTATTGACTCTGCAAAAAGTTGGCGACTTCTGCACACTGTGCCCCTCAGCATGCGCTGACCCCATTCTGTGATTTTAAATGGCCTACCACTTCGTGGCTGAGTTGCTGTTGTTCTAGGTTCCTTTCACTTTGTTATAATACCACTAACTCTTGATCATGGAACATTTAGTAGTGAGGAAATTCATAAATGGACTTGCATTGCACAGGTGGCAACCTATCACAGACAGTACCACGCTTGAATTCTCTGAGCTCCTGAGAGCGACCCATTCTTTTACATGTTTGTAGAAGCAGTCTGCATGCCTAGGTGCTTGATTTTATGCACCTTTGGCCATGGAAGTGATTGGAACACCTGAATGCAATGATTTGGAGGGGTGTCCCAATACTTTTGGCAATATAGTGTATTTTGAAAGATTCAGTAAACCTTAATGAAATGCATAATCTCCCATGTAATCATCCAATCAGTATTTCAACCATGGAAAGGCATTAATAGCAATTTTGCTGACAGCTAACTGTTTGTTAGCAAGAAAAAAACATAGTAAATATAGATTAATGAGCTGAAATATTTGACTATCATCATCATTTATATAAAAATTGTAATGAAAAACTGTAGACTCAATTTGGAACAATCTTAAAAAGATATTTATGAAGATACAATTAAACAGAATTTGTAATACCTGATGGTGAGTCACAAACGGCTCAATGAGGAAGTTCTTCAAAATCCCTTTCGCCTTCCCAACCTGAAGAACGTGAAAAAAAAACACTTTTGATCAAATGTCAAAATAGTTCTTTATATACTCTTTAAAATTCATGCATATTGCATTTATATAGGTCAGGGGTCTCCAACCTTTTTTCATTTGAGAGCTACTTTTTAAAAATGAAAGTCGCCGAGAGCTACTCATGTTCTACAATACTAAAAACTCTTAAATAATGCATCATAATTCTCATATTAACAACAATCCAAAATGTTTTAGACCTGAAAGAGTGTAGTAGAAGTTCCAGTAGTCGGTACCAATACCATAAACATTTTACGGTACTCATTATTTTGTTACAACAGCAAATTGTTTTTTATTTAAATATTTAAATATTTTTTTTTAAATCAATTAAATTTAAAACATTTATTATTTACGATAATAATAATTATAAGTAAATCATACAGAAACATTTAAAGGCTGTATTCTGTTTAAAAAGTAATCTTGGTTTATACATAAAATATCAAGTGAAAAATAAGGAACCATCTAGGCATAGTTATTAATATTAGGAGAGACGTATTATTATTAGATAGAGATGTAGTTAAATCTACTGTAGGCTCAGCAGTAGCCAAATATATTCTGTCAATTTCGCCACGTTAAACTTCACGTTAAACCAAGCTTTTATTATGACGGGTTGCCGTGAAGACTTTTGAGTGTCTGTGTTCATATGACAGCTTACTTAAATAAAACGTTAAATTCTCACAAAGTGACAGTTTATGTGTCCGTGTGTCCTCATATAGTGGCACAAGGCAGAGACACGCGCCCTCGCTTCTGCGCCCGTTATTCACACAGAGAAGCAGAATTTGCAGGAGTAATATTTAAATAGTAATTTGCAATTTAATATTCACAGACACTAGTATATATATTTGGCTACAGTCTGGAGCCCTGCGCTTGGATTAACACGAAAGCTGCGTGTACCGAATATACTCGGGAGTCGGTAGGCCCCTTACCGGTAATACAGAAATGCTGGTATCGTCATATTTTTTACATTTCACTACCAACATGGTACTAAAGTAGCCTACCTGTACTTGTGACAACTCTACATTTGCATGTTTACTTTTAAATTTCTTCATAAAAAAAAAAATTCTAAGCAAAGTACGTCTTGGCGAGCTACCTCCAATCAGGCCACGAGCTACTGGTAGCTCACGAGCGACGTGTTGGAGACCCATGATATAGGTTTAATGAAGCAAATTTGAATACTATCTAAATAGAAAGGCCCTTAGGTCTGTGTGTGTGTGATACATGTAGCTTGCTATATCAAATATATATATATATATATATATATATATATATATATATATATATATATATATATATATATATATATATATATATATATATCACCAGACTAATAAATACACTCACCTAAAGGATTATTAGGAACACCATACTAATACTGTGTTTGACCCCCTTTCGCCTTCACAACTGCTTTAATTCTACGTGGCATTGATTCAACAAGGTGCTGAAAGCATTCTTTAGAAATGTTGGCCCATATTGCTAGGATAGCTTCTTGCAGTTGATGGAGATTTGTGGGATGCACATCCAGGGCACGAAGCTCCCGTTCCACCACATCCCAAAGATGCTTCAATTGGGTTAAGTTTTGGTGACTGTGGGGGTCATTTTAGTACAGTGAACTCATTGTCATGTTCAAGAAACCAATTTGAAATGATTTGAGCTTTGTGACATGGTGCATTATCCTGCTGGAAGTAGCCATCAGAGGATGGGTACATGGTGCTCATAAAGGGATGGACATGGTCAGAAACAATGCTCAGGTAGGCCGTGGCAATTTAAACAATGCCCAATTGGCACTAAGAGGCCTAAAGTGTGCCAAGAAAACATCCCTCACACCATTACACCACCAACACCAGCCTGCACAGTGGTAACAAGGCATGATGGATCCATGTTCTCATTCTGTTTACGCCAAATTTTGACTTTACTATCTTAATATCTCAACAGAAATCGAGATTTATCAGTCTTCAACTGTCCAATTTTGATGAGCTTGTGCAAATTGTAGCCTCTTTTTCCTATTTGTAGTGGAGATGAGTGGTACCCGGTGGGGTCTTCTGCTGTTGAAGACCATCCGCCTCAAGCCCGTGTTGTGGCTTCACAAATGCTTTGCTGCATACCTCGGTTGTAACGAGTGGTTATTTCAGTCAAAGTTGCTCTTCTATCTGCTTGAATCAGCCGGCCCATTCTCCTCTGACCTCTAGCATCAACAAGTCATTTTCACCCACAGGACTGCCGCATACTGGATGTTTTTCCCTTTTCACACCATTCTTTGTCACCTTCAACCGGCAACCATGCCACGCTCAAAAATGCTAAAATCACCTTTCTTTCCCATTCTGACATTTAGTTTGGAGTTCAGGACATTGTCTTGACCAGGACAACACCCCTAAATGCATTGAAGCAACTGCCATGTGATTGGTTGATTAGATAATTGCATTAATGGGATATTGAACAGGTGTTCCTAATAATCCTTTAGGTGAGTGTATATAACTAATATATATTTTTATTTTATGATCTCAAATTTTTTCATCAGGCTTTTTTTCAATGTCAAAAGTTTTATGTAAGGAGCAATTTCCTTTTACCTGGTAAGCGGCTTTGCTGCATGGATTAAATCTATATATAAATGTCTGCCAGAAAAAAAGTATTCTGTATTTTGTAGATAAAATTTAGGGCAATAAAGTATAGTAAAATTATAACATTAATACATTTGAATGAAAAGCAGTTACTCCAGATGGATGCAAATACAAACTTTTTAAAAGGCCTACTGTGATTTCTGTCATCAGATGTGATTTTAGCCATTCCTGGACACCCTCAAAGTCCAGGTCAACTGCCACCAATCCCAGCTTCCCCCTGCGTTTGATCAGCTGATCTGGCTTCACAACCAGCCTCTGCACAGAGGGACAGACAAATAAATATATTACACTAAAAACCATACAATATTATGAAACCGAAAAACAAGACATATACTCACTTCTGTTAGCAGCCATGGGTGATCCTGTATAAGGCGGTCCCAGACTGTGTCTGCAGTGACAGTGGCGCAGAGGAACCGATTTTGCACGGCTGCCGTGGTGCAGATGTATTTATACAGGAACTCTTTCCCCGTCTGCTCAGAAATGGCCTTAGCAGACATCACGGCCAAGAACACTGAAAGAAAGACAGAAAAAAAACTTTTACAAACTCATTTTAATTAGGATTGTACTGCCGCATAGAGCACATTTTAAGTGGTTTTGTTAAAAAAAACATGTTTGTTAAGTCTGCGAAAATGTTGGGAGAGCCATTTTTCTTAACTCTTGAGTGTCAATTTAAAAAAATTACAAATAGGTCCACAGAGGACAAAAATGTCCATGTCCAAAAAAACTGCCATATAATGTTTTATCTTGGGACCACAGACTTAGGTTTGGTAATTTCGGCAGATCACAAGTAAAAGAAGTTTTAAAAAATGACTTATGAACATTATTTTATATTAAATATTTTATGAAACATGTTGAACTCCAAAATTGCAAGAAAATCAAAGCCAAAGTTGTGTTCCAAATTTGAGATTGATATGAAAAAAAATTCGCTCTCAGTAAGATTGTTTGGGTGCATTTCCAAATTTTCCCCGTTAGATGCCAGTAAAGCTCCACTGGTGCACACAGCAGTTGGATTTGTGATTTTTGGATTGAGTTGAGTTTTTCTCTCTCAAATATTACAAGCACACACAATTTATTACTACACTTATACAAACCACATTATGCAATCCATACCAACACACCCACACAATTATAACTGCATAATTTACCAAATAGGTTCTATAATATGCAAAGCAGAAAACAGAAAAAAGTTTTCTTTATAGGCCAAACCCGACAAAATGGCACCATCTGGTAAAATATAGTAAAAAAATTACATTTTGAAAATATTTTGTGTACCTAGTGCGAAACAGATTCATTAAAATAAATGAAATAGTAAAATTCCAATAAAAAATATGGGTTCTGGGTGCTGAGTTCTCAACACTGTGAAAATAAAAGTCACTTTTGCTACTAATGGACATAAAAGTTTATCTGCCAATGCCAAAACTTATAAAATGCCAAAAGGTCTTGGTGATATATTGGTCAACCACTAATTAAAATTGCAAACTAATAAGCAATTAAACAGAGTGGGCTCACAGGTATTTTGGAGCACGGCAGTCATGTTTTATTTTAGGAGCACTTGTGCTCCTGATTTAAAGGGGTGGTTCTGTGTTTTTTTTCTAGGCTTGGTTGTTTACGGGCGCAGTATAACATGTCTTAATACTTCTTGTTTTTTTTAAACGCTGTATTTTTCTTATATTTTATCTTTATTCCACACCGCCGTCTCCACTGTCTTTTGAACGGCTCGTTTGCTTCCTGCTTTTATGAAGCCCATCCCTCCGAAAAACGCAATGGTCTTAGATTGGTTAGATGGCCAAATGTAGTTTCATGTATTTTTATTGGCTGAAGTGCCAAGCACAGGTTTTACGGAAACGCCGCGCCCCTTACCATTTTGGGCAAAAGTCACATCTGCGGTGACTAGCAAGGGTTTATGATGTTACCAACCCTGGAAGAAGCTTGTTGAAGTCCAAACTGGCCGTTTTTGTAGGCAATAAACTGCCATAACTTTAAAAGACAATATCGCCATTTGCATTGAACTTTCAGTGCTGTAACTTTGCAGATACTGTTTATGCTCAAGCAGCAACATTACACACTAAAGTTAAAAAAGTGAAAATGCATGCAACATTCCCTTTAAAAAAATTGGGAGCACAGAGAAAAAAATTTGAACCACATACTGATTAGTGACAGACATTAACGTTCCCATTACGGAGTGATACTTGCTACCTTAAACTGATTACCAGGGGCATCTTTCTAAATGTATGCATCATCTACTATGGGAAATTCTTGGGAAATTCTATAAAAAAAAGATTTTTTATTTAAACTGGTTTAAAGGGGGGAGGGGGGGTGAAATGCCGTTTCATGCATACTGAGCTTTTTACACTGTTTAAGACTTGGATTCCCATCCTAAACATAGACAACGTTTCAAAAACTAATGTTGGACGTTTGATGGAGTATTTCTGTGTTAAAAATACTCCTTCCGGTTTCTCACAAGTTTCTGAGAGTTTTTTTCGAGTATGGCTCGGCATGACGTTAATAGAGCGGAAGGTCCTTGTATGGGCCGTACGGGCTCTTCTCCCGGTAGGGTGCGTGCGCGTGTGACTAGAGCGAGAGAGGAAATGCACGCCCATAAACACTCTCTCAGGTGCAGATCCATTCGTCGTTATAGTCCGCGCTCCACTTTATTCCTATGGGTGACATCAAGCGACTTCATTGCTTCAGCACAGCATTCCGGGAAGGCAGCGCTGCATTTGAACCGATTTGAAAGCAGAAATGACGGGAAGCTTCACAACATCGCTTTAGTCGCGTCGCAAAGTGGATCTCCACCGTTTACTGCTGTCAGGACTTTACCAAATCATACCGAAGAAGTTTGTTTTTGACGGAGCGGTCCCAGCGATAAAGGTTAGGTCCTGCTTTGGAAGCAGCCGGTGAGTAAAACTGCTTCAAATGTCTATGCTGTTGGCTATCGTCGCGTGAGTAAACATCAGTAAACGACACAATCGCATGTTTCTTCATTCAAATGCGCTAACGGTTAGTCCATTGTTGTTCTATGTATAACGTTACAATAGTCTGACGTGCAAAACCGTTTTGCTTGCTACTGCTAAGGTTTAGTCACATACAATAGTCCATAAAGCGAATCATGTCCTCATAAACTGCGAGTAAAGACACACAAATGTTGACAGGTCACTACCTGTCATAGTACACTACCTTAATACAGTACATACCATAGAGACGGACGTCCTGCTTTTGCTGTTTCTCCTGTTCAATTTATTTCAGCCTCGGAATGATTCTGGATCATATATCTATTAGCTGAGATCGATAGCCATGAGTTTCTCCACACTTGAGGACGTCACCGCTTTGCGCGCTCGTCATTCTTTAGCTCCGGCCACACGATACGCCTCCAGGCGCTCGTTTTTTTCTGGAAAGACTCGGTACAGCCTATATTTTTTTTATAAATATAATAAAACTAAAGACTTTTCGGAGATATGAAGGATGCAATACTACTCTATAGGTACTCAAGATTGACATGAGAGATTGACTGACACTGAGTGTTTCACCCCCCCGTTGATGCCTTTTAAATGAAAAAAAAAATCCATTTTGATTTTATGGTAGCAACAAATAAAAAATCCAGGACAATTTTTTTTTTTTTTTTACAATAACAAACAATTGTATTTGTTATCTATAATTGAAAAGTCATATACACCTAAGATAACTTGAGATTGAGTAAATTATGGGGTCATTTTAATTTTTGGGTGAACTATCCCTTTAATATAGGCAATCAGTTACAAGTGCTAAAAAATTACAAAGGGATATCTGTAATATAGACTTCAAAAATATAGCCTTTACACTTACATACATGTACGTATTGGGAAATGTTTGATAAACGCAGTCATGCAAAGTAAATAAACCTGTTCCTTCCTGAATCTGACCATTTATATTCTCAGCCCTGCTAAAGGTTTGTTGTTTGTTATGACACGTATATTCAAGAGTCCGAATTTGGACAAAACTGACAACTTCAGCTGTATTATGGAATAAAATAGTAGATATTATATCTATCTATCTATCTATCTATCTATCTATCTATCTATCTATCTATCTATCTATCTATCTATCTATATAAACATTTATAAGATGACACAGTGATGAAGTGATGCTAATCTTGTAATGGACACAGAATGGCCCGTCACACATTAACAATTAGGAAACCTAACTGCGAGCGACGGGACAAACACTCCCATTATATTCAATGACGCGGTCTCCACTGTGGAGATATAGTTTGTCGCGGGTCCAAAAACAACATACAAGCCTTGCAAAATAAAGTCAATTCTTACCGGGCAAAACACAAAGTCTGACACTCTTGAAGTTCGCAACTGTCAAACGCTCTCTTCTGCTGAGGGACTCGATGGCTGGATGGAGACGTGTTCTTCTTCTTTAGTTTCCTGGCGGGTTACAGACCATCGTAAAGGATGCATACTGCCACCTACTAGGCTACACTAGAGTATCGTGGCTTCGTTGATCTCCACTTACTTACATCCTAATAAGCTACAACAAATGTAAAAGTGTTCTAACTTTAAAATTGATTTTAGAAAAGGTTGTAGGCCTATACTCTACCTTTAGGCTATTATCTGTAGTTATTTATTATGGCATTTTAATAAGATAATTCTAAGAATCTATAGCCTATAAATAGTCTATAGTATATTTATATATAAACATCATCTTGTTTTACTTAATGTCAGTTGCTGAATCACTCTGACTGGTTTAACTGCACCTAACCCAGTAATAATATTTCTGCTGTACATAGCTATGAGATATTTAATATTTATGGGTTCTGGGATAAAAATCCTAAGGCAACCTTCTCAAAAATTAGCAAATTGTACTAAAGTTCATTATTTTCCATAATGCAATGATAAAAATTAAACATATATTTTCGATTCATTGCACACCAACTGAAATATTTCAGGTCTTTTATTGTTTTAATACTGATGATTTTGGCATACAACTCATGAAAACCCATGAAATCTCAAAAATTATAGCATATTTCAGCC
Organism: Pseudorasbora parva; assembly: GCF_024679245.1. NCBI lineage: Eukaryota > Metazoa > Chordata > Actinopteri > Cypriniformes > Gobionidae > Pseudorasbora > Pseudorasbora parva. The sequence continues at coordinate 14,942,647 of NC_090192.1, forward strand.
GACCAATAAAAGTGTTTTTTCATACAAAAAAAAGTCAACCTTCAAATAATTATGTTCAGTTATGCACTCAATACTTGGTCGGGAATCCTTTTGCAGAAATGACTGCTTCAATGCTGGATATTTCTACTCCAGACTCAGACCACTGCTTCCGCAGGTCCCCCAAGGTCTGGAATCGGTCCTTCTCCACAATCTTCCTCAGGGTCCGGTCACCTCTTCTCGTTGTGCAGCGTTTTTTGCCACACTTTTTCCTTCCCACAAACTTCCCACTGAGGTGCCTTGATACAGCACTAAGGGAACAGCCTATTCGTTCAGAAATTTCTTTCTGTGTCTTAAGCCTAGTTCACACTGCCCGATTTTTAACCCGATTTTGAGTCGCTGACAGGTTTTGTGAAATCCCCAACAAATGCCCGAGATCATAGGCAAATCGGTGCTCGTGCACGTGAGTGACAATCCCGCAGTGTGAATAATCAAAGACATGATCAGAGAGGATCGCAGATGATGGTGAGATATTTGGCATGCTAAATCTGGACCTGTCGGCGATTGAAACTCCTGCTGTGTGAACTGCGGTCTGACTGAAAATTACACCGACAGCCAATAAAAGAGTGAGATACAGGGCAGCGGGAGGTTCAGGGAGGAGTTATAGAGCAGAATATCAGTATTTTAATAGATATATTTACAATTCTAGGCCTATCAAACAGAAACAAAGGCAAAACATTTGCACATCCAGCCAGAGCAGCAGAACATTACAAAATTGTTTATTTACCTCAAACTGTCTTTGCAGAACACAATCCTGGCTCCCTTTGTCTCTCCAACAATTCTCTTCCGCCATAATCTTTTTTCTTTTTCTCCACAAATCAGCGCACATACAATTTGAAGCAAACTTTGTGCAGTTTATCATTTTTAATAACAATTCCAAGTGTCGCGGTCTGATGCACGTGTGATCTCGCGTTGTTTACTTGTCACATCGCACGTGTAGCGGAAACGTAGTTTGTGCACCGGAGAGAGAGAGAGTTGTCGGCGATTCTTCCTCTTGTTCAGTCATGCAGTGTGAGCTCCTCTGTCGTCAAACCATCGTGCAGTGTGAACACAGCAGTGACTGAATGATACCCCAGATAGTCATGCAGTGTGAAAAGAGCAGTGACCAGACGAGTTTGAAAATCGTGCAGTCTGAACTAGACTTTACCCTCGTTTGAGGGTGTCAATGATGGCCTTCTGGACAGCAGTCGGGTCGACAGTCTTAAGCCTAGTTCACACTGCCCGATTTTTGCCCCGATTTTGAGTCGCCGACAGGTTTTGTCCCAGCTAACAATTTTTGGTTCCCAGAACGTTCCCAGAACGTTAGTTTTTGGTTCCCAGAACGTTCTCAGAACGTTCGTTTTTGGTTCCCAGAACGTTAGTTTTTATGGTTTGTTTTTGGTTTTCTAGGAAAGTTTTCTTAACGTTCCCAGAACGTTATATTAACATTTTTCTGACGTTATTCTAACGTTATGCTAACGTTATTCTAACGTTATTTTAACGTTATTCTAACGTTATGCTAACGTTATTCTAACGTTATTTTAACGTTATTCTAACGTTATTTTAACGTTATTCTAACTTTTTTCTAACGTTCCCAGAACGTTATTCTAACGTTCCAAGAACGTTATATTAACATTTTTCTGACGTTATTCTAACGTTATGCTAACGTTATTCTAACGTTATTCTAACTTTTTTCTAATGTTCCCAGAACGTTATATTAACATTTTTCTGACGTTATTCTAACGTTATGCTAACGTTATTCTAACGTTATTCTAACTTTTTTCTAATGTTCCCAGAACGTTATATTAACGTTTCTCTAACGTTCTTTTTTATGGTTTGTTTTTGGTTAGCCAGGAAGGTTTTCTTAACCTTTAACCTCAAAGGTTAAGGTCCCCTTAACCTCAATTCATTATTTTAGTTTTTTTTTTGTAAAATAAAACAGCAAATCTATATAAATAATCAGCCTACAATCCATGTTTTTGTTGATTCATTGTTTAATTGTTGATAGAACATTAAAATCATGAGCAAAGGTCCAAGAACATTATTATTAAACAAAACATTAACAAGAACATTAACAACAAACAAACACATTTTCATTTAACACTACTTTTAACAATAACTATTAGTTGTGCACATTAAAAATATTTAATAGATTCAAAGAAATATATATTACAATAAACTTATTTTACCACTTTCAAACACTTTTAGCAAACGTTGATTTAAATTATGCATTTCTGCACTCGAAAGCCGCATCTTCACCACAGTCATCTGTAAATATAATAAAGAATAGTCATATTATAACTAAGAAATGTAAAAAATTATATTCTCGTTTATCTGCCTTAAAAAGCAAAAAAAAAAATCTCAATAAGAGATGAGAAAATCAATGAAAAAGGAAAGCACTTTATCAGGCTGCAATGTTTAAGTTAAGTAATAGCGATCAGTTATTGCCTTTAAAGTGAAATAACTGAACCTATAGGAGAGCCTGATAAAAATGCTGATTTAAAAAGAAATGTCAGGTACTCATAATAGTTAAAATTATTATACACACTATTAAGGCAAGGCCAGTTTATTTATATAGCACATTTCATACACAATGGCAATTCAAAGTGCTTTAAATAGAAAGGAATTAAAATAGGGATAACAAATGCATAAGAAAAAGAATACCATGTAAAGAGAATTACAAATAATAGAATGATGATAACCAAAGAAAAGAACAAAGGTAAACTAAAACAGTTAAAAGAATTAAAAAAAAATGGTGCAATCAGTCGGACATACAGTGCTCAGTGCTCATTCAGTAAATGCACAGCTGAACAGATGTGTTTTGAGTCTGGATTTGAATGTGGCTACTGTTGGAGCTCATCTGATCTGTTCAGGAAGCTGGTTCAGCTGCGGCTGGCATAATAAAGGCAGACTCTCCTTGCTTTGAGTGAACTCTTGGTATTTCTAACTGACTTGATCATTCTGATCTGAGTGATCTGTTGGGTTTGTATTTAATCAGCATGTCTGCAATGTATTGAGGTCCTAGGTCATTGAGAGATTTATAAACAAGTAGTATAACTTTAAAATCGATCCTAGATGTAACTGGAAGCCAGTGTAAAGACCTGAGGACTGGTGTGATATGGTCATATTTTCTGGTTCTGCTCAGAATCCTGGCAGCAGCGTTCTGTATGAGCTGCAGCTGTCTGGTCTTTATGGGAAGGCCGGTGAAAAGGCCATTACAATAGTCCACCCTACTGGTGATGAAAGCATGAACGAGTTTCTCACTTACAAAATTATTACAAGTTATTACAAAATAAGTTATTTAATAAGTTATTTTATTATTTACAAAAATAAGTGAATGTTGCAAAAAGAAAAAATGTAATTAAGCCTGTTCACGACACGTGCTAGTCTATCATTCACTTCTGAGTAAAAAAAATTGCTTGTCTTGATTATTTTTTATATTAAAAAGAAAATTGTGTCTAATATGAAAGGGACCTAATGGTAATTAATTTTTTTTTGGAACTGTCATATTAAATCGGTGTCATTTTCAGTCGTGATGATACCGACCCTACCTAATAAGCAATATAAGTGCTTGCATTTAAACCCATTTTAATAATCCAGCATTAAAGCATTAATTCACTAACTGTTGATGCATTTATCTAAACGTAATCATTAAAATCATAAAGTAAATATATCTTCATATTATGTCTTGAAAGATAAATATATTAAAACAGATGGCTATAACTATCGGCATCTTTAGTTAATCTAAACCCAGATACTGGTGAGGTGTTTGATAGTAAAAATTCATACTTACAAAGCCAAAGACAGTGTCTGGGCTCCTTAAAGAGACTTTTGGGTGGATTTAGCAGTTGTTGATACACAAGCAAAAGAGAGAGAAAGAAGAAAACATCAAAAGACTGCAAACATTACCTTTTAAGGAAATTTAACATACATACATATATATATATATATATATATATATATATATATATATATATATATATATATATATATATATATATATATATATATATATATATATATATATATATATATATAGAAGAAACATGACAGAATGTAAGTTAGATATTGCAAATGTCTGTACAAGTTAAAAATGCACCGACAAATGCACAAAACAATGCATTTGATGAGACCACAAGCATTTAAGTTACAGATACATTTTTATTATTGACGTTTATTATTATTGGTATTATTATTATTATTATTTTATTATAAAATGACGGATGGCGAGTCTTTTCTGACAGTTCGCGCGCTCATAGCTAAATCTATGACAGAGCCTCGTCCATTTGGGAAGGAGCTCACGCAGTCAGGGGAGGCTCGCGCAGCGGAGCCTGGCGAAAGTATAAACAAGGCTTTCAATTACAAACAAAGTGAAGATTATATTTATTGATGCTAATCGTTTAAATAATTTATTGTAAAGTTATGTTTACATAAGAGATATAATCGTAAAAAACGAAGGAGCATAATGAGTGATTGAAAGCACGCACGATCGACGTCACACAGATATAACGGATTTAACGGCCACTTATAGCCTAACGACTTTTGACAGTGCGGACGAGTGGTTATAGCACAAAAAAGAGACGGAAACCCAGCTTATGTGAGAAAGTAAATATGGTAAATCTACTGGAAAACACTGTTCGTCAATTTTATGACAATTGATTGAGTTCTTGTGTAAGCGGTCATTATCCTGAGAATAACGAACTTCCTCTCCAAATTGATTATTATCCTGTCTATAATTATATGTATTTGTGTTTCGTTGGGCATATGGTTTCAATAATTTAATTGAAATAAAACCGTTAAGAAAAAAAAATCACTTTACCTCAGAAAAACTGGCGGTGCTGGGGATAGATATGTAGCCTATTCGTAAATATGACGGCGATGTCCAGTCAGTGTCCAATCAGAAGTGAGTCGGGCTGCGCACGCGATGGTCTTATGCCCGCTGCCATGGTTTCACGGGCTTGGCACGCGAGTAATAATTTGTGAAAGAAGTATTAAAGTTTATATATTATATATTTTTTAAGAATTGAATGTACATTTATATAATGATACATTCCTTTATATTACTAATAATTGCATTATTACAAAAAATCTGTGATTCCATAAATAATTTTAACAAACTTCGTTTGTAGGCTATATATACAGTACAGGCCAAAAGTTTTGGACACATTACTATTTGTAATGTTTTTGAAACAATTTTCTTCTGCTCATCAAGCCTGCATTTATTTGATCAAAAATACAGAAAACATTGTAGTAATGTGATATATTACAATTAAAAATTTTGGTTTTCAATTTATTATAGGCTACTTTAAATTATAATTTATTTCTGTGATGCAAAGCTGAATTTTCAGGATTGTTGAAAAAAAAGACTGACCCCAAATTACTGACCAGTAGTGTATATTGTTATTACAACATATTTCTATTTTTAAAACATTTGTTTCTTTTTTTCTTCTTCTTTTTTTTTATTCATCAAAGTATTATAAAAAAAAAAAAAAGTATCACAGGTTATGAAAAAATATTATGTCCATCATGTGACACTGAAGACTGGAGGAATGATCCAGAAAATTTAGCTTTGCATCACAGAAATAAATGATCATTAAAAGTAGCCTATAATAAATTGAAAACCAATTTGTAATGAAGTTCGTAAAGGGAATGGGAAGGATCGGGAACCGGCGAACGTTCAACAACTTTTAATCAAATAAATAAACAAAACGAAAGTAACGCGGGCAGCCCGCACACGCATAACAAAACTCAACATAAAGTCCTCTCTCGTCTTCCACTGTCTTCGCTCGTCCCTCCGCCGTGGTGAGACGAGACCGGTGTCGCGCAGCTGGCATTCATTATCACTCGCCTCGCTGCTTGCCACACAATTATTTTAAATTGTAATAATATATCACAATATTACATTTTTTTCTGTATTTTTGATCAAATAAATGCAGGCTTGATGAGCAGAAGAAACTTTCAAAAACATTACGAGATGTAAGCGCTTTGAGTGCCTAGAAAAGCGCTATAAATGTAAAAAAATATTATTATTAATTATTATTATTACAAATAGTAATGTGTCCAAACTTTTGGCCTGTACTGTATGTATATATATATATATATATATATATATATATATATATATATAACTTTTTCAATTAAATGTGTATAGATTTTTTATGTTCTGCTTTTTTTTTAAAGCTTCTGTGAAGATTATTTCGTTTCGTTCGTCATTAAAAATTGTGAAAATGGACCTGTTGGAGTTATTTTTCTTGATAGATTATCTTGTTTTCTTTATCTTCTATATTACCTTAAACACTGTTCATGAAAAAAAAAAAAAATTCACTATATGAGATTATAAACGTCTTACCCATCTCCCCATCTTCTTTACTAGTGAGATGTGTACTGGAGAACCTGGAGTACACATCTGGACCATACTGTAGCACTGGAGAGTCATTCAATTCATCTTTTTAGATGGCAACACATTTTCTTACCCGGAATGAAGGAATTGTTCATTCTTGGTGTGAACTTCGTAGCCATCACACTTTGAGTTTGTGGAGAATTTGTAATCTCAATGAACTTTGTCCACTTAATGCTTTGTCCAGGTGCTTTCCTGACTTTATGAATTACTCAAGTTTCTTCTTCTTCTTCTTCTTCTTCTTCTTCTTCTAGTACTCAAATGGAAGGGCTTATATATCCACTGGAGTCCTCAATGGCATGGTTATCCACCTCTAGTTAATTCTATGTTTTATATGTTCTTCTGAGTACTCACTCATCCATGCTTAAAATGTCTCAAATGATAATGATCTATAAGTTGTTAGTTTATTCAAAAAATAACCTTCAATTCTAGGAACGTTGTTTTATGGTTGCAAAATAATAACCTAAAATTAACCATTAGGTAACGTTCTCTAATAGTTATTTCTTGGTTATTAAAAAAATAACCACCCTCCAACGTTCTAGGAACGTTGTTTTATGGTTGCAAAATAATAACCTAAAAATAACCATTAGGTAACGTTCTCTAATAGTTATTTCTTGGTTATGTAAAAAGTAACCACCCTGCAACGTTCTGGGAACGTTATTTTATGGTTGCAAAATAATAACCTAAAAATAACCATTACGTAACGTTCTCTAATAGTTATTTCTTGGTTATTTAAAAGTAACCACCCTGCAACGTTCTGGGAACGTTATTTTATGGTTGTAAAATAATAACCTAAAAATAACCATTAGAGAACGTTCTCTTTAAGTTATTTCTTGGTTATTAAAAAAATAACCACCCTCCAACGTTCTAGGAACGTTGTTTTATGGTTGCAAAATAATAACCTAAAAATAACCATTAGGTAACGTTCTCTAATAGTTATTTCTTGGTTATTTAAAAGTAACCACCCTGCAACGTTCTGGGAACGTTATTTTATGGTTGTTAAAAATAAAACCTAAAAAGAACGTTCCCCTAACGTTAGTATTTGGTTCCCAAAAAAATAACCAAATGGGAACCAAAAACTAACGTTAGGGGAACGTTCTGTGTTTGCTGGGGTGAAATCGCCGACAAATGCCCGAGATCACAGGCAAATCGGTGCTCGTGCACGCGAGTGACAATCACGCAGTATGAATTATCAAAGACGCGATCAGAGAGAATCGCCGACGAGTCGCCGACGCCTGTGAAATATTTGGCATGCTAAATATCTGGACCTGTCGGCGATTCAAACTCCTGCTGTGTGAACAGCGTTTTGACTGAAAATTACACCGACAGCCAATGAGAGAGTGAGATACAGGGCCGCAGGAGGTTCAGGGAGGAGTTATAAAGCAGAATTTCAGTATTTTAATAGATATATTTACAATTCTATCAAACAGAAACAAAGCCCAAACATTTGCACATCCAGCCACAGCAGCAGCACATTAAATAATTATTTATTTACCTCAAACTGTCTTTGCAGAACAAAATCCTGGCTCCCTCTGTCTCTCCAACAATTTCTTCCGCCATAATCTTTTTTCTTTTTCTCCACAAATCAGCGCACATACAATTTGAAGCAAACTTTGTGCAGTTTGTCATTTTTAATAACAATTCCAAGTCTCGCGCGAGAACTCCGGTCTGACGCACGTGTGATCTCGCGTTGTTTACTTGTCACATCGCACGTGTGTTTGGGAAACGTAGTTTGCACACCGGAGAGAGAGAGAGTTGTCGGCGATTCTTCCTCTTGTTCAGTCATGCAGTGTGAACTCCTCTGTCGTCAAACCATCGTGCAGTGTGAACACAGCAGTGACTGAATGATACCCCAGATAGTCATGCAGTGTGAATAGAGCAGTGACCCGACGAGTTTGAAAATCGTGCAGTCTGAACTAGGCTTTACCCATGATTTCGGTTTTGAGTAACGAACCAGGCTGGGAGTTTTTAAAAGCCTCAGGAATCTTTTGCAGGTGTTTAGAATTAATTAGTTGATTCAGATGATTAGCTCGTTTAGAGAATCTTTTCATGAAATGCTAATTTTTTGAGACAGGAATTTTGGGTTTTCATGAGCTGTAAGCCAAATTCATCAGTATTAAAACAATAAAAGACCTGAAATATTGGTTCAGTTGGTGTTGAATGAATCTAAAATATATGAAAGTTTATTTTTTATCATTACATTATAGAAAATAATGAACTTTATCACAATATGCTAATTTTTTTAGAAGGACCTTTAGATTGGCTCTCATTCACTAACCATGAAATCTGTGATTCTGACAAGAAACGTTTAAACCAATCCTAAATATTTAAATTGTTTCTACTTTCACTGGCCTACTGACAATCTCATTTCATAACTTGTTTTCTGTTATTTTCAATAGTCCACTTTAGACATCCTGCTAATGTACACTGTAATGTACACTAATGTCTGTTATTTTTCATATGGACCAATCCATTTATATATATATATATATATATATATATATATATATATATATATATATATATATATATATATATATATATATATATATTGAACAAATAAATCTATGTTTGGGACTTTACAAACATAAAAATGTTTGTAAAAACCTAGCAATCTTTAATATTCACATACTATTCATTGCTTACTCAGCTTACTCTGAAAACCCAAGTTAAGATTAATTGATTGGTTGGAGTGCCATTTTGTCAAGCCAAAAAAAACAACAACAAAAAATCACAGTTATTTGGTAGCTTCTGACTGAATAATTAACTACAGGCTATAAAATTTAGTCAGAAAAACAAAACAAAAAAACTTTTAAAATGAATAACCTTTATGTCGTATAATGCATGCTTGTTCACAATTTTAGTGCTAACACATGTCATAAACACATGTGAAACGTTTAATTGGGTTGATATAATCCCTCTATATTTGTAACAATATCTTGCTTCAACATTCAGCATCAAAATGCAAAACACAACAATGGTTGCTATACTAAGTCAAGAGTAAATCTTGTAAAAGATCAAGTACTCTCTATTCTTTTTCTAGTTCTTTTTTAGTTAGAACTCTTGTGAAAATGAACTATCCTAACTAGCATTTGTTAGCACAACATACTATTCCTATTTCACTTTACTTGTTTTTAAGGCAATCTGTTTGCATGCTTTTTTAAGTAAGTCTAATTAGATATTACAATATACAATGTAAATAGGCTACTTAAGTAATAAATAATAAATACTTAGGTAAAATGGGCAATTTAAGGTTTGGGGGTCCTAGCCCGTCTGAAATTTAGAGCCAAAGACTGCAATGGATTAGCCTAGAAATCTAGACGCACCCTAGCGGCAGCAAATTTAATCTGCCCGCAAGTGTCGTCTAGGAACTCTCAATACCATTCTGAGCTGTGTTCCTCAAAATCTGGACGGCCCAATCACATCATGTATAGAGTCGGCGGGCGGAGCCATAATGACAACGGCCGAGTTGCGTTTGCGTGCTTCTAGTTAACACAGAAACTGGCGAATGGCGGCGGTCTTTCGAATCAGCTCTGACCGCGACTCTGGAAGACTTGGAGTTAAGCTTTTCTCTGAGAAAAGAACAAAGAGCGGCACTGAAGTCATTCTTAAAAAGGGAAGATGTGTTTGTAGTTTGGCCGACCGGATACGGCGAATGTTTAATCTGTCAGCGAGCTCTGCTTCACCTTCGTTGCTCTGGTTGGTGTAGCGCTATCCTATCGCGTGCAGAGGGAATTTGAAAGACAACCGTTTATCCCGCCCCTCAGATTGAGCCCTGTCTATGGTGAGTTTCCAGACCAAACATCTTGATGTGGGTCTGGCTTGTCAGGCTAGCAACGGATTTCAAACTGTTGAAATAACTGTAGGCTACTTGACAAGTTAACAGGTGATTTGATTGGTTTATGGTTGCTATGGTCAGCGGTGTCATGAAGGTAAGAGGATCACACAGCAGATGCAGAGAGAATAATGTAGTTTTAATTCAAAACCGGGCTTGCCAGAGAGTTCAGTCCAATACAAAAAGCAAATGAAGGCAGTAGTCGTAGAATAAAGTTAAACGCAGGTGACAGGTCTCGGCTTACAACGCCACAACAGTCAGCCCGGTAGAGACGAGTGACGCTTCGCTCAGAGGAGTCCCCCTAAATCAGCTTTCAATACAACAGGACTGTGCCAGAGACACAAAGTAGACAGCCATACATTACATGAAGGAAAATGGAATACTCAGGCAAAGACGAGTAGAATAGAAGGGGGAATAGAGAACCTTAATGAGAGGAAAAAGGCATCAGGTGAGGGAGAACAAGGCCATGTCCACACTAATACGTTTTCATTTGAAAACGTATATTTTTCTCTCCATTTTGGCCTTCCGTCCACACTGAGACAGCATTTTAAGTAAATTAAAACGTATCGTTTTGAAAACGCTCTCCAAAGAGGATAAATTTGAAAATGTCGTCTTCGTGTTGTAGTGTGGACTGTGAAAATGGAGGCTTTTTAATACGATGACGCATTTTTAGCCATGTGGCCATTTAGCCATTGGTCGTATGACCAATTCACACTTTATATTCATGTGTTACTCGCAGCAACAACTCCACCTCACTGTCGGTCCATTTTAAAAACTCAGTGCCTTTTCTCGACATTGCCGCAAAATTTCAAAAAGTAAATAAACAAGTAGCGGAAATAACGCAAATAGAAGTGTCTTGGATTTGCTCATGCGCAGTACGGGGATGTAAGTGTTTTCAGACGTTTCAGTGTAGATGAACATTTTTTGGAAAACGATTGAAAATGATAGTGTGGACGCGGAGCATTTTTAGACGAAAACTCTGTTTTTAAATTTATCCTGATTAGTGTAGACGTAGCCCAAGCAACGGCTAATCGCCAAAGAGAAACAGCTGAGGGGAATAATGACCAAATGAGAGGGTGTGTGTGTCAATAAGGAAAATGGCAGCGAAGAGAGAGAGAAACAGGATCGTGACAGGCGGGGCAAGAAAGCTGCAAGGTACGCCTAAAGCCTAGATCAGACTGCACCATTTTCAAACTCGTTGGGTCATTGCTCTTTTCACACTGTATGACTTTTTGGGGTATTATTCAGTCACTGATGTGTTCACACTGCACGATGGTTTTGACGACAGAGGAGTTAACACTGCATGACTGAAACAGAGGAAGAATCGCTGACAACTCTCTCTCTCCAGTGCGCAAACTACGTTTCCCAATTACACGTGACGTGTGATGTGACACGTAAACAACGCGAGATCACACGTGCATCAGACCAGAGTTCTCGCGTAGGACTTGGAATTGTTATTAGGGGTGTTCGATTCCAGGTTTTAGGAGTCGACTCCGATTCCCGACTCCCACTGTGGGAGTCTATGGAATCGACTCCTTGACTCCATTTACTTTACATCAATACAGGGTTCAGACAAAATTGCTGTTGTTACACACTTAAATTATTTCTTCAACATTTCTGTATCTATTACATAACCTAGGAAAAGTCACGAAAAATGTTGAGCGATGGCGCTAAACACACATGATCATTGTCTTAAAAGGTGAGTTAAAGATACTATACATAAAATAATGCACACTATTAATGCGTTTCTTCTTGATGTTAGTATTTTTTATGATTTATGGTTAGTTTTATAAACACATTAACCATGGGAAACCAAATCTATATTGAGGCTATTGCAATAATATGGACCATCAATTAAACTAAATCTTGCATGGAAGCCTGTAATTACAAACTAAAGACGCTGTTTTTTTCTAAAGTAAGCACTCAAATAAATGTGTGTGACAAAGTTTCTGCGACAGCTCTCTGACGTGGTGTACACGACGTCAGTGTATTACCTCGCGGCTCGCTTCATTTCACTCACTCTTTGCTTATAGTGCACTTAACGCCCATGCACTTTAGATGAGAGATTCAGTAAAATAGACCGATTTCGGACACAGCAACAGAGTCGACACCGGGAGTCGGAGTCGACCCCGACTCTGGGGCTATTCAGAGTCGAGGAATCGACTGTTTTGGAGTCGACTCCCCATCACTAATTGTTAATAATAATGATAAACTGCACAAAGTTTGGTTCAAATTGTATGGGCTGATTTGTGGAGAAAAAGAAAAAAGATTATGGTGGAAGAAATTGTTGGAGAGATGGGGAGCCAGGATTGTGTTCTGCAAAGACAGTTTGAGAGTTTTTGTGCTGCTGCTGTGGCTGGATGTGCAAATGTTTGACCTTTGTTTCTGTTTGATAGAATTTTAAATATATCTATTAAAATACTGATATTCTGCTCTATAACTCCTCCCTGAACCTCCCGCTGCCCTGTATCTCACTCTCTCATTGGCTGATGGTGTAATTTTCAGTCAGAACCGGTCAGAAAGCAGTTCACACAGCAGGAGTTTCAATCGCCGACAGTTCCAGATATTTAAGCCTAGTTCACACTGCCCGATTTTTGTCCCGATTTTGAGTAGCCGACAGGTTTTTTGAAATCGCAGACAAATGCCTAATATAAACACATACAAATATATATAGGACCTGCGGAAGCAGTGGTCTGAGTCTGGGGTAGAAACATCCAGAGCCACTGTGCACAGGCGTGTGCAGGAAATGGGCTACAGGTGCCGCATTCCCCAGGTCAAGCCACTTTTGGGCTACGGTGAAGCAGCACTGGACTGTTGCTCAGTGGTCCAAAGTACTTTTTTGGATGAAAGCAAATTTTGCATGTCATTTGGAAATCAAGGTGCCAGAGTCTGGAGGAAGACTGGGGAGAAGGAAATGCCAAAATGCCTGAAGTCCAGTGTCAAGTACCCACAGTCAGTGATGGTCTGGGGTGCCATGTCAGCTGCTGGTGTTGGTCCACTGTGTTTGATCAAGGGCAGGGTCAATACAGCTAGCTATCAGGAGATTTTGGAGCACTTCATGCTCCCATCTGCTGAAACGCTTTATTGCGATTAAGATTTCGTTTTTCAGCACGACCTGGCACCTGCTCACAGTGCCAAAACCACTGGTAAATGGTTTACTGACCATGGTATTACTGTGCTCAATTGGCCTGCCAACTCTCCTGACCTGAACCCCATAGAGAATCTGTGGGATATTGTGAAGAGAAAATTGAGAGACGCAAGAACCAACACTCTGGATGAGCTTAAAGCCGCTATTGAAGCATCTTGGGCCTCCATAACACCTCAGCAGTGCCACAGGCTGATTGCCTCCATGCCACGCCGCATTGAAGCAGTCATTTCTACAAAAGGATTCCCGACCAAATATTGAGTGCATAACTGAACATAATTATTTGAAGGTTGACTTTGTTTGGATTAAAAACACTTTTCTTTTATTGTCGGATGAAATATGCTAATTTTTTGAGAAATTTTACGTTTTCATGAGCTCTATGCCAAAATCTATAGGTTACTGTCGTAACCCTTGTTCTCTGAAACATCGAGTGGAGAGATCCAGCTATGGGAAGGGCATCCGTACCTGACCTCTGCAGAAGCATCCAATTGCACCAAGTCTGACAAGACAGGCAGGAGCGCGCAGCCAATGCCCAGTAAGGCCCCACCCCTTACCTGCGGGCATATATGGGCTGCATATGCTACTGTACATCAGTAAGTATATTCGCTTCTCGTGCGGTAAGCGGGGCAAAGCTGGTGGATCTCTCCATTCGATGTTTCAGAGAACCGGGGTTACGACAGTAACCTATTGTTCTCTTTCATCATCTCGTTTTGAGATCCACCTATGGGAGAGACATGGACAGCTCCCCGATTGCCCAATACACTCACAGTGAGGTCCTGTTAGCCAGAAAAAGACGGTCACCCCGAGGGGCGGTGCACGACGCATCTCATAATCATGAACTCGCCACACCGACGCAACCACGTAACTGCGCTGTGAGAAGCAGGACATGAAACACAGGGTATGTGTAGGACACATAAAGAAGGCAGAGTTAGGAAGACCCCACCCCCAAGACCGAATGTGCTACTGAGGTTCTGGTGACATCCAGCCTGTAGTAACGCACAAACATATGGGGAGAAGCCCAACTGGCCGCAGAACAGATATCCTGCAGTGATACTCCCCTGAACAGAGCCCAAGAGGCGGCCAAGCCCCTCGTGGAATGAGCTCTGATGTTCCCTGGGGGTTGCACTCCCTTTGATTCATATGCCAAGATTATAGCGTCCACAAGCCAATGTGAGAGGCGTTGTTTAGACCAGGGATCCCCTTTGTGAGGAGAAGCCCATGAAACAAAGAGTTGGTCACTCTTCCGGAACGCGCTGGTCCTAGACACATACGTTTGTAGCGCACGGACTGGACACAGGGCATTTAGCCTCTGATCCTCCGCGGAGGAAAAGCTTGGTTTGGACGACCTGATGAGCATTACGGAGAATGAGGTCGTTAACCGTGATGATCTCCTTCCACAGTGCAGGAGAGGGAAAAGATCCCTTATCTAACTTGGGGCCTCCCAACACTTTACCGTCATAAATATCCCTCTCCCAATCGGTGCCCCTCTGTGGAGCCGGCCATATAATGTTGAGACGAGCGGCCGCTCGCTCACACACATCCAGGAAGATGGATTGAGGCAAGGCCGCAGGAGCGCTAGCCTTGGGAATAACAGAGGGCGGGATGGCCTCCAAGTCCTCCGAAATTTCAAGAAGGCCTACGTCGTCGTACTTACCGGACCCGACAAGATCGTCGGCGAGTTGGAGGTTACCCGTGAAGATATCCTCTTCAGGGAACTCAGGATTGGGCTGGTCAGCCAAAACAAGAGCCGCCGCGCCCCGGGAGGTCCCCGAGAGCGCGCTGTTGTCACCGTGTTCCATATCCGAGTGCGACAAGTCGAGCTCGCCACACTGAGTAGTGGCAACTTTAAGGCGGTGTCGCAGGAGTTTCTTAGGCAGTACCAGGCAGTAACTGCAGTTCTCCGGGTTCTCTTTTTCCTCTTCTGCGTGCTTGAGGCCCAAGCAGCCCACACAGAAAGGGTGAAAATCCTTAGCGGCGATAAAAGACCCACACGCGGCCGGGCAGGCCCGTAATAGGCTAGAGACAGAAGAAGCAGACTGAGAGAGCGACATACCCATGAAAAACTCAGAAAAGTCTGTGGCGGCAGCTGTGGAACAGGAAGACGGACAAGAGCGCGAGCGGCTCCGAATGCAGACACAGAATGTGGCAGAATTGAACTGTCATGCCCGGTGGAGGCTGATCTGGCGATATTTCCTCCTGCAGACAATAAGTGAGCAGCGCAAATCTAACCGAACTGTGTCAGTGCAGAGATCGCGAGAAGCGAATGTCAACTGATGTACAGTAGCATATGCAGCCCATATATGCCCGCAGGTAAGGGGTAGGGCCTTACTGGGCATTGGCTGCGCGCTCCTGCCTGTCTTGTCAGACTTGGTGCAATTGGATGATTTTGCAGAGGTCAGGTACGGATGCCCTTCCCATAGGTGGATCTCGAAACGAGATGATGAAAGAGAACATCAGTATTAAAACAATAAAAGACCTGAAATATTTCAGTTGGTGTGCAATGAATCTAAAATATATGAACGTTTAATTTTTATCATTACATTATGGAAAATAATGAACTTTATCACAATATGCTAATTTTTTGAGAAGGACCTGTATTTACCTGTCTTTGCCTTCCTGCCTGAGCCATTTGTAACACCTATACAAGTGTGTCTCTATTTTGCTCTTGACCCCAGTTTCAAAGACAATGCTTAAACCTAGCCCTATACTAAAAAGCAATTTTAAGCTGTTTTAACTAAAAGCAAATGGCACTGGCATATCTTAAAATATTCCAGTGCCATTGTTTTGTCTCAAGATGCACACCAGTAATGTTTTTTTTTTTCTAAGGCATTTTTATAAAAGCTACTCAGTGTCTCAATTGAAATAGGGCCTAATCCTGGCTTAATCTACTAAACCCTGTCTGAGAAGGCCTTGATGTTTTAGAGATTAGCCTCTTCTTTTTTGTTTGTATTAGATTGTACCCCCATTTTTTCTCCAATAATTTCCTATGGCGGGCATTTTTGACCACAAACAGTATGAGTGATATAATTTTTAAGACTTTTTTTTTTATTCCAGTTCAAGATTTTCTTGTGTTTACATAGCAAAAGCCACCAAGTTTCATACAATTCTGATGAAGTAAAAAAAAAAAAAAAACACAACCGAAAGTTTAAAAAGCTGTTTTTTAAATGACCGAACAGTACCAACAGTATTTACAGCTCATAAACAGTAAATAAATCCTTGCCTCAGCTCTCTCCTTCCATGCCATGAACCAACACGTGAGAATCAGATGTCATTAAGCAAATGTTGGTTACTGTGTGTTATCTTTAGCTCATGTTTGGCTATACCAATGGCTCATTATCAATGGCTCATGTGTGAGCAACAGCTGTTGAAAAGATGTGTAATATGGTTTATGGTCCAGTATGTTTGTGTTGATGGACTGCAGCATTTGTACATTTTGTCAGAGTGCAGCGCGTTCTTTTCAACCAAATGTCATATGGGTCATCACCACATGTCTACAAAGATCGAATGTCACTAACCCCTGAGAAGGTACAATCCAAAGAGGCCAGTGTCCACTTGGAAATGTCTTGGAAACGTTCTTTGAATAGAACGGAATGAGAGGGGTGGGCAAAAAAAAAAAAAAAAAAAAAAAAGATCTGATGTCATATATGAACACAAGGTCTTCACATTGGTGAAGCTGTTTTTCAAACTTCTCACAGAAGAGAGGGAACAAGAGTGGATTAAATAACTGGAAGACAGTGATTGAAGACTAAAGGATTTCAAATAAGGTACTGTGCATTTTTTTTTATATGTACATAAACCATGAGTTGTTTCCACCTCAGTTTTCAAGGCTAATGTCACAGTAGTGGCCAAAAGTGATGTCTGGGATATATTAGCCTATACTTATTTTAATGAAACCCAACAAGTTTGACTAAACCACTGATATGAGGAAATTATGTTTTATCGAAGAACAAACATAAAAAAATATTTGGCAAAAAAGGCAAATTACAGCTACAGGTTATATTTTACCATGTAAAACAAATGCCTTGAAAAACAAAGGTTACACTTTTTGATGGTCCCCTTTAGAAAGTCTGTTGATTAAAAGTAGCATTGCATTTATATGTCAACTAACACTAGTTAGAGGATTAATTCAGTATTAGACTGTTAGGGCTATAGGGTTTGTAAAATATGGTTAGGGTAAGTAGAATAAGTTGACATTTACTTGCAAAGTTACTTATAGTCAGTAGAATGTTTGTTGGCAAACCATTACATTAAGTGTTAGCAGATATTAAAGGGTTAGTTCACCCAAAAATGAAAATTCTGTCATTAATTACTAATACCCAAAAACTAGAATAGTTTTTGTGCGCAAAAAAACTAAATAGCGACTTATATAGGAATGGGCCGATTTCAAAACAAAGTTTTGAACCGTTATTTGAATCAGTAAATCGAATCAGCAGTTCGCATTGCCAAAGTCAGGTGATACTTTCCGTACCCCCCCCCCCTCTCTCTCTCTCTCTCTCTCTCTCTCTCTCTATATATATATATATATATATATATATATATATATATATATATATATATATATATATATATATATATATATATATGAGTCATTTTATAAAATCATGTAAGATTCACAGTCAAGCTGAGTCCAGCTGAGTTTGATTACACTGATTGGACTTGATTAGGAAAGCCACACACCTGTCTATATAAGACCAGCTCACAGTGCATGTCAGAGCAAATGAGAATCATGAGGCCAAAGGAACTGCCTGAAGAGCTCAGAGACAGAATTGTGGCAAGGCCCAGATCTGGCCAAGGTTACAAAAAAAATTCTGCTGCACTTAAGGTTCCTAAGAGCACAGTGTCAATTGGTGTCTCCTCTGAATTTGCCTCACCGGCACGTCATGCTCAAAAAAACGTCTCAGGCGTAATCATTCCGATCTTTCATGCATTCATACTCTTGTGTAATCGACGCACCATCCTAAATAAACCCCTCTCTTCCGTGATACCTGGAAATTTTGAATATTCCGATCGAATATGATTTCTGACCTGTAAGGTTGCCAGAATAATAATTATACACGGTGTGTTAATAGGCCAGAGGAGTACTGGCACCCCGACTGAGTCTGGTTTCTCCCAAGGTTTATTTTTCTCCATCATGCCCTAATGGAGTTTTGGTTCCTTGCCACTGTCGCCTTTGGCTTGGCTTGCTCAGTTAGGGACACTAAAATTATGATTAAAGTTATTCAACTAATTATACAAATAAAATGTATGAATTAGGTCTTATTTAATTCTATAAACTATAATACAGATCTGCCAACATCGTCGCTATATGATAAATTAAAATAAGCTGATAACATCACTGTTTTCTCCAGAACGACTGTACAGCCAATTCTAATTTTGTTGCAATATTATCCTGTTTGACACTGTGAAAAAATGAACTTAAAAGGCTAGTACACCCAAAAATGAAATTTATGTCATTAATGCCTCACCCTAATGTCATTCCACACCCGTAAGACCTCCGTTCATCATCGGAACACAGTTTAAGATATTTTATACTTTAGTCCCAGAGCATATGCAGTCTATGCACACTTTACTGTCCATGTCAAATTTCTGGACATCAAAGTAGTCCATATGTGACATCAGTTGGTTGATTAGAATTTCTTGAAGTATCGAAAATATATACATTTTGGTCCAAAACTATCACTTTATTCAGCATTGTCTTCTCTTCTGTGTTCCTCCAAAAAGATTCAAACGGTTCATGAATCAGTGAATTGATCAATGATTCGGGTTGCCAATGTCACGCGATTTCAGCAGTTCGGATCGCGTCAAACTGCCAAACTGCTGAAATCACGAGTCATTAATGGCATAAATTTCATTTTTGGGTGAACTAACCCTTTAAATGATTTTAGCAAATGGCTGCAATATAACAGAGTGAAAAATTTAAGGGGGTCTGAATCCTTTCCGTACCCACTGTGTGTATATAGGTCTACTGTGTATAATATATATATAATATAATGGAAAAGGGAAAAAAAAATAAAAAAATAAAATAAAGGATTAAATGTGCACTATGTAGTATTTTTACAGTAAAATATCCAAAAACCACTAGGTCGGTGTTATATATTTTGTTCAGTTGAGACCCTACAATATCCCAAATGTTTCCAACTATTTGTAAATTGTGAGAAAATTGCTATTTTAACTGAGGACAGGGACGTTTCAGCATAGCGTTTGAGGGAGTCGCCTGTCAATTGCGCCATATCTGCGCTACCCTCGGTTTCGGCTTTTATTTGGCAGGAGAGCTTTACTCTTAGGAGTGTGAACAAGTGAATGCACAGAGTAACTTCATAACAACATTTAAACAAGCTTAAATGTATCTAATATGATAAACAGAGCTGCATTACCTCAAAATCATAACCGGAAGAGCGGATCAATGCAGGCGCCCGGCGACTGTGTCCCGTCATAATAAAAGTCCCGGTATTTGCGAGCCAGGTATTTGTTTAACAATCGCTCCAGCAGAAAGCCATGCTCAGGTCCACAACACTCGGTCCTGCTCTGCTTTACACTACAGTAACATTAAATCAGCACTAGGTAACTTTTCAACCTTCATAATATATTTTTTAAGACTCTTGTGATGATACATCGACTTACAATAGGTTGAATGACACGTCTGCCATAGCTTGATGGGGTCTGTATCGTTTTTAATTGTACTTTTAAACTAAAAAAAAGAACTACAAAATTCGACTGCTTTACGGCATTTACGTCACTTCCACCAACACCCACACTTCCTTAAATTCGGACGTGCGAGCCCAACTTTGTTCGTCGGAGAATATAGTCATGTCCGAAGCAGCACAGACAAATAAGAAAGAAAAGGTTTTGTTGGAGGAAAGCAATAAGAGGAAATGAAAAAGTGATCGGATTAAAGGCAGGACGAGGATCAACTTTGGACCAGCGTTTGCTCATTGGCGAGAGCTGAAGGAGGCGTGCCTGACCGATGCTGTCATGCTTGTTATGGTGATTACCTACCACTCAAACATTGAATTGAAGTATCATATAGATTCTGTAAAACGGTAACTAATAGACTACTATAATGACGCTGGCTTGTAAACGTGAGCATCGTGATTATTTGGCATTTGAAAAAAATAAAACCCATGAAATTATATGTGAACTCCTCCTGCAGTGTTCAGGGTAAGTTAACTGTTAGTGCTGCACTAACCCGCGGGGATGCTTTTATGAAGTTATTTGGCCCGCCCCGCACCACTGTATATATTTTTACAACCCGCCCTGCACCCGCGACCGGTCCGCGGGTTATGAGACGACCCGCGCATTACTAGTTCAGGGCTATCAGGGTTGTCATGTCAACAAATGCACGCGCGATGGCATCCCCTGTTGTAGGATGACAGAGCTTACGACAGTAGTTGAGGACATTATTTTTTCCCAACTGTAGGGGGACCCCGAGAGCAAAAGTTGCCAAGTGCTGCTTTAATAACCGCATGCATGAACGTGATTTCTGCCAGAGTCCTATTTTCCACCGCCTGTGAAGTGAAGACCACATCTCCCAAGATGCTGCGTCAACCTAATCAAACTTTGCGTCATCAAACTACGCATTTGTTTTGAATAAGTGCCCTCCAGTGGATGGAAAGTTGCACCTTTAACAAGTAAAAATATAGAATATTACAAACAATCAGCCAACACATAACAGTTAAAAGCTTTTATGAACAGAAAAAAAGAGCTGATGGTGTAAGTCTCTGTAAGCTCCACAGTACATGGTGGTCCAATCCATGTTTTACATTTCTCCCAGCGCTAGAGGCTCTGTTGCTACATTTTTCCAATTCGACAGTGTCCTGACGCACAACGCAGGTGGCAAACCATGTTCTCCGGGCACCTCTGTGAACACACCAGGGTCGGCGCATAAGTCCAAGCTTGTATATAGCGTCAGGAGTGTAATTAATTAAGGAAAAAAGTTTTGCCGACTGGATACGGTGAAAGTTTAATCTATCAACTAGCTCTTCTTCACCTTCCTTGCTCTGGTTGGTTGTAGCGCTATCCAATTGTGTGCAGAGGGAGTTTGAAAGACAACCATTTATCCCGCCCCTCGGATTGAGCCCTGTCAATGGTGAGTTTCCAGACCAAACATCTTGATGTGGGTCTGGCTTGTCAGGCTAAGTCATTACTGCAAGGTGGATGATTCTGTTTGGCTCAGAGAAAATGCAGTCATGGTAAATTTCCACACATTGTCAGTTAATCAGATGCACGTCTCCAAAGAAGCACCAATAGGCCAGAAGTAGACTCGCCCCGGTCAGGAGCAGGTGCCAGCTTGCCCAGAACAACAAGTTCACCCATCTCTTAGGATGCCCATTGTACAGCACCTTAATACAGAATATTGCACACATTCACAGAGACATATTCTCTCCAAGGTTGGTGTGCTCGTGCTTTCTCTCAGTGAGAGATACAGACATTAGTACAGGCAATTTTCATCTTGACTCTTTAGTGTTTCAGTAAAAGGAAATATAAAAATATAGTAAATTAAATAAAAGACAAATCCATATTTCATTTCCGGAAGCAAGGCTAAGTGAGCAAACTGTTTCTGCACTTCTGGCATGTTAGGAGCCTGACGTGGTCATACTCAATTCTAGTCAGAATATGAGTCTGAAACTGCTCGTGTTTTAACCGAATCAGGAAAGACCTCAATTGTATAGACCTACAACCAATCAGAGCAACGAAGCGACGTCAACAGAGCTCAACTGCACTGTGTTGCCAAGTCTGCGTTTTTTTTCCTGCGGGTTGTTTTCTATGTCCGTGGGTTGAAGCGACTATTATGTGATATATAGACCCATGAGTGCGAATTGTAGCAGGCAACCTTGCCAAAATATCACACATTTTACCCCCCCAAACAAAATTTTTTTCTGGAGAACCCCCCGAGAAGCTATTGTTTAGGGCTAGTAGTTGGCGGATTTTGTTGTAAAAACTTGGCAACCCTGTCTGCACGCATGCTGGAATAAACGATTTTTGCCGGTGTTGTAAAAAATAAAATAATTTAATGATACACAGAGTACTTACCCAACATGATCATCATTTCTGAGAGAAATTGTGAATGTGAATGCTTATCCAAACAAGCTCTCCGTTTAGGATTTGAACAAATATAATCCAAGCCCCTTTGATGACGTGCATGATTACGTTACTGTTTATCATCTGTCCGTCATCGTCTAAAGCCCGCCCTGATGATTTCCTTGGTCCGGAAAGTTTCTGTTCGGAGATAATTACTCCTCTATGGAGCAAGGCCAGGCCGAACTGCCCGACCTAAAACATTTGTGGGTGGGGCTAAGTTCGGCTGGCGTCCAGGCTAGCATGTTAGGGGTGTGATACCAAGCCTGCAGTATCCCTCTCAGATACTGAAGCTTTCGCACCTCGGTCCCAGTATAGCCGCCCCTCTGTGTTTTCTAATAGACGCGAGGCAAACTAAACAATAAAATTACACTTCAAATATTTTTTCCCCAAAGTTAGTTTTATGTCATTGAAGGCAGTTATCATCACAAGGATTTCATTTCAAGTGTTCGTTTTTAAAATAAGTTTAGTTTTAGTTAGTTATTTGATGCTATAAAACTGGGGGGTGTGACGTCATGATTGACAGCTGAGACTGACGTCTTCACTGAGTGAAGTTGTCACTGAGGCACTAACATACTTTTTTCTGTATTTTTGGGAGCAGATTGGAGCTTTAGCTTTAATTTCTACATTTCCATAACTGTTTATTTCACACCAACATAATTCATTGTTCTGCATTTGTGAGAGTGTGGGCGGGCTTTTGATACCGCGACTGTACTTCCTCCTCTACTTCCTGCTCTCTACTGCGCAACTCCGGTGTCATGAGAAATCCTGTCCGCTGTCATGACAAATCCTGTCCGCCTGTGAAATCGTGTACGCTGGTAGCGGTTTTAAATGCCTAATCAAAAGCTGTTATACATGGTTCTGGTCTAGACAAGCAATTTTTTAAAAATAAACTATGAATTCATTGCCATACTAAGTACACACACACAACATTTATTTGAAATATGTAATTTATTATGCTTGTATACATCTTATATATAAGCACGTATAGCTTCAGTTACTACTAGTAGGCCTATATGTAACATATGATTTGTAAGACATTAAAGACTATTTTAACACAATTTAAACAACAAAAATCCAAAAGCGATTTTGTTAGATTTGTAATCAGGCTCTGAACAGATTACCTATTAAAAGTTCTTTCAGCCAATAGAATCGCTCTGGGGTCCTAAGGGGACACAATTTCAGAGGAAGACACAATTTAGCCCCGTTTCCACCAAAATTACCCAGAACAATTTGAACCAGGAACTTTTTTACAGAAACTTTTCTCCCCCCCAGACTTGCAACTGTCTGCGTTTCCACCGCGATAAAGTTCCGTGAAGATTAGGCAAATTAGTCCGGTGATGTAGGACTGCGCACGACTGCTCCTCCAATCAGTGATGGACATTAATCATTTTTGTGTGTACCGATTGAAAGATTTAGTGGACTGTTTACATGAGACGTTATCTAAACCGATCTGGTGTTTACATGTGATGACTTTCAATCGCAATCATTTTGTCACATGCAGTTTGTCTGCCGCATCAAAAATGTCAACGCTGTTCTCTCCAGCAGCTGGAATGTGTTAACTGTAGCCATAAAGTAAAAATTAAACTGGGGCAATATAAAAACTGCCTGGGGCAATATAAAAACTACCTGGGGCAATATACGCTGTGTCATTATTCCAACATTATCTTCATAACTTATGAAATAAAAAGTTTACCCCTCAGAAAAATTAGCTTTCCTCTCTTGTCAACATGAGCGCGGCGCTCGCTGTCCCGTCATGTAAGGAAGCACACTTAAAAGTAATCGGTCAGGTCGTTTACATGGTGAAAAATATAGACTGTAAAAAAATGTATAACAAGTATGGAAGAGATTCAAGCTGTGCTGCTTTTGCTGGTTATGTATAGGTTTACTAAAGAGGTAATCAACAACAGCAGAAAAGAGCACTAATATGCAGATTCAGCAGCATGCAGTATATTCAGGAAGCTTGTAAAGCTAGATTTAAAATGACAATGTATATTATTATCAGCTATTACGGACATTGCACGCGAGATGGCTGAGACGAACGCACGCCATCAGACAGAGAGCAAGACTGATATTTACTGAACGTAGACCGAACCTCGCAAAAAACTTTTAAAAATGCCGGTTGAAATAAAATGCTAAACCAATCAGCATGTTCAGCTGGTTCCTACGGTCTAAACACACAGAGTACCACCCAAAGTTCCTGGTTCCTGGGTAAAGTTCCTGTGGTGGAAACGGAGCTTTTGTCATGACACCGGTCCCGAAATCGCTACTGCGCAGACTTGGTCCCAAGATGTCAGCGCCGTGCAGGCCGCCTGAAAGCTTCAACTATGGCAAGCAGAAATGGATGATGTCAAGTCATTTTTTTACGGTCTATGTGTGATGATACCTGATGAACATGTAGCTATCAAGTGCAGGGCTAGACATTAAGCATGTTCATGTGCTTCAAATTTGTGATATTTTTACCTTTTATAAAGGGCATTTCCCCCTTTATCTTAGGCTATGCTTCAGGTTTAATTTTATATTGTTAAATTTGATCAATAAATTAAATTAAATTAAGACACTATAAGCTGGGCTGTTAACCATAAAGTTAAATAATTTACACTGAAAAATTACAACTGCATTAAATAATGTTTTGAGATTTGGAGTTTTGAATTAGACACATAAGAAATGTTGGAAAGTATGTTAAATATGAAACTAAACCTCCAGTAGGTGGCAGCAGGTGGCCGTCTTAATGAGTCAGCCATTGAGTCGTTCATTCAAACGATTCATTCAAACACTGAATCGTTCAGTAACACACTTGTTGCTGACTGTGAGACACGTTACAGTTCTGCTGTGTGTGAACGATTTTCGCTGCTGAAATAGAACAAAAGTACTCAATATTGCATCTAAAATGTAAGTGAATTCAAGTGAATATTAATGTAAGTCAATGTTAATTAATTGTTCATGAAACTGTCATATAAAGCAGTGTCATTAAACGCTCTATAGTGTTGTAATTTCTGCTCGAGAGGCTGCACGAGCGTCAATAGCGTGACCTTGTTATCGTCAGTTCATTATTATTATCTATATCCACCACTATCAATCGGCACTTACACTAAATTAATGCACAAGCATTTTGTTTTAATCAGGCTCTTGTCAGTCGGGCAAGTAAAATTATTTTCTTTTCACTTGTCTCTTCAAAAATTCCACTTGTCCCGGATAAGCGATAATGTAAAGTGTTTAGTGACACAGCACACATCTCTAGGCCAGACCCTTATGCCGTTAAATTTGATAATTCCCACTTCTGAAGTCGTGATTACGAGCTCATCCCATTGAAATTTTGAAATGGGAGGGTGTTCATGTGCAATTTTTACCTAGGAAACTCGTATTTACGATAATTCCGAGAGGATGTGAATGCAGCATTAGTCACCACTCAGAGACCAAATACACACGTTAGAAAGCAAGAAACAATCAGTGGTTCTCTTAGGCAAAATCTTAACTGGAAAGAATCATTATAATATAGGAAGATAAATATTGATTAAGGCTTTGATTATGATATATATACGAGTCGAGTCCGAGTTCAGAGAGGGTCGAGTCCGAGATCAGAGTTGCGTTTCAGAAAACCACATATTGGAAGCGTCAAACATCAATTAAAAAAAAATATTAACATAGTCATAATAATCATGAATATTTTGAATGGGACTTCCTTTGAGTGGAATCAAAGCCTTAATCTATCATTTTCTGATTGTAGTGTTTTCAAATTTTAGTGCTATAAATTCTAGAAAATCCAATGCAACTGTTTGTGTGTGTGTGTGTGTGTGTGTGTGTGTGTGTGTGTGTGTGTGTGTGTGTGTGTGTGTGTGTGTGTGTGTGTGTGTGTGTGTGTGTGTGTGTGTGTGTGTGTGTGTGTGTGTGTGTGTGTGTGTGTTAGCTACCTGCCTGACGGCAAATACTGCTTGTAACGAACAGTTAGTGCAATTTTTTTTTCAAACGGACTGAATATGGTTACATAATGTACAATGTTTTTTAACGGGATAAGGAATACGCAGATCTGTTCCAGAATAACTGTTTATCGTATTTAATGACATAAAATTGCTATAGCATAGCACTCAATACTAACTATTTTTATGCTATGCATAAATAACCTGGAATAGTTAATATAGCATGCAATATTAACTATTATTATAAACATTATTTAACCAGAAAGAGGCAGAGGAACATGATTTTTTTCATAGCTTATCTTAATGTGCTAGTGTCAGGATATATGGTAGTAACAGTTTATGCAAATATGATATTATTTTTATAAGTTACCAATGGATCTTGAACAGTTACTTTATTCTGTGAGTAACAGTGTAACTGTTACACTGTTGCATTTTGAAGTACAGTATCAGGATAACCCACATGTTTTACTGGTACTGTTTATTAACTATTTAACAAGGTATTATAGTCATCTGTTGCAACTTTATAATAACCATCCAGATAATGTTTATAGACAGTTTACAAAGCAACTAGTAACCCTTAACAAAGTGTTAGGAATATTTGGTCTGTCTATCTAATGTTTATAGATGTTTTAAAAATGGTTTCTTAAAGTTTTACAAAAAATGTTTAATCATTACCCGTTTATCTGTAGAAATTTAGCCATATCAATTTTGCTTGGGGCCCCCAAATTCCTTCTAACCGCCTTGGCTGAGCCTGCATGAGCGGCACTAGAAGGAGATTGTCGCGGTTGTCGGGTGAGACTTAATGTTGTCGGAAAGGTATAACAAATGGTTAATATTGTCTTTTTTTATTAGACTATTGATATTGACTGGTTTAAGGTTCTTTAATTGGTATAATAATAAATCCTGTGCCCGTCCTTGCTAATATATATATATATATATATATATATATATATATATATATATATATATATATATATATATATATATATATATATATATATATATATATATATATTAGCAAGGACGGGCACAGGATTTATTATTATACCAATTAAAGAACCTTAAACCAGTCAATATCAATATTCATCAATATTCATCTTCTCTTATATATATATATATATATATATATATATATATATATATATATATATATATATATATATATATATATATATATATATACCATCTTGAGTATATACATATATATTCTATATATGTAAAACTCTTCAATTTTAACTCTTCAATTTATTTATTTATTTATTATATGAATGACCAACAAAAACAAAAAAATGTGTTCAATCATTGCACTCGATTTGAACTCTTCTTGCGTTACAAATGACAGGCTTTTAGACTGTCTCTCACATAAAACTTCAACGACTGTCACAGTCTCCTCCTCAAAAAGAAAAACTAACTGCAACATGTCTGTTCTGTTATCTGCAGGTCACACCATTAATTATCTGAAGCAAGAATACACAGAGATACTATGAGTGAAAATGGCTGTGAGTACCGTGAGAGGGTGCTGACGATGGACACGATGAACCCGAACATTAAACGCGTGGAATACGCTGTTCGCGGTCCCATAGTCCAGAGAGCACTTCAGATCGAAAGAGAACTTAAGATGGTGAGTGTAAGTTCATCTTCTCTTAAAATTAAAATGTTATAGTAAACTGTAGCCTATTTCTTTAGATTAGACATTATGGTGCCTTAAATGTCTATGTGTGAAGTTAAATGACTTGGCTGAGGCATCATATCTTAGGAGATACTACTGGTTCACACTGGAAATGGAAGGTTAAATGCTTGATGTTTGATATTTATTGTATAGATATATTTGCAGGGACTATAAATACAAGTATTAAAGGGTTAGTTCACCCAAAAATGAAAATTCTGTCATTAATTACAATGTTGTTCGCGTAAGACCTCTGTTCATCTTATAAGAACACAAATTAATATATTATTGTTGAAATCCGATGGCTCAGAAAGGCCTTAACTGACACCAATGTCACTTCCTCTCTCTACTAAAGGAATAAAGACGTTGTTAAAAAGCCCATCTCACTACAGTGGTTCTACAATCATTTTATGAAGCAACGAGAATAGTTTTTGTGCAAAAAAAAAACTATAGAGTGATGGGCCGATTTCAAAAAAGTTTTGAAAGCGTTATTAATCAGCGTATTGATTCATGATTTGGTGCCAAAATGCTGAAATCACGTGACATTGGTGATCCGAATCATGATGAATCGTTAACTTACATTGATTTATAAACGGTTCGAAACTTTGTTTTGTAATTGGCCCATCACTATTTAAGTCATTATTTAGGGTTTTATTTTAGCACAAAAACTATTCTCGTCACTTCATAAATTATAGTAGAGCAACTGTGGTGATGAGATGGACTTTTTAACAATTTGTTTAGTGCCTTTTATGGGTCTTGAGAGAGGAAATTAAGTTGATGTCAATGAAGGCCTTTCTGAGCCATCGGATTTCAACAAAAATATCTTCAATTATGTTTCTGAAGATGAACGGAGGTCCTACGGGTGTCGAACGACATTAGGGTAAGTAATTATTGACTTGAATTGACTTTGAATTTTCATTTTTGGGTGAACTAACCCTTTAAAGGTGGGGTAAGTGTTATTTCAAAAATTTTACAAAAACGGACTAGGGCAGAGTCCAATAACAAACATGTAGCCAACCAGCAGGTAAGGGGTGTGTCTAATAATGATGGTGAGAAGAGAGTGCTCAGTGCAAGTCATTATTATTAAAAACACGACACACAACAGACATTAGCTGAGAACTAACCTATGCTGGCTTTTTCTTGAAAATGCTTGTGTCATGTTCGTTATTTGTTCATTTGCAATCGTATTGTGGCTCACTTTAGTGATGATATAAACCCATTCCATTCCACACCGTGTGGTGCATCTAAATCTCCTCACTGTCTGTTTCAAGCGTCAGTTTACAAAATGTGTCCGACAAGTAAGATACGATACTCCTAATATATGTTTTTTTCCTCTTTTCATGATCTATATAACCCTAATCCGGTCATAATTGTAATATGTAGTTAGTTGGATTTGTGCTTGTGTACTATGGAGTTGTCATGAGAACGGTTTGTGTTTTTGTGATCCATATAAATCTAATCTCGTTATAATTGTAATATGTCATTAGTTGGACTCGTGCTCGTGTACTATAGAGTTGTTCATGAGAACGGTTTGTGTTTTTGTGATAGAAGTTGGTGACTTTTTTATTGAATATTCGACCTGGATTAGTAAAACAGAGATTCTGCTGTAGTCGTTTCCTGAGTTACGTATGTGTGGGGCTGAGCTATCAAAATAGTGCAGAGATCCTTTTGGGGGTAGGGGCGTGTTTGTTTTGGTGATTTGAAATATCAACAACAGTTACCAGAAAGCACTTACCCCACATTTAAATGCATTGCAGTGTGATGGAGAATTCAAATTGAATTAATTTTATTTATTCCACGCTATAAGCTCTGTTGTATATTGCACATTTTGGCAAATGCAGTAGGTCATGTGTATTGCGAAGAGATTTGGAGAAAGCTTTCCATTATCATTTGCGTTCATCTCAATGGCACATTACTGTTGCATGACACCATATTGTACAATATGCCACCATGAAATCTGCCAAAAATTTGCACACAACAAGATTTATATAATAAAACAGGGCTCAAAATTTGAATCTCAAGCCTTAGAACTTTCTAATGATTTATAGTTTAAGATTAAATATTTGATGCTGTAAAATAAAATATAGAAAGGGAACACCGGTTGCCCCCTGCATGTTAACAGGTCACCCTGCAGTTTTCTGCCAAAATAAATGCTTGATGTTTGATATTTTGTGTATAGAGATATATTAGCAGGGACTATAAATACAAGTATTACAGGGTTAATTCTAGGGCTGAACGATATGGACAAAATTTCATATCTCGATTTTCATACCAGATATCTCGATATCGATACAATACAATATGACTACTGGTACGTGTTCGGTGAAAACCAAGCATTTCTCAGAAAAATTAAAAGATTTAAGCCTACATTTCAAAAATTTGTGTCAGAAAATGTATTGTTTTTAAGCCTTTCGCACGAATGATCACACAGGTAATCAGTATAGGCTGGTCCCTGGAACGTATGATCATGTGCATCACATGATCAACTGCTAAATTCAAATGTTGAATTTAGCCAGAGACAGGCGCGTTTAGAGCTGTCATATATCACAACTTTTCAGTGTTTTCAACCACATACTGTTTATTTTAGATTTCAAACATAAATTCACATAAGTACTAAAAAAACAATACATTTAGAGTTTGTAAAATACATACTGATGTCTATGGAAGAGGTAATAATGATCCTTTCCATTATAATTCGACACGTTTTATTCATATCAGATACACATTGTGTAAGTAACTTCAATGTTTACTCTATTCTATTCCCAGTTCACCAGCCACTTACTTTTAAAGGTGCAATATGCAACTTTCCGTCCACTGGAGGGCGCCTATTCAAAACAAATGCGTAGTGTGATGACGCCAAGTGTCAGCGCAGCATCTTGGGAGATGTGGTCTTCACATCACAGCCGGTGGAAAATAGGACTCGGGCAGAAATCACGTTCATGCATGCGGTTATTAACGTTACTAAGCGCGCATTCAGCGCTTGCATCTCCCCGAGGCGGGACCTTTCCGGGCAAAGTGCGCTAAGCTGCTGTCCAATCACAATACGGGAAGCGTTGGCCCAATCAGAACTCGTTATGTATTTCTGAAGGAGGGTCTTCATAGAACAAGGAAATCATCAGGCCGTTTTTAGGACAGAGGAAACAGCGCTGTACAGATAAGTCAATTGTGTGAAAAATACTGTGTTTTTTTACACGCGAAACATGAACTCATGTTATATTGCACACTGTAAACATAATCAAAGCTTTGAAAACACGCGAAGAATGGGACCTTTAATGACACAACACGCGTTCACCATAGCAACTTTTTTTAGCTGAACTAGTTCTACTTTTAGAACTAAAAGCGTCAATTTCCTATACACCACTGTATCGACAGCGGCCTCCGTGACCTAAAGTCCCAAAATGCATTGCGTTGCTTACGTCACGATCCCAGACTCTATAGTAACGTCACTAACGTTTTGCAGGTCTTACTGAAAATAAAGACTAAACTTACCACTCAAAAGCGTCCATTTACAATCTCAAAACAATTGGTTGTTCCTCAAAATCATTTTCTTCATCAGAAACGGGATCACACAGTAGGTTGGATGGATAATCTCTCCATGATAGACAGTATATGGTAGATGTGTTTCTGTCACTCAGCTGCGCAGTGAAACAGCCAATCAGAGCCGAACTCAACATTAATATTCATGACCCTTCCAAATAAGGCAAAAACAGGCCATTACATTTTAGATTTAATTTCTGGGGTTGTAAATGGACCTGTAAAACCGTATCTGGACAATTTTAACTCTTAAATAAGTCACATAACCTATTTATGTATATCTCATTGTTTCAACTCATTCTAGGGCATCTATTCAGAAACACCAAGTGTCACAATCTCCATGGAAGAAGTCTGCACAGGACTGTTTTTCCCTGTTATATTTCCCCAAATATAACATCTGTTACTCAAAATTATAAGCCAAAAATACCAATAAACTGTTGGCTTACTAGTTATATCTACTGCAAAATTAAATCTTTTTTAACATCCATGCAAGAACAGAATGTCGCTGACTGACGACCATTTAATTACCGAACATCTTTCTTCCAAAATCTGACCACAAAGGCTGAATGTTCTCTCTATTTAAAGCTATTTTTAGACTGCCTGCTCCCGTCCAAAATACTAGAGTTACCGACCGCTACCGTCTTTGATTTGGAAATGTACTTCCCCGCTACAAGAAAACTGATTGGTCCCGCGGTTGAGGATCCACATGCAGCTTTATTAGGGTAATCTAGGACAGAGTCCTGCACGGGTCCGATTTTGTAAATCCGCACCCTCCCTTACCCGCGGTGCGTTAAACCGCATCCTACCCGTTTTCCGACATGGAGCAATAATTAATATCCGGACCCGCTTAAAATAGAACCGACACCCGACCCGCACCCGATATAAAATCAGTTTAGCATGTAACATTATATAGGCCTACACCATTTATTGCCAGGTCATACAAATGTAATTACTTCACCGTGCCACGTCTTTAAAATTCAAACACATTATTTTCAATGAGTGTGTGCACACCGGCGGCAGCATTCGGTGCCTGTCCGCGACGACTCAGGAAGTTGTTAAAAATCCTGCCGCGCCACAGAGCGCCAATGTACTGGTTTCACCCTGTGCCACAAGATGCACTCATCGTACAGCTCTACTGTCAGAAGTGGATTCAAAACTGAGCTCACGCGTAAATAATGTGTGCCTCTGGCGGTGAGCTTTGCGTCTGGTGTGCGACCCCCTTGAAGCCTTGTGTGATATTTTGAAAGTAAGAGAATCCTGGGAGGGCGCACGGCGGCATGAGCACAAATAACCTAATATTGTTTTGAAATTATTTTATTAACTTGAAATACAGGCCAGACATATTTTTGTAGATGTGTTCCTAAAAATATGCATATATTTTTACATTGGCACGTGACTGTTTTAAACCCGTGTTAGACCCGTGTTTCCCCCTTGTTCGACCCGACCCACACCCGTATCCGACACAGTTGGATGTTTTTCACCGTTTCAGCAAAATTTGCGGGTCGACCCGTCAAACCCGTGCAAAACACAGGGCAGATAATCCAAACAATCAGGCAGGAAACACAGGCAAACAGTGAAATCCAAGAAAACCAAGCAGGGAATCAAAAACCATAACATGGGAAACCATACGGAGGATGCTTAGAATTGCAGCATGACACTAAACAAGACTTTGCACACAAGGAGTGAAAACACAGGGTTTATGTGCAGTATACACTTTTTAAAATGGTAATAAAGCATATATACTATTGTACATATATGTTTTTTATGTTTAAATTCATTACATTGCTTCGAAAGCTTTGTGTGATATTCCTGCAGTGTTCTAGAAAGCAAATGGTACAGTTTTTTTTGTTGTTGTTGGCTAACTGCTGTCAGACAGTTTCTCCCAGATGACAATATCTTATCTGCTGCAAGCACATGTTCTATGCATGAAGACTCCTGCTTCTTACATATTTTATTTTTGAAACATATTTTGAGTGATTCAACATTGCTTGATATTAAGTTAATATTTTAATAATACATTTTATGAAAAATATGGAACAATCATAATGCATTGATACACATCATATTTTAACTATTTTGGGTATTAAAACAATTTTAGATCATTGGAGAATTGTCTAATCTGATTAACACCCGTTCCAAAGTATTAAATAAATACATATTACGGACATATAGTGTTATACTACGAGACTGTGGCATGCTTAAATTGGTTCGTTGACGAACGTTCTGAGGTGTGCAATTATTTTCAAGGAAAAAGTAGTTCCAGGCAGGTCTTGACCGCATTACAGTTCCATATCACTTCACCTAATGATTTCAGTTATTTCAAATGTCTTTACAG
This sequence comes from Pseudorasbora parva, assembly GCF_024679245.1. NCBI lineage: Eukaryota > Metazoa > Chordata > Actinopteri > Cypriniformes > Gobionidae > Pseudorasbora > Pseudorasbora parva. The sequence continues at coordinate 14,976,566 of NC_090192.1, forward strand.
CCTGCAACAGCAAAAGAACAAAAACCCACAGCGAAACTGACCAAGCAAAGTAATATAGTAAACAATAGGTTTAAATGTCTTATTTCCCTGTTTTTTGCTACAAAATAAAATTGGCATACTTTTTTCTTCCGCTCTCTCTGCTCTCCTATTAAAAAAAACACACATACAGGACACACACTAGCACAGAAACATGTTGTCAGTGAGGATTTTATCAGTAAAATGGTTTAGCAACTTAAAAGCTACATGACATTTTCCACTAGCATGCCATTCTTACAGTTTTGCATTACACCGCTGCCAAACATTGTTGAAAAAGACACACAGACTGAGCTAATTTTCTCTCCATACTTCTCAGAAATATACTTAAAATTACACTTAAGTACACTTGACATACTGACAGAAAAGGCCTACTTCTACCTGATTCCATTTTTTTATTTGAAATTTGAGATTGTGACTTAATTTAATCATGACATCCTTAGTTGCTAGAGTTGGAACCAGTGAAAGCAGTTTACAAAATTATGTTAGTGTGTGTAAGAATACTGTGATGTTTGCGGACCAAATCGCTCAATACGAGAGGCAATGCGAAACACAAAGGCATGTTTTAAAGAAGAGTGGCTTGATTAAGTGATGTACAGTCTTGTTCAAAATAATAGCAGTACAATGTGACTAACCAGAATAATCAAGGTTTTTAGTATATTTTTTATTGCTACGTGGCAAACAAGTTACCAGTAGGTTCAGTAGATTGTCAGAAAACAAACAAGACCCAGCATTCATGATATGCACGCTCTTAAGGCTGTGCAATTGGGCAATTAGTTGAAAGGGGTGTGTTCAAAAAAATAGCAGTGTCTACCTTTGACTGTACAAACTCAAAACTATTTTGTACAAACATTTTTTTTTTTTCTGGGATTTAGCAATCCTGTGAATCACTAAACTAATATTTAGTTGTATGACCACAGTTTTTTAAAACTGCTTGACATCTGTGTGGCATGGAGTCAACCAACTTGTGGCACCTCTCAGCTGTTATTCCACTCCATGATTCTTTAACAACATTCTACAATTCATTCACATTTCTTGGTTTTGCTTTAGAAACAGCATTTTTGATATCACCCCACAAGTTCTCAATTGGATTAAGGTCTGGAGATTGGGCTGGCCACTCCATAACATTAATTTTGTTGGTTTGGAACCAAGACTTTGCCCGTTTACTAGTGTGTTTTGGGTCATTGTCTTGTTGAAACAACCGTTTCAAGGGCATGTCCTCTTCAGCATAGGGCAACATGACCTCTTCAAGCATGGGCGTAGATTACGCGGGGGACGCGGGGGACGTGTCCCCCTCACTTTTAATAAAATGTATTTTCGTCCCCCGCACTTTTACTGGTTCTCACCGATCCTAGTCGACCCACTCCGAGCGGGATCCGAACCGGCGTTACCTGCGCGAGCGCGGGCAAGGTAACAGGGACGCTAAAAACAGCTTTCTTTAATCTGGGTTGATAGCGTGCTTCTTGAGGTCACAGGCAATGTTAGAAACATAGAAACCAATGTGAATACATCAAGATTTAAATTCAGAGACAAAAAATAATCTATACATGACCTGTCATTTTATTCGAATCTAAATATGAGAAGGGCGCTCTCACAGAATGTCAAACGTGGATTCGTAGAAGTAATACCCTGTCACGCTGGAGCTGCAGCTGAAGGAAAACAATCGTTATGAGTAATGAATGAAACGTGACGACGACAATCAGACGATTGAGACAATATATGCTTTATGTGTGTTTTTCAAGTCATCTCAATGTAGGCTATTTATTGACAATAAAGTATAGGCTATCATATGAATAATGCAGCTTTTTTAATGTTTATTATCTTCTGCTCACCACGGCTGCATTTATGTAATCAAAAATAGTTCAAAAAGTAATATTTTGAAATATTATTACAAATTAAAACAGCTTTTTTCCTATGTGAATATATAGTAATTTATTCCTGTGTTCAAAGCTGAATTTATCATCATTACTCCAGTCTTCAGTGTCACATGATCCTTCACTAATCACTCTCATATGAGGATTTCATAATCAAGAAACATTTATGATTATTATCTGTGTTAAACAGTTGTGCTGCTTAAAAATGTTGTGGAAACCATGATAGCCTACATGTTATTTTACAGGATTCCTTAATGAATAGAAAGTTCAATGGACAGCATTTATTTGCGTTCATTAAATAAATTATTATCTTTTGTAATATTAAAAATATCACTTGTGATCAATTAAATGCATGTCTGATCAACAAAAGTATTAATTTCTCTCTTTTTTAATTTTACCACAAATGTTTAGATGGTTTCCAGAAAAATTAAGCATCACCATGAGCAGCACAACTGATAATAATCATAAATGTGTGTTGATCATCAGATCCTCATCTGAGAATGATTAGTGAAGGATCATAGGACTCTGAAGACTGGAGTAATGATGATAAATTCAGCTTTGATCACAGGAATAAATTACACTTTACTATATATTCACATAGAGAACAGCATGGTTCACATTAGAATATATATTTATTTTTTTACATTGCATAAAATCTATGGAGTCTTAATGCACAAGTGTTTGTAGGTTAGTATATAAACCAATCATAAAATTGGCACAAAAATAGGAGAATAATAATATAGATATTAATTGGTGGTTATTGTTCAGCAGTGTATTTGATATCTTGCCCAATTAAAAGCAAGAGATGCGATAAATTATATTGGTCCAAAAAAAAAAAAAATCATTTCTGTCCCCCTCACTTCTGAAAAGATGGCTACGCCCCTGTCTTCAAGTATTTTAACATATGCAAACTGATCCATGATCCCTGGTATGCGATAAATAGGCCCAACACCATAGTAGGAGAAACATGCCCATATCATGATGCTTGCACCTCCATGCTTCACTGTCTTCACTGTGTACTGTGGCTTGAATTCAGAGTTTGGGGGTCGTCTCACAAACTGCCTGTGGCCCTTGGACCCAAAAAGAACAATTTTACTCTCATCAGTCCACAAAATGTTCCTCCTTTTTTCTTTAGGCCAGTTGATTTGTTCTTTGGCAAATTGTAACCTCTTCTGCACATGCCTTTTTTTTAACAGAGGGACTTTGCGGGGGATTCTTGAAAATAGATTAGCTTCACACAGACGTCTTCTAACTGTCACAGTACTTACAGGTAACTCCAGACTGTCTTTGATCATCCTGGAGGTGATCATTGGCTGAGCCTTTGCCATTCTGGTTATTCTTCTATCCATTTTGATGGTTGTCTTCCGTTTTCTTCCACGTCTCTCTGGTTTTGCTCTCCATTTTAAGGCATTGGAGATCATTTTAGCTGAACAGCCTATCATTTTTTGCACCTCTTTATAGGTTTTCCCCTCTCTAATCAACTTTTTAATCAAAGTACGCTGTTCTTCTGAACAATGTCTTGAACGACCCATTTTCCTCAGCTTTCAAATGCATGTTCAACAAGTGTTGGCTTCATCCTTAAATAGGGGCCACCTGATTCACACCTGTTTCTTCACAAAATTGATGACCTCAGTGATTGAATGCCACACTGCTATTTTTTTGAACACACCCCTTTCAACTAATTCAACTAATTGCCCAATTGCACAGCCTTAAGAGTGTGCATATCATGAATGCTGGGTCTCATTTGTTTTCTGAGAATCTACTGAACCTACTGGTAACTTGTTTGCCACGTAGCAATAAAAAAATATACGAAAAACCTTGATTATTCTGGTTAGTCACATTGTACTGCTATTATTTTGAACAATACTGTAAATAACGGAGGATGGGTACAGAATGGTAACAAAACTCCAAAAAGGTGTAGTGTGCAGTTTGTAAACTAAAAAATAGCTTAGTTACATCCCTCAGTTTAAATAGATTGTTGTATGTGTGTGTGGTGAGGGTTTCGTGAATGTTTAGATAACTATAAAGGAGTTCACATATTCAACTTTTCTTGAAAATATTTAGCTATTAGATAGATCTATTTAAATGCTTCATTTTCTTTTCATATTATAATATATTAAAACAAATTTAAGCATTGAACTGATATATAAGTTTAAATACTTTTTTATATTATATTTTAAGCCCATAAAGAATTGATCTCACTAGGGATTTGTTGAGGGATCCTTGCCATTAAAAAGTTTGAAAAAAAAAACCCGATAAAGAAAATCTTAGGAATTCATAAGCAATAAACAAACATTTAATTTTGATGGTTGAATGCTGCCTGTAGCCAAAAATAAAATAAAAAATAAAAACTGTAAAAAACACTTTATGGTTGTCCCAAACCATCTCAGCATAACTGCTTAATTTTTCATATTATATAATATTATTATAAAGAATTAAACTATCCTGCGGGAGATTTTTAAATTATGTTTTTAATAGAATTTATTGGTATAACACAGCACTAAAAAAAACTTCTCAGGTAACCTAAAGTGTGCGTTATTTACTGACTTCTGATTTAACTGCTTGGTTTCAAAAATATGATTTAACATCATTAATACAAAAGAAAAAAAATTAATAGCACATTAAAACTGCATGATGAAATCATTTTTGGTATAAATAATGTTTTTGCTTAGGTGGCCAAAATGTCTGCCTAAAATAAATAAAGGGAACATTGCATGCAGATGCTACCAATATTGAGCAAACTCTGGGGCGGGGTTACCGGGACCAACAAGACCATCACAAACTTGTGTGACCACTATTTTTTAAATAGCAGCTAATCAAGCTAATAGCTGCTTGATTGTAATCTCTCCCTGTGTCCCAATTCGCATACTATTCTTACTAAATAGTATTCGAAAATAGAATTAGTATGTCCCAAATCATAGTATGTTGAAAAGAGTATTCCAAAGATAACCGGATGTTTTACTATTTCCGGTCCGAATTCGAAGTATGAATCGATGGGCACTTAAATGGCTGATATTGCCCACAACCCACTGCGAGGTGTACGGGGATTCGATTAGAACTACAAACGCGGATAAAAAGCGTTAACAACTACAAACATGACGGATGTGCGAGTCCGGCGGTTAAGTAGAGAAGTTTAGATAAAGGGGTTTGAGTGACCAACTATCAATATTTAACCTGACAAAAATAAATTTATTCAGTGTTGTCCACATTATATTTCACCTGCAGCAGCATTGTGAACTTTTATAATGACACGTTTGGCCATTATAGGGCCGCCCAAATCGTCCCAATGAAGGCTAACGATCGGCAGGTGAAGGTCGCTGCGCGTTCGGTCTTTTCAGCGGGGCAAAGTGGATTTTATTCCAATTCCTCTTTATCTGACTCCATTTAATTATAATTTAGAATTTATGTTTGAATGCCATTTGGTTATTTGGTTATTCTTTAATAGTTTAACTACACATTTAATTATTCCGTTTAACCCTTTGTTGAAATTATACCCAACCTGAATAATTCCAGAGCAAGTCAGAATCCATCAAAGTGTAACAATTTATTTAACAGTCAGGTAAATGTATAAAGCCAGTTACATAGTCAATTCAAAGGTAATCCATATATAACATCAAATACTCTGAAGTAAAGAATGAAATATATACCTGACTTCTGAAAACTACATAATGCTGGCTATCTTGAGACATCCAACATTACGGGCTGACCGGTTTAAAGTGTCAAGCCCTGAGCTCTTTGCAACATTTCCTTAAATACCCAGAAACAAATGTATAAACTCTTTCAAATGTAAACACGAGTTCACAATGGGAATTTGCATTGATCAAGACTTGTATTGATGCAAAGGCCAAATGGCTGAAAGCCACACCCACCAAACTAAGACAAGATATCTTTAAACTCTTAAAACATTGATTATCTTTTGAACTTCTGTGAGAATGAGATCTTTGTACCAGTCGCACTGAGACATTTCAAACAATATCAAACACATATAATACTGTATCATGTGGATTGACATTGTAATATAGAGATTCTGGGTGTATTTTCAATGATCTCAGCATGAGAGAGGGAATGAATTGGGGGAGAGGGAGTCAACAGGGAAAGATGTAGATTAGCTGATAGTGAGGTGAGACTTGCGTCTCCAGTGGTGTGTGAGGGACAGTTCAGATGTTAATTTCCTTTATTTTCTCAGAGAGTCCTTGTTCCTCATTCAGACATTTCGGCATATACTAGTTTTTTCAGTCTTACACCATTAACTTTTAAATGCATCATTATATTTAAACTGCAAACACATGAGGAGAGTCTCTGCATTAAAAACCCACAAATGGCAGATCAACGAGCGGCTACATTTCTCTCCGATACGGCAGGAGATTAAACTGAAGGTGGAGGATTTGAACTGTGACGAATCTGACGATGATTGACAGGGCAGATAAATGCTGACGGGATGCATGTAACTAAGCAACAGAGACCGTTAAAGATGGCGAAGTAGAATGTCCCGAAGCTTGCATACTTTTCTGCTACACACTCAAAAGTATATACTTTTTCTTCACAAAAAGAGTACATACTTTTAGGACGTAGTATAAGTAGGCGAATTGGGACCTAAAAGTACATGCCGATGTTAGATCATAAAGCCATGATGAGCAATTGTTGATGTAAGGTTTGTTCGAGATGCATCGGCGCGCTGTGCAGCCCGATTGCCATATGACATCGTATATACTGTATATATACAGTATACTGTATATATACAGTATATATATATATATATATATATATATATATATATAAATCAACAACATGTACTGTATGTTAGACCCAATACCTACCAATATATTGAAAGAGATCCTCTTTTTAATTTTATCAATCCATTATCAAGAGGACATGTTCCAAAAAACTTTTAAGCTGGCTATTAAGCCTCTCATTAAAATCACAACTTAATCCTAGACAATTAGTCAACAACAGACAGATCTCGAATCTCCCTTTTATGTCAAGAATATATAAATATTTCATGTCAATATTCTGAATGATAGAAATCCACAATCTGACTTATGATGCAGCTTAGAATCATAATTACACCATGTTCATTCATTTGGCTAGAGGAGAACTGGACTAAAGTTTTTTTCTCCATCTCTGTCACCTGATGGAGTTTGGCTTCCTTGGCACTGTCGCCTTTGGCTTGCTTAGTTAGGGACACTCAGTATTATTGACTTGACTGCACTGACACTATTGGATGAAAAGTAAACTTGAATTGTGCTAAATTGTGTGTGTATGCATATATATATATATATATAGAATAGATAATAGATAATAGAATATATATCAATTAATGCTTCAAAGTATTTAGGGGTGTGGTCAAGACAATCTCCTGAACTCCAAACTGAATGTCAGAATGGGAAAAAGATTTCTGCAATTTTGAGCGTGGCATGGTTGTTGGTGCCAATATTTCACAATCTGCTCAGTTACTGGGATTTTCATGCACAACCATTTCTAGGGTTTACAAAGAAGGGTGTGAAAAGGGAAAAACATCCAGTATGAGGCAGTCCTGTGGGCGAAAATGCCTTGTTGATGCTAGAGGTCAGAGGAGAATGGGTCGACTGATTCAAGCTGATAGAAGAGCAACTTTGAACAGAACGTAAACAAAATAAGAGAATGGATCCATTATGCCTTGTTACCACTGTGCAGGCTGGTGGTGGTCGTGTAATGGTGTGGGGGATGTTTTCTTGGCACACTTTAGGCCCCTTAGTGCCAATTGGGCATAATTTAAATGCCACAGCCTACCTGAGCATTGTTTTTGACCATGTCCATCCCTTTATGACCACCATGTACCCATCATCTGATGGCTACTTCCAGCAGGATAATGCACCATGTCACAAAGCTTGAATCATTTCAAATTGATTTCTTGAACATGACAATGAGTTCACTGTACTAAAATGGCCCCCACAGTCACCAGATCTCAACCCAATAGAGCATATTTAGGATGTGGTGGAACTGGAGCTTTGTGCCCTGGATGTGCATCCCACAAATCTCCATCAACTGTAAGGTGCTATCTTATATCCAGTATATCACAAAGCTTTGTTTTTAAGATTATAAATTCTATTAAGGAATAGTTGGTTAGTTCACCCAAAAATGAAAATTATATAATTAATTAATCATGTCTTTTCAAACCTGTAAGACCTTTGTTCATCTTCTGAACACAAATTAAGATATTTTTGATGAAATCTGAGAGCTCTCTGACCCATCCATAGACTGCAACTTTACTGCAACTGTAAAATCTACTGTAAATCTTCTGTACTTTTTTCCTGTTTCTCTCTAATACAAATTCTCTGTTTTCCTATCTTTCCCATTAACTGCTCCATCAATGTAGGGTGTAAATAAACCATTTACAGAGGTCATTAAAGCCAACATCGGCGACTGCCACGCTATGGGCCAGAAACCCATCACCTTCTTCAGACAGGTGTGTTAACGAGATTTTGTGTATGTCATGCTGTATTCTGAGCAGTAGTTTTTGTACATACTCTACGTATGCTCCATTTATTTGTCAGGTCTTGGCATTGTGCTCTTATCCAGATCTTCTTGATGACAGCAAATTTCCAGAAGATGCCAAAAGTAGAGCACACCGCATTCTCCAAGCTTGTGGTGGAGGAAGTCTCGGTACTGGAAAATCCTTTTTATTAGATGTTACATACTTTAAATAAACATGAAACCAAATTAAATGAACTATTTACCTATTGCCAAAACATATGATCTTGCACATCTTCTGATTTCCTTTTTGACTGACATTACATGGACAGTGTAGGTTTACCCTTAAAGGGTCATGAAACCCCCCCAAAATGTTTTTGACATGAACTGATATGTACAAATTCAACATCATTGAAAACATTAATGTACTCATTACGTTTATTCATAAGTGGAAATGTTACTTTTGCATTTTTTAGAGCAATTTCTGTCTTCCGGTTTGAAAAGCAAGGTCGGACCTCTGTCACGGATTCTGATGTCTATACGTAATACCCGAAAGATCCGGAGTGTTGATTGGCTGAGCGGCTCCTGTAGGGGCTAGATGAACGAGCTGATGTTAACTGTTTCTGAGAGCTTTCTCTGCCTTATTCATGATAATGAACTATTTTAACTACTTCGCTGTATTACGCACGAGATTGCATTACTGCGAGAATTCAAACAACATACAGAGCATGCATGTGAGCGGGTTCTGCGTGGAGCACCGCAACGAGTTTAAAAACGCTCAAAGATCATAAATTATTAGGAGTAAGTATGTTTTAAGTTTTGATATTTTATCTTATTTCATATATTATGTTTATATAATTTCATATAATATGTTTTACACTCAAAAAAATTAACTTATGATGCTGTTCACTTTATTTAAGCAATTCATATTGATTTAACACCATTATATCAGGTTTCTGGTTCAAATGTGATTGATTCATGTTAAACTGACCTAAAACCGTTACTCTTTGACATAACTTGATGTGTTTAATTTGAAATAACATGATAAAATCAAGTAATCCGAACAAACAGGACTTTCACTTCCCATCATGCTTTGCAAATGGGCTGAATTTGGAGAGTAAATGTTTAAATAAAGTGCTATTTTATGCATTTCTAACGAGATGAGAAAATGGAGAGACTTTTTAACGTTTAATGTTTTGTTTGGTTGTTATTTAAAAGTTTGTGTTATGTTAGTGTTTTTGGACGTTACCATTATAGTGTAGACCTTGTGGTTAAGCTGTGCTGTTCTCAACAAGCTGTTAACTGTGCTAATGCCAGCTAGTGACGAGAAATGCTTTACTTGATCATTGTTTGCATGTTACAATTAGCAAGTTATCAAGTGTTGTTGACTAATAGTTTTTATAGAAATAAACAAAACTAATTTATGTGATGCAGTTCCCATAGAATAAATATGGCCAACAGTTCTATCCCTCTCTATCCTACTTAATCTAATTGGAATTACATGATTTTTTTTTGTAGTTTTGATTAAATGATTTCAAGCTAATGCAACAAGATTACAACAAATTTGTGTAATTGAGCTGACACTATTAAATTAAGCTGTGCCCAACCATAGTAAATAAGTTAAATCAACCTTAATAAATTAAACGTGCAGTATGCAACTTTTGGCCACTAGGGGTCACTCATTCAAAATAATAACAACTGACGTACTTTGGTGACGTCGGGAAAGTGCGTGGGCTCATGGGAGTTGTTGTCATTATTGCCAGTCAACCAGCGAATCTGGCATCTCCAGCAGAAAACATGTTCACTGACAAGGTAATTGATTGTTATATTACATCTCTATTATTGTTAAGTTTAGTTACGGCTTTTCACTTTATGTAATGTCAATCTAATGAAATAGCAGCGAGCTACCGTTACTTAACAAACTTATCAGTAACGTTAGATAATGTGCGAGACAGAATGTTGTGCGGGCGGTCGCTATGTCAACATACCTATAAGTTGGTAGGCTATGTTGACATATTAACCGCGCATCATAATTTGAGTTACTCAAATTATAGATATATTGACATGGCATCCGCGATTGTCGAACATTCTGTATATCAACTGTTCAATAAGGAAATACATTTCAATTTAGTTTATCATTACCAACATAAAACAGTAAATGAGAGAACCAGGACCAGCAATACGTTGTTCATTGGAACACGCGCTGTGTCGCTCCCCTCGTTCATCAATCATTCTAATAAACATTTATTTTGGAACTCAGAGATATATGAATAAGTAGATCATTATTAAATCGATATTATATGTAGCTAGCATTAACATATGATAAAAGTGACGGTCACCTTATATTAATTGACCAAGATAGTGGCATATTACCTTATGAAGCTAACGTTACTTTCTCCAGCTACATATAAAACCAATAATAGCTAGTCCATCTGCGTTTTACACATGACATCATCGTGTCACCAAATATACGGATAGAAATACTTTTGAATCAGTTTTTAAAAAAATAGCTCTTTCAGTCTCCAAAAACAGAGAATCCGCCTGTTTGAAAAGCCGATACAAAATGTATAACATTACGTATTCAGCTAAACGCGTCTCAATGTGGTCAAGATCGCTATGCAATATGCAAACATACAGCATGTTATGATTATATGATTATTATGTTAGCTGAATGGTTACTTAAATGACCTGTTTATTAAAACGCAATCGAGATCAGCATCTCTCTGCAGTCCGAGCTTGTCACGAAGATTTCGCCATCTTTCAAAGGCTTCTCCAAGGTTTACACGTCTCTTGCTTCTTCTACTGTCCCAAAATCTTCTGGGGTCATTTTTTTCACCCTTACGTTTGCGCTTTGTTGAGCTGGCAAAACGTACAGGCAAAGAGTAGTCATGATCCATTATCATACAGACTTTTTTATACGGGGGTTCCCCTTATACTGTCTGTCAGTGCTCCTCTTTGAGTTTGGCGGTTCCGCCCATAGATATCTATGGTTCCGCCGAGTTCCGCAGGAAGCAAGACGCAAACGTGGATATGACGTGAAAGACTGGCGACATAACGGAAATAAAGACACGGTCCGTGTCTTCGAATTAAAATATTAATTTCTCTGGATTTAGAAGTTAATTGGAACTGTCGGGATAATGTAAACACACAACTTTAAAAAATATATAACATAGATATAGTGATCTTTTATATTTTTAATGCTGAAACATTACATATTGTGCCTTTAAGTTGACCCAACGTAAGTACATTAATATAGAATCGCATAATGCTGAAATAAAGCAAGTTAATCATGTGGAAATACTTTCCATGATTTTTTTTATGTTCATCCAAAGAGTAATTTTTTTGAGTGTATGGACATATTCTGATAAACAGAAGACAATGAAAAATGGGCAAATCTATGCTTTTATAGCCTAGAAATCTAGATGCACCCTAGTGGCAGCGACTCTAATTTGCAGCCAGGGTAGTCTAGCAACTCTGCGTTGGATTGTGAGCTGGAAAAAACAAACTGTCATGCCAATAACATCGGAGTCGTTGGGTGGGCTTAACATAATGACGGCAGAGTTGTAACGGTTCCGTGCTACTTGTAAACTAAGAAGCAGGCGAACAGTGGTCTTTCGAATTGGCTTTGGCCGTGACTCTGGAAGACTTGTTGTTAAGATTTTCTTTAAGAAAAGAACAAAGAACGGTACTGAAGTAGTTCTTAAGAAAGTAAGATGTTTTGCCGTTTGGATACGGCAAAAGTTAAATCTATTAACTAGCTCCATTTCACATTCTTCGTTGCTCTGGTTGGCTGACCACGGGTTTCGTGCCACTTAAATTATCTTCCTTTTATTATTTTTCACCATATTGCTCTGCTCACACATAATGATGTTTTATTAAGGCCAAGATAAGCATTTTCAGATAATCTATAAGCATGAGAGGATGCATGTATATATAGCTGACTTATCTCTGTTCTACAACAGATTTCCAGCATTCCTCCTTCACCCCAACTTTTCACTCTCGATTATTCCTATCTTAGCCAGGGATGGTTTGGGGTACTCTGGGTTTGGGCCGAATTCCGAGCTCAGGGCACCTTTTTCGGACAGCATGCCAAAAATGCATATTCTCTATATATGAATCTGTATCTCCATAGGAATCAATGTCCTCTATTAAAACAATTTCTGCTGCAGGACATTCGTGGAAAATATTTATGTTAGGTGTATAGGGTCTATAGAGCACTTTGGCAATAATTAAAATCAAGCGTTGCGTCAGTTCTGGCAGGTCACGTTAGTCAAGCTCATATCAGCTGACTGCCAGCTTATCACGTCTACCTATAGGAATACAATGTCTATCACAGCATACATAAGCTCCTTCAGTACTATTAGCAGTACTATTGTGTTTCTTCAGAGCTCATTTACCGTTCTCCATCTCCAGCTCCTCCTCTCGTCCAGTCAGGATTTGATATTCTGATACCCTTTTAATCAGGATTCCCCAAATTATTTCTTACATTTAATATATCTGATAACTGCAATACATTATGTTGGTTCTGTTCTGTTTACCCTAAGAGGGTTGTTGCTGCTCTCCCTGCTCTTATCCATGCTAGGCTGCATGGATGCACAGGGAGTTCTTGCCCAGAACAGAACAATACCGCCAATCCAAACTGTATGCTAATAGTCAATCAGTCATCTTTGACAATATCAATCAATCAATCAACTTTATTTATATAGCGCTTTTACAATCACAGCTTCACAGTGTCAAACAGGATAATATTGCAACAAAATTAGATTTGGCTGTACAGTCGTACTGGAGAAAACAGTGATGTTATCAGCTTATTTTAATTTATCATATAGCAATGTTGGCATATCAGTATTATAGTTTATAGAATTAAATAAAACCTAATTCATAAATTTTATTTGTATAATTAGTTGAATAACTTTAATCATAATTTTAGTGTCCCCAACTGAGCAAGCCAAGCCAAAGGCGACAGTGGAAAGGAACCAAAACTCCATTAGGGCATGATGGAGAAAAATAAACCTTGAGAGAAACCAGACTCAGTCGGGGTGCCAGTTCTCCTTTGGCCTATTAACACACCGTGTAAGATTATTATTCTGGCAACCAGGTCAGAAATCATATTAGATCGGAATATTCAAAATTTCAGGGTATCACTGAAGAGACAGGTTTTATTTAGGATGGAGCGTCGATTACACAAGAGTATGAATACATGAAAGATCGGAATTATTGCGCCGAAGACGGGTTTTTTGAGCATGACGTGCCAGTGAGGCAAATTCGGAGGAGACACCAATTGACACGGCTCAGCAGACACTCCAGGATGCGTTGGACATGTCCAGGCAGGTCCACCATTCGATCCGGACAGGGCCCAGATCCGGGATAAACCTCGGGATAAACAGAGAGACTAACATTAGTGTGGATGTCACTCTTTTTATGATGTAACGAGTACATCAGGTGTTATGGGAAGTGTTCCCGGTTCCGGCTGACCTAGTTAATGCAGCCTAACAATCAGTCAATTGATTTGAATAATGAAAGTTAAAATGTTCTATGTGTATGCCATAGTAAAGAGATGTGTTTTTAGTCTAGATTTAAACTGACAGAATGTGTCTGCCTCCTGAACAATGTTAGGAAGACTGTTCCAGAGTTTAGGTGCTAAGTAGGAAAAGAATTAACCGCCTGCAGTTGATTTAGATATTCTAGGTATTATCAACTGGCCAGAGTTTTGAGACCGCAATAGACGTGATGGAGAATAATGTGTTAAGAGCTCGCTTAAAGGGTTACTTCAGCGATTAGCATAGGGCTTTGTATCAGTAGAAACCCTGGAGTATATTCAAATGATCGTGCTCCCCCCTCTAATATCCCCCTGAGACGAGAGATTTATGCATTTTATTTCTGGAAAAATTCCTCTCGTGACGCAAATTGACGATATTTGCGTCACGAGAGGAATGTTTGCCTAGAGGCTTAAGACTACAGCCAGCAGAGGGAGCCATTTCCGCATGTTTTCACCTCGCGCATGAGGGATGGAGATCACACTTACAGCACAGCTCAGCTGCAGGCATTGATTTAAACGGATGCTAAGCAATGTAAGTGTTTAAACTTCTCAAATTAATTTCTATGAAAGTTAAGCTTCCAAAGGCATGAACTGAAAATGCGTTGTGAATGTATGCCGCGAATGTGGTCGCGATTACCTCATCAGCTCATTTATGACGTTAAATGTAATCTGACTCCTAATCTGAGTCAGTGCTGTGAGACTCACGCGGCAACTCGATCGTTATATTGAACACACACGTTCAGTATTTAATTGTACTTTCTGAACTCAGTCTCTGTAATCCAGTAGTGGAGGTTTTGGGAATGGCCTCACAGGGCAGCGAAGAATTCTGGGAATTGTAGTCTTTCATCCCCATGAGACAAAAATACATTTTCTGTCTTTTCTCAGTCTAGAAAGCACCAAATTCAAAAAATAATTTCACATTTCTACAACATTAATGACCCAGTTTTAATACAGATTCATCTCCCCAGCGCTGAAGTACTGGGGAGCTAAACCATTTAGTGCTTTGTAAGTAATAAGCAAGATTTTAAAATCTATACGATGTTTAATAGGGAGCCAGTGCAGTGTTGACAGAACTGGACTAATATGATCATACTTCCTGGTTCTAGTAAGAACTCGAGCTGCTGCATTTTGGACTAGCTGGAGTTTGTTTATTAAGCGAGCAGGGCAACCACCCAGTATAGCATTACAATAATCTAGCCTTGAGCTCATGAACGCATGTACTAACTGTTCAGCATTTTGCATTGAAAGCATGTGCTGTAATTTAGATATATTTTTAAGATGGTAGAATGCGGTTTTACAGATGCTAGAAACGTGGCTTTCAAAAGAAAGATTGCTATCAAAGAGCACACCCAGGTTCCTCACTGACGACGAGGGCTTGACAGAGCAGTCATCAAGTGTTAGACAGTATTCTAGGTTACTACTTGTGGAGCTTTTCTGTCCAATAATTAAAAATTCAGTTTTATCTGAATTAATAATAGTGGTCCTGACAGATCCTGGCCATAGTGGAGTTTGGAGTCTGACTGTTTGAGGTTGTGGACAGGTGTCTGTTATACTGATAAGGAGTTCAAACAGATCCCATTAATACAGATACCGAGTGGAGGACAGAGGACTCTCTTAAAGAAGAAGTTACAGGTCTGTGAGAGCCAGAAATCTTGCACAATTGGTGGCTGACTATATATATATATATATATATATATATATATATATATATATATATATATATATATATATATATATATATATATATATATATATATATATATATATATATATATGACTATATACTTCCTCTTTAAGAGGCTCCTCTGTCCTCCACTCGTTATCTGTATTAATGGCACCTGTATATATATTATATATATTTATACACAGTATGGCAAAAAAGTCAGCCACCAATTGTGCAAGTTCTCCCACTTAAAAGGATGAGAGAGGCCTGTAATTTGGTACACTGCAACTATGAGAGAAAGAATGAGGAAAAAAAATCCAGACAATCACATTGTCTGATTTTTAAAGAATTTATTAGCAAATTATGTATATAATAATATTTATATACATAAAAATAAGTTTGGTTACCAACAAAAAAGCAAGATTTCTGGCGGGTTGATCCAAAATGAGCGGGTGCCTGCGGTCACCCGCGGGTACCTGCAGTTACGAGTCATCCAAAAATATTTTTAATATATAAAACAAATATTTCATATTCAGGGTCATGGTCGGTCAGGTCATTTGAAATAAAAATGATGCAGGACAAAATGCCTGATTTCCCAACATGTTGAACTGAGCAATACCATTGTACCATTTTAATAGGCTATACTTTTAAATGCATATAGCTCAGTAATTTACCACACAATCTCGTGGAATGTATTCGCCAAAATGAGTTTTGGCATCCATATGCTGCGCAGTTATTCGCATGCATATGATATGAACTTAATGCCATGTATATGACACGCTCTTGGGTAGGATGGGGGTGGTGGGGTGGGTGGTTCATGCGTATAATACGCCAGTGCGTATCATACATGCGAAAAACCGAAAGCATAAAACTTTTGGTGTATACATTCTAGGGCGGGATTTTTGTTGGGAAAGTCGGGGGAGAGACTTCGTTTGTACTGGATAAACACATGCAGCATCTCAATTGTTAAGAAAACGAAGCTAGCTAGCTAGCTGTTAGCTGAAACCGTCGGTCGGATGCAGCTTGTTCATACATTGTCCCACGCATCACTGATACACATTCCCTTTGCAATATATTTTAATTTCTGCATTGATTAGTCTTAAAAATCATCTGACCTTTAACTGTGTGTTACAACTCTTTCAAAAGTTCCTTGATTAAGGAAATGGGATTTGGAAGAGTGGGTTGCAAAGGTGCTTTGCACACAAGGGGCCAGATTTACCAAACAGGGCAAATTAGTGTGAGTGTGCAATTCCAAAAAAAATGCAGATGGGAGTGGAACATTCTGCGTGTGATCTACTGACAATGCGCAAATTAATGAACACAGATTATCCGCAGCCGGATCATTTCCATAATGACCAACACAATCTACCAGTTAGCATCTTGTTTAAGACATGCATTTTGGAGCGTTAAATAATGGCAAAAACATCAGTAAATTTTGACATTTTGCAATAATTGAAGGAACAATGAATTTCAAATGTGTATCAACAGATTTAACAGGAGAATGTCAGACTTCTAGTTTTATAGAGGATGATGCAAGACAGTGAACCAAAAAATACATATAATATCAACTAAAGAATGGCTGAAAAAGAGTCACATTGTCTGCTAAGGTGCATGCATGTAGATTGAGTGTAACACATAGTGTTGAGTGAAACTTGGGTGATACTTCAAACTTTCAAATATTCCGATCTAAAATGATTTCTGGCCTGATTCAAAATACACATTTTGGTTAAATTCAATAATAGATAAACTAGATTACTTTTTTAATTTTTTTAAAATCATATTCGTCTTTGTGTAAAATGCAGCTATGTAATAAATGCACCCACTTCACTGGCAAACCAAAAATAAATTGCAATGTTTTGCATTTGCACATATTTGACTCAAAATGTTGTCACTGTTCCATGGCACCACAATGCTTTGTTATGGTTGAAACTCGGGTCATGAATACTTATAGAAAGATAACACTTTACAATAAGGTTGCATTTGTTAACATTACATTAGTAAACATAAACTAACAATGAAAAATACTTCAAAATAATATATTTACATTAGTTCAAGTTAATTGCAACATTTGCTAATGCATAATTAAAACCAAGAGTTACTCTATTAATATTATTGAATAGACCTGAGCTATAACATAAACTAACAATTAACAGCTGCATTTGTTTGAAATAACTTTAACAATGGAACAATTGCTCACTGGTAGTTAATGTTACATAAATTCATTAGCTAAAGTTAACTATTTGGTTACCAATATAATACTTTAATAGTGATCAAGTGTTTGTAATTTGGCTTTTTGGATCTTTCAGGTGCCTACAGTACTAGTCAGGGAATTGAAATGATTCGGCAGGACGTCGCTCGCTACATTGAACGGCGAGATGGAGGAATCGCATGTGATCCTGACAACATTTACCTCTCAACAGGAGCCAGTGATGCAATTGTGGTAAGCAGATACTAAAAACAGACAACAAGAAAAGTGAAGACGAAACAAAGCTAAATGTAACATTTATTAAAAAAAATGTTAGTTTTTTTTTGTAAACAATGGGCATGGAAAAGCATTTATGCCATTTTCCCCGCACGCATCATTATTTATATAAAGTGTTCTGCAGTATTGAGGTCCAAAGGTGCTTTACCACTCCAGCCTATATTTTTCAAATAATTCTGAGGACCTTAACCTTAGATCGTCCCTCAATAGCATTTACGTTTAAGTCCCTTGGGGTCAGATAGACCCTATACTTTTACAGAGCAATTGCATAAGGAATTATAAAAAATGTATATGGCAAACTATATATCTTTTTTTTTTACTTCTCATCTATTCATTTATGCTGTGTTTTTGTGGATATTTTGTAGTTGTTTACCTATTTACTGCACAATTCCTTAACTATGCCATAAATTGGCTCATAGAAAATTATTTTTTTATGAAAAAAATCACTTAAATGATGAGCAAAATGGCTGTCTGTTCTATGGACCTACGTGCATTTGTAGTTTCCTGCCTGCCGTCACATACGTCATGATGCAGCACCAATCAGGATCGGTGACTGATTTCATTTATGCTTCAGATGCGCTGCGCTAAGGGACTATCCCCAAAGTGTCAACTGACGCAGTTCGAGTTTCCTCGAAAGGGATCTTTCATGTTTAAAAAATATATACTTTTATGTTGAAATCTTTCATTTTATTTTATTTTGGTTTGTCATTGCATTAGATAATGCAATATCAGAATTTTAAATATTTGTGTTTGTCTGTGTCAGACTATGCTTAAGTTGCTAGTGTCTGGGGAAGGAATGTCTCGTACAGGAGTGATGATATCCATCCCTCAGTACCCACTGTACTCTGCTGCACTGGCTGAGCTAGGTGCTGTGCAAATCAGTTACTATTTGGATGAAGACAACTGCTGGAGTTTGGACATCAATGAGTTGCGGCGCGCCCTGCATGAAGCAAAGAAGCACTGCAGCCCTCGAGCACTGTGCATTATCAATCCTGGCAACCCTACAGGTGTGGCAACAAATCAGCTTTTATTATGGTGGCCAGTTTGGGAATATGTTAAATATAAGTTATTTGATATTTATCAAATTTTTATAGAACTGCTGCCTTGTGCCTATAAAGCCCAATTAAAGCTGTGCTGTATATACAGTATGTAATCCAATGGCAATCTTGCTCATTAAATGTTGTATGGAAAAGCATAACTTTGTTACAGTATGTTGTAATATAATAGTGTGGCTTCTTGATATTCCACAACAACAAACAGTAGTGGCCAAAATTGATGTCCGATCTAGGAAAATTGACATCATCAGTCTTTATTCAAATATGATTAAAAATGTGTTTTTTTGCATAATAAAAAAAAAATAACCTGTTGCCATGGCTTGCCTTTTTTGCCAAATAATTTTGTCAGATGCATACCAAATTAAGTGTTTTGTTTTTCCCTCATATTTAAAATGTTTTCAAAAATATAATTTAATATAATTTGCTTAATCAAACTTCTGGGTCATTAAAAACAAATATTCCATCCGGACATCACTTTGGCCAGTACTGTATGTCTGTATCACTGTGGGTGCTTCTCATTCCCTTCAAATTGTGCATCCTCATTTCCTCACTCGCTGCTTGCCTTTTCTTGACAGGTCAAGTGCAAAGTCGGCAGTGCATTGAAGACGTGATCCGATTTGCTGCGACAGAGAAACTTTTTCTCATGTCTGATGAGGTGATTTGTATGATAGGCATATATATATATATATATATATATATATATATATATATATATATATATATATATACGTGTGTGTGTGTGTGTGTGTGTGTGTGTGTGTGTGTGTGTGTGTGTGTGTGTGTGTGTGTGTGTGTGTGTGTGTGTGTGTGTGTTTTAAATATACAAAACAAACAATAATTAATGCTTTCAATATGCCCTGCTTTATCCAGGTCTATCAGGACAATGTTTATGCGGATGGGTGTAAGTTTCACTCCTTTAAGAAGGTGCTGTTTGAAATGGGTCCAGAATACTCTGAGAAAGTGGAACTAGCTTCGTTTCACTCAACATCAAAGTGCTACATGGGAGAGTAAGTGTCCAAAACAAGACAAGTGCATATGATCTTCAGGTTATTTGGAAGAAGTATTTTGTTGATATTATAGAATTTAATGAATCTGACTCATCATCATAACATTTTGTTTTTTTAAAAAAAATCTTTCATTCACAAATTAAGATCTTTTGAAACCTGAGAGATTTCTGTCTTTCCATTGAAACCAAAAGTTTACACTTCAAAAGACTGAAGAGACATAATCACTCTATATGTTAAACTGATGAATTTAGACTTTTATTCACATTTAAACCTTGATCAACACACGTACAAAAAGTTCATCAAATATGGTAAATGTAAACACACTTATTTGATGCTCCAGAAAGTGAGGTTAATTATTGTGTCACACAAGCACATAAAACATAATCACAAAATATTACATACATCAATATATATAAAACACTTTTGCAGTTTATTTAAAGAAGAAATTCTGTGTTGTTCCTCCATAAGTTGAAATGTACATAATTATGAGATAATGTGGAAAGAGTATACACAAATATTGTGGTTTGACCAAATAGTAATGCCCTAAACTAGATCAACTAAAGAGTTAAGCACTAAACCTGTCTTTCTTGCTTCTTGAAGGTGTGGTTTTCGTGGTGGTTATATGGAGGTGGTAAATCTAGACCCTGAGGTGAAAGTTCAACTCACTAAGCTGGTGTCTGTGCGGCTGTGTCCTCCGGTGCCTGGCCAGGCTCTTCTAGATGTGGTGGTCAATCCACCTCAACCAGATGAACCCTCATATGACACATTTATCCAGGTAAGGTCCCTTTGATTGTTTCCTCTGTACCAGTTAAGAAACTTTTTTAGTCAAGAAGATGGTAATCAAACCTTTTCTTCATTGTCTTCAGGAACGCACAGAAACTTTGGCCACACTGGCAGAGAAAGCCAACATGACACAAGAGATCTTGAATCAAGTCCCAGGAATAAAATGTAACCCAGTGCAGGGTGCAATGTACACTTTCCCACGTATCCACCTCCCACCAAAAGCCATCCTGGAGGCCAAGGTAGAATCAGCCTGTGCTCACCTAAATCTAATAACTGTTCTTTTTTGTATGGGCACAACCAAGGTGTTGTTACATTTACTACTGTTCTACAAATGTTCAGGGGCAAAATCCAATTATTTCAAAAGATTTCCCAAGGCAGATTTTGATTTGAGTCTGTTTGGTAATGTGAATTTACCATGTTGATTAACAAATAGCTGTCTGGTTTGAAAGTTATTGTGTGAGCTGCACACACAATCTCTTTCATCAACATGACATTCATGGGGCATATTCCACGTTAAGTTACCATAACTCACTTTAAGTTAACATGGCTCATTAACTCAACAATATCCCTAAAGACCAATTCACAATGCACCGAATCTGACAGAATCTGATTAGAATCTGTCAGAGATTGTTAGAATGTCTAAGATGTGAGTCTGCTTTGGTCTGCATCTATCGGTGCAGTGTCAATAGGCCCTAACAATCAACTGAAATCAAAAGGGAAATAAATGATTGTCAAATACATAGTGATGTAATCGGTACAAAGCACTAGGAAAATATGACAAAATAAATACTGGAATGTCCCCTGTGACAATATATGATATTCATTGTTTCAAGCCTCCTATAAACTTCTTTAAAAACTTTTTTTTATAAAGTATGACCATTTTTCACATGAGGTACATACAATTTAGTTTTACTTGTCCACAAGAAGGGAAAAAAATGTTTTAATGACCCTACAAGTTTGATCAAACTATGAAAAAATTAGGAACATTTTTATATTTGTAAATATTTTAAATATGAGGGAAAAACCAAACACTTCAATTATTTGACTAAAAAAGACAAACTACAGCTACAGATTTTATTTTACTATACAAGAAAAAGCACAAACAAATAGTTTATCATAAAAAGAATACATTGCAACATAACAACAGTAAAAACAACATTAAGGTGAATGCCACATTAATAACATCAGTTATAAATATTTTGTTGGTTCTCTTTTGTTGGTTTTGCACCAGTATGACAAATATTCTACTTGAGTAGAATGCCAGTATAATGTTTAGAATCAGGTTCTAAAAGTGAGCACTTACAGTATATTGAGTATTTGAGACGATGGTTTGCATTAAGACCTACACATGACAAGTTATAGAAAGACATGCCAATTAGTTCAAGTAAATTATAATATTTTTTTGTTAAACAAATCTTTTAATTATTTATGTATTTATTAATTAATTGGTGTCAATTAAAATGTTAACTGAAATCCACCAATCCCCTTGAATTTTAGGAGAAGGGGCAATCTCCAGATATGTTCTACTGTATGAAGCTTCTGGAAGAAACAGGCATCTGTTTGGTTCCCGGCAGCGGCTTTGGACAGCGAGAAGGCACATACCATTTCAGGTTACTCTTCCTTTATACAATCCATATGAATAAAAACAGCCATTGATATGTTTGTCTTTGGTTATAATTAACAGTGAATTAACATCTGAAATGAAAGGCCATACAAAGTTACAATGTCCAGCAACTCTATATAAGCATAATATATAGAGAAGGCAAGCGGAGCACATGTCCAACACAAACAAAGACAAAGCCATGTACTCAAGCACAACACAAACATTGCCACATGAAACTGACTTCAGTGGTTCTTTAAGGTTATTTAAAAAATGCTAGGGTGCTTCTCAGTACTTTTGACAACATATGCTTACATTGCATAAATGCCTTCTACTGGTGGAACCTTTGCTACAGACTGAACTGGAACGTCCTAAGCCCTTGATCACTTGGAATCCATTATGAAGTTGATTTATCATAATTTATTTTCCTTTACAAAAATTGTTTAATGCAGCATTCTAAATGTATATAGGTTTGGTTGGGTTGTTTTAAATGTTTTTAAAAATAATTCAAATAAAGAGTTGTTTCTGGTGGGATAAATTAAACGTGAAATGCAGTGACGTCACAATCATGTTGCATTGTGGTATATCTGTCACATGCCTGTCCTGTCTTGTGTAGCACATGGGTGTTTGGTTATTTTGAGCATGTGCTCTTGTCTCTGTCTGATCCCTACCCCTTGTTATCTGATTAGTGTTTGATTTCTCCCACCTGTTCCCTCTTGATTTATTCCCTTTATAAGCTCCTTGTGTTTGTTAGTCTTTGTCGGATCGCTGTTTTGTCATGTCCATATCTCTCGTTTCCTCTTGGTATGTCTTGAGTTATATTTATGTTTATTTGGTTTTGCCCCACCGTGGGTTTTGTGTTGTGTTTATGTTTCTTTTGTTGTAATAAATACACTCCTTTTGCATTTGAGTCCTCGCACTAGTTTTCCTTTGTAGTGAACGTCACATAACGATCCGACCAACTAAGAGGACTCAGCTAGAGGAGTTTTTGTTTGTGTTTTTATTTATTATCTATAGAGTGGAGCCGGAGGTTACAGGTGATGCGACAGGTAAACTCGCAATACATCCGTCAGCAGGGGACGGGTGTAAGAGAGTTTGCCTGCCAGTTCCTCATTAAGGTGCATCACCTGTTCCTCAAGGAGACAGAGAAGGCAGAAGTTTTTAACCTCTGCCTCGACATGCCCCTCTGTCTGGAGGTGATGGAGAAAATGGGGAGTCTGGGGTTCTGGAAATTCGTTGACTGCATGGACCCCAGTCCGTCCATGGTCCCAGTTTCGGTGGTGCGTGTTCTGGTGGACCCGACTCCAGTGGACCCAGTTCCGGTGGTTCTGGGGGAAAAAAAGTGGAGAAGGAGAAGGAAGACTCTCCTCATCTCTGCTTCGGTGGTCCCTGTTCTGGTAAACTCTGTTCCAGTTGTCCCTGTGTTCCAGTGGACTCTGTTCCGGGGGACCCAGTTCCAGTGGTCTGTATCCTGGTGGACTCCATTCTAATGGATTATGTTCTGGTGGTCCGTGTTCCAGTGGACTCAGTTCCAATAGATGATGTTCCGGTGGACCAAGTTTCGGTGGTCCGTATTACAGTGGACTCAGTTCCAATGCACTCTGTTCCTGTGGTCCCTGCTCCGGTCATCACGAGTCCACACACAGCCTGGAGGGCTGGGATGGGATTCTTTGTGGTGGCAGTCCTGCATGACTCAGCAGGCAGTTCTGGTGGTCCCAGTTCCAGTGGATCATGTCCCGGTGGTCCGGTGGATTGTGTACCGATGGTCCCTGTGCTGGTTGTCCCACTACCAGTGGATTGTGTGCCGGTGGATCGTGTTCCGGTAGACTCCCTTCTGGTGGTCCCAGTTCCGGTGGATTGTGTTCCAGTGGTCCCTGTTCCGGTGGATTGTGTACTGGTGGATCATGTACCGATGGTTCCTGTGCCGGTGGTCCCAGTTCCGGTGGATCGTGTTCCAGGGGATCATGTGCCGGTGGTCCCGATCAGATTCTTATCATGTTCTGTTTGATCGTGTTCCGGTGTTCCCAGTTCCCAGTTCCGGTGGATCGGGTACTGGTGGTCTTGGTTTGCACTTGAGTCTTTGCACTAGTTTTCCTTTGTAGTGACCGTCACAATATCAAGCTGCCTGAAGTTTACATATGAAGTAGACTCGCTCCCTCGGTCAAAATGGAGGGAGCTAGGTTCTGTCCATATAAACTTCCCTTGTCCACTTCACGAAGTGGAACGCACTTCAACATGGCTGTGGGGATTCCCCTGAGGGGAAGTGCTTGGGGAAGTTTGCAAGTGTGTGTCTAAAATTGGAGTGGAATGCAGCACTGGAATGAATGGTCAGGGAAGTTTACTTTGTTTATAAAATGGATAAATTCACAGGTTTGATCCTTAATGGATTCATCACCTTGGAAGAGGAGGATAAGTTGGATGGCATCTATATCAATCTTTGAGGTTGGTTCTTCTGCAAGGAGATAGTAGTGTGGATATAAGTGCAGCTTTATTGAAATAAGGAAATCATCAAGGAAGAATGCAATCCAAAGAAAACTGCATATCAAAACACTCTAAGACAAGAACAGATGAGACGGGATATATAAGAGAACAAGGAGCTAAAGAAGAAACAGGTGGAGACAATAAACAAACATAGAAACCAAATGACAACAGGAAAAAACACAGGAAGTAAGGATAACTGCAAATACAACTTAACCAAATAACTTAATGTAAAATCTTAACATAAGGACCAGTGACCCAAAAGGTAACCCTATTGCTTTCGAAGTAAGATTTTATTGGTACTTTTTGGTACTTTCACGGCAAGATTTCATTTACATGCACAAATGAAGGTTAATTTTTCTGAGGTAAGAGACTTTTGTTACAAAAATGAGGGCAGTCTCTTTGACCACAACAGGACAAATAGGAACAGTGAGCTGCTCAGGGACAGCCTCCATGACTGTAACAGGGAGCTCTGGAACCAACACACTTGGGAGCTCTGTCACCACTGGGATTAGGGTGATCATCCAGGGACCCCTAGACTTGGAACTACCAGAGATGGGTCCTCCATGACCACTGAACTTGGGACCACTGGACTCAGGTCCTTCAGGATCCTTGGATTTAGGACCACCAGAGTTAGGATCTCAGGGACCACCAGGCTTGGGAGCTCTGGGACCACCACCTTGCTGAGACAGAGGAAGTTTTCTTCCTCTTTCTCTGCTAATTTATATAT
The DNA here is from genome assembly GCF_024679245.1 of Pseudorasbora parva. Classification (NCBI taxonomy): domain Eukaryota; kingdom Metazoa; phylum Chordata; class Actinopteri; order Cypriniformes; family Gobionidae; genus Pseudorasbora; species Pseudorasbora parva. The sequence continues at coordinate 15,002,260 of NC_090192.1, forward strand.
ATCCTACAAACTGCATCAAAAAGATACGTAGTATCAGCAATTCCATCTCTGAGGCAAAGACATGCTCATTATAGGGATATTTCACCCAAAAAGGAAATTACCTAATTATTTATTCACAATTTTGTACATTTTTTGAATGAAAGCTCAAAAGGATAAACAATAAAGATTTATTTTCACAGCCTTCTTTGTTCATATTTACCAAGGGTGCCAATATTAGTGGAGGACACTGTACACAATAGCTAACACTATAAATTACTCAACTTTCTTGGCACACTTTCAATCCCTTTGTTGATTAACTAACTGTAACTATTTTTTTTCTTTTGCAATATTCTCCTACAGAATGACCATCCTTCCTCCAAAAGAGAAACTGAAGATAGTTTTGGCCAAGATTAAGGAGTTTCACCAGCATTTTACAGACCAATACTTTTAACCCTGGACATCTCATTTTCTGACAGACTTAACTAAATCCTCGATTTCACACAAAGCTACAGGACTTTTGAGATGTGTAAATACCTGCAATGCGAATTAAATCCTATCTCACAGCATGGAAAATGTGAGGTGAACACACGCAATTTTGAGTGGACCGTATAGTTCCCACCCCGGCTCTTCCATAAATGGCAGTGTCAAAGGCTTTTGGGGACAAACAACTTACTTACATTTGTGGTGAACAGATAAAATATTAAATCTATTTTTCTAATAACATTTGTACACATAATTATTAATTATTGTTAAGATTGGTTCTATTGTTTAATGAAGGTTTGTTTGTTTACTGTAAACTGTAGTTCATTCTTGCATTTCTTCATTGTTAACATTGTAACAAATGTAACATTGTGAACTTGAAAAGGTCTGTTAGCGTCATTTGTTTACAAAATACGATTGTGCAGTTGGTTAATATATATAAGTAAAGATGTTAAAATGAAATTAAATGAGGATTTAACTAAAAGTTTTCAAATAATATTTTTTTAGCTTCTGAACAGTGGTCACACCAAGCATTGCCAATGCCAGCAGTTTTGCAGGGGGAATAATTAATTGCAAAGTACTTTTTTTATGTTTAACCGTCTGTCATCACCATTGGTGTATTTGACTAAAGGCTGGCCTGTACTAAAACATTTTTTAAAATATCAGATTTTCAAAATGTGAGTGACTACAAACATGACAATAAAAAATAAAAATAAAAATATATTTTTTAAATTTCAAGGAGATTCCCTTTCAGGTGCAACATTTAAGGGAGAATTTAAAAATACCAGTCAATTTACTGGTATTTGCAATATACTATACCGCCCCAAAAAAGCATGTCTTAAACCTGACGCTAACTTAGATTGTGTTACAGAATTATTTTCCATTTTTATGGGATTGCGCTTTTAATGCTAATTTGCCGTTTTGTGCATTTGTCATCCGGGTTATGCCCGATTCCCCACACAACAGAATTTCTGATCATAAAGTTTCCAACAAGCAAGAAAATTGCTGACCACCCACTGAATTCAGTTTATTAATTTTTATAAACTGCATGGTGCAAAATGCATGTAAATTAAAAGTTAGACGGTCAGCAATCTTGCTAGTTTGTAATTATTCTTTACTCTCTACGCACGTGAAGCGAAAAAATTTTTTACCTATTGGAGCACAACAATGTTTTTTTGTTTACATTATCCTAAATTTTCAACATCTTGGATATTTACAATTTGAGATTGCTGCAGCCCAGGGCCCGTATTCATAAAGATTCTAAGAGTCCTCTCTGAAAACTCCTAACTTAGCTTACATTTTTTTACAAAAGAGTCTTAGCTTAAGAGCTATTCGGGACCAATCTGAGAGCAACTCTGAGCAAGGAAAATACAAAAACTTTTATCTTAAGGAAGAGGCAGGGCTGACCCCGTTGCCACGTGTGACACAATCTTTTGAAGACTGTGATTGGTTGGTTGCCCAAAAAGAGGAAAAAAGGAGCGCTTTTAAGTATAGGGACTTTTCTAAACCTTCACTTTGAAATTACAAGTGCAAATTGTCCTATTTTACCGTTCTCTCTCACTCACTCACACACATTATATATATATATATGTATATAAATCCTTTTATTATTTACCATGCTGTTAATTTAATATAAGGTATTTGATTGGCTTAGAATTATTGAACATTGTTCCACTCTTTCCAATTGCACTGATTGCTTAGCCTGACAAGCCAGACCCACAGATGTTTGGTCTGGAAACTCACCATTGACAGGGCTCAATCTGAGGGGCGGGATAAACAGTTGTCTTTCAAACTCCCTCTGCATGCGATAGGATAGCGCTACCACCAACCAGAGCAACGAAGGTGAAGCAGAGCTTGTTGATAGATTAAACATTCGCCGCATCCGGTCAGCCAAACTCAGAACACATCGTTCCTTCTTAAGAATGACTTCAGTGCCGTTCTTTGTTATTTTCTCAGAGAAAAGCTTAACACCAAGTCTTCCAGAGTCGCGGTCAAAGCTGATTCGAAAGACCGCCATTCGCCAGTTTCTGTGTTTACCAGAAGTACGCAAACGCAACTCGGCCGTCGTCATTATGGCCCCGCCCACCGACTCTATACACGATGGGATTGGCCTAGCAAGAATTAGGCGAATACAGCTCAGAAGGATATTGAGAATTGCTAGACCACACCCGCGGGCAGATTAGATTTGCTGCCGCTAGGGTGCGTCTAGATCAGAGATGCCCAAACTAGGGCCCGCGGGCCAAAGTTGGCCCGTGGTAACCTTTGATTTGGCCCACCGAGGTCCGAGAGAGAGAGCCTACATTTTGAAATGATAAACGCTCAAACATTATAATAAGCATGCATGTTATTTTCCGTCAGTGAAACAACTCACTGCAGCCTGTAAAACAATTAAACAATTATCAGTAAATAATGGTAACCCAAAGAGTATAAGAAAATTAATGATTAGTTAAAAAAAGATTTGTAGATAGATTCCTAGCCTTTTCCCCCTTAAACATGCGTCCTATGCCGGTCTGCGCTTTGAGATGAATGTGGGACATGAGCTGGATAGACACCTTTTCTAATATCTTTGTCTTCATGATGTTGCAAAGCAACACTTGTTGTAAAAGGGCTGAAGAGTGAATTTTATCTTCCACAGGGCCAAGACATTTAGGCTATGTTTGATTATGCACCGCTAGAAAAAGCGAAAGTAAAACCGCTGGGTGCACGTGAACTGCGCTATTCAAATAAACTTGACGCGCCTCAAGTCTAATAACAAGCACAAACATAAAATTTAATAAAATAAAATTTGTCAAAAGGTATTCGTCCTACAGTCTTTACCATAGATGTGAATGGGTATAATATACTTAATTATACGCAAACGAAAGGAAGAAGCATTAATATTTTCCTGTGAAAATGAGTGCGACGCGAGTGAAGATTTGAGAAAAGAAACCAGATGTCCATCAAATCGGGTGACCAGAACGCAAAACAGAATTAAAAAGCTGGCAGATCTTAAATTGGGCTCAGCCCACCTCTCTCATCCAGGGCTGCAATGTTACATCTGCGAATTTATTTCCTTTTTAAACAAAGTTTTGTGCTTTTACTCCTGTGGTAATATTCACGTAAACAGCATTCACATACCAAACACTGGGTTAATGACGAAGATAGAGCTTTAAGTAGAAAATAGTTTTTATGTAAAGAGATAAATTAAAATAAAAAGTGCACAACTCTTCTTAAGTGGAAGGAAGCTACCTTTTTTCCCCATCACGTGGAAACTTGTGCGGGTGAGTCCTTATTTGGGTTAATAAAATAATGAAATTATAGTTTTTAAGTAGAAAATAGTATTTATGTAAAGAGATATAATTTACTATACTCTGTATTTTATCTTTTTATAAAAATAAAAATAAACGACGATATCATCGTCCATTGCGATGTTTTACTGTAAACATTGTCAACTGCCAATTTAGGGAATATCGCCCAACCCTATTTGCAAACAGTCTGTTCCTTTTTTAAAAGAGTAAAATATCCGTCAACATTATGAATCTGGATCATTGTGTATTTTACATTGAACACTTGGGGATTGTTGCCCATTTAATTGGTCATTAAAATGCAACACTTTACAAATAAAACTGCATTAGTTAATCAGATTACATTTGTTTTATATTTATTGTAAACATTATGAAATGAATAAACCTATAGCAACTTTAATGTAGGCCTAATACAGTTTGATTTATGATTTTTTTTTTAATTACTTTCGGCCCACGTCTCTCAATCAAGTTTGATTTTTGGCCCTTCATAGGAAAAAGTTTGGGCACCCCTGGTCTAGATTTTTAGGCTACTGATTGCCGGCATGTCTATTTAATTGGTGGTTTGAAAGTTAGGTTTAATGCAGCAAACATGGAATCCAAAACAAGAATGCCGAGAAAGCCCAACTGGACAGAGGAACAGTTTACTGTTGGCACAGTTAGTGGATGAACACAAGGACATCCTTTAAGGTAAATTCGGGCCGGGTGTCACAGCACGGGGCAAGAAGCAGACGTGGGAGCTTATAGCGCAAAATATTAATGGTTCATTCCCCCTACTTGTGCGCAACAGGGAAGGCCATATTCATAAATGCAGTTTTTTGAGCATGCAAGGTGGGAATGTCTAGTGGAAATGAAATGAACTGTGACACAATATGAGGTTCTGAAAGTGCTGTAATTGTTTGTGTTATCACTCTGCTTACAGAAGGTTGTGACAGACCTAAATCATCACTGCTGCATTGTTGCATTTTCCCAGTTGCCAAATATCGTAATGAAGCAATTACTTTCATTTCTGGCGCTATGGCATTCCTGCGCTGTGTCGAAGATGTTAGCGTGTCTCTAATAGGATCCGTCACAAACATGATCCCTGCACGATCTAATCTATAGCATCTTATTAACTCACTGTCATCCATTGTCTGCAACATATTTCTTCTCCCTCTTTGCCTTTCTGCCATTTTCTCCACGGCTAAAGAAACTCTTAAGCCTCTTAAAAGTCCTCGTCCATGCTCCTAACAAATTTGACCTTAAGACCTCTTTTAAGGGTTAAGATGCTTTCTGAATTACTTTTTTCTTTACTAGGATTTTTTAGTTAATTTTAAGAGTAAACGCCCACATTTCTAAGAAATTTCTTAGAATTTTGTCACTAGGAGCTACTCTTTGCATTAAGATCCTTTATGAATACGGGCCCAGATATTCTTCAGAGCAGATTCAGTCACTTTTAACGCACATCGTTTTTACACACATAGGAATATCTGATAAAAGGATCTATACACCCATCAAGATAATCAGGGGCATATTCACAAAACATCCTGAGCTAAAAATAAAGCTCCTAACTTGCAGATTTAGGAGAAACTCTTAAAAAAATGGACTTGCCAGTCCAAATTTTTGAACTCCTACATTTTTACAGTAAGAGTATTTTACAACGCATTTTATCTCTAAAACTAGTTCCTAAATTTGTGAAATGATATTCAATAGGACCAAATCACAAACAATCCTAATGGCTGTTGCTGCAATTCACCTCAGCAATCCGCCCAAAGACCCTGTGAATCATAATCATACACTGTTTGGCCAGAGGAGAACTGGCACCCTGACTGAGCTTGTTTTTTTCTCTCCATTATGTCACCTGATGGAGTTTGGGATCCTTGCCACCACTGCCCTTGTTGCCTTAGTTGCCTGCGTTTCTCAGTGTGGGGCGCACCCCACTGGTGGGGAATAGAGACATGACAAGTGGGGCGTGACAAACGGGAGGAAAACGAGGAAATGTGTTAATTTTTTGGGCCCATCTCTATTAACCTTTTGAGTGGTCCCACATGGGATTTTTATTCCGGTGCCCCTGAGAGTACGGACCCACATATGGGATTTAGAGTGTTCAGTGATTCAAAAGCAGATTCAAAGGTGGGACGCACTTCGGCTGGCAATGAGCCAGATGCGGACGCGCTCTGCTCTTGACATACATCATGCAGTGTTATCAAACACATACTGTTTATTTTAGGTTTAATTTAATAGGTATCATTTAAATACACAAGTACTAGTAAAACAATACATTTAGAGTTTGTAGAATACACACTGGTGTCTATGGAAGCAGCAATAAAAATCCATTCAAATATAATTGGTCGCCATGTTTTAGATACACAGTGTAAGTAACTATAAAGTTTGCTCAATTCTTCTCCCAGTTTACCAGTCACTTATTCCAGGAGAAGCTGATGAATATATGTGCTGTAAATCCGATTGACAGGACTCTGAACTGTGGTGCAATTTGTTCAAATGGTTCAAACGTGGCAGCGCCCATCTCACATTATAGATCAAGATCATTTATAAAGGTTTTTAAAAGATACATCTGTCATACAGCGCTATATTGGTTATGTTGAGTCACGTGATAAACATTAAGGTAAAATGTTCTAAAATAACGTTGCCTTAAAAAAAAAAAAAAAAACTCACACTGGGAGTCAGCTAAAATATTTTGACTGTACACATGAAAGGTTTAAATGTGATGTTAATAAAATAAATGTTAAGAGGCAAACTTAAAGCCTAGATAATTACCATTTTGTTGGGGCGATTGGGGACAGGTGGGGCTCTGAGCCCTTCCCTACCTCCAAAGTGGGGAATGGCAGAAAAAGTTTGAGAAACACTGCCTTAGGCTTTTGGCTTGCTCAGTTGGGGAGACAAAATATTTAATTTTATTTATATATATATATATATATATATATAAATTACTTTCTATTAAATTCTGTTGCAATACATTCGTGTTAGCACTGTGAAGCTACTTTGAAACAATCTTCAGTGTAAAAAGTACTATATAAATAAAGGTGACTTGACTACAGTGTACACCATCGAGGAAGTAGGCCTAGGCGATAGAGCCTTGGGTGCTGAAACTTCTCTTCATAAATGCAATACATATTATTTATAGATTTGAATCTACGATAAAACACCAAAAATAAATCTTTAATATATAATGTCCATTTACCTGTGGCAGTTGTTTTCACAAATACACACTTACAAGATTAAGATCAGGGACATTCGAGTTTGAAATTTAGCCTAAACCCAGAGTTCTGCCCTGCCTCGGAGACCATGAGTGAAGAATGGGGTGGCCGAGGGATGCAGTCAAGGTAACTAGGTGAGTCAGCTCTCAGCTGTTTATACCTACTCTCAAGCTGATTAGATAAAACCATTTGAACGTGCACCTCAAACTTTGTTTATAAAACAATTTTTGCTTGAATTCTGCAATCTCTTGAGATGCAGATATGCTAGAGTCTGACAATTAGCTGAACATATACTAGTTTAGTGATACTTAACCTATTTTTAAACTCTTATTTTGAGTATAGCACCATTTTTATTTGAAAATCTTTATTTGAAAATGGCAACATGAAACCTCGTTCTACAATATTTCGGTATTTAAATCACTGACAGTGACCCCTTCCCCTATCAGCTAATCACTGTGGGCATAGTAAGCGTGTTAACATCATCCATAGCAACAAGGTCAACCCGCCCCTACTCTTAGCTCAAGACCCCTCTCTATTCCTTAGTAAAAAGTTGGTCTCAGCAGCTTTGTGAATAGGTTAAGAGAACTCTTAACTAAGCATTTACTGCCATTTAGGAGAACTCTTAGTGGTGAAATGAAATGTTTTGTGAATATAGCCCCAGATATCTGCATGGATCATACCTTCTGTTGAAGGACTTGTTACAAATTAAAATATTTGAAAAGGCCATGATTGAAATCTAAAAATCTATTTGAAAAAAGTTGACGTTTGTAAAGCAAAGTGTTTTCACAGGACTGTGTAGCCAATTACATGCATGGTTATTCATATTAGTGACAGATTTCATTTCAAATGGAACTTCTGAAGATTCAGTGACAAAGCAATGTTACATGTTCGCAGTCATAAGTACTTTATTAAATCACTGCATAAAAAAATGACACGTGAGTATGAGTGATGAAAGGGTTTAAACATTTGTGACATTAATGTTCCTTCACGCTCTCCATGGGGTGTGCATTGCGTTATATTGTGTAAGCTCTGGAGCATGAAAGGAAGAGGGGCCTTTAAAAAAAAACAACAGTACAAGATTAAGTGACTACATAAGAGGGATTTTAAATGTGCATTAAATACATAAGCAACAAAAATGAACTCTTACCTTGCAAGTACTCTTTTCTTTCTTTTTTCTGGATCCTTTCAGTTTTAGATGCCTGAATAATTCCTGTCCATGCATTGTCTACCAGAATATATAGGTAACAATATATAGTATATATACACACAATGTAGAGAATTTGGACATAAGTCTCTTGGCAGTCCTACCTTTCTGCAGTCTCTGTAACGATCTCTTCTTTGGGTTGATATTCCAGTCTTCCCCACTCTTTTCCCAAGTTCTCCATTCAAGGTCAGCACATTTATTTTGAGCAGAGCTGACATTAAGGCATTGGCAATTTTCACATAGTCCAGGCTGATCTCTTATTTTAGGCTGATAAGCAGCACGGCATTTTGCCAAATGACTACCCAGAATCATTTCTTGGGTTTTGTGAACTCCCCCAGTAGCCCTCTTCTCATCATAGGTGTTCACTTCAGCAATTTCTTCCCTTTTCCAACCAAGACCATCTAAACAAGAATGCTTTCTATGATCCTTTCCTTTCGTGTCATATCTACATGATGGGCAGAAGGGAAGTTTTTTCTCCAGTGTGGAATGAGAAATCGAACCATGCATCACGGCAGATCCAGCATGCCTCGGACTGCTTTTTGCTTTGCGCTTGCAAGTATGAAGTGAACTGTGCTTCTGATCTGCTGCTCTTTGGTTCTTGGTCTCTTTCCCACTTTTGAGAGAAGATTCAAGACTAATAGCAGGGGACATCTTTGGTAGCTCCCTCTCCGGAATGTTAGGCTGTTGTCGTACAATGGGTAACTTACTGTAGTAGTATACGTTACCAAAGTCAGCCAGCCAGCTTGTTGAGGGACGATATGGTGAGTGAGCCTTAAGAGAGCTAAGCGAGTCTTCACATTTAGTTGATGGACCGGTTTTTTGATTTTTCCCTACTGGAATACCATTAGTGAAAGACTGATTCAGCTCTGAAAGTACGTTGCTGGATTTAATCTGTGGTCTCAGAGTTTTCTGAGGTGTTAAAAACCCATTCTCCACCAGCCACTCATTGGAAGGCACATATGGTCTCAAAGACTCTACAGACCAGATAGAGGCCTCCAGTTGATGTGGAAGACCATTGTATTTAGTTGATGCAGGAATTTTTTGATTTTTCCCTACTGGAATACTCTTAGTGGAAGACTGATTTGGCTCTGACTGAACATAGCTGGAATTAATCTGTGGGCTCAAAGGTTTCTGAGGAGTTAAAACCCCATTCTCAGCCATCAGCTCATTGGAAGGCACATATGCTCTCAAAGACTCTACAGACCAGATAGAGGCCTCTAGTTGATGTGGAAGACCATTGTATTTAGTTGATGCACCAGTTTTTAGATTTTTCCCTATTGGAATACCCTTAGTGGAAGACCGATTAGACTCTGACTGAACATAACTGGAATTAATCTGTGGGCTCAGAGGTTTTTGAGGAGTTAAAACCCCAGTCTCAGCCATCAGCTCATTGGAAGGCACATATGGTCTCAAAGACTCTACAGACCAGATAGAGGCCTCTAGTTGATGTGGAAGACCAGTGTATTTAGTTGATGCACCAGTTTTTAGATTTTTCCCTACTGGAATACTCTTAATGGAAGACCGACTTGGCTCTGACCGAACATAGCTGGAATTAATCTGTGGGCTCAGAGGTTTCTGAGGAGTTAAAACCCCATTCTCAACCATCCACTCATTGGAAGGCACATATGGTCTCAAAGACTCTACAGACCAGATAGAGGCCTCTAGTTGATGTGAAAGAGAATGATATTTAGTTGATGCATCAGTTTGTATATTCTTCACTACAGGAACATAATTCGGCTTTGAGACAATTTCACTAGGTTCAATCAGTGGGTTCAAATGTTTCTGAGTGCTTAAAATACCATTCTTTGTCATCCACTCACTGGATGGCACATATGGGATCAAAGATTCTACAGACCAGATAGAAGCCTCGAGTTGACAAGGCTGGTTATGGTTCTGTATGTCAAATGGCAGCCGCAGAATCTTAAATTGAACATTGGAAGAATTTCCATCTTCCTTTACCTTTGCCAGAAATGGCATCTCTGATTTTTTCTTTGCTTTAATGCTTTGGGTAATGACTGATCTACTTGGCATAGGATACTTTTTAAAAGTTCTACAAGATGGAGGAGTTCTCACCACAGTAACTTCTGTACGAGTAGGGAGACGATGCCTACTGGAGTATGTCAACATACCAGCTTCAAGCTTCTGTTTATCCTTCCTTACTGCTAATGACTGGTAAGAGCACAGGACAACATCCTCTGAAGATTGTAAAGATGCCAAGCTGCACTGCAAAAGGTCAGTTTCATTATGACTAGCAAGCTCCATGTTCTGAAAGATCTGAAGCCCAGGAGGGATTTCACTGCATTTGATTTGCACCCGTTCGGCTTGAAGGATTTCACTCTTGTGAACAGAATTGCTGGCATTGCGATTTTGAGTCAGCACAGATGTACCTTCAGGGCAAGCTACTGATTTGTTATCTGAGGAGCAGGGTGATGTTGACACTGCACTACCACAGCCAGTACCTCTACCTGATTCAGAACTAGTTTGATACCTTGCTGCATGTCCATGTGAGTCTACACCATGACAAAGGGGTTCAGTTTGCACCTCTGAGCTGACCATCACACGACCAACAGACACACTGTTTTGAAAATGGGAGTGGCGGGTCTGGTGGGCTATGGTTGGAGCCACATGGGGAGTCATACGCCTGTAGTCCATTAAGGGCAGTTGAGCCTGAGGAATCATGTATCCAGGAACTTCCAAACATGGAGGTAGTAATGGCACCATGCCGTAACCTTGAAAACAAAGAACAGTAATATTACCTATATGTGGGTTTCCATTCATACGTTTTACCAGACTGCCAGGTAGCATGAAAATCTGGATCCTAGTATCCTAAATTAAGGTTACTCTAATCACACAATTAAACCATGTAACGTTAATATAACACTTTTTAAATCATCACTATCATGAAAAGCATACAGCTTCCTCAAGGTTTTCACTCATTTGATGTGCTCAAGGCAATCTAGGAAATAAGCCATCGGAAAACTTTTAGAAACATCATGTTCATTGGGTCAAATTAAATAAAGACACAGCAAATATATTCAATTCCTGAAAAACATTATAATCATATTAAAATCCATTGCTGAAGAAAATAATAATATTCAGTAAAATAGGAAAAGAAACATGCATGCTTTAAAAGATACCTAACCCATGAAATCCACCATAGGGAACATATGGAGTTGACATGGACCACTGATATGGAAAGAGTGGCTGGACAGTAGGAACATAAAAGGGCTGGTTTCGATGGAGCTGCTCATCTGGGTGTAGCACTCTGGAGGTCATAGAAATAGGAAACGGAGGGGCCTGTGTATGTGGTCCACTCATTACACCTGCCATAGCACCAGTGGGCTCTTGGGTAACTATAGCAGCCATACCTGGAGCAGAACATTTCAAGAGAGGGTTTGAATAATTTGACTGGAATAGTTTTTAAACTACAGTCGAAGACATCTGTTTTTGAACTGAAGCATTTTTTTTTAGAAAGGTCAATCAAACTAAAATCATTCTTATTATATAGTTAGTTCAAAAGCAAGATAAAAAAAAGAAGTTTGGTAACATTTTACAGCAAGTTTTTATTTGGTTATATATAAATCCAGCTGTTTATTGTGTGTCCATGTTAGTTCACAGCGAATTAACTATTAACAAATACAACTTAATTTCAATACAGCATTAATAAATGTTGAGATTAAAACTAACAAAGATTAATACATGCTCTAGAAGTGCAGTTCATTAGGTCATAATTCATGAAACATTGTAAAACGTTACCTTTTACTTATCCATTCACATTTTTTTTTACCTGTATTTAAGCTTTCCTAGCATTTTATGACAAAAAGTGATCAAATGTTTGATAGCAACTGAATGGTTTGTTTAAACTATTAAAGTTCTAGTGCTTCTTCCTACTTTATTGGTGGTCGGCAGACCAGCTTTCGGTGCATTACTGCCACCAACTGAACTGGAGTGTGAAGCGTCAATGGAAAGTGAAAAAAATAAATAAAAAAATACCCAACACACTTCTAACACTATTCTTAAATAATTTCCGCTTTCCTTTAAAACCCTCAATATTGCATAGGAATTCATACATTTTTTTTCACCCAGAATAATTTCTAAGGACATTGTATTGTGTTCCATTTCCTTCACCTTATCTTTTAACTCATGCATTTTATTTTTATATGCCATGAAATTTATGAGAACACGTTCAACTTTTCTGGTTCTTTACAATTATTGCACTTCTCTGTAGGATATTTATTGGTTTTAGGTAAACTATAATTTAACCCTGTGTGTCCTATGCAAAGTCTAAAAATCAATGATGATTCTTTACTTCTTACTACTGAATTCCAATCTCCTTTTCCCACTTTTCTCTGAATCTGATACAGGTGTCACCCTTCACCTCTCTTTCCCAATGCTTCTGCCAGATGTCATATGCCACCTTACAAATACATGCTTTTGCTTCTGATTTACCCATATCAATATTAAGCGCTACATTACTACCTTTAAGTGAGTTCTTTGCTAGATTATCTACCACCTCATTGCCTTCCACCCCTACATGTGCTTACCTTTGTTATTTAACCTGTATAATGACTGTAAAATATATTTCAAATATAATATCTTGTCTACCATCAGAAGGACAAAGTTCTAGTTAATCAAAGTATGTGGGCTTTATTTATATTTCTCATAAGGCTTACCTTTAAGTTTTCTGCACTGAATGAAAAGCTTTCTCAGACCAGAAATAATTACAATTAAAAAAAAATTCTCAGTTTTCCACAAGTTTAAATCAATAGCGTGTTGTGAAACCAGAGAAAACCACACCCAAATAATTAGACCTATTAATTAGAATGGCATGTTAATTAGGATGAAAGAGGAGCTCATTAGGCAGTCCAGCTGACTTGATTAGAAAGATTGTTGGTTCCAGAAAAGCCATTTGGTGTTAGTTCAGTCAGCCTATTTATGCACAACTGCAAACACAAAGATATTTAATGTCGTTTGAGGTGTCAAATGCATGATATGAGTATCATACGTTCCTTGGAGGACAATAGTTGGCCCCCAAATATTTATTGTTTTGTTTAATAAAGACATGTACTTTATATAGCTTATCTATACAAACATGCACACACAGTGATGGTGAAATGAAGCTTTGTGAAGCACTGAAGCTGTATCGTAAAATGTTTCTATATCCACAGATTTTCAACACACAAACGACCAGTTTAGGGTGCAACGCATTACAAGTAACTTGAGTTATGTAATCAGATTGCTTTATTCAAGTAACTAAAGTAATGCATTAATTTTCAATTTACAATACAAATCTGAGATACTTTTTCAAAAAAATAACACAAGTTACTTTGTTTTCCCTTTTATTTACTGACAGTGCTCCTGTTGCCATGTTTAGGGAAATCAGGAGAAAGTGCAGATGTGTTTTTTACAGTCTATGGTGCAGAGGCCTTGTGTGCACTGCATGATGCATAGACTAAATGTGAGCATTTACTAATCTCTCTTGCATAAAAAAGATTCAGTATTCCTTAAAATGATTAACAACAGTGAAATGCACAATCAGAACACTACGCAAACCTCCAATAATTAAAAATGTTAAAAGAAACAAAAAATAATTATGCATTTAATATCACTTCATTGATTGCTGCTGATTTTCAACTATTCAATTAAAGCATAGGCAATAATTGTTTGTTTTTATTCAATTTTAAACTTTCTACTCCTGCATCTTACATATTCTTCTGCAATATAGGGAATGGCAGCACAGCTGAAAGGTTTGTTTGAGCTGCATTTCCTTCAGCATTATTTCACGTTTTTAAAATGGCTGTGACAACAATACACTATATTGATGAAACTACTTGGCAGGATGTGTGGATCAGTTGTGTCCAGTTGCTAACAGCACAGTTCAGTGCATAGTTGTTGTTTCACATGCAGAGCAAGGAAGGCTGTGCAGATTCCAACTCCAAAAATCCTGGAATGCTGGTTCCTAGACACAAAACCAGACCAATTACAATTAATATTATTTGTATTTTATAAATACGGGAAGTTTATGGTGGAAAAAGTTAAATCATCTTGGACTTTGGTGACTCAAATAAGAAACTATTTTGGTTAGAATTGACTGATTTCCAAGTAAATTAACTCTTACTTCATCCAAAAATGTTAATTCTGTTTTTAATTTCTCACCCTCATGTTGTTCCAAACCCATAAGACTTTTGTTCATCTTAAGAACCCTTAATGAAGATATTTTTTATAAAATCGAAGCGATTTCTGTCCTTTCATCTACAACCTCCACTTCCAAAGCCTAGAAAGGTACAAAGGAAATTATAAGTGATCTATATGAATCCAGTTGTTCAACCTAAAGTTTTATGAAGCAAGTGTTTTATTAACCTTCATTGTCTTCAATCTCTTTCATACAATTTGCTCATGCATCAACAACAATGTTTTTTTCTTATATTGGAAATAAATATAAATAAAGTGTTAATGTTTTTTTTTTTTTTTTTTTTTGGCAAACACAGCACTTAGTTAATCAAAATGCATGTTAAACCTGAACGATCCTGAAATCCACTGCCGCTTCAATATACCTGTGTATGTATATATATATATATACATTGCATTTTATCTGAGCCAATAAGAATGGCGTGGATAGACCTTAAAAACTGTATAACTGTTTGCAGAAAGCCTTTCAGGAATCGCTCTTGTAGAGTCTCGTGAAGTTCAATGATTTCACAGCATTTTTTGAACATTGATTTATAGTAAAATGGAAGAAGTCAGATTTCAAAATGCTCATTTTGTAGAGTATTCACATAAACAAAATTGATTATGTCTTAAGTAAAGGTAAACAGTTGGAGAATATCAGATGTGTATCAGTGTTCAGTGTATTGGACCCATGCATTAGGCCTTAAAGTGACAGCAGCTTTTCAACTTTTATACAAGTATTTAAATGAGTTTAGTTAGTCATATGTTAGTCGGATGGAGTCACACTGACTGGCTTAAACCATGATGGCATAGTTTCCATTTATACAACAATAATAAAATAATGTGTTGACATAAAAAATGAAATTTACTTTAATACTTTAGTACTTTTGAAAACAAATACTTCTGTACTTTTACTTAAGTAAAAATCTGTTTGTACAACTTTCACTTGTAACAGAGTAATATTTGACCAGTAGTACTTTTACTTTTACTCAAGTAATGAAATTGTGTACTTTGCCCACTTCTGCAGGTGACATCACCAAGGACACCTCCACCCTTCTCCCCATAATCGAGGTGTCCTTTGAGCGCATCGGGATGGACAGTGTGGAGCCCCTGCCTAAGTCTGCACGGGTACATGAGCACATCCTGGTGATTGTCTTATGCGTTCTCTTCCCTCTCCGAGCAGACCACCGTCCTGCAACATGACATCCGCACGCCTCCAGGAGTCATCGTCAGGCATCGGCCCTACCGGGTCCCTGAGGCTCGTCGAGAGGCTATTGAGGAGGAAGTACAATAAATGCTGAGGTTAGCGGTGATAGAACCTTCACACAGCCCGTGGTCCAGCCTGGTCATGATGGTCCCAAAGCCTGACGGCACCCTTCGGTTCTGCAATGACTTCCGTCGCCTCAACAAGGTTTCTGAATACGATGGATGCCCCATGCCTCGGGTCGATGAGCTATTGGACCGGTTGGGAAGGGCCCGGTACATCTTAACACTGGATCACACCAAGGGCTTCTGGCAGGTACCGCTCTCTGAAAATGCAAAGCCTAAAACTGCTTTTTTCACCCCTAGATGCCACTGGCAGTACCGAACCCTTCCCTTTGACCTTCACGGGGCACCGGCCACGTTCCAGAGAATGATGGACATCTTGTTACAACCCCACAAGGCCTACACTGTTGTGATCCACTGTTGTGATCCACTCTGAGGCATTGGAGGACCACCTGGACCGTCGGCGAAGAGTGCTGTCGGAGCTCCAGAGGGCTGGGCTCACAACTAACTCATGTAAATGCCACCTTGAGATCTTTGAGGCAAAGTACCTGGGCTTCCAGGTCGGAAGAGGTCTCATCTAATTTATTTTGTAAGACAAAAAAGTGGAGGTGATTCACTCGGCCCAGAGGCCCGAAAACAAGACCCAGGTACGAGCATTCTTAGGGTTGGCAAGGTATTATTGCTGCTTCATCCCTAGATTCTCCTCCTCAGCCGCCCCTCTGACAGACTTGACTAGGAAGTGACAGCCGGAGAAGGTTCACTGGACACCAGAAAAGGAGGAAGCGTTCCAAAACATTAAGATGCCCTCACCTCGGAACCGGTACTCCAGGCGCCGGACTTAAGCTGCCCCTTCCTGCTACAGACAGATGCGTCCGGGTCTAGGAGCCATCCTGTCGCAGGTCCAGGAAGGTGAGGAGCACCCTTCTTATTTATCAGCAGGAAGCTAACCCCAGCTGAGAAAAACTACGCCACGGTGGAGAAGGAGGCCCTGGCTATCAAGTGGGCAGTCTTGGAGCTGCGGTATTACCTTCTTGGCCGAAAGGAGGTAATACCGCAGAGAGGTACCTTGCACCCAAGGCTCTCATCAGCGTCGCCCTGGAAACAGACAGGAGCACTCACCCTTATCCTTTACTGGTTTTGTTTCACCTTGTAAATAAATCCACTCTCCAAACCTTGTTTGAGCTATCCGTATTGTGTGATTCTTCACACCCTGTGACAATATATATACAGAAATACACATCAAAATAAGTGTCCCAATGACAATCAGAAAAATAAAAAATGTGGCATTAAGTAATTATTAGTTTATATATGCGATCTCACGGTCGAATCTTCGAGGGTGTTATGAAACGAGGATCATACCATTTTGGCAATACGGGGGTGCTCAATATTTTAAAGACGTGATCGTGGCGCTGAGCTGAGCTGAGCATCGGTGTGCGACCCCTTTAAGGGTGCTGTATATATATACATATACATATATATATTGTGACAAGTCTCCCGAGCTCTCATCAGCGTCGCCCTGGCAATTGATGGAAAACACCTGCACACGATCAGCACGGGCCGGATCGTCACAGCTGCAGGCCATCAGGCCCGGGCTTAAAAGCCTCGACTCTGGGACACCAGTTTGAGCACGATCTCCATGCAGCACTACGCTAACCTGTCTCTCTCTCTCTCACCCAGACTGCAGCCTGTGACGCTCCGGCCACCTCGCCGCACCCACGTCACCGCTAGCACCAGGGCACCCGGAAGAAGGACATTCACAGCGCACCTGCACCTAAACACATCACGTCTGTCAAATTTCACACTAATAAATCCACCCTCTGGGGGCTTTGCACCAATTCCATTGTTGCGTGATCCTTCACCCTGCCACACTGGTGGAGAATGCGGGCAAGAGCGTGAAGGATCACCAACCACCCCCTGAACACTGACATTGTTTTTTTTCTCACCCACGCAGTCAACCGGATCGGAGAAAAAGGCGGCGCTCCTCCCCCATCATGGAAGACCTGCTAAAATGCCTTACCGAAGTGAGTCTGCGGCAGCAACAGATCACCGAGCATCTGGCGGCTCGCCAGCAAAAAGTTGAAGAGGAAGTCGCCGCTCTCCGCCTTGCCCCTGCCCAGCACGTTCCGCTGCCTGATCCGCGCGTCCGCGCCACCCAGATACTGCCAAAGTTAACCGGCCATGACGACATCGAGCTGTTCTTGCAGCTATTTGAGACCACGGCGGTTCGGGAGAACTGGGACCGGAGCGAATGGGCGCGGCTGCTGGGACCCCTGTTGACCGGTGAGGCACAACAAGCATACTTTTCATTGCCCACTGAAAGGGCTGATAATTATGATGCATTAAAGAGAGAAATCCTCGGACGCCTCGGGCTGTCGTCCATCTCAGCAGCCCAATTGTTTCACGACTGGGAGTACAGGCCTCGTCGCCCAGCCCGCGCCCAGGCCGCTGAACTCTCCAGACTGTCCCGACACTGGCTGCTCGAAGGAACATCCACCGCGGGTCAGGTAGCGGAGCGTGTCACGATCGACCGTCTGCTCCGAGCTCTCCCACCGCCCACGAGGAGGGCGGTGGGAATGACGAATCCAACCTCCATCAGCGAGCTCGTCGAAGCCATCGAGTTGGCGGAGGCGGCGATGCACCGCGACCCTGGGGAGCGAGCGCCGTCTTTCCCCCGGAGGGTGGTCCAGGAGCGACGCGCGCCGGAAGGTACCCAGCGCGCAGTACACAGGCCTGCGGCTCCCGGCCCAATCGACGAGCCGATGCCCACGGAGGAACCGGTCCCACCGGTACGTACATGGTTGGCTGGCTGTGTCGTCCATCAAGAGCCGCCCCGCGGAGCCCCGCGATCGGAGGTGAAACTAAATGGGCGGCCAGTTCTGGCCCTTCTCGACTCGGGGAGCTCGGTCAGTCTCGTCCAGGCCGCCATCCTACCGCCCCAGAGGAACTCCAAGACCCAACTTCCGATCACCTGTGTACACGGCGACACTCGTTATGTCCCGGCCCGCCGAGTGACGATCTCCGCTGGCCCGGGCACCTGGCCGCTGGAAGTGGGAATTGTGAAGGACCTTCCCGTGGCCGTACTCCTCGGACGGGACTGGCCGGGCTTCGAAGAACTGCTGCAGACCTCCGCCCAGCCAGCCAGCCAGGCCGGGAGCCGCCCCCGAGAGCGGCGCGGTCGGAGAAGGAGGACGACCCAGGCCGCTCTGTTGGCATCGGACAGCGGGAGAGATGGTGAGTCCCCCTCCCAAACTCCTAATGTCTTCTTTGATGTATTCCAACAGGTCCAGGGAGGGGGCTCCTTCGCGAAGGCCCAGTTGGAGGATGACCGCCTCAAGAACTGCTGGACTCAGGTCCGGGCAGTCGATGGCCAGGACCATCATCCAGCGCCCCATCCTCTCCCGCATTTCATCGTTCGGAACGGCCTGTTGTACTGTGTCGCCCAGCGGAGGGGGGAGGTCAAAGAGCTCCTCGTGGTGCCGAGGACCAAGACAGAAATGATCATGGAACTCGCCCATGGCCATCCAATGGCCGGTCACCTGGGAGTCGCCAACACCATCCAGCGGATCCGGGACCGGTTCCACTGGCCAGGCTTGGATGGGGAAGTGAAGCGTTTCTGTCAGGCCTGTCCCACCTGCCAACGGACCGCACCACGAGCGCCTCCCCCCAGCCCGCTCATTCCGCTTCCCATCATCGGGGTACCTTTCGAGCGAATCGGAATGGACCTGGTGGGGCCGTTGCCTAAGTCTGCCCGGGGACACGAGCACATCCTGGTGATCGTCGACTACGCCACCCGGTATCCAGAGGCAGGTCCCCTGAGGAAGGCCACGGCCAAAAACATCGCCCACGAGCTGTTCCTCCTCTGCACCCGAGTCGGCATCCCAGCGGAGATACTGACGGACCAAGGGACCCCCTTTATGTCCCGGCTGATGGCAGACCTCTGCCGGCTGCTGCAGGTAAAGCAACTCCGCACCACGGTATACCACCCACAGACAGACGGCCTCGTAGAACGGTTTAATCAAACCTTGAAGCAGATGCTCCGGCGTGTGGCAGCGGAAGATAAGAGAGACTGGGACCTGATGCTCCCATACGTCCT
Source organism: Pseudorasbora parva (assembly GCF_024679245.1). Lineage (NCBI taxonomy): Eukaryota > Metazoa > Chordata > Actinopteri > Cypriniformes > Gobionidae > Pseudorasbora > Pseudorasbora parva. The sequence goes on from NC_090192.1 coordinate 15,021,928, forward strand.
GTTTGGCATCAGGGAAGTGCCTCAAGCATCCACGGGATTCACCCCATTCGAGTTGCTCTTTGGCCGTCAGCCGAGGGGTCTTCTGGACGTGGCCCGTGAGGCCTGGGAACAGCAGCAGCCGGCACCTCTCCGCTCCGCCATTGAACACGTGAGAGAGATGCGTGAGCGGATCGAGAAGGTCATGCCATTAGTCCGGGAACACCTCACCAAGGCGCAGCAGTCCCAACAACGAAGGTACGACCGGGCGGCCCAGCCACGAGAGTTTCAACCAGGGGATCGAGTCCTGGTGCTGGTCCCCACCTCCACGTGCAAGTTCCTCGCGACCTGGCAAGGTCCGTACACCGTCGTGGAACGAGTGGGGCCCGTCAACTATCGGCTGCGCCAGCCGGGTCGCCGGCGAGAAGAGCAGCTATATCACGTTAACCTGCTGAAGAGGTGGGTGGGGACCCGAGAACAGCTCGCCGCGGTGGCTTCCGTCGATCCCCTGGTTGTAGACGTCGGGGACCACCTGGCGGCCGCCCAGAAGACGGAGTTGAACCATCTGGTCCGTCAGTTCTCTGATGTGTTCTCCACCCGTCCCGGGCAGACCAACGTCATCCAGCACGACATCCGAACGCCACCAGGGGTCATCGTGAGGCAGCGGCCCTATCGGGTCCCAGAGGCTCGGAGACAGGCCATCGAGGATGAAATTTGTGAGATGCTCAAGTTAGGGGTAATCGAACCATCCCGCAGCGCCTGGTCCAGCCCAATCGTCATGGTACCGAAGCCGGATGGCACCCTCCGGTTCTGTAACGACTTCCGCCGGCTCAACGAGGTCTCGGAGTTCGATGGCTACCCGATGCCCCGTGTCGACGAGCTACTGGAACGTCTGGGGAGGGCCCGGTACATCACGACACTCGACCTCACCAAAGGATACTGGCAAGTCCCCCTCACGAACTCCGCTAAGGAGAAAACGGCGTTCTCTACTCCAAGTGGGCACTGGCAATACCGGACCCTCCCCTTCGGCCTCCACGGGGCACCGGCGACGTTCCAGAGGATGATGGACATCCTCCTGCGTCCTCACCAAGCCTACGCCGCCGCCTACCTCGACGACGTGGTCATCCACTCCGAGACCTGGCAGGACCACCTGGAGCGGCTCCGGAGGGTGCTCCTGGAACTCCGGCGGGCTGGGCTGACCGCCAACCCCCGGAAATGTCATCTGGCCCTCGCCGAGGCTCAGTACCTGGGGTTCCGGGTGGGTAGAGGGCTGATCCAGCCACAACAAAGAAAGGTCGACGCCATCCTGACAGCGCCCCGCCCGGAGACCAAGACCCAGGTACGAGCCTTTTTGGGGTTGGCGGGCTACTATCGCTGTTTTATCCCTAACTTCTCCTCCTTAGCATCTCCCCTGACAGACCTGACCAGGAAGGGGCAGCCGGAGAAGGTGAAGTGGGATGACGCGCTGGATAAGACCTTCCGGGCCATCAAGACCTCGCTGACCACGGAACCGGTCTTGAGGGCGCCCGACTTCAACTGCCCCTTCCTGCTGCAGACGGACGCCTCCGACACGGGCCTCGGAGCGGTCCTCTCCCAAGTCCAGGAGGGTGAGGAGCACCCCGTCACCTACATCAGCCGTAAGCTGACCCCAGCCGAAACCAGGTATGCGGCGGTGGAGAAGGAAGCCCTGGCCATTAAGTGGGCGGTCCTGGAGCTCCGCTACTACCTGCTGGGACGCCGCTTCACTCTGATGACGGATCACGCCCCGCTTCAGTGGATGGCCCGCGCTAAGGACACCAACGCCAGAGTGACGCGGTGGTTCCTGGCGCTCCAGGACTTCCACTTCACAGTGGAACATCGGGCCGGGACGGCCAATTCCAACGCCGACGGACTCTCCAGGCTGTGGTCAGCTTACGCAGGTCTGTCAGGGCGCACTCCCCGCCCACCCCTATGTTCCCCAATGTATGCCACTAACTGTCATTACAGGACCAGCGCGACGCTTAGGGGGGGGGAGTGTGACAAGTCTCCCGAGCTCTCATCAGCGTCGCCCTGGCAATTGATGGAAAACACCTGCACACGATCAGCACGGGCCGGATCGTCACAGCTGCAGGCCATCAGGCCCGGGCTTAAAAGCCTCGACTCTGGGACACCAGTTTGAGCACGATCTCCATGCAGCACTACGCTAACCTGTCTCTCTCTCTCTCACCCAGACTGCAGCCTGTGACGCTCCGGCCACCTCGCCGCACCCACGTCACCGCTAGCACCAGGGCACCCGGAAGAAGGACATTCACAGCGCACCTGCACCTAAACACATCACGTCTGTCAAATTTCACACTAATAAATCCACCCTCTGGGGGCTTTGCACCAATTCCATTGTTGCGTGATCCTTCACCCTGCCACAATATATATAAATGAAAAATTACTAAATGCCACATTTTTAATTTTTCTGATTGTCATTGTGACACGTATTTTGATGTGTATTTCTGTTCCATTGATATGTAGAGCTGCATTCAAAGGGATAATTCACTTTAAAATGAAAATTCTGTCATCCTTTACTCACCCTCAAGTTGTTTCAAACCTGCATGAATTTCTTTATTCAGCTGAACACAAGGGAAGATATTTTGAAGAATGTCAGTAACCAAACAGTTAACTGGAGCCATTGACTTCCATAGTAGGAAAAAAAATACTATGCAAGTCAATGGCTCCAGTTAACTGTTTGGTTACTGACATTCTTCAAAATATCTTCCCTTGTGTTCAGCTGATGAAAGAAATTTATACAGGTTTGAAACAACTTGAGGGATCCCTTTAAGGATGTTAGACTTACTAGAAGATAGCTGCATTTAAGGATGTTGGAATTACGAGAAGACAGCACGTGACGTTGAAGTTACTTGGAGTAGTTCACCTCCTCTGACTCAGAGTAGACTCTACGCACAGTCGCTCCTACTTTTTTTTCCAGCCAACTGCAATAGCTCTTTTTGCTATTGCCGATAATTGTGTGAAAAAGATGGCACAGAGAGGATGACATTTTACACTTGCTGTTTATAAAAGCTTCCCCAGATGACTGTGGATGAGGTTAATTATATTGCGAGGCAGTCAGCTGTCACAACTAATAGCAAGAAGAAAAATAGCTTAAAATTATATATTTTGAGTTACATTAACAACTATGATGGTGATTATTCTAATGCTATACCCGATTATTGATTGGTCTCCATTTCTGTCTGTTCAAACTGTCAGAAGTTAAATTTAGGTAAAAAAAATAATGAAATGTAGTTTCTCCAAAGGATCCCAAGTTTTTTTTCCCTCTCCATTTCTGTCACAATGAGTTTTGGGTTCCTTGCCACTGTTGCCTCTGCTGCAGACGAGAGAGAATGAACGTGCGTGTGAAAATCTATTCAAAATATTGTTCATAACGGATCTATAATAATGCACTCCTGACATAAATTAAGAAATGAATAATATCGAAGCTGGAGTCTTTAATCTGTCTGATGATACTGAGTTTGTCCAGATAAAGTAAGAGATGTTTTAGTTTTAACGAGCAATGAATGTTGAACAATAGTATCAACAATAGTAATAATCTGAGGCCGTCTGCGATCTTGAGGACACATAATATTCAACAATATTTTTGATAATATTATTTGAGTCCACTGACACTATTGGATGAGATCTGAAATGAGCTGTATCTCTGCAGCTGCTTTAAGCTGAATTGAACTAATTTTATATTTGATCAATTGTACAGTAATTGAACAGAACTGAATAAACACTGAACTAACCTCAGCTGATCAATGACACTATTTTCTTTTTAAAGCTGGTTTTCAACAAAAAAAATCTGTATTTTACAATGCACTATAAATAAAGCTGACTTGACTTGACTGAGCTCCCTGTAACCTGGAATTGTTTTGGTTTTACATCTGTACAAAGACAGGCTAAATCACAGTGCAGGCAATTTTTTTAAATGTTTATATAATGTAACTGTTGTAGGCCAGTAAGAGCTGTGCATGTAAACCTCACTCCCCTGATCTCAAGAGGTGCTCTAGCGACTGACTGATGCTATATATATATATATATATACATGAAATCAAGTAACAGTGTATAGCTGGTTGATGCCCCCCTGCAAGAAAGAGGGATGACTGAGTCCTCATACATTTTATTGCTTAACCCTGTAGATGAAATGCTCAACATGGACCCTCAGCCAAACTCTCAGCCAAGAGTCTGCATTACCTCATTCCCAGACATCTGTTCACTCTTTGACAGGTAAGCAGGTCTGAAAACTTTGCAAGGTCACACATTCATCAACAAGAAAACCTTTGTCAACCATAACTGCCATTCTAGATTTTAGCAACGCCATAACCCCAGACTGCTTCAAAAGCTCCTTTTCACTGACAAATCCTGCATATGACAAAAATGTGACTGCATGTGGTGACAAGCCAGTTAAGGGACTTGTAAGTGGAGAAGACGAGAGGATGATGTTTGGCAACACAGCTTTGTCAGTTACTCCTTATGTGTCTGGATAATCCAGGAACTCCTTGGGTAGATGAACCTTGTCTGCCTCCTCAGACATCCAGATGTGAACAGACACAAAAACAGCTTCAACTCGAGCTCTGACATACCCCCACAGTGACTAAATATAGGATATGATTGTGTAGGGAAATGTACTTTAGATGGCGATGGAGTTTAGGAATGTGGCAAGTATTGTGTCTAAGTATTCAGACCCTTTGCTGTGACACTCATATATGTAACTTAAGTGCTGTTCATTTCTTCTGATCCTCCTTGATATGGTTCTACACCTTTATTTGAGTCCAGCTGTGTTTGATAATACTGATTAGACTTGATTAAGAAAGCAACACCACTGTCTATATATGACCTTACAGCTCACAGTGCATGTCAGAGCAAATGAGAATCATGAGTTCAAAGGAACTACCTGAAGAGCTCAGAGACAGAATTGTGGCAAGGCACAGATCTGGCCACGGTTACAAAAAAAAATTCTGCTGCACTTGAGGTTCCTAAGAGCACAGTGAAGACATTTGGGATGACCAGAACCCTTCCTAGATACCCCTTCCAGCAGCCATCCACCATTCGGGGCTTTATGGCAGAGTGGTCTGACAGAAGATTCTCCTCAGTGCAAGACACATGAAAGTTTGCTAAAAAACAGAGAAGGGTCCAGCTGCGGCTTGGGGGTTCCCGTCATGAAACAAGAACGCCTATTGGAGTTTCTCAAGGCACATGGGTATGATGTCATATGCATGATTTTCCCCCCCAAACCAGTTCAGCGGAAATGCCCTGCAACTGATTCTAAACATTTAATTTGGCCATGTCAATTACAATAACGACTGCCTACACCGAATCCTGATCCCTAAACCTACCCATCACAAGAAACATTCTGCGTTTTTACATTTTCAAAAAAACACAATTTAGTATGTTTATAAAAACATTTTTATTGTGGACACACACACACACATAATGGTTCATTTCGGCATAGACATACACGCGGAATCACACACACGAACAATGGTTCGTTTCAGCATAGACATACACGCGGATAGCTCAAAATGCGTACAGATAACATGCCACTTGTTTTTCAGCTGCAGAGACAGAACAACTGGTTGCAATCAAGGGAAAGATGACTGTGGCCAAGTACATGGATATCCTGAATGAAAACCTTTTCCAGAGTGCTCAAGACCTCAGACTGGGCCAAAGGTTCACCTTCCAATAAGACAATGACCCTAAGCACACAGCTAAAGTAACGAAGGAGTGGCTTCACAACAACTCAGTGACTGTGACTGCTCTTGAATGGGCCAGCCAGGGTTAGTTCAGAGTTAGTTAAATTTAATTTATAGCTGTGTCTCATTTCAGAAGGCTGCGTCCTCCGGAGGTCGCATTTGAAGGGGGCATACGTCATAAGGCCGTCTCATTTCAAAAAAGTGAGTAGGACTCTCCAAATGCGGCCTTCGAATGCGTCCTTCTTTCACAGGATTTCGGAGTGTGCATGAGGTGTAGCCTTCACGGCTGGAGATAACCCATAATTCTTTGCGTCGCCGTAAACAACCGTCATATATATATTTTTTATATTATATGAAAAAACGGCACCACTGCCAGATATGCATGCGGGCGTAGGTGTGGTGTTTAAAATGTAAGTTCAAGCTTGTTTTTATTTTTAAGCTCTATTACCTCAAGCAGATAGTTGTGGTTAACAGGATTACAATGCTTTAGTGCATTTTAAACGTTTAGAACAGTACATTGGTGTCAAGACAAGAAAAATTTCATAGTAATTTTCAAGTTATAAATAATTTTCATTCATATAACTGGAGTGAGAGTGCAACGAGGCTGATGTGTTGGCATAGCAACGTGACACTTCCTGCCTGTGTGTCCTACAAAGGACGTCTCGTTTAATTCTGATTGAGGACACTTCGTATACTGCATCCTACACAGGACGTGTCCTCCGGAGGACGCAGCCTTCGAAATTTTACAAAATGAGACACAGTTTATGTCATTAATGACAAATGGTCATGAATCAGCTTATTGATTCATGATTCGGATCGCATGTCAAACTGCCAAATTGCTGAAATGTGACATTGGCGATCCGAATCATGAATCAATATGTTGATTTGTGACTTTTGAATCTTTATTTAAGGTTTGAAAACAAAAACAGAAGTGAAGACAATGCTGAATAAAGTTGTAGTTTTTGTTATTTTTTAACCAAAATGTATTTTCAATGCTTCAAGAGATTCTAACTAACAAACAGATGTCACATATGGACTACTTTGATGATGTTTTTAGTCCCTTTCTGGACATGGACAGTATAGTGTGCCTACACATAGATACGCTGTCGGACTAAATATAAAATATCTTAAACTGTGTTACAAAGATGAATGAAGGTATTACGTGGAACAACATTACGGTGAGTCATTACCCCTTAACGCCCACTGTCATAAATATGCGACAAATCGTTTGACTCAATCAACCAGATGAGATAGCGTCTGCATTCCCCCAATGCCGGTTAGTGCATATTTGCTACGGACCTAGGAACCTTCGACAAGCACTTGTTTCTAGTGAGACCGCAAAGTGACAGACTTATTTCCTGTTTACGCACGAGGATTACTCCGGTCGCGAAGTTATGGATATGAGGCGGGAAAGTTTGATCCTGAGGTGTATATAAGGTAAGTTGTGCTAAAATAAAAATACTCACCTGCTTATTGTGTGCTTATACACTCGACGTAATGAGTTAAAAAAATGTGTGACAAGTGTTTTTGAAGTTATTGTAATATTTAGCTTTGTAGGATATTAGCGACAGTAAGCCTAGTATTAGCATTAGGCTTATTAGGCAATGGCGAATATGTTCCCGAGCCAGGGGATTAAGAGAGCAACAGTGCCCAAGTTGCAAGAAAGACACAAAAGAGACAAAACAAAGACAAAGTGGCGTGGAAGACGGTAAAACAGACTCAGAGCTCTACAAAAAAAGTGCCAGTGTAGGAAGGTGCTCTGCCAGACAGTGACACAATCAAATAGCCTGTTGATTTTTTTGACACTGAATTTTTGGATCTTATTGTCAATCAGAGCAATCTGTACAGCACACAAGAAAATCCAAACCCTGCCTTGAAATTAGATCAGAAAGAATTGGAGCAGTTCATTGGAACTGTTTTGTACATGAGTGTTATCCGCTTACCTCGCTCTATGATCTACTGGTCTAATGCATGTCGTGCAGAGCAGGTGGCTGATGTGATGCCCTGCGGCAGGTGGAAAGAAATTAAACATTTTCTTAATTTAAATGACAAATTGGCACCCAACAACAGTGACAGGCTGTTCAAAATTATGCCACTAATTGATTCCCTACTCCCAAAATTCCAAGCTCTGCCTCAAGATCAGATGCTATTGACGAACAAATGGTGCCATTCAAAGGCAGATCTGTTCTAAAACAGTACATCCCCAAAAAAACGTACAAACGGGGATACAAAACCTTTGTTTTGTGTGACACAAAAGTGCACTCATTTGATGTTTATGTAGGGAAATCTGATCCTCCACCAAGTTCACAAGACATAGGGACAAGCGGGAACGTCGTGCTAAAATTTGCACAAGTTACTGAAGGCTCTGTCAACCACCTGCTGTACTTTGATAATTGGTTTTCCTCGCTCGATTTGTTTGTAGCTCTTGCAAATAGGGGGATACCAGCCCTTGGCACTGTGGAGCAAAATCGCCTGCGATACTGCAGTTTCAGCGAAGACAAAAAGCTAAAAAAGAAGGGAAGAGGGACATTTGAGAAGCAACAGGCTGTTGTTGACCATGTGGAGGTTAAGGCTGTCAAATGGTTTGACAACAGAGGGGTGATTTGTTGCCAGCACTTTTGCAAGTGCCCAGCATGTTTCCTTCATAGAGAGATGGGACAGAAAGCAAACGAGGAAAGTGTCTGTGGAATGTCCTAGCATCATTACCTTCTATAATAAGTTCATGGGGGGTGTTGATGCGCTTGATGCCCTAATCGCCTACTACCGCATCCACATCAGGTCTAAGAAGTATTACCACCGATTCTTCTTTCACTTCGTGGACATGGTAGTTGTCAATGGCTGGTTGCTCTATCGGCGTAATTGTGACAGTATGAATGTTCCACGGAAGAAGCAGAAGGACTTACTGGCGTTCAAGCTTTCCATTGCACAGGCCCTATGCATTAGGGATGGGACGATACACTTAAACTCACGATACGATGCACCTCGATATGCCAGGGTTATAACATATCAACATGTTCTGGTGTAATCAGGGATCTTTGAGTCGACACAATGTCTCCTGCTGTGGAAAAGATATGCTCACTGGGCACTGACGTAGCAGGAATGCAAAGGTAGGCTTTGGCCAGGGGGGCAAGTATGGGGTAAGCATATGCATTAACTTTCCACCACTCAAGTGGAATACGGTTGAGTGGGATAGGAATCCCATTTCTGTAGGAGAGTATCTCCATTTCTGTAGGAGAGTATCTCCATTTCAATCCCTCGGCTGGACTGCACTGTCTCAACAACAGTAGTGTAGGAGCTCCCAAGGAGATCATCTAACGCTGTCTTTTTTGGTGGGGGAGGCTGTGTCACGTCCTGCATCTGCCTTTTTCCTTCCACTGGCTCTTCCTGGCTCTGCTCTGCTCCGCTCCCTGTGCTGCCTCAACCATGACCCTGGCCTGCTCTGCTGCTGCCCCTGATGTTGAAGCACTGGCCCTAGTGGCTCTTTCATCTATGTCACTGGTCTGAAAAAAATAAAATAAAACTAGCTCAAACATTTCTGTCCTTCAATCCTTTCACTCCCTCCCTCTCTCACAGACACACGCACACAGAGACTCTCTCTCTCTCTCTCTCTCTCTCTCTCTCTCTCTCTCTCTCTCTCTCTCTCTCATCGACTAATAAAAAAACAATATGAGAAATACGTTTTCGTGCTCTGGCCTACACATACAGAGTTACACACACGCGCAGGGCACCTCTTTTTTTCCAATAAAAGTTAGCCTACCTGGTTGCGCTGCTTATGAAGTGCTGAAGCTTTTTCACGTATTTGGGCATAGACGGACTCGCGTTGTTCATCATTCAAATGGGACAGGCTTCGGAATCGTGGTTCAAGCGCAGTGCACTCCTGCAGCATGTCATTACAGTCCCCAGAGTACCGGTCCGAGATGTCATGTAGAATGACGCTTTTCATGTTGGCGATGGTCTGTGTGTCATTTTCGTCTGGTGACATGCTTTGCTCGATCATGAACTTCAGTGGGATTATCAGTGAAACAGTGGGCTCTTTTTCATCACAGACAACTGTTGTGGCTGTCTTCAGTGGCTTAAGCAGTTTCACTATGTCCTCTACATCTGATATATCACTGTTATCCAGAGTGTCAATTTCTCTCGCATTCCTTCGGATTCCTGGGCAGCTCAGCGCAGCTGAGACAGCTGCTTGTTGCTCCAGGTAGCGCGCCAGCATGTCGTGTGTGCTATTCCACCTGGTTTGGACATCGGTGATAAGTTTATGTCGAGGCACCTCTAACTGGGTTTGCTTGTTGGTTAGGAAGGCGGTGGCCGTGGTGCTCTTGTGAAAGAATGTAGTTATTCTTCGCACACGAACAAGGAGACGCGCAACACGGGATACAGCCAAGCCTCGCTTACTGGCCAGATTCAAAACATGCGCTAAGCACTTGATGTGAGGGTAGAGACCGCTCTCTCTAACAGCAATGGCCATGTTGCTCTCGTTGTCTGTGACACAAGCAATGGTTGTTTGTGGCCTCATTAGCTCCCACTCTCTCAGTGCATTTCTTAACACGTGAGCTATGCTAACACCAGTATAACTTTCACTTAGCTCACGAGTTTGCAACACAAAGCTTTTTCTCTCCCATTTCTCGTTGATGATTTCTGCCGTGATAGTTATATAACTCTGTGTTGCACACGAGGTCCAGCTGTGGTCAGGGCGACACAGTCTGCATTTTTTAGATACTCATTCACACTTTGTTTGGTTTCATTGTAAATTTCCGGGATTACGTAAGATTCCGCTATGAATTCGCCAATGAGCCTGGTTATCTGTTTTGCACGCAGACTTGTCGGAGGTAAAGTTGGTGTCAGCGCTTGTTTCATGGTCAGCTGTCCCTTCGGTAGGCTCGTTTTCTCCGGGCCGTCTTCACATTTTTATGGTGATGTTGAAGGTGGTGGTTCATGTTTAATGTGTTGGATGTGGTGTACGGAATGACAGCATGGCATAGCTTACATACAGTCTTAGTCTTGTCAGTTACTCTATTGCCGTCTTTGTCTTTTTTAACGAGAAAGCCAAAATACTGCCAGACATATGACTTGTATCCAGGCGGAGCGTCCTCAATTTCGACCTCATTTGACTCCATGGTCGGCTGTTTGGGGGCAAGGCAGTTGGTGCTAATGCTAATATTTGTTAGCTCGCTGCAGTGTTGTTGTTGCAACATATGCTGTCTTGACGTGACGACGTACCGCACCGTTCACCGGATATAATTTTTTTTTTTCATTTCGTTTTTTTACCCTGCTTGATCAGCAGATGATGCTGCCAGCCTGCTACCATTGACTGTATGTCTGCCCCATATACATAAACACACATATAATACACTAAATTATTTATATACTACGCAGATCATGCAGCAGTGCCATCTATCTTTATTTCGCGATACATTTTTTTCGACCTCTATACGTTTCGTCATGTTTTGTATCGTAATATTTTGTCAAACGATATTTCGTCCCATGCCTACTATGCATGCAAGGCAAAGTTCTAAGGGTGGCCATATGGTCTATACAGAGGCGGAATTTAAGGAGGTGTTTAATACCTGTCTGGATATGCGTCTCAGTCCAGGGGAGATGGAGAAGCTGGGGCATCTGGGACTCTGGGACTTTGTTTACCGCATCTACCAACTTAGTGAGCCAGAACATCTCCGGCCAGCAGAATCCCAGCCCACTGACTGTTCCCTTCCATCTACAGTCAGTGGAGGCCCCAGTCCTCTGATGAGAAGGAGGAGGATCCATCCGGTGATCCCAGTTCCGGTGGTCCCAGTTCTGGTGGATTATGGTTCAGTGATCCCTGTTCTGGTGGCTCGTGTTCCGGCGGTCCCAGTTCCGGTGATCACTGTTCCGGTGGATCTAGTTCAAGTGGTCCTTGTTCCGTTGACCCAGTTCCAGTGGATCTAGTTCCGCTGGTCCCTGTTCTGGTGGTCAATGCCGATGATCCCAGTGCAGGTGATCCCGATTCCGGTGGATCGCCGGTGGATTGTGTTCTGGTGGTCCCAGTTCCGGTGGATCATGTGCCGGTGGATTGTGTTCTGGTGGTCCCAGTTCCGGTGGATCATGCGCCGGTGGATTGTGTTCTGGTGGTCCCAGTTCCGGTGGATCGTGTTATAATATATAATGCCTGGCCTTAATTTAAAAACCTCCACATAAAATCCTCTATTACATGTAATCATGCCCTGCGCTGATGTCACTCCAGAGGCGGCAAATACTAAACCCTGGCGACGGGGAACCCGCTCTGTTGCCATAGATACTGATACATCGTATTATACGGCATGTTTTCGCAATGTTTTGTAGTGATTTAAAACATTTAACGTTTTTTATGTGGCTTAATTATATGCCTGTCGAGGTTCCTGTGCTGTATGGAAAAACTATCCATCCATCCATGTCTGTCTCTCTTTTGGCTAATACATTTTCAAACTTCAAAGCCCTTTAAAATACTTTTTTTCAAAACATTAATATAAATGTCATGTTTTGACAAAAAGTGTAGCCTATAGCATAAAGTTATATGAAATCAAGCATCTGTGTTAGGTCAGGCAGGCAGGCCATGTAGTCAAGCTAGGCTATCAGCTGATTCCAACCCCGCCCATATCAGCTGATCTAATTCCCATACACTCAATTGGCAACTCTCAAACAGGACGTCTTAAGCTTGGAACATACTCTGCAAGAACAAAGAAATTTGTTAGTTTTCTCGAGGTGTACATTCAGTACATTCCATACTACATGAGAAAAGCAGGTGCCGATAATCTGCATTTCTCCGCATTAACCAGGCCAATTTAAATGTATGACCAATCACACAATAGTTCTCAGACACCCGCAAGAAAAAAGTTCTGCTCAGGCGATGTGTCGAGAACAAGCTGCGAGAACTCCCAAACCAGGGCTGCGAGAACAAAATGACGTAATTTTGTTCTTGCAGCCCTGGGAGCGAGAACTTTTTTCTCTGTTCTTGCGGAGTATGCTGTAGCCTTTATTTTGGTTTAGTTCAGTCTACCTGCTTGCTGCTTTCAATGCACACTGCTTTCTAACCCAGCTCCTCCTTAACCGTTGAGGCGGCAATAGTTCAGTGGTTCATGTAGGTTGTCTACAAACCGAAAGGTTGGTGGTTCGATCCCCAGTTCCACCTGACCAAGTGTCGAGGTGTCCATGAGCAAGACACCTAACCCCAGCTGCTCCCGACGAGCTGGATGGCGCCTTACATGGCTGACATCGCCGTCGGTGTATGAATGGGTGAATGTGAGGCAAGATGTAAAGCGCTTTGGATGGCCATAGGGTCTGTTAAAAGCGCTCCATTTACCATTTAACTTAATCAATGTCAATTGTGTCATTTATGCATGTTCTGTTCTAAATGGGGGATTTACGATGACTTCCTAATTTGGAAATTTGGAAGGTTGTCCCTGGAAGTTGCTTTTCATGGAGCTCATGAAAAGGATGGGGAATTTAGAACAGAGCCATTCCGTCAAATGTAAATGTATGCAAAATATGGAAGAAAAAAAAGTTAACAAAAATTTTGTTATTTTTGTCAATTTCTGTTTTTGACTCAAGTGGACCTGTCTGAACTACTTTTCATTTAAATTAATATTCATAATTCCTTACATTCAAATTTGAATTACATTTCTTCATCCTCGTGTTGAGTTACCCTGTTGGCCGACTCGCTGTAGACATGTGTCTGCTGTTTCTCATGGCCGGTTTGAAGGTCCTGAGGGTGCACTGGGGTAAGATCCTATTTTTGTTTATTAAAAAAACATTTAGTAAAGCATATTCATTGGCCTCATGTTAGTCTCTCTTCCTCAGGGGTCAGGGGTAACCTTCAGGAGAGCGAGGGCTACACTGGTTTAAATCTGGTCACCATAGGGGCCACAGTGCTGCTGGTGCTCTATTGTGTATGTCAGTCTTACGTCCTGTGAGCCGATGTCATCTTCGGTGCCATCTTGCTCTGCTTGTATGGACTAACAGGAATTGTGGGGCTCTGAATGCTGGTGTGCTTCACCAGGTCAGAGTTCACATGTTTGTAGTTTTAGACACCTGGGCTCTGTTCCCAAATCTAGTGAGCTCCTTTGATTAGGCATTGTCCACACTAATAGGCTTTTGTTTGAAAATGTATCGTAATTATGATTTCCATTTCAATACATTTCAGCACATAAATTACATAAAACTGTTACACAAGATTGACTGTGAAATGCTAATGTGAAATTATTTTTATCAGTATAATGTGATTATCTCAACAGGTGAACACACCTTTTAAGCATCCACAATTGGCATATTTAGCTCAATCAAAGAAAACCGTGGTGCAATTGCTCTGTTAGTGCGGTGAATTTAATTAAGTGTGAATGCTGCCATCTGAACCCTGGTGGACACCAAACAAGCAGGTCGAGTCGTAGTCGAGTCCCCTATATTAGATGGAAGAGTTGGATCAGGTTTGCAATGTCGTCTGGACTGGTCCAAGATACATATTTTGACATATAGGTCTCATATATGAAATATCCTAATATGCTCCTTTAGAGTAAAAACATAAATGCACATATATGCACAGCATCAGAAATTCCATATATTGACATATATCTTTATAATATATGTTTAAATTCTATATGTGACAAATCACTATCACTGTCAAATGTCGTAGAGTCTTAAAATATATGCTATGTATAAAACAAATGACATTTAAAATATAAAATATTTATAATGTTACTTATTGTCAGGTGAGGCATGAGATGAAGGACTCAATGGTGCAGAGGTTAATGGGCTTTTTATTAGAGTTATTGAAACAAACAAACCCCTTAATCCTTGTAACTGGCTCGCCTTAGTTTTTTTATACAATAAGAAAGCCTAAATAAAAACAGGAATTCACTTTTGCCAATAGTTTGTGTTCAAACTAACTGTAAGATTCTCAATGTGGGAGTGAAAATAAATCGTATCTATTAATAATAATAATAATAAACTTTATTTACAGTCTTGTTCAAAATAATAGCAGTACAATGTGACTAACCAGAATAATCAAGGTTTTTAGTATATTTTTTATTGCTACGTGGCAAACAAGTTACCAGTAGGTTCAGTAGATTCTCAGAAAACAAACAAGACCCAGCATTCATGATATGCACGCTCTTAAGGCTGTGCAATTGGGCAATTAGTTGAAAGGGGTGTGTTAAAAAAAAATAAAAAATAGCAGTGTCTACCTTTGACTGTACAAACTCAAAACTATTTTGTACAAACATTTTTTTTTTTTGGGATTTAGCAATCCTGTGAATCACTAAACTAATATTTAGTTGTATGACCACAGTTTTTTAAAACTGCTTGACATCTGTGTGGCATGGAGTCAACCAACTTGTGGCACCTCTCAGCTGTTATTCCACTCCATGATTCTTTAACAACATTCCACAATTCATTCACATTTCTTGGTTTTGCTTCAGAAACAGCATTTTTGATATCACCCCACAAGTTCTCAATTGGATTAAGGTCTGGAGATTGGGCTGGCCACTCCATAACATTAATTTTGTTGGTTTGGAACCAAGACTTTGCCCGTTTACTAGTGTGTTTTGGGTCATTGTCTTGTTGAAACAACCATTTCAAGGGCATGTCCTCTTCAGCATAGGGCAACATGACCTCTTCAAGTATTTTAACATATGCAAACTGATCCATGATCCCTGGTATGCGATAAATAGGCCCAACACCATAGTAGGAGAAACATGCCCATATCATGATGCTTGCACCTCCATGCTTCACTGTCTTCACTGTGTACTGTGGCTTGAATTCAGAGTTTGGGGGTCGTCTCACAAACTGCCTGTGGCCCTTGGACCCAAAAAGAACAATTTTACTCTCATCAGTCCACAAAATGTTCCTCCATTTCTCTTTAGGCCAGTTGATGTGTTCTTTGGCAAATTGTAACCTCTTCTGCACATGCCTTTTTTTTAACAGAGGGACTTTGCGGGGGATTCTTGAAAATAGATTAGCTTCACACAGACGTCTTCTAACTGTCACAGTACTTACAGGTAACTCCAGACTGTCTTTGATCATCCTGGAGGTGATCATTGGCTGAGCCTTTGCCATTCTGGTTATTCTTCTATCCATTTTGATGGTTCTCTTCCATTTTCTTCCACGTCTCTCTGGTTTTGCTGTCCATTTTAAGGCATTGGAGATAATATTAGCTGAACAGCCTATCATTTTTTGCACCTCTTTATAGGTTTTCCCCTCTCTAATCAACTTTTTAATCAAAGTACGCTGTTCTTCTGAACAGTGTCTTGAACGACCCATTTTCCTCAGCTTTCAAATGCATGTTCAACAAGTGTTGGCTTCATCCTTAAATAGGGGCCACCTGATTCACACCTGTTTCTTCACAAAATTGATGACCTCAGTGATTGAATGCCACACTGCTATTTTTTGAACACACCCCTTTCAACTAATTCAACTAATTTCCCAATTGCACAGCCTTAAGAGCGTGCATATCATGAATGCTGGATCTCATTTGTTTTCTGAGAATCTACTGAACCTACTGGTAACTTGTTTGCCACGTAGCAATAAAAAAATATACGAAAAACCTTGATTATTCTGGTTAGTCACATTGTACTGCTATTATTTTGAACAATACTGTATATAGCACTTTTCAGGCATATAATGCAGTTCAAAGACCTTTACATAAAAATCATGTTCAAAAAACATATAGGCCTACATCAAAAAAAAAAGAAAAAAAAAGATCAATTGCAATATTCTGAATAAAATACAAAACATATGATAAAAATACACAAAATCTGACAAGAAAATATAAAAGAAATTGGTCATAATTGATTATAAAAGAAATAGGTCATAATTGATTATAAAAATGATTTGGAATAGGCCTTACTAATGAAATGCCAAGATAAAAAGATACGTTTTTAGTTTTCTTTTAAAAATACTAAGTGTACTAGCTTTCCTAATATCGGATGGTAGCATGTTCCATAGTTTTGGCGAATAATTAACAAAAGCCGCAGCAGTCTGAAGCAGCATTTCTCTCTTCGTTTTTGGGCCAACTAGTAGAATATCAGTCTTATCCTCATTTAATTTAAAAAAATGATTACTCATCCAATTATTTACTGCCACAAGGCAGGTAGTAATAGAACTAACAGCTGTATTATCAGTTGGCTCGACAGAAATATGGAGCTGTGTGTCATCAGCATAACTATGGAAACACACATTGTTTTCTCTGATGATGTCACCAAGTGGCAGCATGTACAATTAAAACAATAGAGGACCAAGGCAGCTTCCTTGTGGGACTCCACAGAGAATTTTCTCAAATCACTGGTTATTTTTGTAAGGCAGTTTCTGTACTATGGTAAGCTCTAAAACCAGACTGAAAATCCTCCATAATTTGATTTTCTTTAAGAAAGGAGTTTCTGTGCTGCAACTACCTTTTCAAGTATTTTACTAATAAATGGGAGGTTAGATATTTCTTATTGATGATATTGTATCCCTAATTTTTTTGTGTGCAAATTCTTCACATTTTGAGCTGTATTTACTAGCTGTTCAATAACAGAAAATAATGTTCTAGGGTTACCACAGTTATCTGCAATAACCTTGGAGAAATATTTTTTTTCTTGCAAAAAGTAGCATTTTGTTGTATACAGTCATTGCTTCTTTATAAATATTGCAATGAACTGTTAACCGTGTTTTTCTCCATTTTCGTTCAGCAGCCCGACAACTTCTCTTGACTTCTCTCACATTTTTAGTATTTAACCAAGGGGACATTTTGTCAGAAGACCTCTTTTTGACCTTTAGTGAAGCAATAACATCTAAAACAGATGACAATGTATTGTTAAAATTTCCAACCATTGCATCTAAAGAACAGTCATTGCTAATGGGATCAGACAATTTTAACATTTCTGTAAACTTTACCATAGCCTCATCATTTAAAATTCGCCTCTGGATCATTGATTGATTTGTAACATGCATTAGAGTTACATTAACACCAAAGAAGATACAGTAATGATCTGAGATGGGTAACTGAGATACAGAGATATTTGCAACATTTAATCCTGCTGTTATGACAAGATCTAATGTGTTACCATATTGATGAGTAGCTTCATTGATATGTTGGGTGAGTTCAAAACTATCCAATACATTCATAAGTTCTCTAGATTTGGAGTCATTTTCTCTGTTAATGTGAATGTTCAAGTCCCCACTCAAGATTATTTTGTCAAATCGAGTAATGCAAAGCGCAATCAGCTCTGATAATTCTTGGATTAATGCTGGGGCATGTTTTGGCGGCCGATATAATACAATGATAGGTACTGATAAATTCTCCTTTAATCTCAAGAGCTAAATATTCAAATGTTGTAAACTCACCCAAATCAATGTCATTACATACCAACTGCAAGGATAAAATAACTGCTAATCCACCACCCTTCTTGTTTTGTCTACATTAAAAAGAGCTAGTTTTAGTTGTAAGGATTTCAAAACAGGAAGTGTAGCAAAAGATGACTGAACTTGAACATGTTTAAGATTGTTAATACACACATTTGATAGTTTATCAATTTTACGATATGTTTGACCATGCCATCGACTGCTTAAAATCACTGGTATATTATTAGGAATGGCATGGAATCTGTCTCATCTCCGATGAATTCTAGAACAATGATGTCTGTGATGATCGGATTAATTTATCCTCAACGTTGCAGCTCGAGCTAAATCAGTACTAGGTAGGCATGCATTAGTTGGAAAAGAGTGACGCTCAGTCAATGACTGAGGAATGGACATTCTTTGAGTACTATAAGATGTCGGGTCAGGAATGGGTGGGGGGGAGAGACGGAGATCATCTGCCTACATGGCTTCATATCTGTCTGTACATTCTGAAAATGTTGCATTCCAAGTACATAACGTAGGTTGGCACCAAGTAATCTGGATCCATTAGCATTTGGATGGATTCCATCCTGTTTAAAACATTTTTTATTGTTCCAAAAGATGTTAAAATTGTCAATAAACGTAATTCCATAAGTAGGGCATGCTCTTGCAAGCCAGGTATTTAGGCTGAGAAGTCTGCTAAATATTTCGATACCTTTCCCATTAATTGGAATGGGGCCTGAGATGCAAATGTGTTGCATCTGACTTTCACTCAGCTTTTTTAATAATTTAGAGAAGTCTTTTTTTAATATCTCAGATCCAGTTTTCATTCGCAAGATATCAAAAGATCCAGCATGGACTATTATTCTTATGTTAGTTGGACATGTAGACAGAATAGTTAGTACTAGCTCTGATAGTTCTCTGACAGGTGTATCGACCAATGTCAGGATTTCAGTTTTTGGCATATTTAAATGCTTGGTTTTCGAGTCTCCAATTAAAAGTGTATCTGACGTGCTAGTTGTAGACTTTTCATGGATCAATATTGCAATTTACCTGAATAGGCTTAGAAGGTTCATGATTGCTTTCCCTGTGTTCAATATCAACATTTACAACTTGATCAGTCAAAAACAATGGATCATACCTGTTGCTTTTGAGAGTTCAGGTAACGGGGCTAGGATTGATGTTTTCTTACTCACTTTCAGGCTAGATTTTCCTCCGTTACGAACAATGTTAGTCCAGGTCTTAGCTGGAGATGACGCTTTCGGCCTTGCGCCAGTCCTATGCCAGCGAGAGTTGACAATGTCATCGTGAAGCGCTGGTTTTGAAGTCTCTATTGCTAATCCAGTTTCATCTGGACATATCCAAGGTACTGTGTCAGCCAAATCAACAATGGAATATTCCGCATTCGCTTTGTTTCCGTGAATGAAAATCTGCGTTTGGTCATTTACGTCTGGCGGCTCCACACCTTGTAAAGTGGCCACTACAGAGTCAATGAATTGCTCAGTCTCACGAATTTGAAATAGCATTTCGATCTTCCTTTCAAGTTGTGTAATTTTCTCAGTCAGTTGTTCAGTTCATACAGCTCATTGACTCCTTGGAGCTAGATCGGACATAGCATCCATGCTATCAAGCTAATGGGCAGATCAAACTTGCACGTAGTGAGTTGCAATCTCAATCTCTGTAAGCATCAGAATGTACTGCAGATCTCAAGGAGGTGTTGCAAGCAGTAGCAGGAGTTGTAAAGCAGTAGCAAGCAGTTGTTGCAAGCAGTAGCAGTAGTTGCAAGCAGCGTCTCACTCACCGTAGCCTTGGGTTGTTTAAATGTGTCCCAACTATTTAACCACTGAATTAGATAACATAGTAACAATTAGCACATGGATGGAAATCCAAGACAGCATTGTGAATATCAAAGCTCAACACTATAAGTAAACAAATAAACAGTAAATCAATTCCAAACCCAAAATACTAGTGATACACAAACAAAAAACAGTACCAAACAATACAAATTGCCGTAGAGGGAAAAGGATATACAGTCTGCAATGCAAGTCTCTTATATGAGTGTTGTAGGAGTCCAGGTCCCAGCAGGCAATGAAGATATACAATCCTAAATCCTAGATTAGGCACTGGCACAATCCAACACAGGTAAGAAGTAGGTATCAGTGCACTCAAGCCCCATAACAGAATCCTCTGCAAGCTTCTCTGCAAACTTCCAAACACTATGAATTAACATTTTTATGGGTACATAAGAATGTGCATTTGAATAAGATTATGAAGCATTATAATGTACAATTCACTTAACTCTCAAGCACAATGTGATTCCAGGCATTTTCACCCATGCTCCATTGCCATGCCTCTGCTCTATGCTACTCGTAACCTTAAAACCACTTCCTCCCTTTGTTGCCCTCTAGAGGACAGGATGAAAAATGTCACCCATGTACCAGGGTAACCGTTACAGAACAAAACATGAAAGTACACGCCATGGCTAATGATGAGCACAAGCCGCATGCTAAACAAACAACCCTAAACACATGGGGAAAAAAATATGCATACCGCCCAAGCAAAACTAGATGTTCAACACAAGACCAAGCGAATACAACAGGGAGAAAAACACAGATGGAGCTTTTAATGTCTGAAGCCTGAACCAAAACTAAATTAGAATGAAATATCAGGATTAAAACACCACTATATAAATCCATATAAAATCCTATACAAGCATACTGAATGTTTGCATATATTATGTTTAAATAAACTTACATATATAAATTCGACATATAATGTTTAATTATATATGGCATTAGTATACAGTGCCATATAAAAAGTCATCATATAAATAATTTTAATATAGGTATAATAATTCTTCTATGGGTATTTTATACATGGTATAAACCTTGATCTTCATATATCGTGAGAATGTTTATATGTGCTAATAATGTATTGCCTTATATGAAACATATATGACATCACTACTCGGATAAAGGGACATATATGTACATACGGAATATTACATTTCCATATGGGGACAGGGCTCTCAAGTCTCACGCATTGGGCGTGAGACACACGCATTTCAACCCGTTCACACACTCACACGCCACACCTTGTATTTCTCACGCAGAGAAATCGCCAGGGTAACACGCGCAATGTTAAGCCCCGTTTCCACCACAGGAACTTTACCCAGGAACTAGGAACTTTGGGTGGTACTTCGTGTGTTTAGACCGCAGGAACCAGGGTCTAAATGAAGTTCCGGGTAAATATTTCCCCCTCCAAACGGCCCTGCTCGCAAGGTAGTACTTTTTCAAAGTTCAGGAACTTTCGAGGGCGGGACTTGGGCGCTGAACATGCTGATTGGTTGAGCTCAGGCAGCATTTTTTTCAACTCTGCATTTTTAAAAGTCTTTTGCGAGGTTCGGTCTACGTTCAGTGTACGCCATTCAAAATAATCAGTCTTACACGCCGCGCTCATGTTGACAAGAGAGGAAAGTTAATTTTTCTGAGGGGTTAACTTTTTATTTCGTAAGTTATGAAGATAATGGAGTAATGAGACGGCGTATATTGCCCCAGGCAGTTTTTACTTTAACTGCGCCTGACAGAAGAATTTTTTTTTTTCTCAGATGATTATTTAAACAAATAAATAGCTTATAATATAATACTGTATTAGTCCTGGTGGCCGTTAAGAGTTGCTATGGCTACAGTAAACACACTCCAGCTGCTGGAGAAAACAGCGTTGACATTTTTGATGCGGCAGACAAACTGCACAAAATGATTGCGATTGAAAGTCATCACATGTAAACACCAGATCGGTTTAGATAACATCTCATGTAAACAGTCCACTAAATCTTTCAATCGGTACACACAAAAATGATTACTGTCCGTTAGGGCTGTCATTTTTGAAAAAAATCTAATTGAATGGAATTAAAATATCAAGCAATGCATTCGAATATATTAAATTATCTACAACGCCGTCATCTCCAGCAGCTGGAATGTGTTTACGGATGCCACTGCAACTCTCAACGGCCACCAGGACTTACGGTTTTATAAAAGCTATTCATTTGTTGTAAAGTGTAATAATCATCTCAGAAAAAATAAATTCTAATGTCAGGCGCAGTTGAAGTGGTTAATGATTGTTTGCTTGCAGTTGAAGTGGTTAATGATTGTTTGCTTATCATAGGCGTAGGGACAGTGTCATTATGCCAACATTATCTTCATAACTTCTCATGAAATAAAAAGTTTATCCCTCAGAAAAATGTATTTTCCTCTCTTGTCATGCTTGGTGAAGGCGCGCGCTGTGTACATCACATAAGGACGCACACTCAAAAGTAATCCGGTCAGGTCATGGTGAAATGTTTAGTTTGATCGATTCATGAAAAGGTTTATCCACCCATCTCAAAATGATTACAATTTCATTCAGTTTGGGCATTTTTATTACGATTGAGGTGTTTATATAGAGCATTTTCCTTCAGATTGGACTTTTAAAATAGTGCTCCATGTAAACGCACCGACAGTAAAAAAAAAAATTGTGCTACATGGCAATTTAAAAAACGGATAGTTTATTTATAGTTCGATTACGGATATTTCACGTCATCTTCGAATGCATATTCGAATATCGAATAAAAAGTGACAGCCTTGTCCGTCACTGGCTTGGAGGAGCAGTCGCGTGCAGCAGTCCTACATCACCGGACTAATTTGCCTAATCTTCTCGGAACTTTATCGCGGTCGAAACGCAGACAGCTGCAGGTCTGGGGGGGAGAAAAGTTCCTGTAGAAAAGTTCCTGGTACAAATTGTTCCGGGTAATTTTGGTGGAAACGGGGCTTTAGAGGAATCAAGTGAGTTCCCCATAGAGTTCTGAGGCCCTGCCACGCACCAGTTAATCTAATAAAAATAGAGACCGAACAGCCAATCATAAAATAGATTTGCTGTATCTGGGTAAGATATAGATATTCCCTCCACCCAAGAACGTTTACGTTCTGATTCCAACGTCACATTCTGTGATTCACGCCAGGGACTGAGAAGGGTATTCCTGCACAACCGGAGGCTGCAGTTTCAGGACCCCAGTTCTAAGACCGCAGTTCTAGGACCCTAGTTTTTTGTGACAGCACCACCTACCGAATTGAATCACCAAAACACTAATTTAAGATGGACGATGGACACCGATCAGACTGTGAGTACTGATATTCAATCAAATTTTATTTTATAACTTTTACATGAAACAAAATGTACGTAAGTGAGCTGCTATGAATTAAGAATTAATTCACACGAATTAAGAATTTGTGTGCTAGTTTTGTGTGTGGCTGAGATTTATTAAATCCTTTTTGATTTTTAATGACTATAATGCATCTAGCCAGCTGCCAGCACATTAATTAAACTTAAAAAGATGACAAAAGCATGTTGTTAAGGGTGTGTACGATTACCTGTAGCTTACTGTATTAGAGGGCAGACTTGCTGAATACTCATTGTTTTACCATAGTTAAGAATAAAATATTCTTACATAACTGCTGTGACTGCCTTGTTGCACTACAATATTAGTCTGTCTAAATGATGTTTGACAAGTTCAGCCATTTATACTTTGGCTACGTTCTTATAGCCTGTACTGATATATTTTTGCTGTGAAGGATTAAAAAGTTGAAAATTAATCCTTTAATTTTTTTAAAATAATTTTTCTGTATGAATCTTGCACAAATGTTTTTTAGTTATCCTTGGAGCTAGACTGAAAAGACTGGGCATAACATTGCAGTGATTTATAAATGCATATTTAGCCTCTCCAAATAAATATTATTATATTCAATTCTGCATATCGTGTAAATTTCATAATGTAACCGAGATGGCAATGGCTTTTGACGTGTTACCTTTTTTTTTTTTTTGCTTTTAGGAATTGCCACGCCATCACTGTAGAAATGACTGCGGGATAAAGTCTCATCAGTGTTTTTTTGTTGTTTTTGTTTTGCCAAGCATATGCTAATATAGTATCTGTCAATGTCACACATCTTTCAGATGGACATGCCTTTCATTAGAAACTGGTGGTGTCTTCTTCTGATGGAGCGCTTCAAAATAGGATGGTTATGACAATATATATTTGTATATTCAACTCTGTAACACTTGCTGGTTTTTATAACTTGTGCAGTTTTTTATTAATTTTATCTACAGTTCATTTTGTGCCTTGGCTCATTTATCAAAATTACCATGTTCACCAGATTAGTATAAGGACTGTCAGTCATCATCCAGCTTAGTAAAATGTAAAGGAAATGTTTACAGTTGTGAGTTGCCTCACATTGTATGCAGCTTCAACTGTATAGCACCATGGTCTCAATTGGTGGATATAGCTCTTATATACTTACACATTTGGAATTAGACATGAGTAACATTAATATTCTGTTTGGCTTTCTCTCTCTACAACTCCAACAGTGCAGTGCAAAAGTGTTAACTTAACTCATATATATATATATATCATTCTGTCTGTGCAGCAACTGATGAAAAAGGGGTCTTTTTGGTGCTGTTGTTATTGCAAAAATGACAAATATATATTCTTCAATCATTCTTGTGTCTTGCCTTGCCTCTCTACAAACTTTAAAATATCTGACTGTAATTTAGTGACTGCACATACTGATTCCATCTTTATTTTCCCTGATAATTAACTAATTAGTTAAACTTAAGGAGGTTAATCAATATAGAGTATAATTCAAGAAATTAAGATTTTTAAGGTACTCAACTTTTTTTAAAAGATTGATATACATTATTTATTTATATTTTGTGTTAATTAATTTGTTTAAATTTAAAATTGTGGATCAAAGCAGGTATTACACACTTTGTAATTAACCTCTGATGCATTTTGAATTTAAAAAATCACATGAAATATACTCCTGAGATTAAATATCTTGATACTATGTAGGCTACTAACTAAACCACCTGGGTCGTAGAACTGAGGTCCTGAAACTGCAGCACACCGCTATATCATCCAGTTCTGTAGGTGGCGCTGTCACAAAAAACGAGGGTCCTAGAATTGGGGTCCTGAAACTGGGGTCCTGAAACTGCAGCCTCCGGTTGTGCAGGAATATACTACTGCAGGGACTCGCTCATTGAATCAAATGCTTCCTGAAGTCCGTTAGTTGGCAACTACAAACCCCGATGACAGACGCAGAGACACAAAGATAACGGTGTCAAGTTAAGTTTCTTACAGCACTTTGTTTTCTGTTCTTAATCCCTCAACAAAACTTAAAGGAAGCCTTGTCTCAATCATGATTTGCATGAAATGCATTTTGCTGTACGTTATTGCGCTCTCACTCAGTGAACATCTGTGCTCACCCGCACTCGTGAATGCGGTGATGGACAGCTTGTTCTCATTCGACTGGTGTTTGGATATGATTTTTTTTTAACTCACTTTCATTAATTAATTTATTAAAAGTAACTCCATTTTGTAAGATCATTTTCATTTAAGTATAATTCCAAACATCACGAGGCAGTACGACATTAGTGATCAAATACAGTCGAGTTATTAACACGCTCCACAGCACCACCCAGTGGATTTAGTTATAACTGCGAGATTTAGAGGGATGTATAATGGATTCACTGCATTTAGGCCAGCGAAGCAATATAGTAAAATTTCAATATTATTTTTATTTTTCAAACATTAATTACAGATCGAATATATTCGTGCTCACCCCTATTTATGGAAGCTGAAGTGTAGCGATATAAATTTGCAATGCAATATGTAAAATGGCAATGCATTTCAAAATTTACATTTACATTTTCCATACCATGTGTGCAACATTTGGAGCAAAATAATAATTCAAATTGAATAATATAATTTACATTTGCTATTTCCTACATTAGTTTTAACATAAAATTTAAACATAAATTGTATATTGTAGGCTAATACTTTATATAAGTTGCAAAATTAAAATGTATTACAGAAATAATTAGATGTGTTTAACATGTTCAAGCAATTCCAAAAATTATGCCACGTCACCGCACTAGCCATTATTTTTTATGGAAAGGAGACATAGGTGTTATTCAAGCATTAATAAAATTTTCTATGGTGGCAAAACATTTTTTTTTTACATTTTGTTATTTTAACTGAATTCAGAAATGCTTTTGAAATTAAAAACTTTGCTTTTAATAAACAAAATACATATTTGAAATAAAGACTGTTTGGAGTTGGGTGCTCCGTTCCCTGAATCCACAGCCTTTGTTGGTATTTTGAGTGTACACAAATAAAAGTAGACAGTTTATAATTATC
This sequence comes from Pseudorasbora parva, assembly GCF_024679245.1. Taxonomy (NCBI): domain Eukaryota; kingdom Metazoa; phylum Chordata; class Actinopteri; order Cypriniformes; family Gobionidae; genus Pseudorasbora; species Pseudorasbora parva. The sequence continues at coordinate 15,048,172 of NC_090192.1, forward strand.
TCTTGTACTTAGCCTATGTACTTATCTGTATGGCTAAAAAATGATGGGGTATTGGTGTGGGAGTTGTTTCCGCTGTCATAAAGAGAGGGAAAAATACAACCATACTGATATAGCAAACAATAATCATAGGCAGCTTGTCTAAGATTATTTGAGAGTAAAATAATCTCTGTTGTAAACCACAGCTGACGTCAGCGTGACCGTACTCATGTTATGGTGCCACCAACCTCTGGGCTGAAGGCCTCAAAAACCAACACCAATAAACAACACTAACCATTCTCTCTCACTCTCTCTCTCTCTCACAAACACACACACACACTAATTAAATACATATTTATTTTATTTGTACGAATTTGTCATTTTTCATATCAGACCCCTGTACCCAGCCAAACCCACGGCCGAAATCTCACTCTGAACTCAGTTCAAAACTTGAGAGCCCTGTGGGGAAATCTACAGAGTCTGCAGATATGCTAGGTGTTATGCTGCGTTCACACCGGACGCAAATAACGTGATTCGCGCGAGTGTACATCTTAAGGGGGGGGGGGGGGGGGGGGGGGGGGGGGGGTGTGAAACACTCAGTTTCAGTCAATCTCATGTCAATCTTGAGTACCTATAGAGTAGTATTGCATCCTTCATATCTCCGAAAAGTCTTTAGTTTTATCATATTTATAAAAGAAATATAGGCTGTACCGAGTCTTTCCGGAAAAAACCGAGCGCCTGGGCTGGAGGTGTATCGTGTGGGCGGAGCTAAAGAATGACAAGCGCGCAAAGCGGTGACGTCCTCAAGCGTGGAGAAACCCATGGCTATCTCAGCTAATACAGATAATGATCCACAATCAAATCTGAGGGAGAAATAAATTGAACAGGAGAAACGGCAACATCAGGACGTCCGTCTCTGTGGTATGTAAGTTACTGTATTTAATGGCCTCTCCACATTTCTGTGTGTTTACTCGCAGTGTATGAGGACATGATTCGGTTTATGGACTATTGTATGCGACTAGACCTTAGAAGTAGCAAGCAAAACGGTTTTGCACGTCAAAATACTGTAACGTTATACAGAGAACAGCAATGGAGTAACCGTTAGCGCATTTGAATGACGAAGCACGCGATCGTGTCGTTTACTGATGTTTACTCATGCGTCCGTAGCCAAAAGCAGAGACATTTGAAGCAGTTTAACTCACCGGCTGCTTCCAAAGCAGGACCGAAGGTTTATCGCTGGGACTGCTCCGTCAAAAACACACTTCTTTGGTATGATTTGGTAAAGTCCTGACAGCAGTGGCGTGTAAATCCATTTTGAGACGCAACTGAAACGATGTTGTGAAGCTTCCCGTCATTTCTGCGTTCAAATCGGTTTAAATGCAGCGCTGCCTTCCCGGAATGCTGTGCTGAAGCGTTGAAGTCGCTCGACGTCACCCATAGGAATAAAGAGAAGCGCGGCGCCACATAAGTGTTCACGGACGACTATAGGTGTTTCTCAATGTCAAGGAAGGATCCTCGGAAGCCAGAATTCTAAGGACGCTACGTCATCGACATCCGACGAAGGACTGTTCCAATGTCGAGGATCCTCGGAATTCAACCAAGGACTGAGTCCTTCGTTCGAAAAATATGTCATATACAGGAAAGGATGCATACGAGTAGCCTTCGCGCACTTCGCGTTCTCAAATCACCCACAATCCTATGCGCGCAGCTTTGCTATCAGACGTTCCCGGAGTCGGACTCGGAGCGTGAACGGCAAATATGCTTGTATCGGGGTTTGTAGATGTGAAGGAAGGGGTTTGTAGATGGGAAGGAAGGAGGCGGGAACCGGCAAACGTTCAACAACTTTATAATAGCCCCCTCACGGGCGACTGCCCGCACACACATAATAAAACATAAACAAACCATAACATAAAGTCCAGCAGACCTAGTCCTTTCTCGACTTCCACGCTCCTCCAATTATACTCCCGTCACTGCCGTGAGCCGAGACCGGTGTGGCGATCAGCTGCCGCTCATTATCACTCCACCGGCCCGCTCTCACGGTCCCTCACCTCGCTGCTTGCCACAATGCTTTTATTTACGTTACCAAACATTTGTTATAACCGTAGTAAATATAAGTAAAGTTTAACGTTTAAATACCGGTACAAATTACTACTGTATTGATATAAAAAAAAAAATACAAATAACGTTACACATAACGTTATTGATGGCCAACGGACCTTTTCACTGACGTAATGACGCAATGACGTGCACTTGCTAGCCTGTTCCATTTACGTGTTCTCCGAATGCTAAAGAGGAGCGTCGTCTAGCCTCTGAAGGAAGTGACTTTGAAGGATCCGTCCTTCCAAGGAAGCATCCTTGACATTGAGAACACCTTGGATCTGCATCTGAGAGACTGTTTACGGCGTGCTCTAGTCACGCGCGCGCGCACCCTACCGGGAGAAAAGCCCGTACATCCCATACAAGGACCTTCCGCTCTTATTAACGTCAAGCTGACCCATACTCGAAAAAAACTCGCCGAAACTTGTGAGAAACCGGAAGGAGTATTTTTGACACAGAAATACTCTATCAAACGTCCAACATTAGTTTTTGAAACTTTGTCTATGTTTAGGATGGGAATCCAAGTCTTTAACAGTGTAAAAAGCTCAGTATGCATGAAACAGCATTTCACCCCCCCCTTTAAGTCAATGCAGAGAAGCGAATAGGCATTCTGCGGAAAACCAATGAGGATCCTACTTCGGATGGGAATCCCCGATGCCAGAGTAATTTAAAAATACTGTGTCACAAAATGTAGTTTTAAGAGTTTTTCAGGTGAAAATGTAGTTGTTTAAAGCTCAAAAATTGGTTTTATTTATTAAGAGAGAGCGTAATGAAAATTTGATCTGGCTCAATGCTTCACAAAATTATTTAAACTATTTTTAGAATCAAAATCTTTTCTAATCTTGACAAAACACACTGAAGATGCAGACCACACCGTTGCCCCTCCAGTCAGCATAAACAGGACACTGATGAAGAAGGAAACTATAATTCACGTTCTCACTAAAATTGGACAATCTTGCCTGAAAAACGTTGCCTGATCTCAAGTCAAAGGCTGAGTCTTCAGACAAAAGTTAACATGCACGTCAATGGTAGGCCTAAAATATATTCGATTTAATAGCCAGTGTAAAATATTGATAGAACTGTAACATCATAGATATAGACGACGGTTATAGCATAATGTATTTTCCTCATATCATCCTGCAGGCTAGGCGGAAGAAGCTTGTCCCCGCCCCCTTCAGTGACACGGTTGTTGCTGGTTTCTATTCTACCGGTTTAATTCTCGGGCTGCTAGCATGCAGCTAGCTTTTCTGATCGAAGCAACTTCTTAAATTAGGCTTCCGAGCTCACGCGGT